>NC_044562.1:71346328-71994766 GCF_007565055.1 Rhinopithecus roxellana | reverse complement strand
TGGAATATCAACTTAACAGAGAAAAGTCTACCCAGGGCGTCCAAGTTACCAAAATGAAATTGGCAATTGAGATGATAAGAACGTGGCTTTCTTCTGCGAAATCACTTCAGGTAACAGAGATAACATTAAATAACATACATTCTATGCACCAAGAACAATGTTTTATGTACCGAGTCTCTTATCCGTCTCTCCTAATGACTTCCCTTAGCGGGTTGTTAGTACTTGACAGCAGGTCTCCGTGCGGGGAACTTTTCTCCAATTCCACATTCAAAGGAGGTCCATCAGAGAGCATGATTGGCAATTTTCGTCATAATCTGCACATTATTAGCATCAAAATTGACGTGGCAGTTAACACTGGTGGGTTTTGATGTACCTTTCTTCAAGTTCAAGTAAACCCCTCCAGTAGCTGGGTTGGCAGAGCGGGTCTCAGCAACCCAGCGGTGGCTTTGCAGAGGCGAAGACGCAATAGACATGCGTGAGAAATATGCCAAGAACCATTTCACCCGAGGAAAAGCAAAGCGAGGAGGGAAGGGGACGAGGGGCATAGAGAGTTCTAACTTAGAAAAGTGTCTAAGGAAATGCTTTAGGATAATACTAATATATCTAGAGATTCAAGTATTTCCCAGATCGAGTGGAACCCGGTAGTTGGAAAACTGAGCTGAAAAAGCCTCTTCAAATGCTACAGCGATCTATCAATCTTGCCCCCACCCCCAACCCCTTCTTTTCCTTTCCCTGGCCTGGCTGTGGCATCCTGTTTTGCCATCACTTTGTGCATAAAATATGCAAGATGCTTCCATTCCATCAGCACTGAAACCAAAGACCAAAAGAGAGAACGGTGTTGGACTGAGAAGGAGGCGGCGCAAGGGCCACCCCTTCCAGCACCTCCGGTTTGTCCTTCCCAGGGAAGGCGGCCACACCCTACCCGCCTAGCTCCTGAACGCAGTAAACAATCTCACAAACACAACCGCCGCTGCCCAGACTCTCCATCCGCCCTCCCGGCCTTCTCAGACCTCCGTTCTCCCGCTCCGTTCGGGCAGGGTCCCTAACAAGCTCAGGCTGAAGAAACATTTGCCACCTCCCCCACCCTCGTTGAAAGAAAAGGAAGGATGGAAGAAAAACAGCAGCAGCGAGAAACCTACTGGGCGACTCCTCCCCCTCCCCCAAGCACCAGCGCACAGCATCCCCCTCTGTCTTTGTTGTGGTTCTCCGCTGCTTCGGGCCACGCGGTTCAGCCAAGCAACCCGGGCCTGAGAGAGCACAGCCAGAACTAGCTTAGGGGACGAGGGGTTTGTCTTTGGGGAACCAAGCGCTCAGGACAGAGGTGGCAAGTGGGTCCTGGGAGCCAGAAAACAGAGAGAAGGGCAGACGGCTGGGTGGCAAATACAAAAATAGAAATAATTTAGGGGGATGCCCGCCAGGCTTCTGCGCCTGCTCTTTCTCCCCCAATTCGGGGCAGGTTCCCTTCGGCCTCCGGCGCCCCGGGGCGCCCCCTGGCGGCAGCGGTAGCAGCGGGCAGCGCGCGGAGGGCTCAGGGGGCTCACAGGGGACTCCCGGGCACACTCAGAGCGGCGGGCGCGGCCCCCTGGCGGTGGCGACGTAGTTATCTAGTGAGCGGAGCCTCGTCCCTCTGGTCCGGCGGGCTCATGGCCGTCTTACTAAGCACCGCGGCCGAGTAGGGCAGGAAGCCGCTCTCGGAACGCGGCGCCGCCGCGCTGCAGCCGAAGTCCGAGCCTCCTCCGGCCCCTGTGCCCCCGCCGCCCCCGCCACCACCGCCGCCACCGCCACCCCGGGAGCCCAGGGCTGCGGCAGCTGCTGCCGCGGCTGCTGCCGCCGACTGACTGCTGTGACAACTGAGGCACGAGCAGGGTGCAGAGCCGCCGCTGGGGGGCGCTCCGGCCGCCGCCGCGGAGGAGGCCGCAGCCGCTGCCGCGGCCGCGGCCGCGGCGGCCGAGGCCGCGCTGTTGAGCCCTGCGGCGGCCGCGGGAGCCTGGTAGAGACCAGGGTGGCGGAAGCTACACAGCAGTTCCGGCCGAGAGTAGGGGTGCGAGAGGGCGCGGAAGGTGTCCAGTGGCCGGATGGAAGTAGCAAAGGGCGACGAAGCCGCGGCCGCCGCGCCAGAGGCTGCAGCCGCTGCCGCCGCCGCCGTGACGCCCACGTGCGGGTAGTAGTGCAGCGGCACGTGCGAGTGGAAGGGGTAGGGCAGGCTTCCGGTGGCGGCCGCGTGCGTCATCATGTAGGTGTAGAAGCTGGGGTCTGCTGGGTGCGGCCAGGACATCGCCAGGCGCTGCCGCTTGTCCTTCATGCGCCGGTTCTGGAACCACACCTGCGGGGAGAGACGCGCCGCAGCCCGGGTTAGGGAGCGTCCCGTGTTCCCTGCTCCTGTCCCGGGACCTCTGCCCCTCCCGGACCTCTGAATGGCTTGGCCTACTTCTCTCCGACCAAGCCCAACCCCGAGTATCCTGTGCTCCCGCAGCTAGGAAAGTGTGAACGGCCGTGTGTGGACCGCCGTGGGCACACCGTCCTCAGCGAAGAGGGTCCTTTCCCCCGCGTCCGGTTGCTGCTGCTCCTCAGGCTTTTACTCCCTTACTTCTTGCTGCGACTTTTTTGTCCCATCCCAACCTTTCCTCTCCCTCCTGCCACCCACCAGTGCCGGTCTCGCTGAGCACCCCTCTCTCAATCCCAGGATTTGCACAGGGATTCTGGGCAGCCTTTGAAGAGAGGCTGCCGCTCAGCTTTTCTGAGAGGTCTCCGCGCGAAGTCTTGAGCCCTCAGAACTGCAAGGACCTGTCCCTAGGGGCACGGGTCCGATTTTGATATTGAAGGGATGATTTTGTTGGAATCGTTTGCCTTAAATGAGTGGGTAGAGCAATGTCTCCATAAACGGGGAAGGTTACGTTTCCACCCCTCCCAACACTATCTAATAAAGACATCATTCGTCACAACTCTAAATTAAAGAAAGCCCGTGCAAACCACAGGGAGACTTCCACACTCCTCCCCTACCCTGTGGAGTTTTTTTCTTTTTCTGCAGTGTCGAACGCTCCATGAAGGGCTCACCAAATCGCCTAACCTCCCGGCTATCTCTCCCAGACGTATAATAAAATTAATAACCTAAAGTTATATATAAATAAGGACAATTTCGTTGCATTTTTCCCCGCAAGAGGCTGCCCTTTTTTCATTGCCCAAGAGGAAAATGTTTAGGAAACTACTGTCTCAAACCAATCGATTTTTAAAATACGGTATCTTTTTCTCCATGTAACGATTTATGCGGAAAATAAGTCTCCAAGCTCAAGAGCAAATGAAAAGTTTCATCTCTGGTTCCTGCTTGAGGAACAAAGACCAACTGGGCTTGCCGCCTAGGGGAAAGTGGGGCCGTGCATATGGGCGAGGGGGCATCTGGCCAGGCGTTGGGCACAATGGAGCAGAGGCAAGTGCTTGCAGCATTGAAGTGACCATTCGGGGGCCTTCTTAGATCCGTCAGGCGGGACAACCGTTCGGATTCGGTAGCCGAGAAATAAATAAGCCAATTCCTTTTGTGACTACCCCCGGCGGATTTCCAGACCTTCAGCTAAATCTAGCCACCCAGAAAGGGGAAAGGGGAAAAAGAAACAATCAACCCAGATGCCCCCGGGGAGGCCAGAGCAGGCACGCACTGGAATCGATACCTTGATGGTGGTTTCGGGCAGGTTGAGCGCCGCGGCCAGCTCGCACCGGCGGGGCCGCGACACATAGTTCTCCCGGTAGAACTCCTTCTCCAGGCGCGCGATCTGCTCGCGGGTGAACGCCGTACGGTAGCGCCGCACTTGATCCGCGCCAGAGCCGGAGCCACCCAGCGCCGCGCCCCCGCCGCTGCCTCCGCTGCCTCCATGCAGGCTTCCAAGGCCTGAGCCCGATGCCGACGTCGTGGTGCCGGCAGCCGAGCCGCTCTCTGCGTACCCTGGCAAACAAACGGCCAACAGCGCATGAGTGGCTGTAGGGCCAACAGCCCCGCGCTGGTGCTGCGCTCGGATCGGGGAAGCCCCGTCAGGAAGGAGAGTCGCTGCCGGAATTGATGGGGTCTGTCATGCTTACAAATTGCTGCGGTTAATGGAATCAATAAAGTTTGGGGAGCCCTTCATAAGCAAATAATAGAAACGGAATTAGGAGATTTCTTTTTTAATAATTAGAAATTGTCAACTAAGGAGGAAAAGTGGCCGAGGGAAAATGCCTACCTCTGGGCGCAGTTTGGGAAGCTCTGGGTTTGCCATGGTCTGGAGACCGCAGGGCAGCTTTCTGTACGGCCTCTAACCTTTATTGAGTCTTCAGGGTTTCGAATATTTTAAGAGTTCCAAGACAGCAGCAGCTCAAACCCAAGCCAATAGGGGGTGAAATCTACTTTTCAACTCTCTCCAGCTGACTTTAGCAGAGACGCCCGGGGAGGCTTCCGCCGACTTACCCAGAAGAATACCCCCTCCATTCGGCCCTGAAGGCTCAGAGGCACCGGAGTTCAGAGTAGTTGCCCAGGGTACCTTTTCCAAAAGCAACTCGGCTGCTGACTAAGTAAGGGTCTACCGGCTCGCTCGGGCTCTCAGACACGAGCGCAGAAACATTTTCTCGGACTCAAGAGCGAGGGCGGGTGGGCGGGCCTGGTGTTCCAGGCTCCGCAGGCCTGAGCCTTGCGGGAAAACTCAAGGAGCAGGACGGGAGGGCACTGTCCCAGACATGCGTCCCGCCCCCGCCCATGCTAGGTCGGTGCAGCTTGCTGGTGGAGGGTCTGAAAGGGGCAAAGGCACCGGGAAGGGCTGGCAGGGGCCGCGGAGGAGCAAAGAGGATGGGACTGAATTGCGCGGTGCGGCCGGCGCGGTTACCTTTGCCATTGTTTTCCTTGAGCTGAGCGGTGCCGAGGCCACCGGGGGAGCGCAGCGCGGAGCAGCCCACCTCCACGTCGCTGCTCATGTCGGCCTCGGCAGCCGCCTCTGAATAATGGCCCGGCTTCTTGCGGCTCTCGGCGGCAGAGGAGATTTCGGAGGAGACGGTGCTTTCGCTGCCCGTGTGCTGCAGGTTGAACAAAGTGTCTATTTCGAATTTGCCCTTGGCGGGGAGGTCTCCCAGAGCGCCGTGCAGGGGGGCAGACGGCAGGCGCGGGCTGAGGCGAGCCGGGTGCTGCGAATTTTCCAGGGCCTCGAGCACAGCATTGCCAGCCGAGTCGGACAAATTGGAGAATCTCTTGCCGGCTGTAGGGCTGTGCAGCCCTCTTTCCATCAGAATCATCTCTTTTCTTATTCTTTCCATCATCTCAGCTTTCTTAAAAATGTCACAGTGGCCCTGCTGTCCCGTCCTAATGATAGGCTGCGCCTAGGGCTAATTCTCATTCAGCCCCAGCGAACGCCTCTAAATATTATTATCTCTTTCGGAGGGAGGCGGAAAAATTGTGGGATGCCAGAGCGAGGGAATGACTGGTCAAAATGACCCATACATCCTTCCGAGCCCGAGATGTCATTCATCAAAAAGTAGCGCCCGCTCGTCATTAAGGTACGAATGACGCTGTTCGAATAATCATTTATTGTAACAGGTTTATAAGCAAATAAATACACGCTCCTGTCAGTGGGTAATGAAGGCAGCTTCAGAGCAGACAAATAGATCCAGGTAGGAGGCGAGAAGAGACAAGTGAGGAGGAAGGCTCCGGTCCTTTGCCCGCTCGGAGCCAGTTCTGCTCGCCCGGGGGTTTGGCCTCGGGGGTGAAATTGACAGTCTGATTAATAGAGCGCGCCGCGGCACATTTCCCCCTTCATTTAGGGGCATCATTACGCTCTCAGTTTGCTGGGTTGCCCCTTAGGTCCTAATCATGCAGCGCCTTCCTCATTTTTCCTTGGACACAGATACGCATTAAATAATAGATAATGGTTTGACTTTCCAGGGTAGATCCTCGGGAAGGTTTTTTTTTTTTTTTTTTTTTTTTTTTTTTTTTTTTTTTTTCGTTTTGTTTTAACATTTACAAGCTGCGGGCGTAAGTGGGGGGAGATAAGGGGGAGGATGCAGGAAGAGTTGCGTAAGGAGAAGACCTTGCGCCTCTCCTGTCTGGATTACTTATCTTTCGGATTTCAGAACCAAATATGTATTTTATTTAACAAATAGGACGCCGGAGTTCTCTCCCTCCCTATTTCTTCACCTCAGCCTGAATGCTCTCCTCCCACCCCGGGGGTGGGGAGAGGGAGAGAGAGAGAGACAGAGACAGAGAGAAAGAGAGAGAGACAGAGAAAAAGAGAGAGAGAGAGAGAGAGAGAGAGAGAGAGATCCTAGAGTTTTGAAAGCGCTTTCTTGCTACGTGGCCGCGGAGGTGCATTGGGCCGGCGCCTCCAAACGGAAATCATTAGGTCCTCTCTGATTTTCTAACTCCGTTTGCAGAGTGAGATCTGAACTCGAAGTCCCCCGTTTTTTACTTTTATAATCCTGCTGATAGCCTTCTCGCCTATGCATTTTCCCGAGGGGAAACGAACTAGGCTGAACGATTTGATAGCAGAATTCGACAGCTAACTTTAAACACAGTGGAGATTTACAGCGCCATACGAGCGCTCCGAATCCACTTTCACGTTGCCAGATTTTCCCCTCACTCCTCAAATGGAATTATTTGCAGCAAAGGCGCTGGACTTCGAGGTCAAAAGAGGAAAGAGGAGACAGCCTTCTTCCCCTACCTCCCTGCTGCCCTCCCTTTTCTTCCTTCTCTCTTTCCTCCCCTCATCAACCCCAGCCCCTTACCTGCGGCCACAGGTATTCCCAGCGTTGAGTCCGGGCTCAGAGAGTCGCCGAACAGTCTTACCGCAGCTCTCTGCGGCCTGGGCTTGGCGGCTGAGCCTCTTGGCGATAACTTTGATTGTCATAATGACGCCGGTGGCAACCATTTTAAGGAAGATCAATCTTCACTCAAGGCCGTTCCTCATCTCCCGCGGTTGCGCCCAACCTTCCCTGACCCTCCAAGCACTGTGCCCTCCCGCCAGCGGCCCAACGGGAGAGAGATTCACGGACACTGGCGGAGGCGAGGGAGGACGGGGATGGGACGCGGAGGTCCGCCCGTGAGCTTCTGAAGCAGCTGAGAGACCCCGACAATATGGGCCCTGGGCGCGGTCCTGCATCCCCGCATTTAGCGTCAACCCAGACCCCAACCAGGACCCCCTCCTCTCCTTTCTCCCGACATACCCAGAACATTGGGGTGTGTTAGGAGGGGCAAACTCGAGATCTATTTGCCTATGGTTCTTGGCGCTTTCCTTTTAACCTTAGACCCGTTGGGGGCGCGTCAGGAATGTAAGGGGAGGCGAGGTGTGAAGTATATTTATATACATATATACACACATATAGTCAATGCCTAAAGTTTATCTTCTGTTCCCCTCGGCGCCAACTTATTTCCACAACGCGAGCTTTGCTTAGAAAATCAATTCCACCTATTTAAGGTAATAAACGGAAAGCTCGATAGACAGGCGGTGCCTGGGGGAACGGAAAACCGGCGGGGAACGCTGAGTGAGCATCCGGCACCGGGACTGGGACTTGACCCAGCGTCCATCTCTGCCCCTGCCCCATTGGCCACTCAGCTCCGAGCTCCCTGAGTTCTCATTGCGCCGGCTTTGGGGCCATCAGCGCGGTAGGAGCCCAGCCCTGCCAACGCCCCCACCTGCTCCCTCCCTGCTCCGCAGCCGGGATGCCCAATTCTACCATGCCTTGCAGTCGCTGCCCCTGTGACCCGGGAAGGGTCCCCCTACCCAGTCCTCGCTTGCTCCAGGGACTGAATGAGTCACCTTGGTCCAGGCTTGGGTCGTGCTGGGTTGGTGGGGGGCTGGGGGGGGGGCGGGTGCAAGACCCTGGCGGCAGTGTGGGTGAGCTGAGGCGCTGCTTGGGCGGAAATCCGTGGATGCCTTTATTGCTGTCGTTTGGCGCCCCCATCTGTTTTCCTCGCGGTTTCGTCTGCTGTGAGTTGGTTTTCAAGTCGGAGACGCAGTCACTGAGAACTGAGGTGAGGACTGACGACGCCCTCCTCTATCACTCAGCCCAAGGGTCTCCCACATCTTCCCTTCCTCTGGGACCCGACGCCTCTGGTCCCAAAGGCTGCGCCAAACCGGACCTCAGTCTGTTGAAAGGGAAAACACTGTTTCTCAGCAACACCTTCATTCATTAGTGGCTTTGAAAACTATTTTTGCACCTTTTAAATTACACTGATATTGCATTTCTAGCATGTTTATTACAAAAAACATGTCAGAGACCGTGTCAGCGAAACTACTCACAGTAAAAGACACCTATAATGTCTCCACTAAACTGGGTGTAGCAGGCAATAACGTTTCATGGGGTACAGTGACCATTCCATTCCAATATTTAATGTCCGTTTATTTATTTAGAGATTCCACACCCACTAGTAGTAATATTGGCTAACTTATATGAAGCTCTTACTATGCAATTCCAAGTGCTTTTTACATGTTATCTCAGCTAAGGTTCACAGCAACTCTGTGAGATTTAAACTATTATCCCTTTTCCAGAGATTATGAGCCAGAGGGGTTCAGGGACTTGCTCGTGATTTAAACTTATCTCCGATGATAAAGTCAAAAGGGTTGTTTAAAGCCTTGGGCAGCATTTTTTAGGTTAATACTCTCATTTTGCCTATGTCTTATGTAAATACAGGCCTGCCTCAAAAACACTGAACCTATATAGAGGGTAGTAAGAAGAATGCAGTTCCCTTTATTTGTGTGTGTGTGTGTGTGTGTGTGTGTGTTTTGTTGTTGTTGTTGGTGGTGGTGGTGGTTTTTGTTTGTTTGTTTTTGAGACAGAGTCTCACTCTTGTTGCCCAGGCTGGGGTGCAGTGGCAAGATCTCAGCTCACCGCAACCTCTGCCTCCCGGGTTCAAGCGATTTTCCTGCCTCAGGCTCCTAATCAACTGGAATTACAAGCATGAGCCACCATGCCAGGCTAATTTTTTGTAGTTTTAGTAGAGACAGGGTTTCACCAAATTGTCCAGGCTGGTCTCGAACTCCTGACCTCAGGTGGTCCGCCCGCCTCGGCCTTCCAAAGTGCTGGGATTACAAGCATGAGCCACCGCGCCCCGCCCTATTGATGTTTTTTGATGAAATACCCAAACTTGCACGTCTCCCAGAATGTGAGGGCCAAGGCTGGGAACAGGTCTGTCAAATGTTCCGGGTGGTTTGATGCAGCCTCTGTGACCGTCAAGGCCTCTTACCCACTACCAAGGTACAGAATCCACTAGATAAAACAAGACAAGAATCCAACCTAAGTGTGCATGCTTTGGCAGAAATTTTTAAGATGATATGGGGAGTACAGGAAGGACTTCCTTCGCATGGACTGAAAAGCCCTTTTTGTTCTAAAGGAGTAATGACTTTGAAGAGGCCTAATTTTTTGGTTCGGCTTCCAGACTAAATATTTGTTTCTTGAGCAGCAGCGGGTCCTCTGAGGTGAAGTGGTAAACACTTTTGGCCTATGACTGCGGGTAATAAAAATCTATCCAGGCCGCCCGAGGGGAGGGGCGCCGGTAAAGCCGGAGCTGCAGCGAAGCCCCGCGTCTGCCGCTGCCGAAGCCTGGCTCTCCTCTTACGCGGGGAACTGCGGGCAGTTAGGGCCGACAACCTGGGAGCCCGCCTTGGGACGCATGCTCTCTCGACAGCTGGGGCTGCAGGGTGCGATGGGACAGTAGGAACTCGAAAGCCTGGGCTTCGAGCCTCGGGCTCCCTGTCTTTAGGCAAAGTGCGGTTTCCACGGCTGCAGGTTTCGCTGCATAAGGGAAGACTCGAATTTGGCGACTCCAGTCCTCACTTCGCGGTGGCAACTTTATGCTCCCATCCCTCGGTAGGCCAGCTTCTAGCTCTCTGTCCCTTCCGGGTCTCTCCGGTTGTTTCTGTCTTTTCTCCTCCCTCTTCCATCGCAATCCCGCGCCCCACGGAGGACCGTCGTGGTGCGGGAGTTGGGGGATACTTTCTTCCTGGGCTCTGGGGCTACGCAGACCCGTCGCCTGCCTGGAGCTCCTGTGCCCTCAGACGCCACGGGAAAACTTGCAGGGACATCTAGCGTCAGGCGTGGGGAACTGCGCGCCGCCGGGCTGGGAAGTGGAGCCGAACACTGCCCCTCCGCCTCCCTCTCGGCTTCCCTTTCATACTTGGGCACTTTCCTCACCTTCAACCCTTTGCCCTGCCGGTGGATTCCCCATAGAGACAACGGACTCTGCGGAATGGAGATAGGTAGGTAGACAGACATTTTCTTTTATCTCAAGCGACCGACAGAGTGAGAATTTACTGGTCTTAACAATGGTTTTGCTAGGGAAGTGTATTCCAGGGACAACCCCTCACCTTGAGACGTCGGATAAAACTACAGCAAATTAGGGTCCCAGCTTTTATTTTCCAAAAAAAAGGCAACAAGTTACTCTGGGCCTCCGGCTCCTGCCCCACCCTCCTGTGTCCTTTCACAGTGAGATTAGTGCTTCTCTTCAAAGGAAAGAATTCTCACTGTGTTTGAATTTCTCCAAGGCTGGAGAAGTTCTCTCCATCCCAAAGAAGGGCCCACTGTCCTGCACGAGGCAAACCTGGTTCCAGCAAATAGTGTTTCTCGTTTGGAGGGGGTTTGGGACTGTTGTTGCTGCAAATGATTTTCATTTGATAAAGCCTAATCGTGTTGTGAAACCCAAACGGAACATGTCTCCAAGGTAGAAGGTACTCAAATGTGAATTCCATTGTCTGGCTGTTGCTGGGGTCTCCTTTTTTTCACACTAGGTTTTGTTTATTGTTGTTTCTTTTGTTATTTCCAGGCTGAGTAAAACTCAGTGTTGCCTGGAGAGGGAAAATTAGCTCCAAAGTTGGCAGAACACAGATTTGGTTAAGAACACTGTCCAGCCATTTCTGCTAGACTTAAGATTTTACTCTGGAATTAAGACTCTATTTCTACACCAAATATTTGGCTTCTTACAAGTTAATTAGGAGGGTGTCCTGCACTTCCTGATCTTGGCCATCAAGACAAATGCTTTCAAAGGAGTCCCCAGGACCCCACTCTGATAGAATCCTGTGATCCTGGCCTTAATGGCCACTGATTATGTGGTTAATTGAGCTCATTGCTGTCTTGGCAAGCAGAGCAACTTCAATAAATCTAAATCACAGCCTGTATCTGCCTGTTCCCCCAACCGAGGACAAGAGCAAAATTTGAAAGATCATATACTAGAATGAAAGGAGAGAATATGACCTCCAGAACAGCACTGATGCTTAAAAAGGATGCCTCTGGAGGAAAAGGAGAAAGAGGAGCAAGTGATGGGAGAGTACAGTGGGACTTTGGGCACCAAAGGGCCATCCTGAGTTTTTCACCAAAATCAGGAACAGCAGCAAAACTGGTTTCACTGAAGAAGACATGGATGTTTGGAGACATGTGTAGTCTCCAAGGATTTTCACTTAACAAAGCCTATTTCTGTTGTTAAGACCCCTGCATAATGCACCCACACACAAACACAAGGCTTGGTCTGTGCTCCTGGCCGGCTAAAGAAACTGATTCCCATTAAGTTTAAATCTGAATGAAATGTTTCTGCAAATTCAGTCTCAAAATTCCTCCCCTACCTGGCATCCCCAGCTTGTAAACTATGTGTCTCATTAGTTCATAAACAAAGCAGCCCTGACTTTGCCTGGTACTCAACCACAGCCCCAGTATCCAGTAGCATTTGCCCTGAGGTTCTGGGCTTGGGGGCCCAAGTGGACCAAGTCAGACCCCCTTTCCTCAGGGCAAAGCCCTTCCACAGGACTGCGACCCCAAAGGCTATGCTGGAAGCAGGTTCAGCAGCAGGATATCAAGGGGCAAAGCTCCTAATTAAAAATCTTCCTGGCTTCTGAACGTTCATTAGGATGGACCTAGAAACCTTTTGCCCTGCTCTGAGAGGGTCCCACAGGGCTTTTGGAAGCAGAGCCACCATTGAGAAATCCCTTTCAACCTGAGTAGTAATTCAGATTTTTCTCCCACTCCTGCACAATTTAATTTGCTGAATGGAAAATTCAGCCAAAAGTGATGGGCTGCTTGAAATCAACAAAACTTGACACATTCTTCCCATTTTCATTTTACTTTATTTATTGTTAAACACATAATTGATCATTAAACTGCACTTATCAGTGAGAAAATGAAGCAGAAGCCCAAGTCACAAAACCACAAGGATATTTAATTTTAAGAGACTGTAAGTTTGTTGGTTCTAGTTATATCTTAGGAATATTTCAACAAATTTGTTTTTTGGAGTCATAAAAAGTTAAAACTATCTTCATGTTTTCTCTGAGGAAGAAAAAAATGAGACAACGGGAAAATAAAAGCATTTCAGGGTGGTCCATGGTTGGTGGTTTGGTACCAAAATTTTTTCATAAAGACCCAGCCAAACCCTTTTTAAAAGTTAGCAATCCCGTCGCCTCACCACGGTTGGCCTTTTTAAAATGTCGGTCGAACTTTCATTGCTGACTTTTGCCTTGTTTTCCTAAATAGTGAAAAAATTGTTCTCATCAGCAAACTTCTATTTCCTATGATTTCCTGTAAAATTTAGGCCCCTCCCATCTCAAATTTGATCATGAACATGTCTAGAACTTCAAAAAGATGAAACGAATTTTCTTGCTTTTCCTTTCCAACACCCCTCTCATAACTTTCCCCTTTATTTGAGCCTTTTATGGTTACTGCGTTTTGCGTGTCAACACTCCTAACACCAGCAGCCCACCCTGAAATGCCAGGCCAGGCCAAGGAGGGCCTCCCTGGCTCTCTTCCTCATCTTACTCAGGGCGTCTTTGGTCGGGGGACAGCGGTGCTGGGTGACAAGCTCTCACCAATCACAGACTTGGGGAGTGATTTTCTTGGAGATGGGCTGGCTTGGAGAGTGTGTGCCACAGAACTAAATGGGCTCTGAAGGATTCCATATCCACCCCCAGAATCCTGGGCTCATTGGATCTAATATTGTTCCTAAGGCAGAGCCCCACAGTCACAGCAGGACTCTCATTGGTGCCCCATTAGTTGCTGAGATTGAGGGATGGTGGGCTGGAGCTCTGAGGCTGAGGAGCAGCGGAAAGGGATGATGAGGGATAGGGCTGTAATCTCTAACACCCTGGCAGTATGGTTCCAGAGCTGGATCTAGCCCCATCAGCACTGCGGTGAGCCCACCTAACCGCTTAAAGTCAGACCGTTTGTCTGGGCTGCTCCTATCACAAACTCCGAATTTGCTTGGAACAAGCGCCCTCTTAATTTGCCCCTCTCAGTTCTCTGCAGTTGGCAGCTTGGAAAAGGAAGCGAAACAAAGGTCCCTGGGAAAGTGAAGTTTTCAATTAATTTGGTGTGAGGAACGGGCGGGAGTGGGTGGTGACTGCAAATTGCCAGGCCGGTCGGCTGCTGGAGAGACACAGAAGTTTCACGGCGGGCGGCTGAGTGGCTTTCTTCCCCGGCGCCCTTCTCAGGGTCTTTCTGCGGGTCGAAGAAGGACCCGTGGGAGCTGAGGGGCCCAGGTCGGAAGCGACTCCCGGCTGGCCCAAGAGTAGAGGCCAGTAGCGTTGAGTAGGCATCCCTGGACTTTTGTCTCTGGCACAGATTGTCAGGCTCACTGCGCCGATGCTTGTCTTTCATCAGTTTAAGTCTCTGCCGCCAGCCCCAAGGGCGCTTCATGGGCATTTTCCGCACGGACAGCGTGTGTTTATAGGAAGGGTCTGCTCCAATGCCTCTTATCTGTGTGAAATGCCTTTGTCGGGTACCAGTGCGCAAGGTAGGGCAAATTAGCTCACTCAGATTTGGGGTCTAGAGGTCCACTAACTGAGGGATTCAGCAACAGGATAAAAAATGGGCCTGTTTTCACATCATTCTGATCATCTCTGTCCTTCGTCTTCATTTTGCTATGCAACTCGGAGAGCCGAGGAGAGGTGGCAAAAACAGCGGTTGCCGAGACAAGGCGCAGGCCTCGGCGCCCGCCTCAGTAGCAGACAGGGCCTGGGATGGGCCGTCGCGCAATCAACTCGTGGGGGTGGCTGCAGCGCGTACGCCTGAGTCGGGGGGGAGGGCGGGAATGGGAGGTGGACCCTGCAAGGGGCAGGAGAAGGGTGGGGACCGGGGTGGGTGGGTCCAGCCGGGAGCCAGGTTCCCCCGCGTCCCTACCCACACGTGGCCGCGCGCAGCCAATGGCACGCCCCCGGCGGGCGCCCTCGGGGCGGGAGGCGGCCCCCCGACCGGCCCAGGCCCCCTCCCAACCTGAACTTCGTTTTTATAAACGTCCCGCGATGAGCTAACCTGTTGGAGGGCGGGAGGGCCGGAGGCGGGAGGCTCACAGAGGGAGAGAGGGCTAGAGGAAGAGGGCGGGAGCGAGCGAACCAGAGAGAAAGGAGAGGAGGGAGGAGGCGCGCCGCGCCATGGTGTCCTGCGCGGGGCCAGGGCCAGGGCCGGGGCCAGGCCAGGCCAGGCCATGAGCCGCGCTGGGAGCTGGGACATGGACGGGCTGCGGGCGGACGGCGGGGGCGCCGGTGGCGCCCCAGCCTCTACCTCCTCCTCTTCGGTGGCGGCGGCGGCGGCGTCAGGCCAGTGCCGCGGCTTTCTCTCCGCGCCTGTGTTCGCCGGGACACATTCGGGGCGGGCGGCGGCGGCGGCGGCGGCCGCGGCCGCGGCAGCGGCAGCCTCCGGCTTTGCATACCCCGGGACCTCTGAGCGCACGGGCTCCTCCTCGTCGTCGTCGTCTTCTGCCGCTGTAGCAGCGCGCCCGGAGGCTCCCCCAGCCAAAGAGTGCCCAGCACCCACGCCTGCTGCGGCCGCTGCAGCGCCCCCGAGCGCTCCAGCGCTGGGCTACGGCTACCACTTCGGCAACGGCTACTACAGCTGCCGCATGTCGCACGGCGTGGGCTTACAGCAGAATGCGCTCAAGTCATCGCCGCACGCCTCGCTGGGAGGCTTCCCCGTGGAGAAGTACATGGACGTGTCAGGCCTGGCGAGCAGCAGCGTACCGGCCAACGAGATGCCAGCGCGAGCCAAGGAAGTATCCTTCTACCAGGGTTATACGAGCCCTTACCAGCATGTGCCCGGCTATATCGACATGGTGTCCACTTTCGGCTCCGGGGAGCCTCGGCATGAGGCCTACATCTCCATGGAGGGGTACCAGTCCTGGACGCTGGCTAACGGGTGGAACAGCCAGGTGTACTGCGCCAAGGACCAGCCACAGGGGTCCCACTTTTGGAAATCTTCCTTTCCAGGTAGGGGCGATGGAGAAAAGGGACCTACACGAGGGAGGGGGAGAGAGAAGAAGAAAAGAAAGGACTAAGAGTATTCGCCCCTACTTGGGAGTGGGTGCCTGTGCTCCACACCTGACCAGGGTTAACCCAGTGGAAGTTTGTCCAGTTCGTGTGAAATCTGTAAATTCCTCCTCTGATTTCAACTGCCTCCGTCACTGCCCTTTCTTTCCTGTGTGCAGCGCAGACACGTTTTTCTCCTAAAGTTGAGGGTCTCTGCGTGCCGTTTCTTCGGACCTCTCCCTTTTCTCCTAAAGAGGCCTTTTTCCTAAGAAGCCTCACAGAGTTGCAACCCCCCCCCCCCTTTTTCAAAGACATCACTGCTCCAAGATGACCACTAAAGCTTGTTAGATCAAGCCCACAAGCTCCAAACACAGGAACACAGGAAATCAAAATTTGAGCAAAAGACCTGAATTTGTATGTGTCTATGTATGTGTGTTTGTTTTTATACAACCGACATTTGCAGAAACTGTCCTCATGAACGTGCCCAGTAACCACACCATAAAATTGCAGGCTTGTTAAGATGCCGGTTTGAGAAACTATGATAATCAATCAAATTAACTTTTGTTGTTAAGTGCAAATAATCTTTCTTTAATAATGGGTAAGTAATATGTCTATGTACATAATAAAGACCAAACAGCGTGGCTTTTTTTTTTATTTCCTGCACCCCTGAAAACACACACACACACACACACACACACACACACATACACAGACACACACAGTCCTCAACTAGGTGCTCCAAATATCCCAGCCTAATTTTTCTTGTGCTTTTGTTTGTATCAGGGGATGTGGCTCTAAATCAGCCAGACATGTGCGTCTACCGAAGAGGGAGGAAGAAGAGAGTGCCTTACACCAAACTGCAGCTCAAAGAACTAGAGAATGAGTATGCCATTAACAAGTTCATTAACAAGGACAAGCGGCGGCGTATCTCGGCTGCTACGAACCTATCTGAGAGACAAGTGACCATTTGGTTTCAAAACCGAAGAGTGAAGGACAAGAAAATTGTCTCCAAGCTCAAAGATACTGTCTCCTGATGTGGTCCAGGTTCGCCACAGACAGTTTAGAAGCCATTCGGTTGTCTCCAAAAGGCCTTTGGAAAGACTTGAATATGTATTTAATTCCTCCCACCCCCTGCCAATGGTGGCAAATTTTGTGAATTGTTTTTCTCTGTTCCCCTTATCTGGCTCTAAAACCTTCTGCTGCCCAGCCTGACTGTGTAGTTCTGTTTTTTACTTGTTTATTATTGGTTTTGTTTTTGACTAGGGTTTTTTTATATCTGTTTTTAATGTTCTGTTTCTCCCTCTAGGCCAGTATAAAGGGACTGTAAGTATTTTTTAACAATCCCCCCCCCAAATGAATGTCTGAAGCGCCATTCTGATTTAAGGTTTTGGTTTTTTTTAAAATTACTTTATTTGTTTGTTCCCAGCACTGATTATCTTCATAATCCACTAGGACAGAATGGTTTTCAGTCATTCATATCCTGTAATTAGTTAATTGAATCATTAGCTCTCAGCAGTTGCCCTGAGGCAAGTGGAAAGGCAGGCAGTGCTCTGGGGTCACCGGGAAAGTCTAAAAACAGGAGGCTGAAGGTACTGTGGTGGCTTTAAAAGTGGCCACCTTATCAAATAGGGTTTGTATCAATATTGAAATGAAGACGATCTTTCCAACTTTGGGTGTTTTGCTTGCTGGTTTAATTGTACATTTTTAACATTTTGTAGGTTTGTGTTTTCATAATCTTTAATTTGAAACTCATGTGTCCTCATGGATCGTGGATGCCTTCATTTCTTGAACTCTCAATGCATATATTTAAATGGCTGCAATCAGTAGAGTGACCCACGGATGGCATAAATGCACCTCCTTCTCTTGGCCTTGAATCTGTGGGTCTGGGATTGTGGCTATCTCCTCAATCCTCAAAAAGAGGCTGAATGAATGTGGCCATGGGTGGGAACTTACATACAGAACCCAGTGAAGAACCTGACTGTCTGAATAAATGCATTGGGCCTCTCATGGAGCTGTAAAGCATCCAACAAATATGAAAAATGTGAAGTTCCAAGGCCCAAGAAGAAAAATAATGATGTTTCTGAAAGTGATGATAAATAATTACTTTTAAAGTGCTGCATATTTATACAATTGAGAGATTATTTTTGTAGATGTAATGTCTGTGAGCTGGGATACATAGGCAGTGCTTCAGGCATTTAAAAATCACTTTTTACTCCTAGGGAGATGCCAATAAACAGAACTCTCTTGTTTCTTCTGAGTCCTTATACATTTGTTTTATTTTTTCAAGTTTGTGTTTCCTCTTGAAATGATTCTTATTTATTACAAAATCTTGATATCTTGAACACAATTATGTTCTCTGTAGATGAAGAAAACTCAACACTAATTGTGGTTTCTGGGACCTTCATGCTCTCCATGTTTGCCCCCTTCCCTCCCTTTTGCCCATGACTTTAACGTAAGTAGTGATGTTTTAAAATGAGGATATAATTTGCAGTGTTTAAAATGATATTTTATACCAGGCCAGCTCAAAAAACAATAAAATTTTACTTTTCTTTCACTATTGTCAATTTATTTATATAGATCTGTTTATTTTTTTAATCCATATGTATTTGTATGCCTGTGCATAGAAAAACTTACTCACTTGAAAATTTTCAACCTAGAAAGACCATTATAAATATCTGAACTAGGAAGGTCTTGAAATTAGAAAGACATATCCATATTTGGCAATCGAAAAAGAAACATTTCAAGCTTATCCCATATCACCTTCTCTGGGCAGTCTGCACAGAGCAGTTGACAACTGAAAACATAATTATAAAATCTAAACTTTCAGACGCAATTTTTAGGCACTAGAATTTTCTCTTTGAGGCCTTTTTGCCACTCAGGGAAATGGCCGCTGAGGAACTGGATGACTCCTCATGGTTAGCTCCCCACACAATCAACTCAGTTGTTGCTAACGTTTTCGTGTGTAAGTTAGTTACATACTGATATTTAAAACCTCACTGAGTGTGAAAACTCTCCTGGTGGGAGGGCTCCCTCATGACTTTGAGAGAGAAAACGCAGAGACCTAAGACTTGGAGCTACTTTCGTTTTCTCTGTCCCAGCTTGATTTCTTTCATATCTTACTGCCGACAGTGGACAGTTGACTTCGTTTTTGAGAGGGAGGGACAGAGACAGAGAGAGATTTGATCGCGATTCAATCTCTGCAGAAGAAATAACCCATGTACAAGGGGCCACGCCATCCCCCATCTTACACTTCGGCAAGGGTCGTTAGCGTTTTTGTGGTTTTTCTCAAAAGATATGTTTTCATCGGAAACGGGCACATTTTTCCTTTCTCCTCATCGCCAACCTTCCCCTCCATTTTTGGTGAGTGCCACACTCCAGAGCTTCACTCCATTTCCAGGTCTATTTCTCGGGTTTCCCATCCTGGGTAGGGGAGATTGCCTCGAGGTTTTCCTTTCATCTCTAGTTTGCATGTCAGTTCCCCCCCCCCCCCCGACTCCCCCCGCCTTGGAGAAATAGTAGGTTTGCTGAAGATTAAAACTGTACTCAAACGCTCTCTGGAGGAATTTGGATTCAGAGCTAAATCAATAACAGAAGGAGGCTTTGTTATTTATATGCGTTCCCTTTATATTCCAAATTGCGGAGGGAGGGAAGGAACTGGTAAGTGGCCCAGGCACTGGGAGGGAGGCCCTCGGGGAGCCTGGGAGGCTAAGGGGGCTTGGAGAGAGGCCTTTCCTTCTGTTGGAGACAGGCGGCAGGAGAGCACCTCAGAAACTGGGCAGGTTTTTAGAGCCGCGGGTGGGGAAACAAGGCCCCCGTGTCGCGTGACTCAAGAGGCGAAGGAAGCACTGGAGCCGGGACCCACTGCCAGACAAAGGGCGACTGCAATGCTTCCCCGCCTCTGGCAGCCCCCTGGGTCCCTCTGGCTCCGCTGTCAGGGGCGGCCTTGCCGCCAAGATCTCCTGCTTTCGGAGGCGCTCGGCTGCGTCTGAAAGCGCACTGTGACCGCGCGGGCTGGCGACCCCAGAGCGGCCGCACCGCCCTTCGCTGTTGATCTTGACCGTGCGGCTGCCCCTCGATAGGCATGGAGCGCGCTCGCCATCTCCTGGGCGTTGGGCGGCATTGGCAGAGCTCGCTATTAGCTCCTCAGCCAAATCCTTTCCCATTCTCTCAATTACCAGCCAAGCCGCCTCCCGCCACTACTTTCCACCCCGACCCTCCCTCGATCCGGGTCCACAGCTCTCATAAGACTTTGTCTGCCAGACCTCGAAAGTCATAAACCCGGGGAATGAAGTGGGAAGACTGGGTAAGGAGCAATGGAGGGAACCCTAGCTGTTCCTGTCTTTCCAGTTTTTCACTTAGTTCTTTTATGCCTTTAGTCCTGAGGCACAAACAGCTGTTTTAGGGTTGCCTAAAGGTCCGAAGGGGACACCCCTCGGCTTGGAAATAACAGGAATCGTCTTGCACTGAAACGTGAGGAGCAGAGACTGCAGGGACCCCTGGAGCTGGAGCTTTCGGGAGTAACGAAGCTGCAGCTCCTCGAAAATAGGATGGGTTCCCCAAAGTAAGAGCTCTTAGGGATCTGAGGCTTGTGTTCCCTTAAGTATCTAGGAACTGGGGTTGCAGCTTGTGCTTGCCCCCACCTCCCAAAAGAGGATGCGAGAGAGTGGGTCTGTGTGCCTGAGCTCCTATGGAAACCCTCTGGCAGAGCCAGAGGAGCCTCAGACGTCCCCACCCCCACGTCCTCACCCCCTCTCCCCGCTTCCCACCCCCCCCCCCCCCACCAGAGCAGGAGGAAGAGGCCGATTGCGTTCCCCAGAGCCACCCAATTGGTCGCCATAACTCACACAATAAAGTCGCAGCGCGGTGGTCAGTCTTGCCCTCCGGCGGCGCCTGTGTGGTCTCAGTGCGGGAGCCCGCGATCTAACCAATTCCAGCTTGGCTCGCAGACCGAGGGTCCTGCTGCAGGCTGAGACTGGCGCCGGTCACGGGGTCTCCAAGGGTCTTGGGATCGGAGGCAGGAGGGGGAGGACCCCTAGTCCGCTGACCGGACTAGGCAAGAGGGCCAGCGGCGGGGCCTGAGCACACCGCTCCCAGCTAAGAACTGCTGCCCTTCCCACTTCGCTGTTTGTCAGACCCGTGAACTCCTTATCCCCGGCACCCCTGGGGGCGCTGAGGCGAGGAACTCTGCTAGCCAGCTGCCTCCGAACGCCCGCTCTTCCCCGGCCAGGTGACTCTGGCTCTTCTGCCTTTCCACACCCACTCAGGGGAGTTCGTCCTGCTTTGCCCTCCACTTGGTGGATGGGGACACCACGGAGTTCTGGTTTGCAGTGTGTAGTCCCGGAGAGGACTCCTGACGATAAAAGGAATGTAGCCATTGGCCACGATTGGTGGATCAAGCTGATGGGTTCCCTGGCGGACATTCTCCATGGACCTATATGGCAACTTCCCTAGGATCAGAGTTCTTAGCCATGGGAACACAAACCAGGAGTAGTGTGGCCTCCTGCCTGGATCCCAAACTTGGGTAGTTTGTGACGCCCTTTTTGTGTCTGCGGCCTGGGACTGAGGGCTCAAGCAGTGAATGGGTCTTTGCTGCCAGATCTCCAGGCAGAGGTCTCTGGAGAAAGCCTTTCTGTGGGAATGATTGGGGTAAGAGTGACATTGCTTAGGCCAAGGGACAGAGCTCCTGGTGCCGCCAGACCGCGCCCTCTCCGGACAAGTCGCGAGGCGCCGGTTAATGGAAAATGCCTCCGCTGGAACTTAAAGCCTGTAGATGCAAGCTGGGCCCAGAAAGCCTGCGGAAAACGGATCACAAAGCCAATCACAGCCAAGAAGAGTCCCAAGGGACACTTGGGCAGAAGCACCCTCTTGCCCGATGTCCCCAGCTGCCGAAGCCGGGCTTGGAACCCCTCAGAGAGTTAGTCTTCGCTCAACTTGATTTGGTTCTGCTGGGAGCCTCGTCTTTCTTTCGCCATCGAACATTGCGGGTGTTATCATAATACTCTGAAGGGGGGGAAAACGGGTCGGGGGGATGTAGGCGGTGCTGAAATGACCGGCTTTGAAGAACCTGCAGGCAAAGTTTCGTCCAATCGTCTGAGCCTGTCCCCTTATTCCCGGTTGTAACTAAATACTGTTGCGAGCGCAGCCGAAGCCCTTTGTTGGAGATGTGTGAGCGCAGTCTCTACAGAGCGGGCTATGTGGGCTCGCTTCTGAATTTGCAGTCGCCAGACTCTTTCTACTTCTCCAACCTGCGGCCGAATGGCGGCCAGTTGGCCGCGCTTCCCCCTATCTCCTACCCGCGCGGCGCGCTGCCCTGGGCCGCCACGCCAGCCTCCTGCGCCCCCGCGCAGCCTGCGGGCGCCACTGCCTTCGGCGGCTTCTCGCAGCCCTACCTGGCTGGCTCCGGGCCTCTCGGCCTGCAGCCCCCAACAGCCAAGGACGGACCCGAAGAGCAAGCTAAGTTCTATGCGCCCGAAGCGGCCGCTGGGCCTGAGGAGCGCGGTCGTACCCGGCCTTCCTTCGCCCCCGAGTCTAGCCTGGCCCCTGCAGTGGCTGCTCTCAAAGCGGCCAAGTATGACTACGCGGGCGTGGGTCGTGCCACGCCGGGCTCCGCGACCCTGCTTCAGGGGGCTCCCTGCGCCCCTGGCTTCAAGGACGACACCAAGGGCCCGCTCAACTTGAACATGACAGTGCAGGCGGCGGGCGTTGCCTCCTGCCTGCGACCTTCACTGCCCGACGGTAAACGGTGCCCATGCTCCCCGGGCCGGTTTGGGCCGGGACGGGAGGTGGGGTTCAAGGGAGAGTGTAAGGGGAGGTGAGCCGCCTGGGGGCGGGCATTAGACAGAGAACCGGGCTGGGCTGACGTGGATTGGGGCTGTGTTGCAGGCCTGCCGTGGGGGGCGGCCCCGGGGAGGGCCCGCAAGAAGCGGAAACCCTACACGAAGCAGCAGATTGCGGAGTTGGAGAATGAATTCCTCGTCAACGAATTCATCAACCGGCAGAAACGCAAGGAATTGTCCAATAGGCTGAACCTCAGCGATCAGCAGGTCAAAATCTGGTTCCAGAACAGGCGTATGAAGAAGAAGCGCGTGGTGCTGAGGGAGCAGGCGCTGGCGCTCTACTAGCCGTGCGCGTGGCCAGGGTCCGGCTGGGTCTGCTCTTTTGGACAGAGGCCTTGTTTGGGGAGGGGGATCTGGGGCTAAGGCTAAGGCTTTTCCTTCGGTTCCTTCTCTGCTAGTCCCAGAAGCCACCGAGAGATTTAGAGACCAGGCCAGCTCGGCCTCCTTGCTTTCCTCAGTCCCTGAGAAGCCAGTGAGAAACCTGCGGAAGTACAGTGCAACTCTGGCTGGCCTTAAGGCTTCCACGTGGGGGCACTGAGGCCACCTCTCCTTGCTCCTGGCTGGGGCATTTGCACCCACCGCTCATTCTTGCTCCCTGGTACCTGGATTTTTCTGTTTCCACCCAATTCGTTCTACCTTTCCCCCTCTCTCCAGCCCCTTCAGCCTATAGCAGTTGCCTAGTTAGGGCTCAGAGTGGAAGGCCTCCTGAGGGAATGGAAAGGACGGTGAGTACAATTAGGTCTCTGCAGCAGAAGCCCTTTGTGGCAAGGCCAGTATCTTCACTCTGGAGAAAAGAAAGGGCACCATCCACCCTCCACCCTCCTGTCTGCCCTGGCTGATTTGAGAGGACAAAAGCCACACTAGATCTTCAGACTTTGAGAGGAAAAGGGAAAGAAGAGGAGGGGCTGGGTATTGGGGTAAACTTGGAGATATCTCGAAATGAGAAATGTGAAATAGGCCGGCGCCTCCAGCTGGGTGGAATAGAGTGGAACCTTCATTTCCTGAGATGGAATGAGAGAGACTGGGGCTCCAGACAAAGTACCATCTCCAGACAAGACTGGCAAATATTGCCCTACTCCCACCTTCTTGTACGTGCCTAGGCCAGGCCCATGAACCCTGTAACTGGATACCCAGAGCCTACCTCTGGGGACAGGAGCTGCTGGTCTGGTTGGAAGCTCTGTTGCACAGGGAGGAGGGAAAGATATCCAGGGGGAGGAGAAGGGAGTGAACAAGAGGAGGAGGGGTGCTACACTCCAGCTGTAAATATGGCTTTCCAGTTGAGGTGAGTAAAGGTGTTGGCACATCTTTCTTTCTTGAATTACCTTAATGGACTCCCAAAAGGATAGGCAAAAGATCCTTCTCAAGAGTCAACGGTTGGGGAAGGAAATCTCTTAGATTCTCCACCCGGCTAGCTGCTCTTGACAAAGCAAAGAGGACCAGAAGTTCCTCTCACCGTCTCCACCATCTGCCAACGCTACCAGAGGCCCAGCTACTGTGCCCCTTCTGAGGCATGTCTGGCCTGTGCCAGTGGAGACTTCAAGGTCCTGGACCCTGCCAGGCTTGCCTCATGGAGGCAGGGGTTCCCAAATGCCAGGTGGAGTTGTTCTGGGTGTATTGGAGTGTCCCGCCTTAATCTCAGTGAACAAAGCCTCCCCTTGGCCAGCTCATTCCACTATCCCTGCCTCTTTTCCCTCTCCTTCTGACATATAGCACTCCTCCTTCGCACCTCCTAGCATGATACACAACCCAAGGATTCAGGATGCCTTCCCAAAGTCCAGTGATTTCTTTTCAGTGGAGGACCTGGCCCTAAACCTGGAGTGGGCACCTCACAGAGAGCCCTGAGCCTTAGCCTAACTGACTTCAGTTGATGTTTAGACTAATTTCATTTTCTAGGCTATCTAATAGTTATCATGCATGTTTTGTTTTGATTTTGTCGAAAACAGTAGCTTGTATATATCAGACACAATATATACAAATGTTTTGAGTGAAAATAAATATTCAGGTCTGAGCCAAGCTGTCAAGGGGCTGAAGTCAATTTTTCAAAATGTTTTGGATTCCCCATTAATGTTCTTCAGGCCACCAAATTCGTTTTTCTTTTCTGACTATTGTTTCACCGCGGGTGTTGACTGTTCGTTAAATGAGAAAATGGCTTCCGAGGCGGTCAGGAAATGGTGTGTAAAAGCCTCGAACCAAATATGTTTGGAATATCCAGAAGGGAAGGACCATGGCAAATGTGAGTGTGTCTCACATTAAGGGGACTCTCAGTTTGTTGCAAGCTGGGACTTCTGCACTTAGCCTAAATTCTCAAACTTTAAAGCTTGCAGGGTCTGTAAAGATTCAGGGTCTGTAAAGATTTGAGGTTCCTCAAATTTCAAAACAAACCGTCTGTCTCCACGGAGTTTTGGTCCCGCTTCTCTGGAACCGGCTAGGTCCTGCTAAATCCTTGATACCAGCCGGTTTACCAGGAGCCCAGCAGACTCCCTTGGGAAATGGGGCCTCAAAACTCCCTAGTCCATCTGAACCTCTAGCTCAGTCTAGGAAAGTCAGGGCCTGCTTGCTACTCATCTTCTAGCAAACACCAGCTCCTAGCTGGTGGAGGTGGAAACTAGCTTTTAGCTAGAGGAAGAATTAGTAAAACTACTGAATCGCTAATACTAAATAACCAACATTTCAACTCCCCTTCCCAGAAGCAAATTTGGTGTATAATTAAATTTTTAATTGTTCTTTAATTGTACATACACACACAACTATATATACATATATGTGTATATATTCAATAGGAGAGAAAGAAGCAAGAGCTGCCAAGGCCCTATGGCTCAAAAGGATTCCCCACCTGGCTGGACACATAGAGGCTATGGTACCCAGAGCAGGATCTCCAAGTCTGACTCTGCATTCAGAGGTTTGCCTGCTCAAAAACAACTGAACAAAGGCAGAAGCCGCACTGAGCCCTCTGAAGGCTGGGGGAAGGAGGAGGAAAGCATACGTACTCAGATCCAGGCCTTAAGACAGACAACATGGAGGCCGTTTCTTTCCAAAATATATCATTAAATCATCGTGTTCTTTTCCTTTAGCCTGGGATGAGTGGGGGGAGGGGATATTCATGGGATCACTCCTCACAGAAAATTAAATTATTCTAAATATAAAAGCGTATCTCTTGGTTCAGCAGTTTTTTCCAAATCTATCCCGTTTGCTATTTGACACAAATACAACGACTCTGGTGTCTCCTTCCATAGCCCGGGTTCCCGCAGAGATTTGGAACCACTAAGAAATTTGTAAGAAAAAAAATGCTGAAGAGAAAGGACGCTAAAATCTGAGTGCTCAACTTTCCCTTCAGAAAGACAAATGTGTCCTCTGAAATGCTGCAGTCCAAGCGGGCCTCTTGACTAAGAAAACGGTTTTAAAAAGAGAAAAAAACCAGCTTCGTCTGTCATTCAATCAGTTGCAAACTCAGAGGGCGGCGGGGACGGGGGACGCTTTTAAGGCCTGGGGGTTCTCCCCCAGGGAGGCGGGCTGGGGAGGCTTCCGGGATACCGACGGGTGGAAGAGAAATCCGGAATCGTTGTAAATATTCATGTGGGGGGGATGCCCCTTCACCCGCCTCTCCCAGCTGCATTCCCCCCTCAGTGATAGTGGGGGAGGGCAAGGCGACTGCCCCACTGTCCTTAGACAAAGGTGATCTCCTCATATTTTTGTTCTCCCGTCGCTTGACTTAAGGAGTCCATTCCGAAGACTCTGCAGGGAAGGAACTGGCTCTGGGTGTTTTCCCTGCGTTTCTCTTCTTTCGTTTCTTAAAAGAGCATAAATAATTAAAGTTTGGCAGGGAGGAAAAGCTTTCTTGCAGAACTGTAGTGGCAATAAATGAAATGACTCAGAATCCCTTCCCCAGTCAGCTTTTACGAGAGCTGCCAGACAGTGTCTGTTCACGTTCTCCAGATACCAGGGGCGCCCTGACAAAGTTAAGGTCAAGTTAGTGTCTTATCTTGGGTGGCTCAAAATCACCGCATCGCGTCCCGTCGCTGTGCGGAAAGCTCTTCCTCGCGGAGCTGCTGGCTGCGCCCCGAAGGCCTGGTGCGCTCCCTGTGTTTCGGGTGGGGCCGCGCAGACAAGGACAAGGCCACAGAGCCGGGGTCTTCACGGTAGGTTCTCGAGCGGGGACGCGCGGGTCCGGAGGCTGCGGTTTTCCCTGGGTTTCGGGAATGGGGGCAGGAACTAGGAGGGAGTTGGGGCCAAAGAGCCAAGCGGGCTGGGACTGGAATGAAAGCGCTCTGGGTTGTGGTGTGGGTCGGGGTGCAAGGGTCCGCGCTAAGCAGCCGAAAGGGACCAGCCGCCCCCTTCGCCTGTGCACCGGCGCGCTACTGCAGTTGGCTCACCCTCCCCCGCCAAATCGCTGCTCCCGCCGGAGCTGCCGTCGCCATGTCGTTGAACTTGAATGGTTCGTCCTCCCCATTTCCCTCTTTGGCGGTCAGGAGGCTCCACACTGGGGGCGCCAGGCTGCCTGCGCCCCACCCCGTGCTGCCAGCAGAGAGAAGGTGCGAGAATTTTTGCGAACCCCCAGACACATAAAGACCCGGATTGAAGTCATCGCCGCTGCCCTGGGTCCTGAGCTACCGCAGGGCCAGTGTGCAGCGTCCGGGGAGCCATTTTAGGAGAGAGATCCAGGGGCGTCGACCACGAGTCCTAAAGGGAGAGGCTTGGGCCTGGGATGGAAATGGGGAGGCAGATACGTGTGCTGGGGGTCTGGGTTGAGAAGAATGTCAGCTGGAATCTGGGCGGGGGTGCCAGTTGTGGGGAAGGAGCACACAAGATGGGCAGTTCTAGTTGGGGTAGGCTCGGTGCCCTCCAGTCGCCACAGACCTATTTGCGCAGTGTTGGGGGAGGGAAGCAGACATGGGAAGGGGCGGAGGAAGGAGAGAGGAAGGGAGAAAGGGAGGGAGGAGAAAAAGAGGAAGGGGGGGACATCAGCCAGAAAATAGATATTAGCTCAGACCACCCGCCTTTTCTCTGTCTGTCCGCACGGTGGGCAGAGCGCACAGCACCGGCACTGCAGCAGCCCGGGCCAGGGAGGGAACCAGCATCACAGCCAGCGCCGCCTGCCCTGGGTATAGGACTGAGGCCCAGGCCCCAGCACTGGGATTGCCTGGGCGGAGGAATCTTGGGGAAAGGGGCAGCCTACTGCCCTCGGTTCTGGGATTTGGGTTTGGGAAGGGACGGTTTACCTTTGAAAAGCGTCTTCTCTCTCGGAGGTGGGAGCCCAGGCCTCGTCTGGACCCATGGGCTAGGAGAGGGTCGCGGTAGGCTGGGAGGAGAGTAAGGCCTCAGGGGAGTGGATGGGGTGCCCCGCGAAGAGTCTGCCTCAGAGCCAGGTGATACAGAGGGGCTTCAGTAGGAAGTCAGGCGCCGCTGAGAGCCCTCAGAGAGACAGCTTATTTTGGGGGAGGGACTGAAGTGACCATGCCAGCCCAAGGGTGCCAGAAGAGCCTCGGGGAAACGCGGCGTGGATGCGCAGGCCTTGGCGGGGCTCCGAAGCAGTGAAGGGTCTGGGTGTAAGGCGGGCACCCAGGCCAGGCCTGAAAGCAGAAGGGTGAGGAGGACGGAGGTGCAAGTGTGAGGGGGTTGTCTCTTGTGGGGAGCCAGCGGGAAGCCAGGCACCCTGAGAGTTGGACTCCAGATCCTTTTGTTCACCAGACTCCCCAGATTCTAGGGAGGCCAGGGGCCACGGGCTGAGCTCCCTCCTGGCTTTAGTGCTAAAGGGGAAGGCAGAGAGGAACAGAGAGAGAGACAGAGACAGTGACACACAGCTTAGGGGAAAGGAGGGGAGAGAGGATGAGAGGGCAGAGAGAGACAGGAGAAAGGAGAGGGGAAAGCAAGAGGAAGGAAGAAGGAAAGCGGAAAAGAAGGGGAAGGAGAGAAGTGAAGACATGAGAGAGAAGGGAGAAGACTGACGAGAGACCAAGCAAGGAGAAAGAGAGACAAGAACAGAGAGGGAAACCAGAGAGGAGGGAAGAGAGCCGGGAGGGCACGAAGGCCCCGGCCTGGGTGAGTGCCTAGGCGGTGAGTGGCCTAGGTTTTTCCGAGGTCAGCCCTCGCACCCCTGGGGGCAGAACCGGAAAGACCCAAGTCACTCCGCGCTGAACGCGCTGGGCAGAGAAATATGTAAATCAGGGCTCCCTGCGCCCTGGAGAGTGGCGAAATTACGCCCGCCCGGTGAACAAGAAGCAACAAGCTCCCAGGCGGGTGAGCTGCAGAGGGTGGCAGAGTCGCGGGGGAGGGAGCGGCTGCAGTAAGGGGGGTGGGGTTCGGAACCTCACACCCTCACACCTAGTTCCTAGCTTCTAGGGAGCCTGGAGCCGGGGCTCCCCCCCTCCGCTCGCTGCTTCTCTCCCTTCCCCCTTCCTCCCCCTCTTCCCCCTCCTTCCTCCTCCCCGCCGGCCTCGGTCCGCGTACTTAAAGCGGCGCGGGAGGGCGGACGCGGGCGGGCGGCCCGTTCGGGCGGTGGCAGATGCGCCCAGCGGTGGCAGCGGCCAGCGGCGCGCAGGTGACCGGCCTGAGGCGCAGCCTGGTCAGGGAGCGCCCTGGGAGAGCTGGCGGGAGAGGGCAGCCGATCCGCCCCCAGCGTCTCGGCGCCAGGAGCTGTCCCAGGGCGTGTTGGCGAGCGTTGATATAGATATAAGGACATTTCTCTTCATGGCGTCACGTGACATAATTACCACCAGAATCAATCAAGATGAATTGCACGTCAGCGCCCGGTGGGGATTTTTGCTTAGTTGATCCTGGCCCAAGCCTCTTGTGCAATCGATGGCTCAGGTTGGCTGCGCGGGGAGCGGCCAGGGGCTCGCTGGCGCGCACGCCGCTGAGCCATGAACGACTTTGACGAGTGTGGCCAAAGCGCAGCCAGCATGTACCTGCCGGGCTGCGCCTACTATGTGGCCCCGTCTGACTTCGCTAGCAAGCCGTCGTTCCTTTCCCAACCGTCGTCCTGCCAGATGACTTTCCCCTACTCTTCCAACCTGGCTCCGCACGTCCAGCCCGTGCGCGAAGTGGCCTTCCGCGACTACGGCCTGGAGCGCGCCAAGTGGCCGTACCGCGGCGGCGGCGGCGGCGGCAGCGCGGGGGGCGGCAGCAGCGGGGGCGGCCCCGGCGGGGGCGGCGGCGGCGCGGGGGGCTACGCTCCCTACTACGCTGCAGCTGCGGCGGCCGCGGCGGCGGCCGCGGCGGCCGAGGAGGCGGCCATGCAGCGCGAGTTGCTCCCGCCCGCGGGCCGCCGGCCGGACGTGCTCTTCAAGGCGCCTGAGCCGGTGTGCGCTGCGCCAGGGCCGCCGCACGGCCCCGCGGGCGCCGCCTCCAACTTCTACAGCGCGGTGGGCCGCAATGGCATCCTGCCACAGGGCTTCGACCAGTTCTACGAGGCGGCGCCCGGGCCCCCGTTCACCGGGCCGCAGCCCGCGCCGCCTCCCGCGCCGCCACAGCCCGAGGGCGCAGCCGACAAGGGCGACCCCAAGACCGGGGCTGGTGGCAGCGGGGGCAGTCCCTGCGCCAAGGCGACCACTGGCTCGGAGCCCAAGGGGGCAGCAGAAGGCAGCGGTGGCGACGGCGAGGGCCCCCGGGCGGAGGCGGGGGCCGAGAAGAGCGGCGGCGCAGGTAGGCACCGGGTGCTGGGAGAGCGGTGGGCCCGGGGGCCGCTGGGGCGGGGGGGTGGCGGGGGCCTCCCTCTGCTTGCACCGTTTTATGTGCTACTTTATAAGCATTCGAAGAGGTTTATACATCCTATAAGATTTCCCGGGCCGTTGTAAAGCGTGTTTATGGTAGGAAACCAATTTAGGTGGGCTTAAGGTAGACTTGGAGGAGGACATTAATCGCTGTAGAGAGCCTTTTCCCAGTTTTGGGCAGGGGGATGCTAGAGACCATGGAGGGAGGGAGGGAGATTTCAAGTCAGTGTGAGTGCGTACACCCGAGCCTCCTGCTTTTAAGGGAGAGAGGCGGGGGGGGTGGGGAAGTGGGGGAGTTTGATCCTTGCACTGGACTTTATCCAAGCCGCTAGCTGACGCGCGCCGCTGGAGTCAAGCAGATGCTCCGGCGGGTCCGCTCTTGTCTCTCTTCCCTCAGGTTCCACTTTAGAGCCTGCTTTGCCCTCTGCTTCCCCACCTCCGTGCCAGGCTGTGTGTGTGTGTGTGTGTGTGTGTGTGTGTGTGTGTGTCCGGGCGTGAACACATGTCCACGCCCGCACTGTCTCCTGTGCCCGCCCATATATCATCCCCCACGACGCAGGCAGGGCCTTTCAGCCGCGGCAGAGAACGTCCCCAACGGGGCCAGGGTCTGGCCCTCGCTCAGTGGCCCGGGCGGGCGGGTGGGGGCTGGCAGGCAGCGGCCTCTCTCACCCCTTGGTCTCTTTGCCTTGCAGTGGCCCCCCAGCGGTCCCGGAAAAAGCGCTGTCCCTATACCAAGTACCAGATCCGCGAACTGGAACGCGAGTTTTTCTTTAACGTGTACATAAACAAAGAGAAAAGACTTCAACTCTCTCGGATGCTCAACCTCACTGACCGGCAAGTCAAAATCTGGTTCCAGAATCGCAGGATGAAAGAAAAGAAACTGAACAGAGACCGTCTGCAGTATTTCACTGGAAACCCCTTATTTTGAGAGCTCCAGGAAGCGCCCCCTCCCCAGCCCCACTCACCCACCCTCCTTCCCACCAGCCTGCCCTCCGCAGGCCCAATGTCCTTGGGTTTAATGACGTCTCTTCTCTGTGGAACTTCACGATTCCTTCCCACGGTCAACTCGGGACCTCCCAGCGACCACTGCAGCCTGCGGACGAGGCCGGGACTTGGCCGAGCGGATCCTAATAAGGGGAAAATGGTAAATGCAAACGTCCGTTTACAATTTTACCGCCAATGTGCTGTCGTTCCCCCTCCCCCTCTCCGAGTCCTCGTGGGGAGACGGCGGGGTCTGTAGGAAGTTAGGCCGGGTTGGGTGTGCTAGAAGGCGCTGGTGTTTTGCTCTGAGTTTTAAGAGATCCCTTCCTTCCTCTTCGGTGAATGCAGATTATTTAAACTTTGGGAAATGTACCCTTAGTCTGTCATATCAAGGCATGAGTCACTGTCTTTTTTTTTTTTTTTTGTGCGAATAAATGGTTTCTAGTAAAATGGAGGTTACAGCTTCAATACACTGTATGAATTCTCCTCTTCGAGGTTTAGTGCTTCATTAGGATATTTTAGTGGCCAGAACCTATGCAACTGAAAATCGAATGAAATACTTTGTAGTCCCACTAAAATGGTAGTCGTTCCCTCCCACCACCTCTAGGTTACTGGTTTTAAAAATCATGTTAGTGATGAATTTCTGAATTGACGATGTGACCAAGAAATGCTGGCGCTGCCTTCTCCAGGTAGTAAGGCTGGGGCAGCAGAAACCTAAGAAACAAACTCCCACCCCTACCCCTAGTCTAGTGTACTTGGGATTTCTGAAAAGAAAACAACCATTTTAAAAAACTGGTTAGAAAATCCAAATGATCTCTTACAAACTAACAAGGAGCCACAGTCCCTTAAAAGAAGAAACCAAAATTAGAACCTTCCATTGAAGGGAGAAGTTTTCGAAAAGAAAGTCATCAGTAGGTGGAGAGGGCTTGCTGGTATCATCAGTGGACCTGAAGTAGGGAAGGTAAACCCTCCCCACCCCCACTAAAATAGGGCCAGGAGCTGCAGACCCTCTCGCGGCATTTATCGCTTCAAGTTAAAGAATGTGGTGAGGACTGTACTGCACTTTATGTTGCAGGGCCAGGCAGGCTGTTTACAAAACCTTGAACTGTCTAGACAACACCATAAAAGCCAAAGTTCTAAACAGCTTAATTGGGTTATATTATACACCTTCTGGTGGACCCAAAAGAGATTTCCGCAATGTGCAATAAACTGGAGGAGTGAGAAAAGCTTCTCTCTCTCTGAAAAGAGTGAAGTGAATCTTATGACTCTTAACCTCTCCTAAGCCCAAAGACAAAATATAAATCTGTAAATGCACAGTATCCCTTGCATCTTCCAAGGAGTCATGCATTTCAAAATGCAATTTTAAAAATTGCTAAGCCTTATTTGGGAAGGAAAAAATAAGTGTATAAATGTATGCCTTTGAACTTCCGAAATGTCAAGGTCATCACCTTTAACCTTTCTGAATAATTAGGAGCCTTAAGGTTCTTCTTGATTTTCAGCTGCCACCCACTCTCACACATACATGCTCACACATAGCCAGAGCCACACACACGCTTATGACCACACAAAATCATACCAGGAGCTCACCATAAATCTAAGAAAATTCCTAATTTCAGGATCAATAACCTTAATTTCCCTGCAAACGTTTGTGTAATGCAATAACAGTCAACTTCTTTTTTAAAATACTGATTAGATTAAAATGCATGCTAGCTGCTTTCACTACAGCTAGGAAGGGCTGAGAATTTTGGCGGAGGGTCTTAAATAGTGATCCCCTTTGCTTTAATGAAGAACTGCAGTTTTAAAATCAAGCATTTGAAAGAGGGAGTTTTGTGCAGCCTTACACCTTCATTAAATTTGAAAGCAACTTGCCACCCTGTGAAATAAATTATTGCACTTTCTATAATAAGAAACAAAAGGAAATATAATTATATTGCTTTTAAAAGCATCCTTTGGTGAAAGATGCAATGGAAACAAAGCCTACAATCGAAAAATTTCGTTAAGAAGGGGATTCCTTTGTTTGGGATTCTAGATATCGGTTAAAATGTCAGTGCCACAATAGTATGATCGTTACACGAGCTTAAAACTGTTTTTTTTTCTTTCTGTTTCCATCTATTTTTTTAAAACTTCATCTAAACACAGCAAGCTTGTGTGCCCACCACCCAAGGCAAGCCGAACCCGAGATACCATTTCCCGTTTGCAGGGGCCTGGAGATCCACACGAGGGCGCGCTCACGTTCCAGAAACCGCGTTTGACCAAGAGGCCGCGGTACCTTATCTGTCCAATACTGGATTCTAATAGGCGACCTCAACCCCTTACAAACAGGCGGCAGCTAAGGTGTTTGCTAGTTTATTTGTTCTAAGCAGCCATGATGTGTGAGAAGCTGTATAGAGACAGAAAACGGAGCAACTAGATTTAAGAAACAGATAAACTAATCTTTGTCTTTTTAAAGATAAAGCTATTGCAAAAGAATAGCTTGGTATAACTTGATGGTGTGGAGGAGAGTTTTCAGAGATAAATGTATGCATTTTGAAATACACCATAGCCACTGCTAGTTAATTAAATTAGGGAAAATCAATTTTCTTGGTTTCAGTGTGGTGAGCCTTGTCTAGGGTTGGACACCTCCCCACTTACATCTCCCTACCCCCCCCCCCCCGCAAAAACAAAAAAACAAAAAACAAAAAAAAAACTTCCTCGGTTTTGCCCCCTCTCAGACCGCCTGGGATGATTAAAAGGCTTTTGTTTATAACAGATCAGGGCGCGGCCAACTTAACCAAATGTCTCTCAGAAAAAAATAAGACGAATGGGGGACTGGGAGAATCGTTCTGGTTTAGGGAGCCCGGGGCCGTGCCTGGCGTGCGCGGCTACCAGTGGCGACCGGGTGGCGCCGGCAGGACTGTGAGTTGGTGTGCCCAGGCTGGGCTGGGCTGATGCGGCCACGGGAGGCAGCAGGCACTCAGGGGGAAACGTTTATACTTCAAGGCGTTGTGGAACGGGGAATGTATTTGAAGCAAACGGGCTTTGCGTTTGACAGAACACACCACCCTTCCAAACTGCACGACGGTCTTGAGCAGAGTTGAATTTTGACTCTCAAAAGCAGTGCATTCGTTGCGTGCCCTCCCTCCTCCAGCAAAGCCCCTGCCTTGGAGAGGGCCTGTGTCCCCGTCCGGAGTTCACAGGAGAGGAGACAGGGCTCCCGGACATTGGCCTCTCTAAGGGAGGATGACTGCCCCCTTTCCCTCTCCGAAGTTCATTGTGAAGAGCCTGCAAGCCCCAGAATAAGCGCCAGCCTTGTTGACCCTCCAAGCCCTGGACCAAAGGCCCTGGGGCCTGCGGCTCGCCCGTCTCCCGGAGCTGGCCTCAGCTTTGGTGGGGAGGCTGGGGCGCCAGTGAGCCCCCCGGCGAGGCTCCAACGAGTGGTGTAGGTGTTCCCCGCGGGCAACCTTGGCTACACCAGTCTGACCGCCTGTCCAGCTTGGCCATAGTGAGGCGACCTTTCCCGAGGCTGAACGGGGTCCTCGGTCTATGTGGGGTGAGAACTGCCCTCCCTAAATGTTGTTGTGTTCCTCCCAAGGCGGCCCCAGCGGCTGCACATCTGGCTGTGAGGGGCCCCTTGGACTTGGCTGGCAGCCGCCTGCGAAACACCGCTTCTCAGCGGTCTGCAGTTCCTTTCCTCCCTGCGCCCAAGATGGGCCTGACAAGGGCCCGGAATCAGACCAGGACCTCTGGGGGCTGAAGACCTCTCCCCACCCCCATCTTTCAGAGTGTGTGGGGCTTGCGGAGAGTGGCCTTGGATCCTGAGGCGCCAAGGTCTCAGACTCTGAAGTGGAAGGGAAATGCGCGAAGTAGGAGTCTTTTGTGTCTGTGAAGAAAGAGGCTCTCTGGCCGCCGGCCCTTGTTGCACATCTCGATAGACCCCTTCTTGCATTGGTGGTAGACTCCTCATTTGCCCCCTAGATTTCCTTTCACCTTGGCTTGGAGGTGCACAGTGCAACCCGGAGCAGAGCCCTGGGAAGACAGCTTTTCATTGACTCCATCCGCTCTGTCCCCAAAGAGTGACACAGCCCAGAGGTGGCTCGGGACCCTAATCCGGGGCGACCCTAAGAGCCCACAGGTCCACTCAGGCCCAGGGCTTCAACTTTTCTTCCAGGAGACAAGAGTGCAGATGCAAATCACTTTTTGATTACAAATGCTAATTTCTTGCTCAAGCTATTCTTTTAATTTTTCCCTGGAAAGAACTGTGGCAGGGAGCAGGGCGTCTTGGTACAAATATGGGTATTCATCTCATTTATGGTGCAATATTGATTTGTTATTAATGGTAACTGCTCCAACTGATCTAAAGATGATCAAAAACATCAGCTACATTAAATACTCATAAGCAAAATAAAGGCTGGCCTTTAGAGCACTGCCTTTTTATTCCATTTGTCTCATCTCAGCCTTAGAGTCTTAGGCACACTTTCCATCCTTTGGGGCTCAGATCATTCTTTTGTATTATTTCTATCTTGCTCGATTTTTAAATGATAAAATATCTCAAAATATTGACAGTCTCTGGTCTCAAGGAGCGGGTCTGAAGGCAGAAATTTTAAAGATAAAAATAAAATTTTGTGAGAACAGATTCAAAACTATATCTGATATACACATTTTTGTCTGTGAATAAAAACCTATTTAACTCTAACTAATATGGGAGTGACTTTGAGCCCAAAGTCACTGAAAGCTGAAATGGAAAGGTCCCCAAATTCTGAAGACACATCCTGCCTATTCACTGCAGACCTACCCGCCCGCAAGGAATTGCTTGTTTTTAGCCTGTATGTTTTTTTCATGTATAAATAAAGATTATGAAAGGGCATTTGATGGGCATAAAATTCCCGATTAGATTAAGCAGTCTTGCCTTGCTTAGGGTAGGGAAAATTGGGCAAACGAGTTCCCAGCAGCTCTCATGGCTGAGAGGCAAAAGGGAGACACTCGATACTGCTGGAGCGCCAAGCTAGTGTCAGGGCGCCTGCGGCAAGCGAGTGCAGCGGGCACTTTATCCAGCCTTGGGCACGCTTAGCCCTCGCTCGGAACAAGATCTCTACTATGTGATAAAGCAAATTTCAGGGCGCTGATCAGTGGTTGTTAGCTTTGAACAGTACCTTAGCAACCTAGAGTCAAAAGTTACGGGTTTTTTTTTTTTTTTTTTCCTGCCGTCCTCAACCCCCACCCCTAAGCTCACAAACAGCCACCCCTGTGGAAAGGTAATGTTTAAACCTCAGGCTGTGCTGGGATGCCATAGCCAAAGCAGTTAGAGGCGCCAGGCTTTTAACCTGACAATGATGTTGTATTTGAACAGCTGCATAAAGGTTTAAAAGGTCTGTCTCATTGCCACCGCGGAGTTTTTTAAAAGAGGTTATTGTTTGGGCGAGAGCACTGAGAGGGAACAAGCGAAACGGTCCCAAGGCCGAAAATAATGTTCAACGCTTGTTTCCACCAGGCCAGGGGAGATTCCTTTTTGGGAAGAGGGACAAAGGGTTTGTTGGGAAAGGGTTTTGTAAAGGAGCGGGCGGGCTACTAGGTCCCCCAGAATGCTGAGGCGCTTTAATGAACATCAGGCCCCAAAGAAACGTTCTGTTGAGGCGGAAACCCAATTTACCCACAAGTTCAGTCTCTGGGCCTGAAATCCAAGGCCAGCCCATGCCCCAGCGAGTGTGGGGAAGAGAACACAGATGCCCTCCCAGACTGAGAACTGGTTCACGGTCAGAGTTTCTGGGGCTGCTTTAGTTTCTCGGCTGGCAGGAAGGGAACCTGGCAGGCCGAAGGAAGGCTGCAAGCCCTGGCCGGCCCCTCACTCAGGGCAAGTCTTTGGAAATCAAGGTTAAAGCTCCCCGCTGCTGCCCCGAGGCCCGGGCTTCCGCAGGGCAGCTCACCCGCCTGCAACCAGAGAGGGAGGGAGGAAGTTGTTGAAGTTTCTCATAAAACTCTGAGTTTCCATGGTGGTAGTGGTGGTAGTGGTGGTTCTTTAATGAGCTGGACCACAACATCAGACCAGATCCTCTTTATAGAACTTTCCCTCACCAAAGGAAACAGAGAACTAAGATTCCCACCACCTTGCCCTCCCTTACCCAAGCAAAGCCCTGTCAAATAATTTTAGGAATTGTCCAAAACTGTAAAACTCAGCTTCTGACAAAAGTACAGCTTTTAATATTTGACAATTTGTGTTAAAACAAAAATTGACCTTCTTGGTTAACAGCGAAGGGGGAAAAATCAATAGTATAATTTTCAATAATTCATAAAGTGAACGCCATTATGCTAAATTTAACTATTAATCTTATCCTTTACAAAGTCTCGATTGATTTGTTAATAAAGTATCTTCCCGTGTGTGGCAACAGCAGGCATAACTCTTTAAAAACCCTCAGAAGCAAGAAAATTACCAAGTAGCCCAAGAATGTAGATGAGAATTTTATTGATCGCCCTGATTCTTCTTAATATGTATTAATAAATTCCACAACCTTTTGTACCTTGCACTTGTCGGAAACCAATGCTTTTACAAAATCCATAAAAGGAAAACATTTTTCTTTGCAGAAGAACCAAATGACATCTTTGCATTTCTCTCTGTCCTTCTTGGCCCAGTCAATTTTCTAAAACTTCTGGATTCTGAGCGTCAGACTTTCCCCTATTCTTAAATTTTTTTTCCTTTCTTCCTTCCTTTCTGCCCTCCATTATCAGGGTGTGGGGAGAGAAACCTCGGTTTAGTTCTCCTGCCGGGAGCCCGAGGGACGCTTTCGCGGATAGTGAACTGTTAGCAAAGAATTGTCTCTGGGCTGAAAGCTCCCAGAGGTCTGGCCCCGCAGAGGTCAGGGTGTGGTTCCTCTGAGAGCCGAGCTCGTGTAGCCCGCTGGGGCGCATAGGGACCGGGAGCCAGGCAGGAGGACCGAGGGGGAGGACAACGCCGGGACCCGACCCATCCATGAGGATCTGGGCCCGGCCAGCTGCTTGGCCTCCCGGCCCTCTCAGCCCTTTTTTGCCTCCACCCTCCGAAAGACATCTTGGACCCTTCTTTGCCCCGAGGGGTTTTTCCTTTGGACCCCTGAGGTGGGATGTCTCAGGACCCGCGGATTCCGACTCACCTTCCCCGCTGGGCTGCCCGGAACTAAATTAACCAGCCTGCGCCCCCACCCGCTTGTCCTGGACCCGGCCCTCTTAAGCGCGTTCTGTCTGGGTGTGTGTGGGGGGGATGCTTCTGTGCGCTGGCGCCAGGGCACTCTGGCTTCCCTCCCCGTCCGTGAGTGTCCACTTGGAGGCCCCTAGAGCTGAGCCTTTCCTTCCGCCAGTTGGGTCCAGTGGCCGAAGCGGGGGACGCGAGTGGGGCGGGCTGGCCGGGCGTGCCCTGGAGAGGCGGACTGGAGGGCGGCGGAGAGCGCTGGGCCGGTTGTCTCCAGCGCGCACTATCGCGGGCGCGTAGTAGATGTCGCTGTTGTCCGTGCTTACGCGGCTGGCCGGCCAGGCTCTGGAGCACGTGACTTGAGAGGAGGCTGCGGCTCAAGGCCATTTTCAAATCTCATTGGCTTGGTTGTCATGTGGTCGGCAGAGGCATCCACAATTACACGGGGAATGTTTTCCTAGAGATGTCAGCCTACAAAGGACACAATCTCTCTTCTTCAAATTCTTCCCCAAAATGTCCTTTCCCAACAGCTCTCCTGCTGCTAATACTTTTTTAGTAGATTCCTTGATCAGTGCCTGCAGGAGTGACAGTTTTTATTCGAGCAGCGCCAGCATGTACATGCCACCACCTAGCGCAGACATGGGGACCTATGGAATGCAAACCTGTGGACTGCTCCCGTCTCTGGCCAAAAGAGAAGTGAACCACCAAAATATGGGTATGAATGTGCATCCTTATATACCTCAAGTAGACAGTTGGACAGATCCGAACAGATCTTGTCGAATAGAGCAACCTGTTACACAGCAAGTCCCCACTTGCTCCTTCACCACCAACATTAAGGAAGAATCCAATTGCTGCATGTATTCTGATAAGCGCAACAAACTCATTTCGGCCGAGGTCCCTTCCTACCAGAGGCTGGTCCCTGAGTCTTGTCCCGTTGAAAACCCTGAGGTTCCCGTCCCTGGATATTTTAGACTGAGTCAGACCTACGCCACCGGGAAAACCCAAGAGTACAATAACAGCCCCGAAGGCAGCTCCACTGTCATGCTCCAGCTCAACCCTCGTGGCGCGGCCAAGCCACAGCTCTCCGCTGCCCAGCTGCAGATGGAAAAGAAGATGAACGAGCCCGCGAGCGGCCAGGAGTCCACCAAAGTCTCCCAGGTGGAGAGCCCGGAGGCCAAAGGCGGCCTTCCCGAAGAGAGGAGTTGCCTGGCTGAGGTCTCCGTGTCCAGTCCCGAAGTGCAGGAGAAGGAAAGCAAAGGTCGGTATGAGCAGAGTTGCCACCCCAGCGGGGCGCGCAGCCCGGGAACCCGGCAGAGAGGGAGTGCCGGGGTGCCCAGCGCCGAGCCGGCGCCCGACTTGGCAGGTGCTGCTCCGCCTGGCTTTTAGAGGGGTGATCTCAGCCCTGAGAGAGTCCCCGCTTCTCCCCTGCTGCCCTGGCCCTCCCCGCCAGTCCTGGCCCACATTGATGGCGCCCGGGCAGAGGAAAAGCTTGCCGGTTTTATTTTTCCTGAGCTAGACCTGAAACACAACAAAAGAGCGCAAAGGAGACCTGCGGCTCGTAAACACGACCCCAGAGCCTCCTTTCTCCTGCTCAGAGTTGCAGTTCCAGTTTTGCTTTGAGCCCAGTGATCATGTTAAGGTGACCCAGGGCACCGTGTTCGTGTTCAAGTGTATGCACCCCGCATCCTGCGAGCTTGGGGATGGTGAGGGGAAAGAGATGGCTAGTCTGGTTGGTGCTTGAGTTGGGAAACAGGGCTTACTGCCTTTGCTGGGCTAGGTAACCTTGGCTTTGTTTAGGAAAAGTGCTGCAGGCTTTGTAATCCGTCGGCAAAGAGGGCAAAGGCGGAGGGGGAGAATGGAACCCGCATTGCCCACCCTGCAAGGCCAGCCTTAGTGCTGGGCTAAGGAAAAGAGCCAGGGATCTGGCTTTTTGAGAAGGAACCCCGCTCCTCTCCCCCAGTGCTTAGAGGTGGGCCACAGTGGGGGGCTCCATTTCTGGGGGAATGCTTTTGTGTGGGGGCAAGAAGACATGAAAATTAAGGAAATTCTGGGGAATGCAACAATACCCAGGCAAGGTAGGGAAGGTGCTCTAGCTTCCCCATTTATCTTTTGAAAGAGAATAAGCACCTATAAACCTGACTGTGGGGCTCCCTGACTGCCTAGGAGAGGTGGGGAAGAAGCGGCAGATTTGGGGACTTGAGGCAGCAGTGGGGTTGGTAGGCTTGTCCAGGTTGTGGCTTATTCCCCTCGGTCCCTGTTACAAGCTGAACCTTTAGAATGTTGCTGGGGTGATCTGGAAAGTTTACTATTGTACTAATGTTTTGTACAAGTCAGAAAGTTGAAAGAGAGAGAGAGAACTCAAAAGCAGACTGTCCTGCCATCATGTCATTTAAGTAATGTGGCATCAGTGTAAGATTCCCTTCCAGGGCCCACTTCATGTGAGTAATGTTTAATACTAGCATTTTCCAAAGCGGCCTGGCTGCCAGCAGGGTCATGGCCAAGGGTACATTTGAACAGACTGAAGAAAAAAACCAAAACCAAAACCAAAAAAAAAAAAAAAAACTCTTGATTTTTTTTTCTTCTTCTCCCTTTAATTTTGTTAGAGGAAATCAAGTCTGATACACCAACCAGCAATTGGCTCACTGCAAAGAGTGGCAGAAAGAAGAGGTGCCCTTACACTAAGCACCAAACGCTGGAATTAGAAAAAGAGTTCTTGTTCAATATGTACCTCACCCGCGAGCGCCGCCTAGAGATCAGTAAGAGCGTTAACCTCACCGACAGGCAGGTCAAGATTTGGTTTCAAAACCGCCGAATGAAACTCAAGAAGATGAGCCGAGAGAACCGGATCCGAGAACTGACGGCCAACCTCACGTTTTCTTAGGTCTGAGGCCGGTCAGAGGCCAGGACTGGATAGGGGGCACCGCGTTCCAGGGCCCAGTGCTGGAGGACTGGGAAAGCGGAAACAAAACCTTCACCGCTCTTTGTTTTTTGTTTTGTTGTATTTTGTTTTCCTGCTAGAATGTGACTTTGGGGTCATTATGTTCGTGCTGCAAGTGATCTGTAATCCCTATGAGTATATATATATATATATATATATATACATATATATTAAAAAACTTAGCACGTGTAATTTATTATTTTTTCATCGTAATGCAGGGTAACTATTATTGCGCATTTTCATTTGGGTCTTAACTTATTGGAACTGTAGAGCATCCATCCATCCATCCAGCAATGTGACTTTTTCATGTCTTTCCTAACACAAAAGGTCTATGTGTGTGGTTAGTCCACAAACTCATGACATTTTGAATACATCCAGTACTTTAAAAATGACATATATATTAAAAAAAAAAAAAAGATTAAGAAAACCCACAAGCTTGGAGGGAGGGGGACTTAAAAAGCACATTACAATGTATCTTTTCACAAATGAATTTAGCAATTGTCCTTGGTGAGATGGGATATTGATGATTTATGCCTTGTAGCCTTTCCCTTGTGGTGCATCTGTGGTTTGGTAGAAGTACAACAGCAACCTGTCCTTTCTGTGCATGTTCTGGTCGCATGTATAATGCAATAAACTCTGGAAACGAGCTTGCTCCCTCTGCTTTCTGAAATGGAAATATGTTATGGTGGAAATGAAAGCCTATGGTGAGATTATCTTCTGGTTACACTCCCTTTTTGGGGTATTTGGGCATGGGGAGTCATAGACTAGTAGGGAAAGGGAGATGGGGGAGAAAAGCTGGAGGAGGCCTAGGGTGTTGGATTTTGGCAGTGGTTGGGGGAGAGGAATGATAAGCTAGCCTGAGAGTGAAGTTTTCATAACTGGGAGGAAGGGGAGTCTCCTCTTTCCTTTCCTAGTCCCCAGTGACAGTAATATAATTGCACTCTCAATGGGTGTGAGCTTTCCTCTGGCCTGAACCTGGTAAGTAAGCCTATACTCCAAGCCACTCTCTCCTTAAAGACTCCCATTTGTGTGTTTTTCTCCTCTTTGGTTTTGGTTGTGTTGTTTTTAATGCTTTCAGTGGCATCTTGGTGATTTCTGGCTGGCGAGCAATCATCAGGGGCTAGGTTGAAGCTAATCTTGCCCACCTGGAAGTTGCCGGCCTCCATTACAGGAGCAAGGACAAGCAGCAGTGTAGCACTGCAGCGGATCCAATTCTGCCCCCTTTCCCTCAGCCCTACCCCCATCCCAAGCGCAAGACAGCCAGACCCCAGAGAAGCCGAGGATGGGTGAGTTTTCCCATCCGACTTTGCCTTGATCTCCTTGTGGACGGGTTTTATGCTCAGTCATTACCTTTTAGTGGCCCACATTAAATTTTTTTTTAAAGGAAGAAATGAAAAGATTTCCCCCAGTCTTTCCTCTATTTAATTACAAAATGCTGGTGGGAACTGCTGCATCTGGGATGCAAGAAAATGCAGAAAGGGTGACTGAAAATTTTGCAAATGAACATAACTTCCTATGAAGTCTAATGTTCCATTCGCTGCCATGGCCCGGGAGACTCCCACCAGCTTCCACCGGCTTCTACAGGATCCCACTAGAGAGCCCAGACTTATCTAGTCCCGTCGGGGAAAAGGGAGAAGAGGCCTTGCACGGGAAAGCTAACAGAAAATTCGTTACCCCGGGTCCTGCCTGCAGTTTCAAACAGCTTCCAGCAGTTTCACAAAACACATCCTTTCCATTTCTTCCTTTTAAATGTTTCCCTAAGAACGATCCATTTAGGTGCTATAAGTCCTCATCTAGGGCAGTCTTTGGGACACTAACATTCAGAATTTTAAACTTCCTCCTCCAAACCAGGAACATTCCAAGACAGAACTCTTTTAGGGGGCCATTTCCTGGGAGTGGGGGAGAGGGCTTGGAATGAATGCTAGATTGAAAACTTTGTAATAGATTTGCCCCAGACTTAACACCGGTTGGGCAGGAGGAGGGTAATTTTTATTCAGCCGTTTCTCCGATCATATGGGGAGCGCCATTAGTTGTTGATAGCGGGCCATGTCTCCGAGGAAAGCCTGAGCTACAAGGCAAAGGCATCCCCTCTGGAACAAAATCAGAAAGCTATTGGCAAAGGTAATCAATCAGGCCATAAGTAGCCATTTACCCGCTTCCTTTTCGAGGCTGGAGGTGGGCCGGGAGCCCTCCAAGGGTGAGCTGGGCAACTTGTAGAGCGAGGAATATGCCCACCGCCGCCGGCGCCCCGGCCGCTTTTGTCTCGGCTCCCAGCCGGGCTTCCGAGGCTTTGTACCATGGATTTGGGAGTGACAATGGGCATTTCCCTCAGATTCAAGGCTGCTCAACCTCACCTCTGTAAGAAAAAAAAAAAAAAAAATCAGAAGGGAGTGGCCCAAGGACCTAGCCATTCGGCCGAATTTTTTAGACATTTTGGGAGTCTACTCCGAGGCCTCTAAGTGCGAACCACGCGAAGCGGCCCTGCCCAGGGAGACTCACTGAGGCAGGGCTGGGGACGCGGGCGGGAGCAGGCTGCTCTAGCATTTGGGTTCTGCCCTGTGGCGTGTTCTCTTCCAGGGCCTTTCCAGCAGCACCGGAGAAGATGAGGCACCCTGGCCGCCACTGTCCGTGCTGCGCCAACTCTCCCTGCCGCCCGCCCTTCCGAGGGCCGGCAGAAGCCCCTCTGTGTCCTCTGCCGCCGCGCCGGGCCACCCTGGCTCGGTCCTCGGGCCGCGGCGTGTGTCCAGCCTCACGTCGGGGTGTGTGTGGCCGCGCGGGCGTGTGTGAGTGTGGCAGGGAAGGGGGGCCCTCCGAGCTGCTCCATCCGTCCGTTTTATTAGGGACACATTAATCTATAATCAAATACACCTCATAAAATTTTTATTGAAAGGCATAATATCATTACAGAGGTCTTCCACCTGTTTTAAACAACACGACAAGCTGTGAGCAAGCATGCGTGTGGGGAGGGATGGGTGTGGGTAGGAAGAGAGGCAAGTGGAGAACAGCTCCCCTCGGGCGCCAGGGGCCGCCCCCGAGGGCCCGCCTGCCTCGGGCGACACCGGCCTGGCGCGCCCCCAGCCGCTCCCTGTGCCCGGGATACGCCGCCTGGGCTCGGAAGCTGGAGAGTCAGCGCCGGGGCCGGACTGCCAGACCGAGGGCTGCAAGAAGAAGCGAACAAATAGTCCCCAGCGCCTCCTCCGGCTGCGGTCGCGTCTGTGGTCCTGGCAGCACCTGGGCGGGCCAGGACCGGCCGGGCCGGGCCGAGCCGGGCACATGGACCGGGCCTGTCGGCTCTAATTGCGGCGCTTATGTTGATGATTTTTTTTTTTAAATCACAGCAGCCCCCAGTTTAGCGGACTGATTTACTCCCGGTATTGGTAAATATGATCACGTGGGCCGCGCGACCAATAGTGGAGGCTGCAGCCTGCGAAGTAGTCTGCTGCTCCGGCGCCGGCGGGGAGCGGCTTGGAGGCGGACAGTGTAACCTTGGGTGGGAGCGCGGGGCGCCTCAAAATGTCTTCCAGTGGCACCCTCAGCAACTACTACGTGGACTCGCTTATAGGCCATGAGGGCGACGAGGTGTTCGCGGCGCGCTTCGGGCCGCCGGGGCCAGGCGCGCAGGGCCGGCCTGCAGGTGTGGCTGATAGCCGGGCCGCCGCCGCCGCCGAGTTTGCCTCGTGTAGTTTTGCCCCCAAATCGGCAGTGTTCTCTGCCTCGTGGTCCGCGGTGCCTGCCCAGCCCCCGGCGGCGGCGGCGATGAGCGGCCTTTACCACCCGTATGTTCCCCCGCCGTCCCTGGCCGCCTCTGCCTCAGAGCCCGGCCGCTACGTGCGCTCCTGGATGGAGCCGCTGCCCGGCTTCCCGGGCGGTGCGGGCGGTGCGGGCGGTGGCGGTGGCGGTGGCGGTGGTGGTGGAGGCGGCGGCCCGGGCCCCGGTCCCAGCCCTGGCCCCAGCGGCCCAGCCAACGGGCGCCACTACGGAATTAAGCCTGAAACCCGAGCAGCCCCGGCCCCCGCCACGGCCGCCTCCACCACCTCCTCCTCCACTTCCTTATCCTCCTCCTCCAAACGGACTGAGTGCTCTGCGGCCCGGGAGTCCCAGGGGAGCAGCGGCCCCGAATTCTCTTGCAACTCGTTCCTGCGGGACAAGGCGGCAGCGACGACGGGGGGAACCGGGCCTGGGGCAGGGATTGGGGCCGCGACTGGGACAGGCGGCTCGTCGGAGCCCTCAGCTTGCAGCGACCACCCGAGTCCGGGCTGTCCGCTGAAGGAGGAGGAGAAGCAGCATTCACAGCCGCAGCAACAGCAACTTGACCCAAGTAAGTGCAAAAGAAATTGCCCCCTGATTTATTGCTGAAACCTGTAAGGCTCGAATGTGCAAAACTGATAGTTTTACTAACCTATAAAAACGTCTAGACGCCTACCCAAGCCTAGGCGAGCAACATGCATCCATAAAAAGAGCTTCCCATAACCACCTACCCTGGGCGCTCGGTTTGTACGGTAAACAGAGGGCTGGCATTAAGGCTTTTTATGATAATTCCCCCCAAGTTGTGAAAAGCGACCATCCTTGGTGAAATTAATTTAACGACCTCTCTTCCCCACCCTGTCATCTCTCCCTGCCTCCCCTCCGCCCATCTCTACCCGTCTCCAAACCCCCCTCTTTGTAGACAACCCCGCAGCGAACTGGATCCACGCTCGCTCCACCCGGAAAAAGCGCTGTCCCTACACCAAATACCAGACGCTTGAGCTGGAGAAAGAATTCCTCTTCAACATGTACCTCACCCGGGACCGGCGTTACGAGGTGGCCAGGATTCTCAACCTAACAGAGAGACAGGTCAAAATCTGGTTTCAGAATCGTAGGATGAAAATGAAAAAGATGAGCAAGGAGAAATGCCCCAAAGGAGACTGACTCGGCGCGGTGCTGGCGGGAGCGCTCAAGGGCAGCGGTTTTTGTTGTTGTTTTTTTCCTTTGTGGGTGCTTGGTGCTTGATTTCCAGAAACTCTCCAGCGACTTGGACATTTTTTTTTTTCTTTTTTAGATAGAAGTGACTGTGTGGTTGGTCTCTGTGAGGTATTTGGGGGACTCTGTATTTGCTCGTTTATGTGTTGGAAAAACCAAGTGGCTTTGGGGTTTCGCCCTATCCCACTCCCTTTCCTGCTCCATTGGTTCCTTAAGAAATGCTATATTTTGTGAGTGCACGCTGGCTTGGGGAGCCCTCTCTTGTGTAAATGTCCCCCATGTTTCTAAAAAGTGCTGTAGTTTAGTCCCCTCACCCCCAGCGCTGCCCAAACAGGGGCCAAATGCGCCCCAATTCCAAGAATGAAGGCCGAGCGACAACAGTGCGGACACGCCGGCTGCTAGCCCACGCTGAAGCCCGGCCGGGTTGCCCACCAGTTGCGAAAGCCCCCTTTCCTCAGGGAGCCCATGGGACCTCGGCGGAGATCTCCAATGAGGCCTAGAGAGGAGCCCAGGGCCTTGGGCGGGTTGGGGTTTGTCCTCAGTGCATTGGACGCGCTACTCTCTCCCCCGAAGGCTGGGCTCGCGTGGGCGGCCGCGGATGGTGGCCGTCCCGGTTCCTGCCCGAGGACCAGTTGTAAATGTTACTGCTTCCTACTAATAAATGCTGACCTGATCAAATGGAGCCCAGACGCTGGCCCTAAACGTTGTGTGCCTGCTTTCTCTGTCTGCAAAATTTCACACTCGGGATATTTCTCCTCTACCCCTGGGAGGGAGACACTGTTAAAAATTCAGGGCCTTTCCACCTGACAGATCTCTCTGATGTGTCTCTGCCTTCTCTGCCTCACATCCCTTTGTGCAGGCAGATGCGGCAGCACAGACCCTGCGGGGGACATTGGTGCCTCCCCAAACCTGGTTCAAGCTCCTCCACGAACTCTGTGCTTGGGCCCAGTGTTAGTTTTGCAGCAGCGCCCAGAGGAGCCAGCAGGCCCCAGAAGCGAGGCACTTTCAGGCTAGGGCTTGGGTACACAGCACTCTAACCTTCCCTGGGCTCTTGGAGCCCCAGATGCCAAACCCCTCTTCAAACAAGGGAAAGGCTAACTCTGCACTCTGGAGCAACTGTCCGAGCTCGGCGGGGCTGACTGGCGCTGGGAGGTCCCAGCCGGTCAGTCTGTAAGCTTCTGCCCCTCCCACCAAAGCCCCAAAGTGACCTTAGCGATCAAAATGGTCAAGGCTTTCCTCCCCAGCCACCTCCATTTAACCGCCTCCTTCCTCCCATCCAGCTTCTGTGTATGTTTAGCCCCCAGCTTGGCCCTCTGAGGGCTACATTCAGGGCTAAAATGAAGGTCATTGTAAGTGAGGGTTCGGGTGAGCACAGCCTTTGCAGGCCGAAGAGGCACCACCACCAGGTGGCCTGAGCTGGGTGGAAGGTGGGGGCAGTGGCAGAGATCTTGGGGGATCCCAATGAAAGAGGAGACTGGAAGAAAAAGCAGAGGGGGCTGGGAGGGAAAGCCAAGGAAGGCTCAGATCCGGCAGAAGGTGCTGTGTACCCCTGCCCCTGTGGCCAGCTCGGTACCTAGGGCTCTTTGAAAACAGGAAGAGCCAAGGTGTCATAAAGCCATCTAGCCAGCCAGACGTCTGGAGGTAATGAGTTTACAACAGGCCCTGCGCTTTGCTTTGAAACCATCTCATTTTGATGTTTGTGTTTGTGGGAGGAAAGGAAAAATGCAGACAAAATTAGGTCTTAAAATCTAGACAATAAAATATAAACAAGACTGCGTTGGACCAAGAAGGCAGGGGCATAGGAGCCCCCAGGTGAGGTGTGAGCACCTAGGAAATAAACATGAAAGAGGTAGGAAGGAAGAGGTGAATGAATTTCTGATTTTTGAAATGAACTAGGTATTGGAAGTAGCCTAATGCGATGGCATTTTATAATATTTTGACTATGACCACGGTTTAGCTGGTTCTTTAGAAATAAACAAAACTATTGGCCTGTTATCTGGGGGTAGGGCGGTTACTGAGCTTAGGTCATTTACCCAGTTGAGAGTCTCCCAGAAGTGTGGTTAGTGGGAAAAGATGAAGTTAGATGCCTATTCACAAGAATTTCTGACCCTCCACTCCAAACTTTGAAGCAAAATATTGTTTGAATTTATGTGTATTCACTTCCTAAAAAATACAATTGTTACATCTAAACTGGAGAAAAGCAGTTTTGAAGATGAGTAAAAAGAATAATCTAACAGGAAACACTTAAGCCAATTGAATAGTCATTGCTTTAAAAAAAAATTCTAGTGGAATGCTTAGTTCAATGACTTTTGATAAATATTTTTAAAATCCCTTTTACTGTCCATAGAAATTCAAACAAACCCAAGCCCAAAGGGACTTTCCAGACAGCCACGCAGAGATCCAGCAAAAAGCTTTTGATTTGGCTTCGATTCCCCAAAATTGCCACCTAAGTGGGCCCAAAGCATTACAGTGTTAAAATAGCAAATATTCATGATTTAATCCTAAAAGCAACAGCTGTAAGAGAAAAACAAAAAACATAACAATACTTGACTTCTGTAATTTCTTGGTTTCCAAAGTGTCTGGTTCCTCTGGAAAAGAAAAAGCCTCTTGGCAGTTGATATTTAGAAAGTTGTAGGTTTTGTTAAATCTAGCCTGTCGCTATAATTGTTTTAAAAGGCACAGCTGGGCGGTTACAGCATGGGGACTTCTGGTGTCTGGCAAAAGAAGGGCTGGAAGCTTTTGGAAAAGACACTACTGGAAGCTGTTGGGAGCACTGATAGAATATTCTAGGCATGCAGGAGCTCCTGCTTGCTGCTTTTGAGTTGTTGACAATCACAGGAATGAAGCATTATTAGTGTCAGCAGTCCAAGCCCCAAACTAAAGAACGAGATTAGAATTGGTTTGAGATGAATAAAAGGAAGTTAAATTCAGCGGACTGGAGGTGGCATTTGGCCACTAGAGAGCGCTGTTGCTCCACTTTCTGATCTCGTAAAGCTGGAATTGCTGCGGAGAAAGGTTTTGATTAAAAATATTTACAATCTTATTTTTAATCCTAAGTTAGGATAAATTTAACCAAAAACAAACAAGGTATACTATTAAGTTTTCCGGCAGTGTTTGCTGGGCATAAAATTTTGGCTTGGTCAGGGCTTCAGAAAATTTGGAGTATGGCACAGCTGAAATTATAAAACATTATGATAAATGAATGTGTTATATCAAAACAGAAACCTGTAAAAGGCATAGATCTTTGCTTACCAAGTTAATCGCGCTCTTTTTCTACTCACATTATAAACGAAATGCTTAAATAAATGTTAAAAACTGTTTTGTACCAAGAGGAAATGTGTTGTAACGTTTTCTAAATTTGGCCTGAATGCCTATAAATGAATTTTCTAGTGTTCATTTTTCTTTTATTCCCCTGAGGAATCACACAGTTCTAGAAGATACCTGGTATTGTTGAGATCCGGGCTCTTTCATTTTTTTCCCCCATTCCATTCCAAAATCCACTCATTTATCCAGGGTTCAAACATGTGCGCGCGCGCACACACACACACACACACACAGACACACACACACGCCAAACTGAAAAAAGGGGCACAATTACAAAGGTAGCTCCAAGGCTTTATTGACAATAATAATCTTTTAATTGGGCATTTGCAAGATTGAAGGACAAATCCTTAACTGTCAGAATCAATTTGTTCGCCTTCGTATTTAAAGAAAGTCATTACACTTGGCAATAACCAGCAGAAAAAAAACCCACAAAAACAAACAAACAAAAAAGACCCTTGCTCTCCACCACCCCAAGTCTGCACTCCTTACTAATTTAAAAATTAAATAAAGCACGCCTTTATCATCTCCCAGGTTCATTAACGATTACTTTACCTTTCAGTCATTCCCAGTAGAAATAATTGAGTCAGACATTATCAACTTGCTATGTCCGTCTATCTCGATCTCATTTTCTCCATTTGTAAAAATGATATTTCAGTTCACCTGGACACAAGTCAGGATCGCGCTCGCAGGCTGGGCCAATCCACAAGGAGCGAGGGGTACCTGAAATCACTCGCCAGCCTGCGGCATCTCTGAGGCCGTCTGGGGCTTTCGGAAATTTGCATTTGGTGTGGAAAGCCGGCGTGGTGCGTTTAGCTTGAGCAGGGGCGCCTTGGAGGTCTGTTTCCAACGCTGTGAACCTGGCGCCCTCACGATATTGTACCTATCCCAAAGGAAACGTGGCTCAGTCACCCAAAGAACCCACGAAAAAGGCCAAGCAGGAGAGGGGAAAACACATACACAACAGAGAACCATTGCATTTATTGGACATTGAAACGGGAGCAGAGAGGGAAGGGAAGTGTGTGGGGAGGCGGTTGGTAGGTAGGGTAAAGCCAAGCAGCTTTGGAGAGAGCTGCTAAAATCAGGAATATTTTGTCGATTCACACTCGACTGGGCCACATGACTCGGGCTACTTTTCTTCATCTCTGCTCACAAACTAGCCTGAGCCTTCTCTTTCTCTGCTTTGGGAAAAATTCGTAACTTTGAGGCCTGCGGCTCTCTCGGCAGTAATTTCACAGGCTTGGCGGAGGAACTAGGATCATTAGCAGAAGATGGGCCGCCTGCAGCTGCCTGGAACCGGCGCGATCTGAACGCCGGCCGGGAGGCTCCTGGGGGTATCTCGCTGGCCTCTGCCCCCCGCGCTCCTCCGGGAACCGCAGCCGGCCCTGGTTCGCTGCGCGCCGGGGCCGAGACCCGGGAGCCGCGTCCTGCCCGAGGAAATGTCACCCTCCCCAGCGCGAGCCCTTTTTCCCGCCTCAGAATGTTTGTCCGCTCTTCTATTTACTCTCTCAGCAAGCCTAATGCCCCCTCCTGCATTCTTCAGCCTCCCCCTGCGCCCATTGCTGACGTCTATCAAGGGTGAAATGATGGAAACTATATTCATGGACATGATTTCCATTAAATATCAATTAACCTGAGAGCCTCGGCCAGGCTTGCGGTACGTCAAGGGTAAATGTACATCTCATTTCCACAGGGCCCACTCGGCTGGAAAAGAAGGGCTTTGATTTGCTTTGATAACGCCAGGATCTGGGGCCACACTCGCGGCTTTTAATCAAACCACTTCGATATGCCCCAACTCAAATGCACGGTCCGGTCCTTCAACACCTCTTGTCCACGTTCCCTGGGCTGCACCCACGTGTCAAGAGCTGCAAAAGCCACGGGCAACCTCTGCTGGGCTACCCCAGGGGCTCGGGGAGGGAGTCATTTGCTCCGCAGCCTCCTGGGAGTGGCCTCCTTGCCTCCCCCAAGTCTAAGGCTCCGCTGCGGCCCCTCCCTGCCGGCTGCGGCCCGCGTTCCCGCGGCCCCGGGGCACACGGAGCCCTTGGCAGTGCGTCTTTATGGGCCCCCTTTAAGGCCGGCGGAGGCATCTCGGGGCGGGCGCGGCGCTCCGTCCGTCGGGAGTAGCGGTTGCACTGCACGCGGATCCCTCCGCGGGGCTCCTCGCCCCCGTCACGCTGTTTCTCCGTGCAGTGCTGTGGTGCGAAAATGCCTCGTCGGTGCGCACCGGGGTGGCAGCCTCGGCGGCGGGGGCGAGAGCGGCGGGAGGGGGGACCGGGGGGGGCGCGGTAAGAGGTGGCGGCGGACAGAGGGTGTTTTTTTTCTTTTCCCTCCAGAGCGGGGGTTTGTAAACCGAGGCCAGAGTGTCCCCGTGGGCCGGGCGCACTTTTTCTTGTCCGGGTGCGCTCAGGGACTTTTGGTGCTTGAGAGGAAACAGTGGAGGCAGCGGGGCAGGTCGCCCGGGGCGTCGGCGATTATATTGCGGCCGAGCCGGGGCGCGCCGGGAAAGGCCGGGAGGGCGGCGGCTCCCGGGGGCTGGGCGAGGCCTCGCGACCCGCGAGGGAGGCGGCGCGAAGCCGAGTCTGGGGCGCAAGAGCCGGGCATGAGCGCCCAGTAGCTGAGCGCCCGCGGCTGCTCGGCCTCAGAAGCGACGCTCGAGCGCGGGCGGGCGGCAGCAGCGACGTAGCCCGGCGGCCCTGGCGGCGTGAGCAGCCGCCCCAGAGGCCCCCGCGGCAGTGCGGCCGAATCGAGGCTCGCTCCCTGCCTGCTTAGCGCCGCCCGCCTGCCCTGGGCCGCCGCCGCTGCCGCCCCAATGAGTTCGTACTTCGTGAACCCGTTGTACTCCAAGTACAAGGCGGCGGCGGCGGCGGGCGAGGCCATCAATCCCACTTACTACGACTGTCACTTCGCGCCCGAGGTCGGCGGCCGTCACGCCACAGCCGCAGCAGCCCTGCAGCTCTATGGCAACAGCGCAGCCGGCTTCCCGCAGGCGCACGCGCACCCGCACCCGTCCCCGCCGCCCTCCGGGCCGGGGTGCGGCGGTGGGGGCGGCCCGGGCCAGGACTACTTCCACCCCGGCGGGGGCAGCCCGGCCGCTGCCTACCAGGCCGCCCCCCCCCCTCCTCCGCATCCTCCGCCTCCGCTGCCGCCTCCCCCCTGCGGTGGGATTGCTTGTCACGGGGAGCCCGCGAAGTTTTACGGATACGATAACTTACAGAGACAGCCGATTTTTACGACCCAGCAAGAGGCCGAGCTGGTACAATATCCTGACTGTAAATCGTCCAGTGGTAATATTGGCGAGGACCCAGACCACTTAAATCAGAGCTCGTCTCCTTCTCAAATGTTTCCCTGGATGAGACCACAAGGTTGGGATGCATTTTTTTTTTTTTTTAAGAGGGGAGAGGGGGAGAAATCTGCTTTCATCTCACGGTCTGGCTTTAAAACTCCCCTTCCCTCTCCCCCTCCTTTTCCTTCTTGTGTAGCCACAGTGGCTCTTATTCATAAAGTAATACAGACTTTTTTTTTTTTTTTTTAAGTAGAAACCATGTAAAGATGATGGGGACAGAATAATTGTGAAGACCTTCTCTCTGCCCCTCTTGCCTGCACACCCTATATATATTTGAGCTAAAAAGCGCTGTGTATATTTCACCCCGTAGGCCCCGTTCCACAAACCTCCAGCAACATGCAGAGGTACCATAACATTTTTAAAACGTTTATTCCTCCCTCCCCCCTTTTTTTGTTTTAATCAGCAGCTCCTGGTAGACGAAGAGGAAGACAAACCTACAGTCGCTTCCAAACTCTAGAGTTGGAAAAGGAATTTCTTTTTAACCCCTATCTGACCAGAAAAAGAAGAATCGAGGTTTCCCACGCCCTAGCCCTCACCGAGAGACAGGTAAAAATCTGGTTCCAGAACAGGAGAATGAAATGGAAAAAGGAAAACAACAAGGACAAATTTCCTGTTTCCCGGCAGGAGGTAAAGGACGGGGAAACGAAAAAGGAAGCCCAAGAGCTGGAGGAAGACAGAGCAGAAGGCCCGACAAATTAACTTCTACCTTTAAAATTTTACCACAGACTATTAAAACTAATGATCACCATATGCTGTGGACACCACCTATTTTCTTTGTTAGAAAGGACCTTACCTGTGTTTCAAGCTACCTTCAGGTCACTGCTCTTGAGGCTTCTACGCTTTGAGAGGGATTTGGGTGTTTAAAAAAGTTTCTAGTATCACGTAGAAGCAGTCCTTGAGCTGTCCTATGGAAGGGTAATTTGATACTGACCTTGTAGCTATATTTTTATAATGGTTTTTAATGTCTGAGCTGGTGATTTGCCTGAACAACGTAAACTTCCTAATGATTAGCACTTAATAATTGAATATAAAATGCTTTATTAATCAAACAAGTGCACTTGAACATTTTAATCTTTGTGGTGAGTAAATTAAAAGGAGTCTATTAATTTGTTTAAAAAATTATGTCTGCAAAATACTTTATATTATTTGATTACAATGTATTATTTATGGATTTTTTTCTTCTTTTATAATGAATGGTTCGGGTGCGTTTTGTTTACTCCTAAAAGGTTTCTGTGCGTATTTTCTAAATGTAGTATCTCGGGGAAAAGGCTGGGCTAAATATTCGAAAAGCACATATTAGCTGAAGAGTGTAACGTATAGTCCAGCTCTGCACCTTCCTTAAACTTAAGGAAAAGATCGAGCCAGTGACAGGAGTTTAAAGGCAATGTCCAAGTTGACAATTATTTTTCTATAGTCCATACAAATTAAATAATCTGGCAACTCTGGCAAATCGCCTTGTAAAATGCGTCTCATTTTTTAACTTGCTTTCGTTTTGAACCGCGCCTGTAATCGCCTGAAATCGCTAGTTCTTTATGCGGTGGCTGCCGCTGTGTTCCGTTATTTTCAGTAGGTGCCATATTTATTTGCATTGCCTTCGTTTTGTTCGCCGCTGGTTTTAAACCAGCTTGCTGTGCGCATCTCAGACGTCTGTTGGTACGTCCTCCGCTGTTCTTCAGGAAAGCGATAGCCTTACCTATTTGAAACAAGCCCTGAGAGAAAACGCAGAAAAACCTGAGTGTAAACAACTCCAGAATGTTGCTAGCTCTTTAATAAATAAATGAATCTTTTTCTGGAGCTAGTGTCTTTGAGCACGGCAAATACCCCTTTTCCGTGAATCACTAACAACGGCCTCAGGACTCACTCAAGGCTTCTGTTTAATAAGAAAGGGGTGGGGTTACACACATTCTGCGCTGTTAAAAAAAAAAAAAAAAAAAAAAAGCCGCAGGGGCCCCTTCTTTTTCCAGAGAGGACTGGCTAGTCTATCTTGCTCTAAATAATCTTGCTAAGATGCTCTGAGAGCTTTGATCCTCTTAAAGGACTCAAATTGTGGGCCCAGTGGGGGACGACCCAGACAGAGTACATGTTACACCACAGCTTATTCCACTGAGCCAGCGTTGATGCTGGGGTTTGGCATCTGTTATTAACAAGATATCCATTTTCCATTGGAGGCTGCTCCTGCAGCTGCCATTTTACAGGGGAAAGTAGGGGGAAGAGGAGTGGGAGAAAAGAAGAAAATTCAAGTAAAGTAACATTCATTCCTGAAAAAGGGAAAGCACCTTTATTAGGTAGTCATCGAAGAGCTCTCTGCTTTCTCTAACCCTGTTTATTTTCAAAGGGATACGTTTTTATTTCCAGAGTTGCTTTTATTACATAGGTAAGAAAATGGAATCATATAGTTTTGCCCCAGGGTCACCTCATCGGGTTTTGTCAGGCTGTTTGCCTGTGGCTTCACAGACCACAGAAATGTTGCCACTGGCCAGGTCAGAAGGAAAGCACCTCCTGGCTTTCCATGCTGGGAAGAAGTGATGGCTGTGACATTCTCCGACCTGAGCCAGGAAAGATAATTTTAAATCACAGGTGGCCCAGGACTTAAACATTTGCACTCCAAGAGACAGCTGCAAATGCCTATGCTGGATTTGGGAATGTTTTGCTCTGTGCGCTGCTTAAGACTCTGCTGTCGGCTGGTACAGAGTAAGGATGCCAAGGGCCAAGAGGCTGGGGAACAGCCTCCAGTGTAAACCATCCAAAGACCAGTGCTGGCTGAAATCCAGCTGCCCTGGATTTAAGGGACTCAGGACACTTTTGTATATTAGCAAAACTGGCTGTCTCCTGTTCAAGGATGCTCACCAAATTCTTTTAGAACCCTGAAATAATGTTGGCAAGACTGTCAGGTGGGAGCACTGTGTATGGGTAGGTATGGAAATCAAGGAAGGAAGAGGAGGTAAAATGTCATTTCTTCAGCATTCTGTGCTGGTCTTGAAGTGTAACTTTTGGCCCCACTGGCCCCCTAAACCATGGTAAATTCATACCTCATGTACAGACAAAGACTGTTGCAATAGCTAGTGTATTTTAGAATATGAATTTGTATGTATACATAGCTTACACGCCCAGAGTGTTAATTATACATGTAGGTAAATGTTTCCTTTTGTAGCTGGGAAAGAGCATAGATTTGTGTTCAAATAAAGACCTTAGGGAATTACACATCACACACATTCGCCACCTTCTTTCTTACACTGACTAGACATCCCCACCCCCCATCATGGTGTTTCATGCAGACAGACTGGCAGTGACTTGCGCACAAGATGCCCTTCTAATTGGCTCAAATGTTTCAACATCTAAGCGTTGAGGCAACAAGCAAACATTTTTTTGCTGCAGAAATTTGCATAAACCTTCAGAGAATGCTTTGCCATCCTGGGCGGTGCTTTTCAGCCCTGGACTACAGCAGTTGGCTTAGAGAGGTCTGTAAACCGTTTAGAGAAAAATAATACTCTCCAATGTTAACACTGAATGAAAGAACCAAGCCTTCTGAGTGATTTAGGCTCTCCATTTGCAATGACCAGAAACACACAAAAGAGGATGTGGGTCTCAGTGGTTTTCAGAGAAGTCAGTTCAAGGATGCCATTTTGTGAGGTTCCACAAAGCCCAGTACATCGCTTACCTCTGGGCACAAGAGGAGAAAATGCAAATATGGCTGCTTTTTCTGTGCAAAGTCTCTTTGCAGCCCTCATTCCCCAAGTTGAAAAGGAGGGTCATAAAGCTCTGCTTTTATCTGGGTAAGATGGGGAGAAGATAATGAGGCAAATTGACTACTGAGATTATTTCTCAGAAAACTTTGGAATTAAACAACTTCTTTGCTCAATTCCACATGTGTATACCAGTATACCTGTGTGAAGTCTTCTGAGCTTGTGAGGGCCCGAAAACTTGCCCCATCTGCTTGTGTAATTTAAAATATTGTTTTATTCTGTAATACAGAAGGAAGTGCTATTTCACATCCAAGTTTCTTGTGTCCTCTGCTTCCCCAGTATTTGCTGAATCCTTGGGCATCTGGGGGTGGACAAGGGAGGAGAGAGAACATTTTAATGGGCCCTGGCTGCTGCTGTGGTTCCTTCCAGCAAAGTTAGGGCCCACTGGCTTTTTTCTAGAAAGAATATGTACTTTTGCTGACAGATGGCAGCAAAAGTCCTTTAATCAAAAACATCCAAGGTCATCAGAACTTTTTCAAGGGATAACAAATGGCCTGCTCCAGAGGGTGCTGTGCTGCTTCCTGCTTCAGTCCACATCCACTTAGGTACTTACTGGGTGTGAAGATGTTAATAGCAGAGAACTTATACACAAATATCCATTGCAAATATTTGTAACATAGTATTGGAAGTTTAAAAACACTGTCTTTAAAAGGATGGGGGGTGGTGTTACCTCTTTCAGGAAGGTTCTGAAGGCTGCATGGCTCTGCCCATGAGGGGAACGCTGGAGGCCAGCCAAGGACATTTACTTTCGGGAGTTCACCAGAGCAGTTCCTGTGAAAAATATAAAGGGAATGTGACGCCGGCCTTTGAGGAAAAGGAATTATTCTTTTTTCTAGGTTGATCTGAGGAAGTCACTCTTTTCCTGAACAAATGTCTTTTCTCTTCAGTATTGCGTTGAACACATTTTTCAATTGGGAAATATTTGGGGGCAAGAGGAGAGGGGAGAACTAGAATTAAACTCCATAAAAATGAAAATTGCTCTTAGTGGGGGACGTAGAGCAAGGAGTTTCAGAAGGGATCCAGGAACCATAACCCTGTCTGTCCAGAAAGATGTTTCTGTGGAGAAAGATCAGGTGATGGACTTTCAAACGGGTGTTTCGGGTATTTCGGAGAGGTTGACAAGTACCTAAAACCATTTCCAGCCTTTAAGCTGGTTGGTGATTATCCTACTGCAGAACCTCCCGGGAATGGGAGGGACCCCAATTTACGCTGGAGCGGTGTGTTGGGGGCACACTTTCTTGGCCTGCAGAGCCCGCATTTTCTTCCCAAGATAACCGGGACTGGCTTGCAAGGAGATGAGAGGGAGGAGGGGAAACCGAAAGTGGTTGGCTGCCTTTGGGGACAGGCCTTTTCCTGAGGGGAGAGGAGGAGAAGCCAAGTGACTGGCACAGGGTGAGAGATGGGGGTAGGTTGCTGTGGGGATCGCTTCCCCAGAGCATGAGCAGTACATTGAGTTCATTTCCCTCCTTCACAATGGCCAACTGCGCAGAGGTTTTGAGCCAAACCACAGAAAAGAACACACACACACACACACACACACACACACACACACACACACACACACATCCTAGAAAAGAGAGAAACAGAAGGGGGGGAGGGAAGAAAGAACACGAAGGGAAGAAAAAAGGGAAAGGTGAAGAGGGACAGAGAAAGAAAGAGGAGGGAGGAAGGAGAGAATGGGGAGAGAGGAGTAGGAGAAGGAATAGAGGAGGCCAGGGAGAGAGAAAGCAGAAGAGAAAAAAACATGGCGCTTGCGAGCTGTATGTGCAAAATCCGCAAGGAATTGCAGTAAATTCCTTTTTGTTTGAAGAAAATTTACAACTTGGTAATAGACCTTTTTATGACCTATTTGCGGTCGTCATTGGCTGCGGCTGGTCATGTGCAGGCGCCGCTCGCCTTCACGGCCTTTTTCCTGATTTCCCAGGCGAATTTCCCCCCGCATTCTGCTTTCCCAGAGCCTCACCCCCTCTTTTTCTAACCTTTGTCTCTGCAGAGGTGGGCTCCAGTCGCCGGCTGCGGGATTGCGGAGTCTGCCGCGGCCTCGGCTCTCGCCCGGCGCCCGGCCTGGGCCCACCGCCGCTCACTCGGTCCGCACAGCCGCCACTCCGGAGCTGGTGGGGAGCCCGGCGAGGGAGGGCCTGGAAGGGGCCTTGGGCGCCAAGCCCCCCGCCGGCGCGGACACCGCCTGCCAGGAGCAGCCGGCCTGCTCGAGGTGACTGCAGCCGCGCAATTCCGGCACGGCTTCTTCACCAACATGAGCCGGTATCTGCCTCCGAGAGCGCGCGCAGCCGGGCAGCGCCTAGTGGATTACAGCAGACGCCCGGACCGACCGCCGCCTGCAGCTCGGCACCCTTCGGGTAAGAGTCGCCCCCTCCCCGCGCCCCAGCATGCCACCAAGAAGCCTGAGGCGCCGACCCCCTTGGTCAGCTCAGTCCGGCTGCTCCCCTACATTTCCCGGGGAACTGGGGGTCGCTGTCTAAGCCCCTTCCCCCAATCACTTGGTTCCTAGGGCGTCCCCTGCGGCCCGGAGCGGGGTCCGGCTGGGTTCAGAAGTCTAAGGGGGCAGTATTATTTCTTCCAGAAATTCTGAGAGATAGGTAGCCACAGACAGGATCCCAATGTCTAGATGGAGAGCCTCTCAATCCCACCCTGGGAAAGCGTGTAGACGGGTTACTACTGAACATCTCCACTTGCTGGGGGTCACTAAAGGCATTTTATACAGAGCTGTGGTTTTTGTGGTTTGTCTGTGGTCCCGGGAGAATAACAGGTGTTTTTTGAGGGTTGGGGCTTGGGTGGGGGTGGGGTGAATTTTCTGTTCCTAGGATGTGCTTGGTGTTTGAATCTAGGCTTTAGTGACTGATGCTGGTTAATTTCTAGGGTTGATGGTTTATTAGGCCTTTTGTTGTATGAGATGGAATTTTAAATATTTTTAAATGTTTCTCTAGTTCTTAGAGAAATTTTTAAACAACTCAAGATAGGTTCTTCCCACATATGATAATCTGTCAGGTGAATCTGGATTATTTTATATCACAAAATGAACGCATATTTTGGGAGGTAATGGTATCAGAATATATGGTGCAGGTCTTGGTAAAAATCCAATAGATCTTTGAGAAATACAAGACATCTCTGTGTTCAAACATCGTGTGTTTCTTATTTGCCAGAGTAGGAAAAGAGTAGATCTTTTTGCTCTCTAAATGTATTGATGGGTTGTGTTTTTTTTTTTTTCGCCTACTAATAAATATTACATTGTAACATTCTTCCCTCAACTTCAAAACTGCTGAAATGAAACAATGTGCATAAAAGAAAATCCTTTGCAGAAGAAAAAAAGCTGTTTTCTCCCTCTGATTTTGAATGGCACTTGAGGATGCAGTTCGCAAATCCTATTGCCTATTCCGTCATGAACATTGTGAAATGAAACCTTTGGACAATCTGCCGCATTGCGCATGAGACTGGCCTGCGCAAGGCAAGGGTATGGTTCCCAAAGCACCCAGTGGTAAATCCTAACTTATTGTTCCCTTAAAATTCCAATGTAACAACGTTGGCCAGAAAAGCGTTTCTGAACAAAACATGTCATCTTTGTGGAAAGGTGTTTTTCATAATTAATGATGGAATCATGCTCATTTCAAAATGGAGGTCCACAATTTGTGGCCAGCTGATGCCTGCAAATTCTTCTGGATCACTAATTCTGATCACTTACAAATAAGAAACTTGAGTGATTCTTTTTTTATTTGGACTGTTTGTATTTTGTAATTATTTCTCTACTACGGTACAATGGTCTTTGAGGTCATTGTTTGATCGGTGTAAAAAATATTCCCTATTGAAAAGCAGGCACCTGGACAGTGGCTTCTAGGCCCTGCCGGGTAGATCCGGAGCAGGAAGAGTCCCTAGGTCGGATGGTACCCGGCTGGGGGTGGGGGTGTGGCCCTGATGGCCAAGCTCTATGTTCAGAGCTTCAGTGCTTTTCCCTGGATTCTGTAGCCTAGCGCACTTGGGTGACTAAAAACCTGGGTTGGGTGCAGGTCTGATTACGCAGCAGAGGTTGATGTCATGGGCAGATTTGGAAGACTGAGGGGTTCTTTGTAAGCGCCGTGGTAGCATTAATTCTTATTAGAACGAAATGGTCGATTGCATCTAAGGGAAATAATCCGCAAATCACAGAAACTTTAGGGCCATTAGTCCTCAAGGAGACTAGTTCGTGCTGTTGCCACTACCGGAAATAACCCCATTGTTTCTGTTAACCTAACAAAAAAAATGAAACGAAAATTTAAAACGCTGGGACCTTAAGAGCTGAGAAGCCCGGAAGTATAACTCCCGGTGTCCTTGGCCCAAACCTCTGTTCTCTCGTAGAGCAGGGAGCCGGTAGCATGTACTGACCTTGGTGACGACGGGTCAGGCCATGAACTGGGCTTGAGATCTCTGCGAGGACCAGGAGAAAGAGCGAAACTCGAAATTATAAACGTGGCCAAGCACGAGCGCTGAAAACAAAGCGTATTTTCTCGTCGGATGTTTCTACAAACAAGTACATTTTGCCAGAGTTCTGTTTTCTGAACCAGAGAGGCAAGGGAAATCGAACAAAGACAGTATTTCACCCTGGGCTGGCAGGCAGCTGTTAGAGGTATTTACGGCCTTGCCGCAGTGCGGCGGCCAGGCAGCCGGGCAGGGTATACGGGGGCACCGGAAGCTGGGGAGAAGCCACCAAAAACTCAGAATTCCAACTTAAATTCAATTTAGAGTCACGTTTTCGGAAATGGCGTGAACAGATGCCCTCTTTCTAGGGACTGGTCCTTTAGACTTGATAGTTTTGCAGAATGAGGGAGAAGTTGTGCCCTCTGAATGTAGGGTGGTTTTCCCCGCCTTGAAGAACGACTCAAGGAAAGCGGTGCCCTGTATGTGACATTTCTGATCCACATAACAACCTTCAGAGTGTTCGTTGGCAACGAGGAGATGCTGCTTGTTCAGCGGAATAGGGCTTGCAAATCAGAAAGGACAGTTGAAGCTTTTAATACAGGTTTTACTGAAAAAGAAAAGTATGTTTCCTGCTTCTTGAGATGAGGTTCCCAAGCTCCTCTGCATCCAGGCATAGAAGCGGTGCGCGGTGCCTCATCCGTACTGCGCGGTGCACGCCGGCCGCACAGCTCAGGGCCCCACAGTGCCCGCCACACACGCGCGCCAGGCGTCCAGCGCATGTGCAGTTAAATTGCCCGGCCCAAGGATTCGATCGGCAAAGCACGGGTTGGGGGGGAGGGGACGAGTGGACTCGAGCAGGAAGATACACCCGATCTTTCCATTCTCCCTCCGTCAAGGCTTGCTACTCATCTTGCCTTTATCTCAGCCTTCCCTGTATAGCTGAACAGTTCTACCTTTAGCTACATTTCCAATCATTATGACTTATCACCTCACCCCAATTTAAATCTGCATGCTAGACATAGGCTGCAAATACGAGACAGGGGCCAAAGGAAACACTCTTCCTTCCAGTATATATATAGCATATATTTGCCCCTCGGGGAAGGGTATAGCTTTTTTTTTCAGCCTCGTGCTACTGCTTTGGGAAAAGGCCTTTCCTCCTGGCGCCTGTTCAAACCGCCAAACTTCGGGCCAATCCTTCAGCCCGACCATTCCCGGATCTTGTTATGCCAGCACAGCACATTCGAGGGCTCTGGGGGGCAGCAGCTTGGCGAAGAGTAGTCAAATAAATAAATAAACAAACGGACAAATAAGGGCTTTTCCCGCCTGGGTTCGCTTAATTAATGGGCCACGAGCTTGTTGTTTGTGCTGGGTGGGGGGTAGGGGATGAGAGGTGGCCTCACGTCCCTCTTGCTCCTTTCAGCCGCCCCAGGGGACACTGTAGAACTAGCCTCTAGTGCCGGGAGACCTCCGCCCGCTGGAGGAAGTCCCAGCCTCAGGTTTCCGGGGCTGGTGGTCGGCCTGCTGGGTTGTCTGGCGCCTTGTCCAGAAGGAGGCGCTGTAGGACAAGCGTCTCGCCGGCTGCTGCGGGCCGGGAAGGGCGGGAGCGGAGGGATCGCTTGCCGCTCCTCCCTCTCCGACTGCCTCTACCTCCGCGCGCAAAGTGTGTGGGGCCTAGAACAAGGGTCGACGGTGCTGCGCCCCACACCCCCAGGGGTTCCCTTCTCCAGACCCGCAGTGGAGGCAGTTCCGATGCCTGGGAGCCTAGGGCCGTTCCGGGTTGGCAGGCCACCTCGGTTTCTCCGCCCTCCCGGAGGGGGCGCGATTTCCTTGTGCTGAGCTCCTGGGAGCGGCAAGTTGAATCCTGTGTGGGGCAAGCTGGGCCCAATCCACGGATCCCAGCCAGCCCCTCCCTCTGGGCCGCGGGTCCTGTCATTTACCTTGCCCAGGATTCCTGGTACCCAGAATGGACAGCCTTGAAAAGAACATCCTTTAGTACCCCCCCCAACAAGCTGATGGGCCTTGCCCTTGCTCACTTAGAACAGGGCCTGGGTCCTGGGACTCCCTGGAGACTCTTAGAGCTTGGGTAAATCCCATTTGCTCTGCAGCTTGAGAGAACTAGCCAGATGCGCATGTCTACTGCACACCACCCAACCACTCTTCTACCACTACTTCGTGCATTTCAGGCCTTTTGTGGGCTCCACTGGGTACTCCTCGCACCAGCTTCAAGAGCCAGCGACACCTTACTTAAATAATGCTCTGACCCAATCCCACTGATCCTCTGTTATCTCTTGGCAATGTAGTATTTTGTCCCCCTCTCCCCACTGCCTTCTCTAGGGTAAGGATTCTCAGTGGAGACTTGCATCAAATCTCCTGTTTATAATGCAGGTTTCTGGGTCCTATCCCAGATCTACTGAATCAGAATATCCAGATATGGTACCCAGAGACCTGCATTTTGTAAACACTCCTCCCCCCAAGGCAGTTGAGAACCACTGGTCAATTATCTCTCCTGCTCCTTTTATGATCCTTTGTTCTCCAAAGATCAAGTTCCCTCTACCCCTACAACTAGGCATCCCCCAGAGCTCCTAGGCTTCCATCCAGGGTTGTGTTTTTTAAGGTCACCACCCTATAGGCTGAGTACTTTCATTTTAGGGAAGGGGCCATGGATTGCTTACTTTTGGCTTGGAGATTTCAAAGACTGCCATGGTCTCATTTACCTGTTGTGTGACCTTAGGTGAGTACTGCAACTCTCTAGACGTGTTGATTTCTTTGAAAAGGAGGGATAAGAGTACCATCAAGGGTTGCTATGAGAATTTTTACTTACTTGCAATACTATATGTCAGGCACTATTCTAACTGCTTTACGTACTTTAACTCACCGGTTAAGTACTTAAACCAGTGTTTGCCACATACCAAGTATTCAATACATACATGTTTCTTATTATCCCCCTCTTGCTGAGTAATCAGGCCTAGACTTTTAGAGCAAAAGACCCCTGGTTCACTCACCAAATTTTAAAATTCTATGGAGGACAAGACAGGTTTGAACACACAGGAAGTAGCAGACTCAGGAGAACATAGTTCTGGGACCTAACCTATTGCTGTTGTGGGCCACATGGTCCTGGCCCACTGGGTCTGAATGTCTGGCACCTAAATGTATCAGTATTACACCAGGCAGAAAGTGGCCCTAACTCCTCAGTGGGGAGGCGTCAGGTAGGGGAGGCCTCACACTCACACAGACACATCTTCGGCTCCCACAGATGGTTTCAGGTCTTTCCTGAGAGCAGGCCCCTTTATCCAGCTCCTGCAATCACTTTCTCCATCACCGCCCTGTCCTGTCAGTCACACCCACTGGGCTGGTTGTTCCTCCTGTTCTCCTATAGCCCCAGGGCAAGGACCCTCCTTAGTCTCTTAAAATCTAGGGCAGGGTAGGAAAGCAAAAGACCAACAACAGCCAAGGAAACTGAGGAGCCCCACTTCCACTCCCCCCAACCCTCCTCACCCCTTCAACTGCTTGTGCCCCAGGATCTGGGCTCCAGGGCAGCAGCTGAGCCTCTCCCCCCAATACGTGTGGGGGCTGTAGCCAGAAAGGGTATTTTTATAATTCTTCATAAAAGATGTATGGAATTTCAAAGAATTGGAAGGGTCAATGGAGAACTGAGGGATAAGTCCTCACCCTTAGTTCTGGGTCCATGACTTCTTCTACAGACTTTTTTCATAAGAGCCTTAGTAGCTCTTGGCCAAGCTGCTTTGCTTGGTTTAACCAGGAAGTCCTCCTGGGTCAGATTTTTCTCTCAAAACATACAGTTTCTTCTGCTACCAAGCTTGTCAGGCAGTGTTCTACCTACAGCCTAGGGCAGCACCTCCTGTTCGAACAAATCTTGGTTCTCCTAGTACTTAGATGGCCACCTCAGCCTCTTCTGCCCTTCTTGGGACCACTGGAACCTTATTTCTTGCCTCCCTGCTCTCAGACATCTTGCCCCAAGCCCCCTCCCCTTTTGTTTTGGTCTCTTCTCTCACTATTGGCCTTTTTGTGTGGGGTCACCTCTGGCTCCCTGGGTACTCAAGCCAGAGCTCCAATGAGTGACTCCACTAGGGCGGGGGAAAGTGGGCAGGGAGAGAAATGCTTCTGTTTTGGTGATAGAGTATAGTGCCAGGAATTTAGAGTTACATTTCTCTCATGCTTGGGACTCCCTGTTCAATCCTTCTCTGGCTATACCCCCAGACTATGTCCTTAAATACCAGCCCTGGGCAGTCTTCTTTCTCCACATGCACCTGGCCAGGGAGTGTATTCAAAGCCCCACCTATCTCTTCTGGTTGTACAAACATTGAGTTTAAGAGGAAAGCTCCACCCTCTTCAGACAAAAGGCCTCTTAAGAGCCAAAATGAGAATATTCTTTCCTGGAGCCACCTAGCAGGGGCCCTTAGGGTGGGCAGAGGGGTGACTTTCATTACTTTTGGAGTAGAGCTGCTCCCTCCCGGGACCCCTTCACTCTCTTCCTTCCTGCAAGCTACTTTGACTCCCAGGTGTTGGAGGAGCCCTACAGGGTGCCCTATCTCATGGGAGTTTGCTAGGCTCTTTTTAGCTACATGGGGAAGGACAGTACCCACAGTCCCACGTTACCTATAAATTAATTCCTTCCAGATTTTTAAGAAGGCTCAACTTGTCCTTCCCCACTGCCTCTTCCATTATCACCACAACCATTGCAAGCTCTTGGGAAACTCCCCAACAAACTGGCACACGCTAGCTCTGCTTTTCCCACCACTCAGCTTCTCTCTCCATTCCACTCTTTCTTTCAACTACAGAAGACCAGGAGGAGGGGAGGAGAAAAGGAAGAGGGGGAGGAGAAGACAAGAGAAGATTATGGGAAAGTGGACACTTTCTCTTAAATCACTTTGCCTCGCTTTCCTAAGATCAAGACATAAATGATGTCTGCCTCAATATATTCCTTTCGTCTCTCCTTTTCTTTACTCAGAGCTACTTTTCTGTTATTATATGTACATAGAGTAGCCTATGTAACTTTATCTTTTTGTGTAGGCCACAGTAAAGGTTGCAGGCATGTTTCAGTCACCAGGCTTCATCACCATTTGTCCAAAGAATGTCTACCTAGCCCTGACTAGCTACCCATCACTGTTTCAAACACTGTTTCTCCTCAATCTTGTCTTCTCCTTACCCCATTCTCATAAAACCTCATCACAATTGCCTGGAAACTAATATGTACTGTGGTCTCCTCTCCCCTTCCCTCCCTTCCTCTCCTCCCGTCCCCTCCCCCCTCTTTCTTTTCTTTTCTTTTCTTTTCTTTTTTCTTTCCCTCCCTCCCTCCCTCCCTCCCTCCCTCCCTCCCTCCCTCCCTCCCTCCCTCCCTTCCTCCTTCCTTCCTTCCTTCCTTCCTTCCTTCCTTCCTTCCTTCCTTCTCTCCTGACAGAATCTAGTTCAGTTGCCCAAGCTGGAGTGCAGTGGTGCAATCTCAGCTCACTGCAACATCTGCCTCCTGGGTTCAAGCGATTCTCCTGCCTCAGCCTCCTGAGTAGCTGGGATTTCAGGCGCACCACCACGCTCAGCTAATTTTTGTATTTTTAGTAGAGATGGGGTTTCACAATGTTGGTCTGGCTGGTCTCAAACTCCTGACCTTGTGATCTGCCTGCCTCAGTCTCCCAAAGTGCTGGGGTTACGGGAAAATAAAGATAGCGCTTCTCAACCCCTCAAACTATTATTATTATTATTATTATTATTATTATTATTATTATTTTACAGCTGCTCATCTGGTGCTAACCAGAATCAGAAACTATGTTTTGAAGAGTTTATCAATTTTTAAAAACAGATGCCATTGGGCCGGGCGCGGTGGCTCAAGCCTGTAATCCCAGCACTTTGGGAGCCCGAGATGGGCAGATCACGAGGTCAGGAGATCGAGACCATCCTGGCTAACACGGTGAAACCCCGTCTCTACTAAAAAAAATACAAAAAACTAGCCGGGCGAGGTGGTGGGAGCCTGTAGTCCCAGCTACTCGGGAGGCTGAGGCAGGAGAATGGCATAAACCCGGGAGGCGGAGCTTGCAGTGAGCTGAGATCCGGCCACTGCACTCCAGCCTGGGCAATAGAGCGAGACTCCGTCTCAAAAAAAAAAAAAAAAAAACAGATGTCATCAACCATAAAAGAAAAATATCTTTCTACATGGCTAATGAAACAGAAAAAGGAGAAATGGATGCCTTACAATTCAGGCTAATAACCCCCTGCTTTCTAGCTAATGACAGTCAAATCAGGAAATGAGTTTGGAAATGCATGTAGAATGGGTGGAAATTGGGATGCAAAGAGATCTTTGTATGAAGGGATCTCTTTTATGGGTTTCATGGGTCTTTCTGATAGGAACAGTTGCTACTGAATTTGATTTAGAAATCATATGTGTGTGTGCTCTACAAATCTCCACAGAACATCCATTATTTTCATCAGAATAGTCAAAACCACACATGTTTTTACACTGTTTGGTGGCAACTCTGGTGGGCTATTGAAGGGTGCTGGGGGGTCAATTCTTTTTTTATTTATGCTCCTTGGTGGGAGCTGAGGGCATCTTTCCCTCTCTCTTACCCCCACCCCAGCCTCGCCCAAGCAGAGAATGCCACATTCTCCTAGAAAGCAGCTTCAGGCCCAAGTTGTTTCCTTGGCTTTCTCAGCAGGACAGCGGCAGTGTACTGCTCCCTCTTCCTCTGTTAGGCTCTCTCCCTGGTGGGGGCAGCAGTGTGGGTGTGGGGGTAGGCCTCCTAAAACTCCCACCCAGTTTTGAGCTCCCAAAGCTCCTTAGCCTTAATCCCTGTGCTTGGAGACACCATGGGAGTGGGGACATCTGACTTCCTAGGTTTGAGAGTCTCATTTGCTTCCTCACACCCTTTCTCCTTCACACCAGGGCTGTTTTATTGTTTTATTGTTTTACTTCTTTGGAGTTTTAGTTGCCAAAGATTCTAATGAGGCTATTCTCCACTTTCTCACTTTACCAAACCCCAAGTCTTGCTGTTTTAAGCAGTTTGGTCACTTGCAAAGGCTTCCCTTTCAGATCTAAGCAAATTATAGAAACCTCTAGGCATGTGGCTACCTTCAACTTTCTCCAAGCCCATCCACAACAATACCGAGGGAGCCAAGTGTTAATTCCAACTGCCACTTCCACCCCCAAACCCACCGAGCCCCTCCCTAACCACCCTTTCTCTATTGAAACTTGAACAAAATCTCAAATAACTTCCAACTTCTGTCATAAGCAAATAAGAAGTGGCTTTTGACCTTTCTCTATCACATCTAGAACTAGAAAATTATTGAAATAAAGGGGTTAATGGTACTCACAGTGAATGCAGTCAAAGAATCATAAGACATGCCCACCAACCAGCCTTATCCAAATAGCACTATCTCCCAACTTAAACAGTTTCTCTGAAAAGATGCTATTTGAAAAGGCTGGGGTATTGATATGAATATGACCTCCCTTGCATCTTGGATATTTGGAACTATTTAAATCTGAGGAAACAGTTGCAGCAAACCTTTATTTAGTGAATAAAAGTTTAAAGTCAAAGGTTATTTATGGTTCTGTAGAGATGGGACCTGAGTGGCTATTTACGAGCACGTGATTCCAATAAACTTTGTTTTATGGCTTGAGAGTTGACAAGCCAAAATATAATTCCCACCATAAATTAGGTTAAGAGCATACAAGTGCAGATGTTGGGTTCCTGGAGCAGCAATAGGAACGTGAGAGGCTCCAGCCAGCGCCAGGCTAAGAAGGAGACAGTTCTACTCCCAGCTCCCCTGCCCACTAGGAAAGAAAAACAGTAAGTCACTTATTACTTTTTCCACAACAACTTCAGAGGTGGGAGATTTCTCTATTCCTGACTTTTCTGCCTAGGATGGTGATAAGTCTCACCAAAGTTAATTCTAATTTTAGCCTAAACCTAAATTAACAAATAGAATAAGCATCTCGATGTCCTATGCCCTCCCTTCTGGATAGGGACAGTTAGGAATTGAGGGCTCTCACCTCACAAGAAGGACTTACTGCCCCTCTCCTCCCCATAAGAGCATCTCCTTCAGAAGTGGAATAAAGCAGTGGTATTCTGGGTGGGGAAAGAAAGAGAGGATGAGGGTGAAGATGCTTTGTCCCTGAGATTTCTGATATTGCATTCCTATAATAATATCAGGAAAGACTGAAAACTTAAAACTGGACACCAGCCTCTGGGAGGACCGCTGCATAGTAAGATTGTCTTCTGGGCTCTCAGCAGCAATCCTGAAAAATTGATGTCACACTCTAAGAGCTGGATAACAATCTAAAGCATTACCATTCACCTTTAAACCCATTGATTTTCCTCCTCCTTGGTTATCATTTGGGTCCTCATTTTTCCCCCTGGAAAGTGCTCTTTGTTTTGAATTGAAGTAGAAGTGGCAAGTCCCAGCCATGCCTGATTCTTCTTTGAGGAGAAGACAGGTTTGGGGGTCACTGGTTGGGGCTGAGGAATTTGAAACCAACCTGAAGCTGGAATGGGAGGCTGAATTGCTCCCAGGGTGGGAGAGATAGGAAGCCGGGGTGAGGGGCAGATGGAGCGGCTACCCCTCCCCAGTGTACCTGCACCCACCCAGCCCGATTGCGCGCAAGGAAACACACAAAGGCCCATTTTCTCCTCGCTTCTCGTTTTCCCACTGGGAGAACCCTGTTACGGGCCACCTGACTCGGACGAAGTAACCAGTGAGGTTTTGTCCAAGGGTGCGTGGAGTAGGGGAGGCGATGGAGACGTGGCTCTCCTCTTGAGCGACTGCGGGTCTCCGGCTCCGCGGAGAACTTTGCGCAGTTCCCGGGGGCGGGCACCTGAAGCAGGGAGGTCTGGGTATTGGTGGGGTATCTGGGCCTTGTCATTTTTCTGTGTTTTATGTTTCTGCTTTATTATCCTGTGGAAGTTAAGTGATCCACGTTTTCATTGCAACAGGTTCAGGACCATGAGAGAGCGCCGCTGTAAGTACCTTCCCGCTTCTTCCGAATCGCGAAGAGGCGGTACTGATCGCGGGGAAGTGGTGGGCTAAGGGCCGAGCCAGCGGAGTGGGCGGATGGAAGAAAGGCCCTGCCTCCACCACCCCACCCCCACCCCACCCTCCGTCCCCGGCCTCGCTCTGCAAGGTCAGCCCGCTTCGGGAGGTGGAGGCGCTAAATCGAGGTCCTGGAAAGCTCTTCTGGGGCCTGGTTCACAGACACCTGCCTGAAGGAACGGTCCCCGGGTTCTCGCCCTTGTCTCCTTGAGCCTTCCTGGACCTTTGCGGCCTTTCCCTGCTCTGCACAGGTGCAGCTCCGCCAAGGCGCTCGCTTCTGTTAAGAGCTTGCTAATTAGCAGCCCGTCTTATTAGAGGCATCAAACCAACGCAGTAAACACCAAGGCAATGCAATCCCCTCCGCAGCCCAAACCTTCTTAACCTGTTCTAGCCTGGCCAACCTTCTGTTTTTTAAAAAATTCACTGAAAACAAAAACTCAATCCTCTATAGCCATGGGTGTGATGAGCTACCCGCTTCTGAGCTTTACGTGGACATTCTTTCCCCGCCCCTCCCCCGTTCTGTTTGCAGCGGTGTGGGCCGTGGGCTTGGGACACTGGCTGAGCAAGGAGGGATACGGACCTTCTTTTCACCTCTGCTTCTCTGTAACTGCAGCTGGAGAATTTCTGCCCCAGAGGCGCTGGTGCTGCAAGGAGGCATAGGACGGTGGAGTGGGGTGGGTGCAGAGGGGTGGGGCCACAGACTCGTGGGGTCCTTGGCTTGGATGTTTGGATCTTTCTGAGCTGCCTGTGCCGCGAAAGACAGGTACATTTCTGATTAGGCCTGTGAAGCCTCCTGGAGGACCATCTCATTAAGACAATGGTATTGGTGGGAGAGTCACTGAAAGAACTGTGGCCCCTCCCTCACTGCAAAACGGAGGTGATTTTATTTTAATGGGAATTGGAATATGCGAGGGCTGCAGGAACCGGGCTCCCTCCTTCACGGTTGGAAAAGCTACGGCTGGGCTCAGAGACAGGTCTTTTGGTCCCGCTGGACTGGGCAGTGTAGTCGACCCTTTGTAGGCTGTGCACACCCCTAGAAGAGCAGTTACCCCTATACACCAGGCTGGCTCAAGTGAAAGGGGCTCTGGGCTCCAGTCTGGAAAATCTGGTGTCCTGGGGACCTCCTGGTCTTGCTTCTCTCCTCCCCTGCACTGGCTCTGGGTGCTTATCTCTGCAGAACCTGCTCGCTAGCAAACCCACATTCGGCGCCCTGTAGCTGAACACAGCACAAAAAGCCCGAGAGATCAAAAGCATTAGTATGGGCAGTTGAGCGGGAGGTGAATATTTAACGCTTTTGTTCATCAATAACTCGTTGGCTTTGACCTGTCTGAACAAGTCGAGCAATAAGGTGAAATGCAGGTCACAGTGTCTAACAAATATGAAAATGTGTACATTCACCCCAGTCCCCAGCCAGCTCAGCAGGCTCCCCCAATTTGTCTGGATAGAGCCTAGGCCCAGTGTCCCAGGAAGGTGAATACTTGGGAGTCCTTGGCAGTCAGGGAAATTGGGGGGACTCTCCTGGGATAAACAGATTCTGCAGCCTCATAGCCCTTGTTAGAACTGGCACCCCAAAAATCCCTACGAAATAGGTAAAGTGGTGGAAGCAAAGGATGGGGGGGGATGTAGTGCCAGGCTTGAAGGGGAAGTATCCCTGCCCCACCCCACCAGGCCCAGGCCCAGGCTTGAAACTAATTTTTGAATTATGTTGGAGGTAGGAAGGGCAATCAAGACAGTAAAAAACAAGAAACAAAAAACTAACACCTTCAGCCTACAGTTAGGCACCCAAAAGCCCCACTCGAGCCAGGGCATCCCTGTTCCCCTGAAATCCATCCAGGCTCTGAGTGAGTCTGCGCTCTCCATACCCTGAACTGAGGGGCAAGCACTGCACAGTGCCGAGGCGCTGGGGCGGGTGAAATTTGTGAACTTTTGTACTCTTGTATGCTGCTGTCGGCAAAGCAAAAATAATGAAAGTTTGTGGTATGTTTGTAAATGATTTCGAATGACCCCTCGCCCTGCCCTTCACCATTAGCGCGCCGGCCTCAGCCCAAGGCGGCTCGGTGCCTGTGAGCAGCGCCTGCCTCGGGGTCTGCAGCAGCAGCCAGCAGCGGAACGGAGAGGCCAGCCCGGATCAGGACCCATGAAGGTAAATGTGCGACTTCTTGGAGAAGTAGCTTTGGCAGACAACCTGGCTTGGTCAGGCAGTAGGAAAAGGAGTGGACAGAGGATATTCCCCTCTCGCTTCTTTTTCTTCTGCCGCCAAGGGCATTTGTTCTTTTCTGGAAAATACCACTTGATAAGGAGGGGGCGGTATTTGGATCCTGGGGGAGGGGGTTAATAAAGCCGCTATCCTTGGGATGGATTATTTTTCTTTCTTTCTTTCTTTCTTTTTTTCTTTCTTAAGAAGAATATTCTGGTTGATCCCGTTCTTGGTAACCCTGACCCTGGCCGAAGAATGAGGAAACTCATTGCTTCAAATTGTCGCCAAGCCCATCAGGCTACCTGAACTGTTTCAGAAAGTGCGGGTGGCTGCGTCCAACGGTGGTGGCTCAGAGGCAGAGGCTGGGGCCGGCAGCGGCCTAGGTACCTCACTCTGGGTGGGACCAGAGGTTGTAACGTTGTCTATATATACCCTGTAGAACCGAATTTGTGTGGTATCCATATAGTCACAGATTCGATTCTAGGGGAATATATGGTCGATGCAAAAACTTCACGTTTCTTCAGAATAGCCAGAGACCGAAGTGCGAATTGGAGACTAGAAGCAGCCGGCGCTGGTCAGCCTCCTCTGTTTTATTACCTTGGACTCCAGGAGGATCAGCTGCACCTAGTGACATAGAGCAGCCTTTTCCTCTCCGGAAGCTCCTCACCTTTAAACAGAGGATCCTCTGGGTGCTGAAAAGACTGAAAGAGAAAGAAAAGAAAAGAAAAGAAAAGAAAAGAAAAGAAAAGAAAAGAAAAGAAAAGAGAAAAGCAAGCCTAATTGGTTGCATGGATGCAGGGCCAAAGGGCTAGATTTTGGGGTACTAGGGAGTGAGGTGCAAGGCCAGCTTGCCCAGTCCCAGCTCTGCCCTCCAGCAACATGAGGTGCAAAGGTACCCAAATGGGGGCTTGCTTGTATTTGGGGCCCTCCTGTGGGAAGAAAGCAAGCTTCGAAGAAGCCCAGTGGGGAGCTCTAGGGTGCAATTCAGCAAGGTGGGGGTGCCCTTGCCACCATCCCAGCCCACCCCCAGCTACATGGGCAAGGGCAGCAAGGGCCCCCTGCTATTTTGGCAGGGCCCAGCTTTGGCTGGGAACCCCTGGGCCTGGGCACTGGTAGAAAGGATGGCGGTTACTCATTGCCTAATTTGATTCAAGCTGGCCAGATTCTGGTAACTTTTGGGTGACCCTGATGAAAACAAAGCCAGGACGGCGGCCTTTGTATGGCAGAGTCCCCGCTCCCGCCGGCTGCAGGCAGGGCAAGCAGGCAGGAACCCTCCCTGCCTGGGGCACTCTGCCCAACTCAAAGGCGACTTCGCCCACCCAACTTTTATTGCTCTGTACCCCAATAGGAGGATTCATTTTTCCTTGAGCTGTGCCTACTTGGGGTGGGTGGTGGGGGGGTTGCATTCAGCTGGGGGTGAGTGGAAGGGGTACGGAAGGTCGGCAAAATCAGTGGCAGACAAAAGCTGGGATTACCTGACGGGAATGGGGTGCTGGGGACTGGAACTACATTAATATCTGGCAGGGCTCTCAAATGTGCTACAGCTAGCTACTTGATTATACGTATGTTATTTAGTTAAATTTGTGAAAATTATGAGATGCTCACCAACCCGGTGATAAACTTGCTCCCTCACCATTGGCTGGCCTGGTCACATGGCTGCCCAACTTTATTCAGTTGACAGCAAGTAGGAGGGCCCTATGGAAAGAGAAAAAAAGACAACACGAGAAAAATTAGTATTTTCTACCTTCTGAAATTAATGGTCATGAGTTCGTATATGGTGAACTCCAAGTATGTGGACCCCAAGTTCCCTCCGTGCGAGGAGTATTTGCAGGGCGGCTACCTAGGCGACCAGGGCGCCGACTACTACGGCGGCGGCGCGCAGGGCGCAGACTTCCAGCCCCCGGGGCTCTACCCACGGCCCGACTTCAGTGAGCAGCCTTTCGGAGGCGGCGGCCCCGGGCCTGGCTCGGCGCTGCCTGCGCGGAGTCACGGACAGGAGCCAAACGGTCCCGGCGGTCACTACGCCGCCCCGGGAGAGCCTTGCCCAGCGCCCCCGGCGCCTCCGCCGGCGCCCCTGCCTGGCGCCCGGGCCTGCAGTCAGTCCGACCCCAAGCAGCCGCCCCCCGGGACGGCACTCAAGCAGCCGGCTGTGGTCTACCCCTGGATGAAGAAGGTGCACGTGAATTCGGGTAAGGCTAGGATCCAGGAACCTCTCTGTCTACATCCCAGCCCGTTGGCCTGGGTTCCCTGGAAGGGATTGCGAGTAGGTGGGGGCGTGTGTAGCTTCCGTGGGCGCCACAATTACTCTCCCCATAAATTTTTATAGCTGAGGGAGCAGGTCAGGACCATGTGGCTGGCTGCTCGGCTGTGGGAGCAAAAGGGGGGGATGGGGGTGGGGTGGGGGAGGACTCCATTTTCAGAGCAGGGGGAAGGCTGTGGAGGAGCAGGGGATTTCCAAAATGCTTGAGGGTTCTGGACCTGGTGGTGGGCCCGGAAGAAGGAGAACATCTGGGGATCCCGCCAGCCTGGGGTATGAGCCTGTGTTTGAGGAGGTGGGTGGGAGTGAGCGTGTGCGCTGGGGAGAGGGCGGGAGGGAGGAAGCAAGCGAGCTTGGGAGCGCGGGGAGGGCCGCGGGCCTCGGGGCGCGCCAGGAAGTGAGCGGCGGAGGCGAGGGGCCTAACTAGTGGCCAGGCGCTGACCTGCCTGTCCTGTCTGTTTTGTCTCGCAGTGAACCCCAACTACACCGGTGGGGAACCCAAGCGGTCCCGGACGGCCTACACCCGACAGCAAGTCCTAGAACTGGAAAAAGAATTTCATTTTAACAGGTATCTGACAAGGCGCCGTCGGATTGAAATTGCTCATACCCTGTGTCTGTCGGAGCGCCAGATCAAGATCTGGTTCCAGAACCGGAGGATGAAGTGGAAAAAAGATCATAAGCTGCCCAACACCAAAGGCAGGTCATCGTCCTCGTCTTCCTCCTCATCTTGCTCCTCATCAGTCGCCCCCGGCCAGCATTTACAGCCGATGGCTAAAGACCACCACACGGACCTGACGACCTTATAGAAGTGGGGACCCTGGGCCCATCTCTCCCTGCGCACCAGGCTGAGCCGAAGCTACGGGGGCAGGCCGGGCCTGCTGTCACCTCGCTGGGCTCTAAGGTACTGTGGGGTGGACCTAGGACAAGCAGGCCGCCCTCGGACTAGGTTAGCATCCTTCCCGAGGGCAGCCCCCTCCCTAGAGCGGGATGGGAGGGGGGGCGGGATTCTCTCTCTAAGTATATTATATGGCAGGAGCTACTGAGAACATAAAATATTGGCGAGTCATTAAACTCATGAAAATCACCGCTCTTGGATTTTGAATTTGCAAATGAAGGATGGATGCTGTATCCCAGTGTGAATTTGGACATTCTCCCCCACTCCACCCCTCCAGGGAGCTTTGTGGCCTAATAATATGGGGGAGTTGAGGGAGAAGGTTGGCCACCCCTGTGCTAGGTGCTTTCAGTGTAAGCCAGAGAGCTGGGTCAGGATTTCTGAACTTTCTGGGTTGTCTATGGAATTTCGTGTGATTAAAAATATATATATTTTGCTCCCAGTGGCCCCATGTCCAAAGAAAAGGGTCTAAGAAGGAAGTAAAAATGGATTATTTTATGTTTAGATATTTGCTTAAATATTTATTTGTTGGGAAATGTGGTACAGAAATAACTGACACCTTCATGCCAAAAATCTTAAAAAGGTGAAAGGGGCTGAACTTCAGGGAGCAGAATCAGAGATATGTGCACTTACTTCTGAACTCCACCCCTCCCCACTCTCTGGAAATGCGTGGGGTGGGGGGGGCCTTAACCCTTCCAGAAGGAAGCAAAGGATTCACTCAAAGTTGTGTTCTTGAAAATATATTTCCACATGTTTTTTTCAGCACTGTGCTTACAACCAGTTCTGGGTGATTAAAGGAAAGGGAAAAAAAGTAACAAATGGTCCAACATTTTCCTTCTGGGGAAAGAAAACAAAACCTCTATGCACTGGGTGGTTAGATAATGACTGAATTTTCTGTTCCAACTGGATTCCAAATGCCCTAAATACCCCCACATAGCAGTGTTTTACAGGAATTAGTGTATGGCCTGTGTAGGGGAGGGGCTGTGCAGTGGGGAGAAAGTGGGAAGGTGAGGAACTCTTGCTTTAAGAAGGAAAAACAAAAACAAAACCCAAATTGAATCTAGAAGTCCACAAAAGTTAGCCTTAAAGGTTTTTTCCCCCTGAAATTTTAATTTTTTAAAAACCAAAATCTAAGGAAGTTTTCCTCAGCTCATTAATTAGAAGCAGAATTTGTAAAAGTATAAACGTCTTCAAGCACTCATCTTTACCTTGAGAATAGTGGTTTTTTAAGGAATCACTCTCAACAGGGGAGATGTCCTTTAGTTCATTTTTCTAAAATGCTGACCCTCAAGTATAAGGAGGAAAAAGTCAAAATTAATGACCAGAATTCATATACTGAGATGAAACCAGTCTTCCCAAGGCCTCAGGCTCCAAAAACATGTTGTTTTGTTTTTGTGACCAAAGTGGGAAAGGGAGCCAAAGTGACCAAAGTGGGAAAGAGAGAAAGGATAAGCTTAAAACTTGATTTTAAGATCCAGAAGGGGGTGTTTTTTTCAGTACTTCAAAAACACTTTAGAGGGTTTCTGTGGTAATTTTAAAAATATATGTAAGTTGGAGGGAAAAAAGAGTTTCTCTGTAGGCGTGTTCTTTGGCTGTGTCTCCTGAGAGCTGAGGGCAGGTATTCACTGCAGTCTCTAGGCTGAAATTCTGCTTCTCTAAAGTGTCTTCCAAGCCTTGGTCTTTTGTATTAGACCCTGGGGACTGCTCTTTGTTCCTCCTAGGGGTGAGCCTGGCTCTCAGACTTGCACATGGCAATACTTGAATATCACCACGTCGGGATATTAAAGATGGATATTCCTGCATTATTCACATCATTGTTTCTATGACAAAAAGCACAGAGTTCATACATAGTCAAGACATCTTTTTTTCTGACGCCCTCACGTTGAGAAGCTGAAAAGGTATTTTACTGAAGTTTGGGTGAATTACAGAATCAGGTTCATCCAGAGGACAAATTTTCTATTCGATTAGCTGTATTTCAGCCGGGGAGGACTGACCTCTAAACCCTTAACCTTTTGGACTCTAACTACCCTTCTCTTCTTTTTTCCTCTCTAACATGGAGAGCAGTCTTTGGATGTACCATTTGAAAGGAGCCGCTATCCTTAGGCAAATTGGAAAGTTGCTAAACTGCTTTCCTAAAACTCAAATCTGTGTATACATTGAACCTTCTCCTTGGGAAGTGGAAAAAGGTATATATTTTCACAACATCCAACTACATATATATAATAGAGATTTGTTATATAGATTTTCCCCCACCTCAGAAGTTCAGGTTGCTCACCCCCAGCTTCATACCAAATGCCACAACGGTTTAACTGACTTCATCCCTGCCCCAGAGGAAAGCCAAGAAACATGTTTTCATAAGGAAAACCCAAGCTCCTTCTCAAACATAGCCCCACTATTTTGGAAGGTAACTTAATCAGAGAAACAACTTCTTTGTTTATAAGTCTCAGCTCTCCTTCTCAGCTTCAAGGGATTCTTTTGAAATGTTAATGGAGCCTGGATGGCCCAGAGTACAGCCCCCAACCCTGAGGTCCCAGCCAGACCCCAGCATCCATTTGGGCCCACAGGAGTGGGCCGGGGAAGCAGTAGGACCCGGCAACCACTTAGGGCAGGGAAGGAAATGGGTTTCCATCTGAGAACGTGCTTTGGAGAAAATTAGGTGTGGAAAGCTTCCAGTGCCCATTTGCCATTATTTGTTTCCAGTTTGTTCCTTTAAATATGAGCCAGAAGTGTTTGTGTTGGTGTTTTAAAAACAAAAACAAAAACCGTGTTGGGGTCCTCACTGGGGGAGGGGGAGAGTGAAGTGTTTGCTGAGGAGGTTGCTCCTCTGACTCCCATCTCACTTTGTCCATCGCAGCCTTTTGTTGGGAGATGACATTGTCAGTCAGCCTATGATGTCTGTTCACACAAGATGCTTTTTTAATAGAATTGACCAATGTTTTGCTGCCACTGATTAAAGTATTATTTATACTAATTGTTGCTTGTAGTTTTGATGTAATTCATTGATCTATATTTAAAATAATAAAAGGTGTAGCAAAATCTCCCTCCTGTTTGGTGCCTTAACAGAAGCATTCACTCTTTGTTAAGTCTTCTAAAAGGTAACACTTAACATAAACAATTTATTATTTTCTGCAATAAATTAGGCACCATTTTTTGGGGGGTGCCTAAAGTGTGAAGGTTAAACCATGTAAGGCTTAGCAATTCTATTATTACCCCCTCCCTCATATCCACATACTCCCAATTGGCCCCCATATTTTGTGACCATTGGGAAGGCTGGGGTTGAATTCAGGGTGCAGAGTGTTGGGTGTTAATTTTTTGAAGAAAAAGAAGTAATTGCCCAGGTTAATAAGGGGATCCAGATTGGCATTCTGCTGGGCCTGGGCCAGCCCCCAGCTCCTTTTAGTCTGGAAGTCCTTAGAGGAAGTCTTTGTGAAGTGGTGGATGAGACACCTTACTGGTCCTCCATCCCCAATGCAGGGAGAGTGCGCTGGGTTCTGGGCCGACCTGAGGCTCCTGGGTGGCTGCTCTGACCTGACCCCCGGCCTCCACTCTTGGGCTTCTACTTTTCTGGTGCCGCTCAGCTCCTGCACCTGCCCCTCCTCCCGCGCCCCCTCCATCCCTCAGGCAACAATAAACACTCCCCACTATAAAAACTGCCCTGCACCACATTTATCGCAAGGGCTTCTTCACATCTTGGCCTCGCCTTGAAGAAGGGACCAAGACAGGAGTCCCAAAATAGATGGGGTGCTTGTTCCAGACAGGAAATGAGCCGAATGCATAAAATCAGACATGTGTCCTTAATACATGGAAGGGCTTGCCCCAGACGCGTGGACATGTGTATTTATAAGTGCACAGGCAGAAGTTTTAAATATTCAGACACATTTTATGATTGTCCTCTGCCCGTCTTCTGGTTAATGGCTCCTCCCGTGCCCACCAATACATCAATACTGCTGTGTGTATTGAATCGCAGGCAGGCATGAGGAGGAAGCGCGTCCATAGCAGAGCCCGCTGAGTATACAGTACAGTAAATCGGGACCCTCGGCAGACGGCGCTTCCCGCCCGCCTGCCCGCCATGTTGGGGAGCCCTCCCTGCCCCCCGCGCCGGGTTGGGCGGCCGGGGCTCGCTGGCAGCCGGGGGAGGGTCTTTCATAACCCGGAGAATTTTCTAAGTGCGAGGAAGATGATAAGAATAGATTTCTACAAGTCCCGACCACGTGATTGGCGAAATAATTAATTCAGCACGTCTCTTAAGAAACAAGGAGTCGTCATTAATCTGCCACGCAAAGGGCTCTCTCCGACTTGGAAAGTGCAGGGATCCCAAGAATATCACCCGCCCAGGGGGGCCGCGCGGTGCCCCCGGCCCTCCACCCCCGGCCCCCGGCGGGCGCAGGAGCGCGGCCGCAGGTAAATATTTTGGCAACTTTTATTTCATCAGATTTAAATCCTTAATGAACTTAGCTGTCACGGCCGCTGACAAATAGTTCCCTTTGCTTCCTGATTTGGAACTGCGCGCCGGCGAGAAGTTGTTAGTGGCTTGGATGGTGACCTTTGGTTCAGCAAAGCTTTGCACTTATGAAAAATTACTGAGAGCGGCCGAGTGTGTGTGTGAGTGTGTGTGCGTCCGCGCGCGCGCTTGTGTGTGTGAGAGAGGGAGAGACAGAGACAGAAACAGGGAGAGGGTGTGTGTGCGAGGTGCCAGGGTGCCAGGGGGCGAGGAGTGAGGCGCGAGGTGCAAGCGGGCTGCTCCAAGACAACAGGAGTTGTAAAAAACCGGCCCGGCTGGGGGACGCGCCTGGCGCACGCGGGCTGAGGTTGCCCGGTCGCCTGTGTCTACCGGGAACAATGGTCGCTGTCACGGCATCTGCCGCCTATTCTTAAACCGGTGAGAAAAGGCCCTGGCCCTCTTTTCAAGCGAGGGTCGTAAATTTTTCTTTGCGTCATAATAGAAGGCTATAAAATCGAGTTGAAATTTTACCCCAGGCAGATTTTAACCAACAGATAATGACTTCCGAGTTGCTTCTCCCCCACTCCTCTCTCCCCACCCAAGCTCTGCTGCCTCTGTAATCCCAGCGACTTTCCTCTTCTTTCCCCTTTATTTTTGTGTTTGTATTTTTTATTTCTATTTTGGAAGAGCTAAAATAAACGCAAGGAGAAGTCCCTGCAGCCCGATTGGGAGACCCCGGGGCGACGGGAAGCCTGGGGAAAGGATGATGGGGGAGAGGCCAGGGCGGGCTACAGAAGGCTGTTTCTCTGTTCGCTCCCTTTTCTGCCTTTTTTCACCGGCACTGCAAGAAAATTGGGTGTCCTAAGAGCCACGCCGCTCCGTCCCACCCCACCCCCAGCTTGCCAGGGACCTGGGCTGGAGCAGCAGCGGGCATTCTTTTCTTTCAGCTTGCACCTCCGACCCGAGCGCCTCTTCATTTGCCTCCTTCCCTCTTGTTGCTGTGAGATGCCTCCATTGGCTTTCAGAATCATTTCAGCAAGCAGGGGCTGGGTGCGCGTGGTGGTTGTTTTGGGATTGTGTGTGTGTGTGTGTTTTCATTTCTTTTTTGGTGTGTGTATATCTCCCCGTCAGGACAGAAACAAAGTTTCCCCCGTTATGAATTATACATTCAAACAATAACACATTAATTCAATTATTCAAAGATGACAAATGTTTATGTGCTTTGCGAGTGACTCGGGCGCAGATTCCGGGTGCTTTCTCTGAGATGCTTGCATTTTTCTCAATGAGAATTGTCTCCTCTCCCACCCTCATTCACTCCAACCCACTCCAACCCACCTAGATATCCCCTTGTAGGCCCAGGGAGGAACCCACAAAAAGCTTCCCCAGCCCTGCTGGCAGCCCGGCAGCCAACAGGCTCCCAAGGCCCCGGCTTGGCGGGCACCGGCCCGAGCTATTTTATCAGTGTGACAATTGCCCGGGTTGGTGTGATAAATCATCGTAAGTAATTCCTGAAAGGGTGCGAGACTGTTGGGGGCCGGGCGAGGACTGTAAATCTTTCCGGTTTATTGCTCTATGAACATATGCTCCGATTGAAGAAGGCTTAGATCCTTTCCTGGAGACAAATTCCCGCAAAGTAGCCCCCCTCTTTGACTGGGTATTAACACTTGCTGCTGACCGTCGGCTTGGCCTCTGGCAAGAGACTAGGGGGCGGGGTCCTTTAGGTGGGGGTGGGCTGGGGTCACCCACGATCCGGCTTCGAGAGACGCCCCGAGTGGGCCTCTGGCCAGGCCCGGCCAGGTGAACAAAAGGATGGGCTCGTGGAAGGTTCTGGGGGCTCGGACTTCCGGGACATTCCTGCGCCTCTGGAGTGGGGATGCGGTGGACCTTACCCACTCCTCCCGGGCTCGTCTATGGCTGCGCTTTCACCAGTCTCAGACCCTGCAATCAGCAACAGAGCATTTCATTGTGCCTGATGCCGCTGAGCAGAGCTGGCAACGAAACCAAGACTTCAGGGATAGGGTGGAGAGTTCCCCGTGGTGCCAGATTCCCGAGTGCGGGTCCGGCTGGGGGAGGGTCTTGGGCGCTCATTACAGGCCAGGAGGTCCGCTGCTGGCTCTGGCACGCTTAATTCTTTTTCCCACATTCACAACTGTTCCCATCAGCCACTCGGAGAGTGGTGGGAATCTGTCTTGATTTAATATTTCTAAAATATAAGTTTCATTGTCCCCCAGGTTAGCCCAGCCAGGACTCACTCCGCTGTCCTCCTCGCCTTCCTGGAGGCGCCGCAGGAAGCGCGAAGTCGCGGCTTGGCGATCGCTGGGCCTATGGGATCTGCGGGTCCTGCCCAGATCTGGAGTCGCACAGATCACGGCGGGCAGTGGCTCAGCGCCTAGGCGGCTCCAGGCCTCGAAGGACCAGGTTGGGGTGCTGAGGGGTCAGAGAGGGGAGGTCGCTTTGGGTCTGGGCCGCCTGCTACGCGCCTTTTCTGTCTCAGAAGTGCCGGTGCCTCGGCTGCTGAGTCCGCGGAACGAGCCACGGAGTGGTGGTGGTGGCAGGGTTTTCTGAGGTGACTGGCCAGTGCTGAGAGCCGCGGTTTCCACCTTAGGGCCGGAGCGGGTCCTCACCCTGGGAGGAGGAGAGCAGGGCTTCGGCGTCGACCTTGGCTGCAGGGAGGCCGCCTTGCCAGGCTGCATGCGGCTGCAGAGTACTCCGCGGGCCCGGGAAGCTAGGGGTACCCTCAGCCTCTGCTGCTCCACGGCCGTCTGTAGAGACGCTTCTAAGAGAGGCAGCTTCTAAAATTTCCAACTCCCGGGCCAGTCTGGCGGAAGGCCCAGCCAGGGTCAGAGGTCGTTGTGGGGAGAGGCTCTTAACGCCCCCAACCCACTGAGGGCGGCCAGGCCCTGACTGAGTCACCCGGAGCTGCGAGAATGAGTTCTTTCCTTCCGCCCCACACCCATCTGCATCTGCCCTAGGAATGGGGCCCAGGTCCCAAGCGTCCTGCGCCCTTCCTTCCAGCCCCCAGGCCTGGCTGCGCTCCGGGGCTGGGTGGCGTGAAAGTTTCAGCCTCAATCAGTACAATCTTCCCTCGGGGTCACGTGAACAAATATGCTTGCATTTGAAGGCAGCGTCTGTATTTCCCGACTCCGAAAGGGTTTCCGGGGCTCTCTCCAAATCCAGAAACGACCACGTTCCGCAAGCAAAACAAATCCCAAGCTCTGGGGGGCCTGGGAGGGCTGGGCAGAAACCCAGGAGTGGGTGGGGGCGCGGGTGGCTGCCGCTCTGGGCCCGGGAGCGGACCGGCGGGCGGGCGGACCGATGGGCGCGCAGCGCAGGCGAAACCAGCTCGGGGACTACGAACTCGTTCCTCCTGCGTTTATTGGTAGTTGAACCTCAGCCTGGTTCCGTTCTACCGGGAATTCCGTGTGCTCGCGTATATGGCCGTGTCTGCGAGCGCGCAAGACCAGGGTTGGGACAGTGCTGTCTGCAGACAAAGGGGGAAGGCTAGCTCTGCCCCCCACTGGCGCCCACTCTGAGGCCGAGAACACCAGGTTTATGATAAATTGGGATCCAGGTAAGCAATTGCATGACAAAATGGAAATCTTTGGGCACGGGGCTGCTTGCTGCCCTGAGCGGGATACTAAATATGATTTATTTTGTGTAATCTGTGATCTTGATTATTGCCAATTGGTGAGGCAGCCCGCGTAGACCTAGATACACTGCTACATATACATCGAGGACGGTGATTAATCGTAACAAGGCGCGCTTTGTGGGGACGTTCCCCGCCTACCAAAGGGTTAGGAGGACGCTACCTTGCCAGGCTTGGAGGGTGGCCGGCAGTATTGGGGGTGGTAGTAGCAGTTTAAGAAGTGGATCTGGTGAGGGGATTGGGGGCTGGAGGAAATATTTGGGGGCTAAATGTGCAGTTAGGAGAATGGGCTGAAAAATAAATTAAAACTTTTTTACACTGTCACTGCCAAAGTAAGATGGAGCGTCATATTAATTCTGTGTCTTGAGCTGCCGGGCTGGGTGCAGGCGGGTTGATTTATATGTATTTAAAATAAACTCGGTAGGCAGTCAGCTCCCTGCATTGTTCGGGTAGCGAGCTCCACACACAGTCTTTACTCTTGCTGTTGGCTTAATTTTTTCTTGGGAGATTAAAATGCTACTAAGCTTTTCCCCCAAAATTTGAGAGAACCCCCAAACTACCCAGAAGAGTTTGGGAGGTTCCTTCACACTTCCCTTTATCAATCTAGGCTTTTAATTACCATAGTGGCAGAGAAAAGCTTTAGTGTTTCTGGGTTCTCCTCCCCAAAGAGCCCTGAATGAAAGCTAAATCATATATTGGTTCCTGAATCCCATCTCTCCTTTTGTTTACTTGCTCCCTGTGGCTGCTGGCTGGGAGAGGAGAAGACAACCCATCCCGGGTCTTTTCGGGCCAGTGATGAAGTGAGCAGCTCCATGAGCTCCAGCGAGTGGTTCTATGCTCATGGTAATGCCACTGGGCTAGACCCAACCAGACCTCTATGGGGAAGGAACCTCAAAAGCAAGGAGCATTCCCTTAGCTTAGGTTGGGACAGGCCCCAGCAGCAGAGGAACCGACTTCCAGGGCCTTCACCATCATAGGAGAACAGTAAAGTTGTTTTGTCAATCGCCTGCGCTTGGCTTCATCAGAACTTAAAAGTCGCTGGACATTTTTCTTTGCTAGCTGCCTTGAAGCTGTGCGCCTGCCAGCTTAGTCAGCTGAATCCAATTACCGCGAGTAGCATTTCATTTGGCCCCATGGAGCACTCACTTATAACTTCCCCCGAAAATTTCAATAATCCCTACCAAGGCTTCATGCTGGCCCTATCCTAAAGAGTTTTCCTAGGGTGCTGCTGAGGAATGAGGTGTAGGGTTGGGGCTGCCTGGACTCAGCTCTTCCTTGACAGCTCGCGGAAACAGCTCCCTCCTGCTCTCCCCGTTTTTGGCTCCAGAAAGGGCACGAGTGCTGGTGGCCCAAACCCAGCCCGGTTAAGGCTGAGAATCTGGGCAAACAAGGAGCCAAAGTTGGACTCGCGTGGGATGGTGGGTGGGCAGGGTAGGGAGCGTGGGAGAAGATGCTAAAGGCTTTTCTAGTGGTCCAACTTTGGTCAATTTGGGGTCTTCTTTCCTTTCTTCTTCCCAAGCTTCTTACGCCAAGAGCTCAAAGCGCACCGCGCACCCAGGAATCCCCAGGCACAAACTTACCCTGTTCCTCCGCGGCTGGAAAAAGAAAATCTAGCTAGAGGCATAAGGGGATGGCGGCCCCAGGTGACCTCCCAACTTAGCTCTTCTTTTGAGGGGATGCTCCTACTTCTAAAGAACTCTTTTTAAAAAATAAATAAATAAAAAATAATCAAGCGGCGAAAGTTGACGTCCGCCCACGTGAATGTATTACATAAAGCAGCTTCAGGACCAGCTGGCTTGAGAGCCCTGGTACCTCGCGCCACCCTCAGGGCCTGGCCCAGCCAAGAGTGCTTGGGGGAGGGGGGCAGGCAAGTGGCGTTTCTCCCTGGGTCTGGGCCGGCTGGGAAGCTGAAGCTGCGGCGCGAAGTTAGGAGCCCTACCGGGCTGGGATCTCTTCGAGGCGCTTCTGTTGGGTGTTCATTACGGGGTGAGTTATTGCAGTGCAAGCCAAAGGTCACTTCAAAGGCTTATGGCTGCGCGCTCTAGTCTTTAGAAGCGCCGGGAACGCTTTGTGTGAGGCTTTCCCGGGTGTAGTTTAGTGTTCGCAAACTACTGAGTCGACAAATTGCACAGGGCAGATGCAAGAGGGGGACTCTGTCTCTCTCCTTTCACCTGACGGGGGTGGGCACCCGCTGAGCGGTGACAGTGGTGGGGGAGCTTGGTCTGTGGCTTTGGGTGGGGGTGGAAAGGATATTTGTTTCTTAGGCGATTTGCAGTCTGATCCTGACCCAGAAGTGGGCAGCCCAGGGCCAAAAGTGTGGTGGATACTTACCGGAATGAATAAACTCAGGGAAAGCATATGAGATATTTAATGTATAAACAAAGAACTAGCGCCCAGGTCTTCTTCACTGAGGCTCTGTAGAGCAGCCCCTGACCAAGATCCACCCAGGCCTATTTACCTTCATTTCCTGGTACCCTAGTCTGCAGCCTCCCCTGCCAAACCCCCGCCTTAATTCTGCACCGTCTCTCTGTTCTGCCCCTAGGAGGGTGTTTGGCTTCCAGGATTGGGACCTGGAGGAGCATTTAGAATTTGGTGGGGGCAGAAGGAGAGCAGACTGGCTTCCCCGCACCTCTGACCCACCTGGCTAGAGGGTCTGGCGCTTCCCTCAGGTCCGGGCCTTCCCCTCCCCCATCCAGCCATGGATTTTGGCGTTAAAGGGGCCCTCGCTCCCCAGGAGCCAACTGAGTCTGCTTTCTGCTGGGGAGAAGGCGTCTGGATGGTCACGGGTACCATATACAATAATCACATTGACTATGACATCCTTCAAGTGGGAAAAGCCCTTCAACATGTAAGTGTTTGTAAGCAAGAACCGGCTGCTACTGAGAGTTTTCCATTTTGTTCCAGATTCACCTCCACAGATATCAAAAGAAACCTGAAGAGCCTACAAAAAAAGAGATAAAGACAAAATTCAAGAAAACACACACATACATAATTGTGGTGAGTGGGCATCATTTAAAAAATAATTTCCACTACATTTCCATCTGTCCTGCAACTCAAGGTGGCCATCCCAAAATTCATACATCAAGACATAGAACAAAGGGCAGCTTTGAAGTGGGTCATTTCAGTATGAACTGCCACCCGTTACATGAAAACCGATCATTGGTCTTCAAATTTATGGCGCTTTAATGGGGCAAGCCTAGTGCCTTAAATACAGGGTGCATTACAGTATTGAGTTATCTGGGCTAAATAAGAGTGATTTAGAAGGCGCGTCCAGGGCTTCTTATAGAGCAAAAGAGACTCAAGCTTAGAGATGGGAGAACTTGGGCAGAAAGTAAAGAAGTCCCCTTTCGAGCAAACCCGAAAACCAGTGGTTTCGAATCCCGAAGTAGCAAAGCCAACAGGAAAGGAAGAATCCTTGCTCGGTTCCAGTGAATTCGTGGGGATGCTCAGCAAAAGTGTTGGCCGCCAGAAAGAGATCCGTGGGCTTCTGACCCTGGTTTAGGCAAAACGGGGAGAGAGGCCAGGACCAGCTCGAGCACTAGCGGATTTTGAGAGAAACTGACCACAACCTCCATCTCCTTCCCCCTCTCTTTCAACTTGGATGGGCTGACTCTACCCATCGGTGATTTACGACGATTGCAGCGCTAGTCACAGCCTGGCGCCTGGCGCCCCCTCCCTTCCCAAGCCCCCTCAGCTTTTCCACTGCCACGGGCGGGCGTGCTAGCGAGCCCCAAGCCGGCCTCGCGAGTCAGACTAGCCTCCCGGCGTCCGAGGTCACGACCGGCAGCCGATTTTTGGTCCCAGGCAAGGGTGCGCATGTTCCTCCCGCCTCCGGCCGCCGAGCAGAGCTGCTAGCAGAGGCAGGCTGCAGGTCACTTTATATAATCCTGCTGCTCGCAGGGTGCAAGAGCGGGAAAAGTGCGGAGTAGGGAATTCTTTTGCTGCGCTGCCTCCTACGCGGAGCCTGCTTTCCACTTCTGAAAAGTGCCGGGCCTTGGGAAGTGTTTTTCTTTTCATTCCTTACTGAAGCGTTTACTGCCGCCGTGGTCGCAGTCATAAATTTTGCTACAAACCACAATGACAGGTGCATTGATATGCACCGTGAGAGCTCCAGCTGCTTAATAACCCCGTCCCCTGGTCGCTGTGAGCGCCTTTTATTTATTTGGTATCATATTAGGTATTGATCTCTGGTAGAATTAAGTGCAGTGAGCAAGTATCAGGGCTCGGCTGGTTCGGAGACGCAGTGGTTGCGGCGGACCGGCGGGGCCCGAGAAGCAGGAGGTGGCCGCTCAGAGTATACCTTCCTTCCGGCAGGAGACCGTTTTGCCCTGTATTCCCGGCCTGCGGTTGGGCCTCCAAGCTGAGTTGGGCAACTTCCCAGCCCCGCAAGAAAGGGCGAGCCAGACCTATTTGGCACCCCTTTCCCAGGAGGAGCAGGGGATGGCGCCGGCGGATTTTGGGGAGGCTGCCCTGGCGAGTTCCCTGGGTTAGAGGGTGGAGGTGAGGAGGAGGGAGAGGAAAGGGCAGCTGAGGACTTGGAAGAAATGAGAAGCCCTGCTCGACCACCCCTCCCCCAATACTGGCTCATCTTCACCCCAAGGCATTTGGGTCTTGGAGCCCAAACGAGCAAAGGTACCAAAGGGCGAGAAAAGAAAGGCTTTAAAAAAAGGGTGAGGGGGTGATCGAAAAGATGAGCCACTGAACAGTTGACCATTGTCCAAGTGATTTATGACCCGTTCCTGCTTTTTAGGTTCAAGCAGAGTTCACAAGGAGTAGGGATTTCTGAAAAGAAATAAGCCTTTTTACCAGTTTTGTAACTATATTCTCAGGTTTTAAGAGGGATCACTTTTGGGAAGCTGCATTTTTGGGGGGCTGCAAAGCCATTTCCAGTAAGGAGAGCACCACCACTGACTCTTGCTTTTGGGGAAATGGACATTAAGGTAGTGGATTGTCATTGAGTGGGAAATTTCTTAAGACAATGTAAACAGGAAAACAGACTGGTTTTTCAGGAAGCTGCCCAATATTTGTACTTTTGAGGTCTGTACACAGAACTTTTTCTAGGAATATGCCATAGGAGCAAATATATATATAAAGCTATCTGTCCCAGAAGAACTGGTCAGTTCCTAAATAAGCTATTTTAACGTGACTGGTTCACCTATCTATATCAACTTTGTCAACTTGGGAGGCAGGAGGGGGGATGTTTTGCTTCCACAGTTGTAAATGGAATGACAGAGCAGCAGCAAGTTCTGGTAGTCTGAGTGTCTCACCATTAGGCCTCCAGAGGGTTAAGACTGAAAGCAGGATACCAGAAAAGCCTGAAACACAACCAAATCCAGAGTGCCTCTTTCTTTAGCAGGGGGCAAACATATGTAATTATTAGTCACAGAATGAAGACTTAGCTGTCCATTTGACACCCAGTAACTGTTAACAGAGTATGATATACAAAATTAATCAAAAGAAAGATTAAGTCCTGCTTTGTTAAGTAGATATCCTACCTACATACATTTAAGAACAATAATGGAAACAATTTCTACAACATAATATCTTGGTATTAAGAGCCTGTTCCTCATCAAGACAAATGGCATACTCACTTATATTCTAAAACCAAAATTAAAAAAGGGCAACAACACTACCTACCAAAGACTATTTAGAATAATTTTTAAAATTGGGTTAGGCTCTTTGGTGAAGGTGGAGGGAAAACTAGTGAAACATTTTGGCACCTGTGGTCAAATCCATTAGGCCACATAAGCTGTCTAGATGATGTGGTCCATCACAATGACCAGGATGGAAACCAGGAAGAGTTTCTAGGAAGGAAAGTTGCCTGAAAGACAGATAAAGAATTGAGACCAGGGAGCTGACCTATGAGTTTTCTTTATCAAACAGACAAAGTGGTTGAATGGTATTAGTTATACTTTAACTCTTTAGGAGCCTTTCAGAAGAAGTAGGGAGGGAGGGTGAGAAGGGAAACCCCCATCAAGAAGGGAATACAAAAGGGGTAGAATTTTTCTTAGCTTTTTTTTCTTCTTCTAATTCTGGGTCCATTCATCATGTCATGAAAGGTTCTCTCATTGGTTGTGGTTTGGGTGGGAGGTGGGGTAGAATAGATTATCCAGAGCAGATGTCAATAATAATATCTATTTATACAATAGATCCAAGGCAAAAATAATAAAGTTATAAAGCATTCTCCATTCACCCATGTTCCATGCATTTCAAATTCTACATCTCTTTGCCCATTTTCAGCGGTATCCATTTAAAAGTAGTGGGAGGTCAAAAGTAAAAGGTCTAGAAAAATGTAGATGAAAGAGAAGAAATATTTTCTAGCCTCAAAATGAGTCTGGAAGTCTGCAAGTCCTCCTGTTGGTTTTTGTCCCCTAGTTTCTACATTATAGATTTTACACTGCTGATTCATAGAGCTAACTCAGCTGATTTTCACCCTGTCATTGCTAAGTGGACTATCTGGATGATTTCATGAAAGATGCTGTGATTTTGAAACAAGGCGGGGGAGAGACTTTTTTTTTTTTTTTTTTTTTTTTTAAGTTCTGGCTGTTCTGAGCGTGTTATAGGACTTTCATTTCCCATCAAAACCTTGTGCTGACCCAATGATTGACTGATTGATCCACTTATTAATTCACCTATTCAATAAGCATTTATTGCACTAACTACATGCAGGGCACCGTGCTGGATGTCAGAAATATACAGACAAACGACACAGCCCCTCCCTGCAAGGAGCTTACAGTTTAGTGGGAGAGTCAGCCAACAAAATGTCTGAGGCTGTAAGTGCTTTTCCTCACAGAATAAAGACTAAATGGACAATCTTGAAGAAAGTAAATTGTACCTGGAGGTAGAGGGAAGCCTTTTCCCTCAGCTAGAGTTGAGCTAAAAAGGAAACTCTTCTTACATTTAGGAAAAATCCCTTCTGATTTTTCCAGAGGTTCAAATAAGTTAAACTTCATAAAATCTGCCAGACGCAGTGGATCATGCCTGTAATTCCAGCACTTTGGGAGGCCAAGACGGGTGGATCACAAGGTCAGGAGATTGAGACCATCCTGGCTAACTACAGTGAAACCCTGTCTCTACTAAAAATACAAAAAATTAGCCGGGCGTGCTGGCAGGTGCCTGTAGTCCCAGCTACCCGGGAGGCTGAGGCAGGAGAATGGCGTGAACCCGGGAGGCGGAGCTTGCAGTGAGCTGAGATCACGCCACTGCACTCCAGCCTGGGCAACAGAGTGAGACTCAGTCTCAAAAAAAAAAAAAAAAAAAAAAAAAAAAAAAAAAAAAACAAAACTAAGAGCCAGGTGCGGTGGCTCACACCTGTAATCCCAGCACTTAGGGAGGTGGAGGCGGGTGGATCACCTTAGGTCAGGAGTTCAAGAACAACCTGACCAACATGGCGAAACCCTGTCTCTACTAAAAATACAAGAAATTAGCTAGGTGTGGTGGCAGGTGCCTGTAATCCCAGCTACTCAGGAGGCTGAGGCAGGAGAATCCCTTGAACCCAGGAGGCGTAGGTTGTAGTAAGATGAGATCATGACACTGCACTCCAGCCTGGACAACAAGAGCGAAATTCCATCTAAAACAAAACAAAACAAAAAACTAAGGCATGTAGCCAGACATGGTGTGCTCCTGCAGCTACTGCAGAGTAGCTGGGACTCTGAAATACTCTGAAATAGCTATTAATACTGCAGAATAGCTGAAACTTTGAAATACTCTGAAATAGCTATTAACACCAGGCTAAAGTGGGAGGATCGCTTAAGCCCAGTAAATTGAGGCTGCAGTGAGCCATGTTCAAGCCACTGCACTCCAGCCTGGGCAACAAGCAAGACACTGTGCTAATAACATATAAATAATAAACTCAGATCCAGCACCTTGCCTGTCTCCCCACCATGAAGTGGGTGGGAAGCAGAGAGCATGGGCTAGTCCTTTTATATTGACTGGTCTTGCCAATGACACTCCCTCTGGGGCCTCTTGCTTTTCTTCTGACAGGTCACCTGGAGCCTGGGGGCTGGCCCAGCTCTCTCAGGATTTAGCAGACATTGGAGGTGGCAGTGAAGAATACAGTGGTAGTCAATGTTATTTGAGCAGGATCAACAGGCCCTGGAGCTTCCTGAGTGCACAATGCAGAAGGCTGCTTACTATGAAAACCCAGGACTGTTTGGAGGCTATGGCTACAGCAAAACCACTGACACTTATGGCTACAGCAACCCCCACCAGCCCTACCCACCCCCGGCTGCTGCCAACTCCCTGGACACTGACTATCCAGGTTCTGCCTGCTCCATCCAGAGCTCTGCCCCTCTGAGAGCCCCAGCCCACAAAGGAGCTGAACTCAATGGCAGCTGCATGCGGCCTGGCACTGGGAACGGCCAGGGTGGAGGTGGTGGCAGCCAGCCTCCTGGTCTGAACTCAGAGCAGCAGCCACCACAACCCCCTCCTCCACCACCGACCCTGCCCCCATCTTCACCCACCAATCCTGGAGGTGGAGTGCCTGCCAAGAAGCCCAAAGGTGGGCCCAATTCTTCCTCAGCCACCATCAGCAAGCAGATCTTCCCCTGGATGAAAGAGTCTCGACAGAACTCCAAGCAGAAGAACAGCTGTGCCACTGCAGGTAGCTCCCTGAGGTGGCTCACCCCCAGACCAAGCCCCCTCCAGATTGACCCAAGGAAGCCTAGTCAGGGCTGGAAATGCAACCTTGGAGGTTATATGTCTAAATTCCTACTTATGTCCAAATGTTCTTTTTTTTAGTGTTCCTGATTGGGGTCATGACCTTGCAGTGACAGAGTGCTCCCTTCCATTCCAGACTGCTGGTGCTATTGGTGGACAGGTCTTATAGCTATTAATAGAGAGTGCTTCCTTATATGGGCATGTCTGTTTTCCTGGGCTGCTAATTATAACTTCATTCCCTCTTCCACCCAATAGCTCTTCAAGATTTGAAGACAGGTGTTACAATCCCCAAGACTAGGTGGTTATATAGCCCATATCACATGAATCTCATTCTCTTAAACTCATAAAAACTAAAGTCTTAGAAAGTACCATACTAAGTACTTTCTAAGCATCATCTAATTTAATTTTTCAAAGAAGTTTTTGAGGTAGGTATATGATAACATCCCCATTTTACAGATAAGAAAACTGTTAGAGAGGATAGGCAACTTGCCCAAGATCATGAAACTGCAAAGTTTGAATCCAACCAGTCTGGCTTTAGGGGCTGCTAAGCATAACCATGAGTCTCTATTTGGCCCACCTTGGCCCAATTCTCCCACTCCAGCAAATCCATAATGGGGAGGTGCCTGTCCTAATAGGAGAGGATATTCTGGAAGACAATAACAGCCTTGGATTTCTCTAACTGGAAGGGGAGACCCTCCAGTTGGAGCCTTCTCTAGGTCCACCCAGGGCTTGTAGAAGATAGGCATGGCCAGGAGCTCTGAGGGCCATTCCTTCTCTCTGCTTAGACTGCTTGGTTCCTGAAATTTTCTGACCTTGTGGTATCTGATGTGGTTTATCTTCAGGTAGATGAACTTGCTTCCAGTTCCAAGGCAAGTTTGGGGCCTGGGGTGTGGCTTGTTATCAGGGATCTGGTTTGCCTGATGCTTTCTGGGGCTGCTGCTCCTAGAGGGAAGGTATTCTCCTGCCTGCAACCTCCTTTTCCTGCCCCTCCTTCCTCAGCTGCAGGCTCAGGCCCTCCCTCCCAGGAGAAATCCATTTGTCTTCCCTGGGAGGGAGTGGACAAGCAGCTGAGAGGTGGCAGGGTAGTAAAAGCCAGTGTTGAGGCTGCTGCTTCTAGCACTGTGAATACTCAAAATGCTTCCAGCCTGGCCTTGGACTCTCTAAAACACCCAGGCAGTGTTTTTGCTTGTCTGTTTGGTTGGTTTTTATTTTTTTATTTTTTATTTTTTGGTTTGTCACCTCCCTGGCTTTGGGAGCAGTTGGGCTGCAGTGGGGTGCCAAGATCTCCATCCCCATACTTTGCTGGGGGTTGGTGGGGCGCTTTGCCCAGGAGCCAGCTCCTAAGCAAGGCAGGCTGGAACTATTTCCTCCTCCCTTCCTTCTCCATACCCCACCCCTGGCAGCAGAGGCTGGGAGGAGTGTTCAAAGGAGTCTGGCCCTTCTTTGACGGGGGAGGCCTTACCAGCTGTTCCTGGTCTCTCATTAAACTCTTTCATGGCCTTTGGGTGGGTATGGGATGACGGACTAGGCTGCAGGGGAGAGGGTGGGCAGAGTGAACTGGATCTCAGAAGGCTGATGGGGGTTTCAGGTGCGACTGATAGGTAGGCCTAGTAGGGGGTTGGTAGGTAGGTGAATTCCCCTTTGGAATCATACCTCTCAAATAATACCTCCCCACCCCAGCCAGGATTGGAGGTGGGGGGAGGGAGGAGGAAAAGAGAACCAGGGAAGCACCCCTCTCCAGTCCTGAGGGTCCCCACCCACTCGCTCAGCGCCCTCCCTCTCTCCCTCCCTGCCCAGGAGAGAGCTGCGAGGACAAGAGCCCGCCAGGCCCAGCATCCAAGCGGGTACGCACGGCATACACGAGCGCGCAGCTGGTGGAATTGGAAAAGGAATTTCACTTCAACCGCTACTTGTGCCGGCCGCGCCGCGTGGAGATGGCCAACCTACTGAATCTTACAGAACGCCAGATCAAGATCTGGTTCCAGAACCGGCGCATGAAGTACAAGAAGGACCAGAAGGCCAAGGGCATCCTGCACTCGCCGGCTGGCCAGTCACCTGAGCGCAGTCCACCGCTCGGCGGCGCCGCTGGCCACGTGGCCTACTCCGGCCAGCTGCCGTCAGTGCCCGGCCTGGCCTACGACGCGCCCTCGCCGCCTGCTTTTGCCAAATCACAGCCCAATATGTACGGCCTGGCCGCCTACACGGCGCCGCTCAGCAGCTGCCTGCCACAACAGAAGCGCTACGCGGCGCCGGAGTTCGAGCCTCATCCCATGGCGAGCAACGGTGGCGGCTTTGCCAGCGCCAACCTGCAGGGCAGCCCGGTGTACGTGGGCGGCAACTTCGTCGAGTCCATGGCGCCCGCCTCTGGGCCTGTCTTCAACCTGGGCCACCTCTCGCACCCGTCGTCGGCCAGCGTGGACTACAGTTGCGCCGCGCAGATTCCAGGCAACCATCACCATGGACCGTGCGACCCTCATCCCACCTACACAGATCTATCGGCCCACCACTCGTCTCAGGGACGACTGCCAGAGGCTCCCAAACTGACGCATCTGTAGCGGCCGCCGCCGGTCTGAACTCGCGGCGCAATTACCTCTCTTGCTGTAGTGGTGGGGTGGCAGGCGGGGCCCGCAGGGCAGTTCGGGAATCCCCTTCCCGCTCTTGCCCTGCCTCCGCCTCCCGGGTCTCAGGCCTCCAGCAGTGGAGGCGCAGGCAACCGAGCCTCCCCTGCATGGACGTCTTCCTTTGGGTGACTCGCCATAAATCAGCCGCAAGGATCCTTCCCTGTAAACCTGACAGTGCCACATACTGCGGACCGAGGGACTCTAATCTGGTAATGGTGTCCCAAAGGTAAGTCTGAGACCCACCGGCGGCGCGCCCTGCAGAGGGACCAGAGCTTGGAGAGTCTCCGGCCTGGCCCACGTCTAGCTTAGTTTCGGAGATCTTAATTTATATTCTCCTTCCTGTCCTGTAAGGATTGCATCGGACTAAACTATCTGTATTTATTATTTGAAGCGAGTCATTTCGTTTCCCTGATTATTTATCCTTGTCTGAATGTATTTATGTGTATATTTGTAGATTTCTCCAGCCGAGCTTAGAAATTCGCTTCCAGGCTGTGGGGGCCACATTTTACCTCCTTAGTCCCCTTTGGTCTGAATTAGTTGAGAGAGTAGTTTTGAACAGTCGTAACCGTGGCTGGTGTTTGTAGTTGATGTAAAGGATTAAGACCGCAAACTGTCCTTCATGGGTAGAGTCAGGAAGCCCGGTGGCGTGGCACAACACACATTGGTCATTTCTCAAAAAACACACCCCTCACCACAGTTTATTGATTTCAAATTGTCTGGTACTATTGGAACAAATATTTAGAATAAAAAAATTTCTCAGTCGGAAGTGTATCTGTGTTAATCATGCACACTTGCAAGCAGATCACTATGCCTTTATCTCGCACAATCCCCATGGAAGGCCCCAAAACAGACTGACACTTTGAAAAAAATTATTTATTTGGTGTCTAGTGTATAAATCGGTTCTGGGGATACTTGATTACTTTCCAGCTATTGAAATTAGGGGAGGGGGAAACGAGGATGCAAACCTAAAAAGGTTCTGGGCAGGATGATTTGGACAGGGCTTTTTGAAAGCAGCGCCTGCTTTGCTGTTTTTACTGCCCTCTTTCTAGACACAATCGACTTTTACACTGGGGAGGCCAGAGCTCACTTTTCTGCATTAAGTAACAAAAAATAAACTTTGAAAGAAAACTGACAATCAAAGAAAAAACACAAGAGAAGTTGTAAGAAGAATTGAGCTATGAAAAAGCTAAGGTGTAGAAAAAGAAACCATCATTTGGAGACGCACACCTAAGCTTTTTCTCTAGGAAATGCTGTGGTGAATTCTTTCTTTGTAGTGATCATTAGTTCATTTCTAAAGAAAACAAGCATTTCCCATGATGTAAAGTAATAAAAGTTTCATTAATGAAACATAGTAAGTATAAACACCTTGTTTACTCCTGTTACTTTGTACAAAATGGGCAAAAATGTCTTCAAGGATTTATAACCATTTTGTAAATAATGTGGCTTCTGCTAGGGGTGGACAACTTCCCTGCTTCTATGGGAGGGGCCACTTAGAAAATGCCTTCTGATAAGGTTCAATTCTTTTGTATTTCAGCAAAGTCAGCCCACGCATCTCTATTTGGTTTGACAAATAATGCAACTCCTACTACATCCCCGATGAAATTCCTATTGTGTGGAAATAATTTAACTTCTAATCTTCTGGTGGAACAACAATAGTTTCTATTTGGATGTTTGTATTTCACTAAGTAATGATGGCTCAAAATAATATTTAGTTTCCTTGTTCCTTTGTGCTGTTTTTAAAATGGCATGTTAGATTTGCGGGTGGGAAGGGATATCCTTTTGCTAAATTTCAATCTATCTGAGCAGGTTTAAAATATATATGTTGTAGAAGTGTATCAACAGAATAAATGACTTCAATCGAAGGCATATTTTACCCACTTTCAAGGCTTAACATTGTTTTCTATGAATTTGCATCCATAGGCAGAATTTCTAATTGTCTTGTAAGAAATTATTTTTTAAGCAATTAGCGAAATCAAAGAAGAGCTCACTGCCTTGCAGGGATTACAACCACCTTTCTTAACTGGCTAAATATTAAATAGTTGAAATGTCAGGCTGCTTAGATTCAGCCCGATTTTCCCTCATCTCCTCTTCCTACCATAAATAATAATAAAAATACATAATATATCACAGCTCCAGGAGTTTTCCAGCACAGTATGTTACCGCAGGAGTATCTGCTGAGTCTGCGGGTGTCTGCAAAGCCCCAAGTGTCATTTGCGGCTTAGGGTTTCATGGATTAGACTTTAAACGGTGTCTAGCCCGGCTGACATCAGCTTCCTCTCACACTCAGGCTCCAAGGAAGTGTGGGATCGGGGGCTCCCTCTCCGGGCAGCCGCAGCCTTCCCTGATGCCCTCCTCTTGAGTGGGGTGAGGGCTTGGACCAAATCTGCCACCTTCTCTTACCTTTGGAGGTTCCCGAGACTTCTAAGAATGGCTCGGATCTGTTCCTGTCATTGGCGTGAGACTTATCTGAGGGGCGTGGGTGGGAGTGGGCGGCGAGCCGTGGGAGGGCTCGTTTCCGCGCGGCTGCCAGCCCAGGAGAAAGTTGGGGCCCGCGGCACAGTCATTTAAAACTTCATAAATTATAAACAAGCCGCCTTGGCCTTCGCAATAAATTCCGCTCCTTTTGAGCCTGCAATTAGTGTTAGAAAGCACCCGAGTCTAAACACAACCAAACGCCCTCTGAAGGACCCAACTGCCTGAGGTTGCAAACCTTTATTTCCCAGTGCCACCCCCTCTGCGACTGAGGTTTGCACACACAGTCGCCTCCTTCCCCGCCACCGCCGGCACACTCGGCTGGGTTCCCGCTCCGCAAGGGAAGGTCACAATAGCTGCTCTATCGGCTGCGGAGGCGCCTGCCGCCTCCCTTCCGAGTCTCAGCAGCAGAAAAACAAGAGAATGGGGGGAGGGGAAGCCCCAGCAACAGCGCCCTTTGCGGGGGGCAACTTCCACCCTAGCCAGGGTCTCTCTCCTGGGACGGGTGCTCGCGGAGGGTTGGGGAGCGGGCAAAGGGAGCGCACCACCAGGCTGCTTCAGGCCTTGCCGTAGGGTGCTGGGTTGAGGGTGCCCGGAGCAGCCGCGCCATTGTGTGCCAGGTTTTCCCACGGGTTCCGTGATGGGGGAGGCCATATAAAGGGAGATCCGGGCCGGGCCTCTCCGGTATTGGTCTCTGGGAGGGTCTACCTCGTTTCCCCAAGGGGAAGAAATGGTTCTGTCTCAGGCCTTAGCCAGCTCTTTTTTCCTATAGAGACCACTCTGGGGAAGGTGGGGATCAGGGAGATTGTGGGTCCTCGTGGGGTCTGAAGAAAGGCATCAGGGCAGGATCTCAGGCCCATGGGTGAGGGGTGGCAGTCGTCTGGACATTCTTGGTGGTTCTTTCCAGGCAATCAAATGTGAATTAAGGCAGGATAGCTGTGAGGCAGCCAGAATGGCCAGCTGCAAAACAGGAGGTGGGGGTGGGGAAGGAGATGCAGACAGTGAGAGCTTTCCCTGCAACCAAGAAAAACCCAGGATCCAGCCAGGAGTTGAAGTGCTGAGACCCAGCTGAACTAGCCAGGAAGAATGGGGAAGTGGCAGCAGAAAGGCCTGGAAAGTAGTCCTGGCCACTGGTAAGCAGGTCAGAAAGGGCAATTAAGTACATATTCTGCCTCCTGGCTTTCAGATCTGTACCTCATCCAGGGACCTGACAGAGAAAAATCTGCCTCTGATGGAATCATTAAGTTAACCATCCATTTGTACCATTTCTTTGTACAGGCTTTCAAATGAGAGAGAGAATACAGGAGGAGAATGTTTCCCCTTGGTTCAGCCCCAAGCTCCCTATCAGAGACACATCAGCCAAATTAGTTTCTGAGGCTCCAGAGGCTGCTAACCTTGCTGAACAAGATTTTTCGAATTTCTGTGTGTTAGGAGTATTAAAAGATAGTGATTACCTATACTAGCAGCCAGCCTTTGTCCCTTTTCCCTTCCCTAGTCTGTACCAGCCCACTGGCCCTTGAGTGAACTGCGCATCTTCTCAGCCTGAGGACTTGGGAGCTCAGGCTCTCCATCTGTTGAGGTTTTTCATTAGGGAGACTAAAGAGGATGTGTGTGGGTGTGTGTTTGAATAACAAAGAAGTAACCCTTCATTCTAATAAAAAGTGTTCCTCTGCTTGACCTGGGGGAGCCAGAAACTTGTTTATACCTTCAGTATTGGAGGGACAGTCACAGGCCTGTTTTGACCTTTTCCTGAGAATTAGCTGAAACTTCCCTCTGAAGTCAAGTAGTGAATCTGTTACAGGTCTAAGGAAGGTCCTCCTCATCTGGGAGTTCTTGGCATTACTTTGGTCCTTCTTTCAGAAACTGAAAGAAAAGAATAGGAAGAACAGAAGTTTGTGAGTAGGCAGGAAGGGACATGGACGACTCCAGCCTTCACAGGCCTATGGCCTGATCACTTCAAGGCACTGCAACTTCCCAGAGAGAGTATATAGGTAGGGTTTAGGTGAGTGGCCCTATTTCTAGACACTTTGGGCACAGAGAGCTGAGACTGGGTTGTCACTAGCTAAGCCCTTACTATCTTTGAGGGCTGGTTCTTAGATCTCTCTTGGAGAAGGCCTGGATAGGAAGGAGAAAGATTGGGTATATTGGGAGGCTGAGACAGGAGAATCGTTTGTACCTGGGAGGCAAGGCTGCAGTGAGCTGAGATCACACCACTGCACTTCAGCCTGGGCAACAAGAGTGAAACTCTATCTCGAAAAAAAAAAATTGGGTACATAAATTCTCTGCACTTTCTGCACTGGTGATGCTGGAGAGGGATAGTGAATGATGAGGATCATCACAGAGGACGAAATCTTAGTTCTCATGTTCCCTTGTTTTCTACTCCAGCTACAAATGCCCTTATCTTTGGAGTCCAAGGTTAGGAACAAATGGACTTAAGTACCTGGCCTAAAGCCTATTCCTAAAAACTTCCCTCAGGTTTCACACCTACCTTGGCAAGTTGGAGAGTGCAAAGACAACATAAGGACCCATTTTCAGGCCAGGTCCAGCATGAAACAGAGTGGACAAAACTATTTCCACACATGAGGGAAAAGCCAAGGCAGATGAATATCCAATCATTTGCAGTAGCAGAGGCAGGTGAAGGGCCCCCAGATCTGTAAGGCAGGAGTTACTGCATTAGTCTTCCTGTCCTAGATCTTGGGCAAAATGTCCTGATTGGTTCCTGGATTATTTTAAGGAAAGACTATCTGGAGGATCATAAAATCTGTGTTTTAACGTTAGTAAGGGCCAGAAGGATTTAAATCCTAATTTAAACCAAAATACATGGAGAGTTCTGGTACAGAGTTCTGGTACCTGTGAAGCAGGGCTCAAAACCAGGCCAGGAGGGCTTGTTGGGCCAGGAATGTCCGTGGTTGGTGAGGAGGCTGGTAGAATGCCTTTTGATGGCTCCATTGTTTACAGCGCTGCCCTACAAATACCATAACCCTCTCCACCTCCTCTGCAAAGGCCAAGCCGAAGAGTAGGTCTGGTGAGTTGAGCTCTAGGGAGCTGGTACCATCTTCCCTCAACTCCCCTCGGTTACCCCTTGGGGCAGCAACGACGCCATCCCAGCCCCTTCCAGAGAACACACAAAGGAAGCCCCACCCGTCCTTGGACCTGAGGACACGCTGGGGATGGGGCTGGCGTGGACCCCGTTTCAGGGCACCCCGGGCCCCGGCGGGGAACAATAGCCGCCGCCTCTTGGGCGGTCTGGCCGGCGCGCGACACAAAGATCCGCGCCACCATGTGACGCGCGCGCTCGCTCCGCGCTCTCCGCGCCTCCGCCAGCGGCCAGGCTGCGGGAGGGGTGGGCGGGTGCTCCTGATCCACCTGGAGCACTTTTGCAAAGACAGACGGTGAGTTAATCACCCTACCGGCTGGCGGCCGCGTCCCCTCTTGCCCGCGAGGACTGGAGAAGGGGCTGGGGTGGAGGATTTCTCTGTGTGTGTCTAGGGTGGGGGGCGGGAGAGGTTAGTTCTATTAAGAGTTCATCAATCACCCGGTGTGCACTCTTCACTCGACAGCGGTTCCTCCTACTTCAGAGCATGTCTGGGCCAGCTGGGAACCGACCAGCAACCGCAAGCGGAGGGGAGGCAGGCGCGCAGGCTGAGCGCTAACTGAAGGCGCGGCCTGAGCTCGGTGCCTGCTGGGGAGCTGCGCAGCCAGGACAGTGGTCCGCAGCGCAGGGCCCGGGCGCAGGGCCCGCCGTCACTGCCTCACGTCGGGGGCCAGCACTGCCACCTGCCAGCCCTGCCGCCTGCCCTTGGACTTCCCAGGGAGCCCAGGGCCCTCCCAAAGCGCTTGCACCCACACCCGTCCCTGACCTACAGTGACCCTGCATTCCCCGCCCCCTGCCACACCTCCTGCGTGAGTGTCACCCTTAAATACTGCTCTACACCCAGAGAGGGACGAATCCACCTCAGAAGGCAGGGCAAGACTAATTTCAATGGGTCAGAAGGTTCTCGCAGGCACTGTTTTATTTAAGAGTGCCTATTTACTGGCAGGAGTATTTGTGTGGGAGGAAGTAGGTTAAGACTGCTGTTGAACTTGAAGCTAAACTTGAATGCCATTTAACATAACAATAAAAATATACTTAAAACACCAATCACAATGATATGACTCACCTCTCCTTTCCAGTGTGGAGGAAACACTCCAGTATTTTTACCTCCATTCTTTCCAGCTTATTTTAAGAACACCCTAAAGGGATAGATAGCAAGTTTCTGAGGGTAGTCACTAGCATTAGAGCTGTTTACAGCAGGAAGGTTTGGTGGAGTTAGTGGTGAAGCACTTTTATAACCCTTCTGGAGTGGACATACTGTTCTCTTTGTAAATCCTAACAAAGTTCCAGCCTAGTTCCCCTTTTACCCTTTTTTGCTTGGGGACATCAGCTGAAATGTTTCTGAAGTTAGTAAATGTGTTACCTCAGCCCACAGGAAAGAGTCCCTGAAAGACAGAAAGCCTTAGCTTTGCCCTCTCTTCCTTCAGGCTTCTCTCCCTTCATCCTCTTGGGTGGAAAATTAACTTGCTTTGGAAAAATGTTCTATCATTTGCTTCAGATAGATATAAGATGAAGTATTAAGCCTCACATAGTGTCCTGAACTCACTGAGCAATGAAACTACTAGTCTTGCTGTCCTTGGTTCAGTCTGTTTCTCCTCCTTGCCTTTCACCAATTCCTAGTTAAACAGCTTCTATGCACACTGTGCTGGGCTCTGGGATACAGAGTCACTGATGGTGTGTGCCCTTCAATCTAGTGGGGAAGAGAAATAATCCTAAAACAATATGACAGGTGCTATAACAGAGGTGTGGTCAAAGTGTTCCTCTAATAAAAAAGGAGCCACTAGTAGTACTATAATGTCAAAAAAATAGTTTCAGAGGAGGTGAATTCAGGCTCCTGAAGCATAAGCGTTTTTCAGGTCAAGAAGGGAAGACCATACCAGGTAGAGAGGACAACTCATGCAAAAGGAAAGAAGGAGGAAAAAGCAAAGTCTGGACTTGGAACAAGGAGAGTATTTTGGAGTGTGGTCATCCTGGCTAAAAAGAGAGGTTGCACAGGGCTCATGTGAAGGAGTCTGGACGTACTCTGTAGAGAGTGGGGAGCCACTGCAGGTTTTAAGCTGGGATGTGAAGTTATGTATTTTGAAGCTAGCTCAGGGATGCTGTGTCTGATTAGAGAAAGGAGAGGTAGGAGGCAAGAAGAACAAAGTAGGAAGCGACTGCAACAACACAGCAGAGACATGAACTAAAGTAACAAGAGTGAAGAGAAAAGACATTTAGAGGTAGAATTCACAGGACTTAGTGATCAACTGGATGAGTAAAAGAGGAGTTGTGGATGTTAACCTCTAGATTTGAAGGACTAAGTCACATCATTCCCTAAAATGAATAGAGGAGGGAGAAAAGAAGGCTTTGCAAGGAATCTAATGAGTTCGGTTGCAGTCTACATTGTATTTTCTGCTTTGCTACTGATATACTGTGTGGCCCTAAGCAACCCACTTAATCTTTCTGGACTTCAGTTTCACCAGTGAAAGAGTCAATAAAGATATCTACCTCATAGGTTTATCATTAGAGTTGTATGAGAATGTGTGTTAGGTATTGGTATCTTCACCAGGTCCAAGTGAGTGTTCTATATAAAGCTAAAACCTAGGAAAAACACACCCGCACTCACACCATGCTGATGAATACTTAGATCCTGGGTGTCAAGTGAGAAATGTCTTAGAGAAATTAAAAACAACAACATCCTACTGCTTCCTAGATATTGAATCCAAGCTAATGTTTAGGACTAGGTCAGATCAAATTGCTAATCAGAGCCCTCTCCTTCAAGAGCAGTGTTTGCTGGAGGATTCATGCAGAAATGTGTTATTGGTATCAAACCACTAAAGAAGAGGTCTTTTAGCAGATGTCAGAAAGCTTCCATGCTTTTATTTATTTATTTCTTTAAATATCATGTGTCTTTCAGGGAATGCTTGAAGCCACCTACTCTTTTCTGAACCTCCTTGAGCCCTGTGTGGAATGGTGTAGTATAGGGAAGACTGCTGAACATCTGACTTTGGCCATTTACATTGGGCATGATTACAGCAAGTTGTTTATCTTTTCTATGTTAGTACTATCATTTGTAATACAGAATTATGAAAGGCTCAAGATAAGGAAGAGAGATATTTTGGGAGATGTTATAAGGGTAAGTAAAAGGTATTATTTTTCACTTATCAGATTGGCAAACATAAAAACTTCAACATCCCATTGACTCGGCAAAGGTGTGAGGAGACAGGAACTCTCATATATTGCTGATAGAGGTATAAATTAATTTATTTCTGTGGAGAGATGTATTAAAACTGACAGTGCACATACCTTTTGACTAAATCATTTCACTTCTACAAATTTTTCTAATAGGTAAAAGCTTGACCATGTGTTTGTAATAGCAAAGGGTTGAAAACAAGCTATATGCCCATTGATAGGGAATGGCTAAATGCACTGTGGCAGGTGTATACAGTAGAACAGTATGAAGTTATAAAAGTAAACCAGGGCCAGATGCTGGGGCTCACATCTGTAATCCCAGCACTTAGGGAAGCCAAAGCTGGCAGATCACTCAAGCCCAGGAGTTCGAGACCAGCCTGCTTTTGTAGAGTTGAAACCTTATCTCTACAAAAAAATACAAAAATTAGCTGGACGTGCTTGTGCATGCCTGTAATCTCAGCTACTCAGAAGGGTGAGGTAGGAGGATGACCTGAGCCCTGAGAAAGTTGAGGCTGCAGGGAGCCATGATTGCACCACTGTACTCCAGCCTCAGTGACACAGTCAGACCCTGTCTCAAACAACAACAACAACAACAACGACAAATCCAGGAAGTTATGTGGATATATATGGAATGGTATGAAAGATACAATAAGGAGGAAAGCATGCTGCAAAAAAGTCTGCCTAGCATGCTACCATTTGTGTAAAAATCTGTGGAGTACATACACACGCACATAAAAATGATGCTAGTAAAAAGTGTCTCTGGAAAGATATACAAGTTGGTTGCTTATGTGAAGGGTAACTAGGTAGCTGGGAACAAGAGTGGGAGGAAGACTTTTCACTGTATACCCCTTTGTACCCTTTGAATCTTGAAGCAGGCACATTTAAATTTATTACCCTTTCAAAAAAATAAAAGAAGCCAGGCACAGTGGCTCTTGCCTATAATCCCAGCACTCTGGGAGGCTGAGGCAAGTGGATCACCTGAGGTCAGGAGTTCGAGACCAGCCTGGCCAACATGGTAAAACCCCATCTCTACTAAAATTACAAAACTCAGGTGGGCGTGGTGGCACGCATCTGTAGTCCCAGCTACACAGAGGCTGAGGCAGGAGAATCGTTTGAACCCAGGGGGTGGAGGTTGCAGTGAGCCAACATCATGCCACTGCCCTCCAGCCTGTGCAACAGAGCAAGACTCTGTCTCATAAAAGTTAAAAAATAATAATAATAATAATAAAGGAACAGAGCAGAGGATGAAGGTAGGGAGAAGATCAGGAAAAATAACTAATGGGTACTAGGCTTAATACCTGGGTGATGAAATAATCTGTACAACAAACCCTCATGACACATGTTTATCTATGTAACAAACCTGCACATGTACCCCTGAACTTAAAATAAAAGTTACAAAACAAAACAATGCCATTAAAAAGAAATGGAACTCACCTTGAGTAAAATAATCAAGGAACAACAACAAAAAAATGGTTAGTACAAGTAACCTGGGTGTGCCTGTGTGTGTTCATATGTGTTCTTATTTATACTTGTTCTATCCAGCAAAATTAATCTTGGGATACCTCTTGTTTTGTTCCCCCGGGGCCCTGATGCTGATCTACTTCAACGATAATAAGGGGATTCTTTACTCTTGCTTGGTGGTGGGGTCCCAGGTCTGTCTCTACCCTCTCTTCTAGGAGGACTCAGTATGAGGCTACAGAAGTCTGGCAGAGCAGCAGGCCTCTCAGAACCACTGACTGTGTGGCCTCTCGGAAATGAGTGCACCTTCTTGAACACTGCTCTGCTTGCTTGGGATCGAGGCCTGCCACAATGCCAAGGAGTGGCTACTATACTTCTTCCTCTTTGCAGACTGTAAAGAGGCAATGGACCATGGAAAGTCACGAGACCCAAGGTGGTTCCATTTTTTGCAGGATGGCTTTTAACCTCTTTCAACCTCTGAGTAAAGTGACTTCCTCTCTAAAATTAGGGGTTTGATGTAGCTTATCTGGAAGGTGTTTTCTAGCTTTGACATCTTAGGCTGTGAAAGGTCAGCCTTTAGCCAGGGATAGAGTTATTGCTTAGGCTAAGGGATGTTTGGCCCCCTCTGGATCCCTGGGACTCAAAGGCATATTCCAGACGATTTAAGAGATGGAAGAAAAAAAAGCCTGAATCCTCTCTCTTCAGATGCCCATTCTCACTCCTTCCTTCTTCCCATTGCCTCAGAACCACTCTTAAATTTTCCCTGAAGAGACTGGGAGAGACAAATCTCTTTCTCTTCCAACCCCACTGGCATCAGCAAAGCCAAGGTAAGGAAGCGGCAAGAAGCAGAAATGAGCCCAGTCTCTGCAAAGCACGAATTGGTCAGCAAAACTTGGGAAACTTCCAACTGACCACTTCTTAAGGATATGTTCTAGAAGTTCAGCCCAAGTAGACTTAAGTTTTACCTTGACGTTGACCTCTACAACCCAACAAACCTCTGGATACTTTTTAGGTATACTCATGTGCCAGCTAGCCATGATCTCTGATCATTCATGGTCCCTCTCATAGGAACATCTCCTTTATTCCCACCCTGCCCCCTCCCACCCCAACTCCTACAGCATAATTTTTCAAAGTGTGGTTCCAAACAATCTTGCTTTAGGATCATCACAAAAAAAAAAAAAAAAAAAAAAAAAAAAAAAAAGGATTCCTAAGCCAGGCACAGTGTCTTATGCCTGTAATTCTAGCACTTTGGGAGGCTGAGGTGGGTGAATCACTTGAGCCCAAGAGTTCAAGACCAGCCTGGCCAACATGGCAAGACTTCGTCTCTACAAAAAAAATAAAAATTAAAAAAAAATTTCGGAGTCAGACTATTAAGTAAAAGTCTCTGGGGGTGACCCAAGAAACCTGAACTTTTAAACAAGATTCTATGGTGATTTCTACCCACCTGATGTGGTTTTGGGAGGCAACAATCTAAAGATATCCTTCAGCCAGTATTAGTCATGGTAAAGACACACCATTCTGTCCACTCTGCTTATGTCCAACAAACACTTTTGAATGCCTCCATGTGTCAGTTACTGGCTTGACTAATGAGCCTTTCATTCATAAAATTCTCAGGGAAAGGCACAGCACTTTAAATGGTTTTCCTCAGGGAAGGTCACATTGTCAGATTTCCAAAAGGTTTTGAATTCTTGTCCTTAGGACTCCTTTGCATCCCTACCTCCATCCTATGCTGACTGAGGGATGCTACAGAGAACTACATCTTAATCTGCACTTTCTCTTAATGTGGCTTAAGAAAAAAAAGACACCCACTCTTTTTTACCCCAACAAACAAGATTTTCTGTGACTTGGGGTTAGGAAGCCAAGAGTTTCAAAGTGGTCAAGTGCCTCCAAGTGGTAACATAGTGGGAATTGTCTAGAGGGCTTACCAGGAGCTTCTTGAAAACAACTTTAAACACACAGAAGTAATCCCTGCACTTTGGGAGGCTGAGGTGGGTAGATGACTTGAGGTCAGGAGTTTGAGACCAGCCTGGCCAACATGGCAAAACCCTGTCTCTACTAAGAATATAAAAATTAGTCAGGTGTAGTAGTGTGCGCCTATAGTCCCAGCTACTTGGGAGGCTGAGGCACGACAATCGCTTGAACCCAGGAGGCGGAGGTTGCAGTGAGCCAATATCGTGTCCCTGCACTCCAGCCTGGGTGACAAACCGAGACTCCATCTCAAAAATAAACTAAAATAAACACACAGTAATACCGTACTGCCACCCTCTATCACTTCTGTCTGCAGAAAAAAGGCTAGTTATTAGAAAGGGAGAGAAAGGTAGTCATGAAAGGGATAGGGAGTGGGTAGGGGGTGGCTGCTGTGGTGAGTAGGATGGGAGAGATTTCAAAGCATTCCGACATCAAACACAAGCTGGCAGTCGGGCCCCTCTGCTGTCACCTCCTGTGGAGAACTCAGCACCAGGACCCAGCAGGGCAAGTGACCCTGGGGAATTCATGGCTTGACAAGTAATAAAATTAGTAAGACATTTCTCCCATACTTTGTGAACATCTAAGAGACAAACTTTAATGCTACTCAAAATATGCTATACTCACATCTTTCTACATTTCCCCAATAATATCTTCCAACTTCTCCTTAGATAATTATACATTAAGATTTCTTTAGAGTAGATTTATAGTATAGCTAAAACCTGTGTCAGAAATGAATCTCTAGCTCCTTTGGTTTGAGAATGTCTTTTCCCTAGCCTAACTTTCTCCTAATAAAATGTCATTGCATAGTAAATCCTTGTCAAACATCTGTTGAATTTGAGTATGAGATGACCAGAGTCGTGACTTCCAACCTGAGCAAGTCAAGAACCAGCCCAAGAATGGAGATGCCAACTCTAAGCCCCAAGGTGTGGGATATGCCAAGGATTTGGAGATTAAGGGAGTGGAGAGAAGGGTGAACAGAATATAGTTTTTTCTTTTTCTTTCTTTTCTTTCTTTTTTTTTTTTTTTTTTTTGAGACAGAGTCTTGCTCTGTCACTCAGGCTGCAGTTCAGTGGTGTGATCTCGGCTTACTGTAACCTCCACCTCCTGGGTTCAAGCGATTCTCCTGCCTCAGCCTCCCAAGTAGCTGGGACTACAGGCATGTACCACTAATTTTTTATTTTTATTTTTATTTTTTAGTAGAGATGGGGTTTCACCATGTTAGCCAGGCTTGTCTTGATCTCCTGACCTCATGATCCACCCACCTCAGCCTCCCAATGTGCTGGGATTACAGGCGGGAGCAACCGTGCCCGGCCAGAATGTAGTTTTCTGCATGCGATTATCAGAGAAATGCTATTGGGTCTGAACAAATATTGAACACCTCTCCCTCGCTCTCACCCACGGTTGTGAAAACAAAACAAAACAAAACAGTATTTTTTAAAACTTCATTCTTTTTTAGGACACTTTCTTCCCTCAGAAAGGCTAAATCTCCAAAATTTTACTTGATGGAGCTAGTGTGGATAGCTCATGGGTGCATCAAAGTCAAGGCCTAATTATATCAGGAAGGACCCACCCTTTGCCCCAAATGCCCAGCAGGAGAAACTTAGTCTTTGTTGCCATGAAAGCTGCCAGGACACCTAGGCAGCCTGATTTTTCTGAAACCTTAGAGAAAAGGCCCTTAATTTGAGGGGTTTTGGTCAGACTTGCCAGACAGTCAGGCTGACTTTTGTGCCCTAAACCCTGGGTTGCAGCTGGCTGGATGTCTTCCCCAAAGAGGTTTACAAAGCCATCCTACCTTCTTGACCCACGGGACCTCTAGGCTTAGGAGTTGTGATAGGATAAGTATCATTTGAGGGAACACTGTGAGAGCTGGGACATCTTGCAGGCAAAAACTGGCTATTAAAATCTAGTCAGAGGTGGAGGAGGGGGCATTGTGAACTCAGCAGCATCTTATTTGCTGTTACTTTTGCATAAATGGCACAGGAGAGCAGTGAAGAAACGTGTCTACATTTTAAAGCTGAGCTAGCGCTGAGGAGCTCTATCATTTTCTAACTGGGGTGCTAGGGAAGAACTTTTATTTTTCTCTTCTTAAAAATTATTTAGGGCTGGGTATGGTGGCTCACGCCTGTAATCCCAGCACTTTGGGAGGCCGAGGCGGGTGGATCAGCAGGTCAGGAGATCAAAACCATTCTGGCTAACAGGGTGAAACCCTGTCTCTACTAAAAATTCAAAAAATTAGCCAGGTGTGGTGGTGGGCGCCTGTAGTCCCAGCTACTCGGGAGACTGAGGCAGGAGAATGGCGTGAACCGGGAAGGTGGAGCTTGCAGTGAGCCGAGATCATGCCACTGCATAAATAAATAAATAAATAAATAAATAAATAAATAAAAATTATTTACGACTTTTGTCATCTGACTAGCTATAGCACAAAACTGAAATAGCAAAATCAAGATTGAAGGGCTTGTTTCAGCCCAGGTATTCCATTTCCAATCAAACTCAAGAACTCCAGCAGTGCAGGAATCACAGATCTCTTTAACTTTGTGCTCATTCCTAGGCATCCACCCTCTACCGGCTCCCCTCAACCTGGGGACACCCCCTCAACCTGGGGACACCCCTCCCCTATCTTGCAGCAACTTCAGGTCCATCAGTAGTTCACATTTTGGTAGGGCTTTGTTTATCCACAAGTCCACAACCCTGGAAGGAACTGGCTTCCTGGGCTGTGATGGCTCCTATTCTAAAAACTTCCTCAGAGTGGAATTTTAGGCAACAGCTCAATTGCTCTTTTATGGCAAGTGGATCATTAAAACAATGATAAAACCTCGGTTACCATAACTTAGAGGCTGTAATAGATTAAGTTTTCAAGGGCACGTGATATAAGCTTTGAGTAGACTCCTTAGAGTCTTTATTCACACAGGGGTTTAGGAAACCACCATCTTTCATAACTACTGTGTGTAAACAACCTCTATTTATCTAATTTGTAATTTTCCTACAGTCCCCCAAAAAGGGAACATTAAAAGAAATACTAAAGGAAGTTGGAAAGTTTGTCAATGTAAAGCTGGTCTTTGTAACCTTTCTACTCTTCATTGCCTGTGCCAATTGCACTTTTATTTCCCGTCTCTCTACACTCAGTAAACAAAACCATATTATCAAGGGAAAGATGTGAGCCCATTAACATTGTGAACCCTCAAATTTCACTCACAAGAGACGATGCAGCACTTATCTGATGGAGCAGAAGCTCTAATTGCTTCGAGGTACAAGTCCATCCAAACCTCTGAGATCTCACCCGTCCCCGGGAAGCCTTTGCGCCCTCCAGACAAGGTCCTCAGTGAAAGCAAGCCCCGCACGGGTGCCTGTGCCAGCCTCCCGGATAGGAGCACAAGAAGTGTTCCACCACGACTCTGGATTCTTTATTCCAACAACCCAGACGGAGGGGAAAATCTGCTAAACTACCCCATAAGGCAGAAACTTTATCAAAGCCTGGCACTACAACACTGGCCCTCATCACGCCGCCACAAATTGCGAGGGATAGAACAAAGCTGCAAAATCACGTTAAAAGGAAGCCTAGTCAAAAAGTGAAAATTTTGTCCCGCCCTAGGCACACGGCACTCAGCATAAAATGTAGTTCCATGAGTCATAGGAAAGGGGGAAGAAAGGAAAAAACCAAACATCTGCTCTAGGTTTAGAAGAGGGATAACATCAGTGCAAAGCAAACCGAAAGCGCAGAGGACTCAGAAGAGGGGAAGAGGAATAACTTTACCTGTCCTGGAGGTGGACGAGGAGCAGTCTCCACCGCCCGCGCGTCACGCTCCCGTTTAACCTTTTCCACGCCGCGACGCCCATACTCAGCCCCCGAGGGACTTGTCCCCCACGATCCAGAGCAGAAGCGGCTCGCGACCCTGCATCCCCTCGCCCTCACCCAAGCAGCCAATCCTGCCTTTCTTCCCCCACCTCGCCCAATACCTGTCCAAAAGAAGGCGCCCTGCACTCTCGCCCCGCCCTTGCCCAGGCAACCCCGCGTCGCGACGGCTCTCCTCAGGGCTCCGGGACGCTGGGCGGCGGCCCTGGGCTGCTTTGGCTAAGTTGGCTGCGGGGCAGGCGCGAGGAGCGGCGCGCCGGTAGGGACCCGGGCCGTGCGGGGAGGCCGCCCATTGGCCGGCCAGCGCCACGTGGCTGCCCCCGTCGGTATATTAGGCCACTATTTACCTCCGGCTCACTCACCATGGCTCGGCAAGGGCAGCTCGGGTAGAGAGGGCTGGCGGAGCGGCGCAGACGGCGGCGGTCCTGCCCAGCCTCTGGCCGGCTCCGCACTCCGGCCCCGGCCTGCGCTCCTCAGGAAGGTGGGGCCGGAACCATGAGCTCTTACCTGGAGTACTTGACGTACAGCAGCAGCAGCAGCAGCAGCAGCAGCAGCAGCGGCGGCGGGGTCGGCGGCGACGTGCTCAGCTTGGCACCCAAGTTCTCCCGCTCCGACGTCCGGCCCGTGGCTCTGCAGCCCGCCTTCCCCCTTGGCAACGGCGACGGCGCCTTCGTCAGCTGTCTACCCCTGGCCGCCGCCCGACCCTCGCCTTCGCCCCCGGCCGCCCCCGCGCGGCCGCCGGCACCGCCTCCGGCCGCGCCCCAGTACGCGCCGTGCACCCTGGAGGGGAGCTACGAACCGGGTGCGGCCCCTGCCGCGGCAGCGGCGGGCACGGACTACGGCTTCCTGGGGCCCGGGCCCGCGTACGACTTCCCGGGCGTGCTGGGGCGGGCGGCAGACGACGGCGGGGCTCACGTCCACTACGCCACCTCGGCCGTCTTCTCGGGCGGCGGCTCATTACTCCTCAGCGGCCAGGTGGATTACGCGGCCTTCGGCGAGCCCGGCCCCTTCCCGGCGTGTCTCAAAGCGCCAGCCGACGGCCACTCTGGTGCTTTCCAGACCGCATCCCCGGCCCCAGGCACCTACCCCAAGTCCGTCTCTCCCGCCTCCGGCCTCCCCGCCGCCTTTAGCACGTTCGAGTGGATGAAAGTGAAGAGGAACGCCTCTAAGAAAAGTAAGTCCGCGGGCCTTGGATGGGGTCACCTGGGGTTGGGGACGGAGCCTCCCTCGCGAAAATGCGCTGGGAGCGTGGTGCCGCTGCCTCTCCAGACAGCGGTTTGGGTTTTGTGGAGAAGACGCGTTCCCGGGCGAATTCCATTGAGTCTGCCTCGAGTACAGACTCGGAAAATGTGCCAGGCATTGAGAAAATTTCAGGAAGGAGCTCTCCGTGAAATTTCTCCTGGCACAAACTGTGTTGCTAGGAACCCAGGAGGGCTGCGCTGGGACTTTGATTCTAACTAGCTCCACTGCTCACCCACGTTCTGTCCCCGGCCTCTGGCCTGGCTGACGCCCTATCTTTACGTTGCAGGCAAACTCACCCAGTATGGGGCCGCTAACCCGTCCAGCGCGATCCGCACGAATTTCAGCACCAAGCAACTGACAGAACTGGAAAAAGAGTTTCATTTCAATAAGTACTTAACTCGAGCCCGACGCATCGAGATAGCCAACTGCTTGCAATTGAATGACACGCAAGTCAAAATCTGGTTCCAGAACCGCAGGATGAAACAGAAGAAAAGGGAACGAGAAGGGCTTCTGGCCACGGCCATTCCTGTGGCTCCCCTCCAACTTCCCCTCTCTGGAACAACCCCCAACAAGTTTATCAGGAACCCCGGCAGCCCTTCTCAGTCCCAAGAGCCTTCGTGAGGCCGGGACTTGGGACCGAAAAACTGTGGCCTGCAGAAGTCCCAGGCCACCCCCACCCCTATCTAGACTTAGGAGCTCAGTTTGGGATGGAGGTGGGAGAACAGAAATAAATAGGGGTTTCACTTGGGAAATGAAGTACTTTAGTTGGCTTCTGAATCCCAGACTATATGTCCAGATATTAATTGGCTATCTTGTAAGCCACTTGTTTGGTTATGATTTGTGTCTTATCAGGGAAAAGGTGCCCAGCTGCCAGCCCAGCTCTGCTGCTATCTTTGCCTCACTTAGTCATATGCAATTCTCTTGCAGAGTGGCAGACCATTAGTTGCTGAGTTCTGTCAGCACTCTGATGTGCTCAGAAGAGCACCTGCCCAAAGTTTTTCTGGTTTTAATTTAAAGGACAAGGCTACATATATTCAGCTTTTTGAGATGGACCAAAGCTAGTTAGGGTCTCCTTGATGTAACTAAGCTGCTTCAATGATCTTCACATTTGCACTCCATTTTTTTTTCTTTAAAAAGCGGTTTCTACCTCTCTATGTGCCTGAGTGATGATACAATCGCTGTTTAGTTACTAGATGAGCAAATCCACAGAGTGGGTAAAGAGTAGAATCTGAACTATATCTTGACAAATATTATCAAACTTGAATGTAAATATATACAGTATGTATATTTTTAAAAAAAGATTTGCTTGCAGTGACCTTGTAAGTGACATTTAATGTCATAGCATGTAAAGGGTTTTTTTTTTTGTAATAAAAACTGTAGAATCTGCTGCTGTCTGCTTTTCTTACATTCTTTAATCATGATTCTCTTTCTTTAAAGTTGATTCAGTTTCCTGTATTTGAATTTTCTTGATTCTGCTATGAGAATTTGTTTATGTTGATAACTTTATTTATTTATTTATTTAGAGATGGAGTCTTGCTCTGTTGCCCAGGCTGGAGTGCAGTGGCACAATCTTGGCTCACGGCAACCTCTGCCTCCCAGGTTCAAGTGATTCTGCTGCCTCAGCCTCCCCAGTAGCTGGGATTACAGGCATAAGCCACCACGCCCAGCTAATTTTTTGTATTTTTTTTTAGTAGAGATGGGGTTTCACTATGTTGGCCAGGCTCGTCTCGAACTCCTGACCTCAGGTGATCTGCCCACCGCGGCCTCCCAAAGTGCTAGAATTACAAACGTGAGCCACGGCGCCTGGTGGATAACTTTTAAAAATAATACTTTCTACAGGTTGTGTACATGCCCAGCAAGTTATGGACAATTGTCTCAGTAGTTTAAGAGAGAAAACTACTCTGCCAAATGTCCAAGTAACTATGGAAATACTTTCCTTGTCTTGAGTGTCCTAGTTTTATGGTAGGTGTGTAGTCTGCACATTAACTCAAGTGTTAGGTGCCTACTCTGGAATGTTGTAAAGCCAAGGAGACACTTCAGGGAGATCTTATACTTTTGTCTTCTGTCCTCACAAAAGGAAGAGAAAAGGTGACCTGAAGACTTTGTTTCTTGGTTAGTGTTCCCTGAGAAAGGCAACTGCACATCAAAAAGTTCTCAGTGGCTGAATTCCCATTTCCAAACTCAAGAGTTGCAAAGGAGGCTGGGAAAGGCTAGTAGTCAACATTTCTACTTCCTGTAACCCAGACTGAGTATCTGGCTGAGAGAGCACAAGACAGTGCCTTTCTGATTTCAAAAATGAAATATTTTCAAATGAATTCTTTGGAATAGGTACAAGCACAAAATTTGAAAGTTGACAAGAGAGTATGTGGTTTAAAAAACCACAAAACCTATTCTCTAATCTATTTCCACCCAACCTCCCATTTCTCATCATGGAGGCATTCATAGTTGACTAGAGTTTATATAACCTTGCAGAAATATGAGAAAAAGATGCAACATAAACACACAGAATCAAGTGAATACTTGAGACAATTTTGGGGAGTAGGTTATTTTCCTCATTTTACAGCTGTATCTTTAAGTTCTTTCTTTAGTTCAACAGAAAGGCTTAAAGGCCCAAATAATTCAGATAAGAACCTCAGCTCTTTTAGCTGTATTTCTAGATTCCAGCATAATGCTTTAAGCAACTGTGAAAGATTACCTTTTCTATAAAACAGCAATGTGATTAGTCCTCTTAGAAAATTGGAGTTACACTGAAGTTCTCATTCTTTGCACCTATAATTGAATGGAGTTGAAGAAATGATCAGCTCTAACAAACTCAGCTGATTAGAGGGAAAAGATACTGCTTAAAAAGCAGGTCTGTCAATATTATTCTTATGTTTCCCCATCTGCCCTTCAATAACTTGATGCTAATTGAATCTTGTTTGAAACAACAGCCCCCCTCTGAGCTCTGCTGCTATTTGAAAGAACTTGTTAAAGGACTTGTGATCTGCTTGCTTACAGCCACCTCTGGGCTTCCCTGCAGTGGTCTTTGACATGACAATGTTTCCTTTTTGATAAGCATTTAAATGTACACCTAAACAACAACAACAACAAAATACCAACATGCTTGGTCATTTCCTTAATCTACCACCATTTTCTCTGAGAAAATAAAGCTTTTCCTTCTGAAGTGAGTACTAGCACTTAGCCCTGATGGATGTCTTTCTTGATGAGGGTGGCTATTATGACATTCGTATAATGCTGTTCTATGAATCAGGCCAATATTAGCTATTTTTTGCCCAACCCCAGGGATCTTTAAAAGGTTTCTTAATGCAGATCACTGTACAGCTATATTCAGTATTAGGAAGAGCCCTGGCTGGAGATCGGGATGAACTAGGTGACCTCTGGAGGTCCCTCCCAGCAATGAAAATGCTACAATTTAATGACTTGTGCATATTTTATTTTAGACCTATCATTTTAAGGGAGTTAGATTCTAAGAGAAAGCAAATGCACTCTCTAGGATTACAGTGACACTGTGTTTATACAGGAAAAGAGGATTTTAGACACTATCAAATACATCTTGTCAGTGGAGTTACCTAGGCAATGTGGATCATTTACAGAGCATTCCTTTTCCCATTTTTTTGAGCCTTGTGTTATTTTGAGTCGGATCTCCATGAAGTGTGAGGTTACTATGTAAACTGCAGCTACTCAAACAATCCCATTTTTATTTTACAAGATTTCTAACTAAATATGCTAATTTACCCTCCAGAAATCTATTACAAGGATTAATACACTGTGGACAGTTCTGGCTGTTGTATAATTAACTATTCAATGTTCCTTCGTCTTCACATAATGACCGTGTGTCTACTTTTCTGGATCAGGATAATTGGGAGTGAGGAAAAGGAAAGCATTTAATAATATATAAAATTCCCATAAGTTGAGTACTAGAAAATGAAGGCTTTGCTGACATAAAAACCTAAAGCAATGTCACCTAGAGTTTCAAAAGATTGTGTGTGATTTATATTGTCTCAATCTCAAACGTAGTGAGAAGCAACACCAGAAGAGGCTGTCTGATTATCATGTCATCCAAAAAAACAGAAGCAGGCTCAGGAGAGTTGCATTAGCTCTGAAGTTCTTAATTATTTCTTTTGGCCAAATAAATGATCTATATTTGCTGAATATTGAATTTGAAAACCTCAGGATCTAATCAGGTTCCGAGAGATGTTTAGTCTGACCACAGACCTCTCAACAAGAAAAATGCCCATTGTTAAAACTTTATTTGTGGTTTTAAAGTAAAACCATAGTGGTCATATCTCACAAATAAAGATAAATATCCGTCTAAATAGAAACAAAGATGTTCATGGTTTTTACCTCTATCTAATGTTTTCAAGTCATGAACATGCAACATAATCTGCAAAATAATTCTATGTCAACATCTCATTTGTAATTGCTTATTACGTTGTACGTGTTATTCAGAAATAAAATTTCTATAGAAACTGTTTAACTAGATTCAATAATGAACCAAGAGGACAAAAATCTTAAATATTGGTGTGGAAGGAAGGTCTATTACTTAGCTTGTAAAGATTTCAACACAATCTCTTCGCCTTCTAGAAATCTTACTGATATATATTGGAAAGAAGGGCCAAAGAGAGTCATTTGGACTTGTAATAGCTAATAAACTATTACAAGTTTATTAAAACTGACATTTTTGAGGCATTTCTAGAAGGTACTAGACTCTTTAGCACACTGAATTCTTAGGGATTTTGTAGAGCCTAAGCTTATACAATTTGGGGAAACCTCTTTAAGGAAAAAAATACAAAATTGTTAATACAAAATTCCCAGGATGTGGAATGGTTCAAGTTAGTGAAGTTTAAATTTCACTGGGTTCAGGGTAAATCCATATCTGCCCCTTCCTTGAAACCATTGCTTTTTCTCCACTGCCATCATTGCCTGTGAGATAATAGCAATGACTGCTTTTCTCTTCAAATGCATCAAATAGTGGGTAATGGGGACAAGGGCAGGTTAGCACTCTGTTCTACTGTCTTAGCATCTCAGTCTCACTGTGCTCTTCTGGGCTACTGGGTGGCTGACTTTAACTAGTGGTCTTACTTCATTGCGTTAGAATGGGAACCCGACCTCATCCTAGAGGTCCTCTTCTGTTGCGTTTTCTTCTCAAAGATATGAACAGAAGAGAAAGATATAGCTGGAGACAATGCAGCCACATTGTTAGCATCTAAACATTTCCTAAAATGGAACCACTGAGGCTGAAGTAAAGGACCCTGAAAAAATAACATTATTATTTTTCTTTTCTTAGAAATGGGATCTCGTTTTGTTGCCGAGGCTAGTCTTGAACTCTTGGGTTTAGGTGACCCTCCTGCCTCAGCCTCCCAAGTAGCTGGGAATTTAGGCATGCACTGTCATACCCAGTAAGAGCATTATTCTTTTCTTCTTCTTCTTTTTTTTTTTTTTTTTTTTTGAGACGGAGTCTCGCTCTGCCGCCCAGGCTGGAGTGCAGTGGCGCAATCTCGTTCATTGCAAGCTCTGCCTCCTGAGTTCACGCCATTCTCCTGCCTCAGCCTCCTGAGTAGCTGGGACTACAGGTGCCCGCCACCATGCCTGGCTAATTTTTTGTATTTTTAGTAGAGACGGGATTTCACCTTGTTAGCCAGGATGGTCTTGATCTCCTGACCTCGTGATCCACCCACCTCGGCCTCCCAAAGTGCTGGGATTACAGGCATGAGCCACCACCCCCGGCCAAGAACATTATTCTTAAGGGGGGAGACCTGGATTTCAGTACCAGTTGTATTTTCTGATTAAAAGGAAAAATAACTTGCCTGGTCTTAGATTCTCCTATAAAACAAAGTGGGTTGGTCTGGATGATGATAACATTCCCTTACGACCTTAGCATTTCTTCACAATCCTTTGTTGGTTATTACTGAAGAGTTTATTTAGTAGTACTGTAGCTCTGTAAGATTAATGTCAACAAGAGGCTGGTATTGAAGTAGTTTCTGAGACCTTTAAAAATTATCTGGCTTTAGAATCTGGGTGTATGTGCATATGTATATGTGAACTAGGTAACATTCCTCATTTGTCTACCTGATGAACTAAAAGCTAATGATGGTGAGAGCCTCCAAAAAGACCACCTCCCTTTGAAGAGATAAACTAGAGATTTAACAAGAGATTTTTCAAATGGGTGTCAGCACTTCCTATTTGGATTCTCAATCTCCTTGTCCTTAATTCCATACTTCAAAGTTGACAACTTTCAGAATAGAGAAGTGCTATTGAGTCTTTTCTCTTACTTTCAGATAAATGGGATTTTGAAATGAATGCTGCGTTCTTTTGAAGAAAAGAAACATGGATAAACAAATCTCTTCTCCTTTCCATTGGTCACCAAATCCTGTCTATTTCTCCTTCTCCATTGGCTCAGTCTTTATCATTTCTCACTCAGCAATGCAACTGATGCCTTATTGGTCTCCTTGCCTCCGGTCTTCTTCCCAGTCAATCCATTCGAAAGCCCTGCTTTCATTGTATTGTTGCACTTTGAACTCTCAGTAGCTCCGGTAGCAAGTAGAAGAAACTCAGATGTTTTTAACTCGGGATTCAAGGCCCTCAACACCTGTTTCCAGCCATCTTTTCCCTGATAATCTCCCACCATTGCCTGACACACAAACTTTACCCCCAGTTAGTGTGGACTGTTTATACTCCCTGCAAGAAATTTATGCTTTCCTGCCTCTGAACCTTTCCTCATGTCACTACTCTCTCATACTTCTACCTTCTCTCTGCCTGTCCAAAGTCATCCTTTGTGGCACAGCTCAAACTTCACCACCTCTACAAAACTTTTTTCTTACATCATTGAAACTTAAAACTAACTCCTCTGAGCTGCTGTAGTATTTATTGTTTGTATCACCTGCTTAAGCACTTAGAATCTCCTGCCATATTATGAGAGGTCTGTTTCTCTTTCCACCTTTCTTCCCCTCTCATTAGTTCTCCCTCCATGGGCATATGTATATTTCATCTATCATTGAGTGTTTTATACATAATAATGGTCCTATACCATTTACTGAATGTTGAATGTGGATCAAAGCTTACAGTGCTGCTCATCAAGTGCTTTCTACCAGGTGAGGAACACTGATGACTTATTTGCTAAGTATTCTCTATATTTCATTACTTATAATAGAACACAAGTGATTTTTGACTACACAGTAAAATACAAATAGGAGGCTAGAAAGCTGAAGGAGGGAGAGCTTATAGACTTTCCTCCTTATGCATCTGGTACATTCTTTTCATTAAACGCTTTGTATACCAATAAAGTGTGAATGTTATTGAAAACAATCCCTTTTATTCTTTTTTTTTTTTTTTTTTTTTTTTTTTTCCCGAGATGGAGTGTCACTCTGTTGCCCAGGCTGGAATGCAGTGGTGCGATCTCGGGTTACTCACTGCAACCCCTGCCTCCCTGGTTCAAGCAATTCTCCTGCCTCAGCCTACTGAGTAGCTGGGATTACAGGCGCCCACCACCACACCTGGCTGATTTTTGTATTTTTAGTAGAGACAGGGTTTCGCCATGTTGGTCAGGCTGGTCTCAAACTCCTGACCTGAAGTGATCCACCCGCCTCGGCCTCCCAAAGTGCTGGGATTGCAGACATGAGATACTATGCTCGGCCAATCCCTTTTATTCTTACAGAATGTAATTTATAATGCATTTTGGTTGTTGTTTGAGGCTTTTTAATATATTGTATTTGTTACTTGTTATAGTTGTTGGAGTACCTTATAGAAACAGAACTCCTGGAGAAAGATTGATGAAACCAAATGAGGTCTAGCAGAGAGTTTCTGGAGACAATTAAATGTAGTAGTTATTACAGTGAACCTTGGAAGCAGACAGGCTTGGACACAAATCCTGGGACAGATGACTCAGTGCCATTCAGCTCTACATTCCTCCCTTAAAAATGGGAATATTAATGTCTTTACTTCATTGACTTGTGAGGAAGAGCAGAGATAATACATGTGGATCATTTAGCACAATGTCTAGTGTAACATTTGCTAACTATTAAGACAGAATGGGTAATGAGCATTGTGATAGGCATCCAGGATGGAAAGACAGGGACTGAGGGAGAGAAATATTTACATATACGACAAATATGTACTGAGTTTCCAGGTGCCATGCACAGACTATTACCAACTAGGAATGAAGAGATACTGGGAAGGGAAGAATCATTGCAGCAGATATGGCTGGAGAGAATAAGTAAAGTCTAGGGTTATCAATACATTTAGCAAAATAGTGGTGGTACATAATAACAGAGGAAAGGAAAGTAGCAGTTAATGAACACTTGATGACTGCAACAGCTGGGCACTCACTAAATTAAGACTCCAAGATCTTAGAAGAAGCCCGGGAGAAATAAACGATGGAAGAGGTGTCAGGCCATTACCCACTGCTTCTAGTTTACTGGCTCATTCTGAGTGCAGAAAACTTAAATCCATCACGCTTTTGTTCAATTTTTTCCTATGCAAAAGGACATGTGAATTCACATGCATGGCACTTTGGAGGTCAGGTGCCATAAATTAGAATGCAATGATGATATACATACATTTCCTACATTGTAGCACCTCCCCCTGGTTGAATTTATCATTCTGTAAAATAGAGAGGCTCAGGTTACTGTGTTCTGTGGACATCAAGGTGAAAACAGGAGTGATCAACCACATTAACTCTTGTTGCTGCAGAAAGAAATTCTTCCCTCTACCTACTTTGGCAGTGGGGAATATGAATTTTCTCAACTGTGCATAAAACTGTAACTATTTCTACTGTGGGTCTATAAAAACCTACCCTTAAACTGAAAAAAATAAATAAAAACTTTCTGCATAAAGGACACTTTGTGGTCTAATTAATGGCTGAAGGACAGTTCTATGTAAATAGAAATTACTCGATTTTTCCCAATTGCTTATGACCTAATTGTCAAAATAGTGTTAGTATTCAATTGCCTGTATGAGTAATTACTCTATTATATGTAAATGTTTACACTTCCTCTTACATTTGAAACTTGAGTCACATTTTGAATATGTGAAGTGTGTTAGCTTTATACAGAGGGAAAAAAAGAAACTACTAGTTTATGAAATAATTGTAGGCCAGGCGTGGTGGTTCATGTGTGTAATCCCAGCACTTCGGGAGGCCGAGGCGGGCAGATCACCTGAGTTTGGGAGTTCGAGACCAGCCTGACCAAAATGGAGAAACCCCATCTCTACTAAAAATATAAAAAATTAGCCAGGCATGGTGACGCATGCCTGTAATCCCAGCTACTTGGGAGGCTGAGGCAGGAGAATCATTTGAGCCCATGAGGTGGAGGTTGTGGTGAGCCGAGATCACACCATTGCACTCCAGCCTGGGCAACGAGAGCGAAACTCCGTCTCAAAAAAAAAAAAAAAAAAAAAAAAAAAAAAAAAAAAATGTAGACAAGGTAGATTCAACGTGAATATATAAAATGAGCTTCAAATGATGAATTAAAATGATAATATTTCTTATTCAGACAAAGATAGCATACTGTTTGTCCCTAAAAATCTTAAATAATTTTAAAATTTAAACTTCCTTGGGTTAACCTGCCAAGGAAGTCCAATATGCTTCTGTTTTGACTGCAAATAAAAGCACACATACAACCAGAATCATCTATTTTTCTAGCAGCATACGGTTCCTTTGGAAACTTCAGAAACAGCTGTGTTTGTATGTCTGAAGATGCTTCAGAATTGTCACGTGGGGAGCTATCTGAGAATTGTCAAAGCCTCTTTTTATTAAAGGTTTGTAATTTGGGTCTTGGCCCTTGATTTTAAAAAATTTATATATTTTAGAGGACAATGTTATCTCAACTCGTTCCATGTAAACACAAACAATTGCAGTTTAGATATTTTATTACACCGATGAAGTGAATGATCTTTGTTCTGAATGAACTAAGAGGAATAAAGGTACTGCTTTATACCTGTCCCTAATTCAACAAGTATCACAATGACAAAGGTAGGCTAGCTCCAATTCATATGTAAATAAAGACTAAAGGTTTCAGAAGTTCCATTTCTGCCTCTTTCCAATTTTAATTGTAAAACATATAATTATCATTTGGAACTCAAGATGAATAGATTTAGCTTAAAACTTTCTCAATTAAGATTATGTAGAATTAGGGTCATTTGTTTATTTATTTACTTATTATTATTTTTTTAATTAGAGACAGGGTCTCACTATATTGCCCAGGCTGGAGTACAGTGGCTATTCACAGGCACAATTATAGATAACTAACTACAGCCTCTAACTTCTGGGCTCAAGCCATCCTCCTGCCCCAGCCTCCCCAGTAGCTGGGACTACAGGTATGTGCCACCATGCCCAACCGGTTTATTTTATTTGTTATATTTTTAATTTTAGGAACACTTTAATAAAGTTCAACAACACATTTGGGTTGCTAAAAAATCCAAACTTGTAAATATTTTTCTCTCATAGTCCTAGAAGGCTATTAGTGAAGAAGAAACAGTTATCTGTTAGTTTCATCTGGTTTCTCTCTCTTATTACATTTAAGTCAATGTAAATTTAATATTTTTATTTAAAAATAGCATGCATGATATGTATCCAGTTTTATAAAATTATTTCTGTGTACCAAGTTATCTATGTACCTATCACTCCTAATATCTGAGTGTCTACATAAAGCTGTCAAGAAAGATGTTCACCTAATATTAATGATGGTTAACTTCTACATAGTAAGATTTTATTGACTTTTTTCTTTGTAGTGGTTTTCTGTTTGGCTTAAAATTTAAATCATTAAATGTAGAAATAATAAAGTCATTACTTACAAATATAAGAAAAAGGGCAAAATTCATCTGGTAGCCACAGTCATTGCATTTATTTTTGCCAGGGGAAGGTCCCAGAGGAATTAGATAATGCTTCTCACGTGCCAATTCTTGAATAATTAAATAAAAATGTCTGCGATATACAGGGGTGTACACGTGAGTCAAATACATGATAGATAGGGTCTATCATTCATTTCTTCAACAGGGAATTGAGCATTTGAGTGTCACATATGTTCAATTTTCATCCTACCCATTGGAAACAAGTTCTGAATTGTGTTGATAAAAGCAGAATTCACGATTAGCAAAGTAATAAGAAAAGTATACCTTTAGCTTAAGTAAAATGGAGAATCCAAGAAACGTGGAAAACTATTCTGTTTATCATTTTTCTATACTTATAATAATACAAAATTAAAGAAATTTTAAAATCAAGTATATAAAGATATAGGCACACTTTTTAAAGGATGCATATTCTCAGTAAGCTTTGCAGTTTTCTAGGGAGCAACGCTAAAATATCCTTTCATTTTTGTTGTAGCAAGATTTATAAAACTTGATAGTGGTCTGTGTAACATACATACAAACACAAGTCTAAGTAAGCCTCAAGAAGGTTAGTAAGGGTTAGGTAACCATGATAAGAAAATGCTAGTCCTTCCGTTACTTTTATTTAGAAGTTGGCTTATTTCACTAGCAACTTGATCCCTCTGAGTATGCCTGAGAGGACTTAAAACATACATATTTTCAGATAGGGTCTCACTCTGTTGTCCAGGCTGGAGTGGAGTGGTGTGATCTTGGCTCACTGCAGTCTTAACCTCCCAGGGTGCAGGTGATCCTCCCATTTCAGCCTGCTTCCTGAGTAGCTGGGACATAGGTGCGCACCACCACACCCAGCTAATTTTTTGTAGAGATGGCGTTTTGCCATGTTGCTCAGGCTGGTCTCAAACTCCTGGAATCAAGCGGTCCGCCTGCTTCAGACTCCCCAAATGCTAGAATTACAGGTGTAAGCCACCTCGCCTGACTGTCAGATATATTCTTTTTCTAATGGTATTAGGTATCTTCATTTGACTGAAATTATTTAAATCCTGTGGAGGATCTACTACATAGCTGCCATTGTTTTGGCTTGCCCAATATTCATTCACTGTCCCTCTAACAACCCGACACTTTTTCTGTGGGAAAAGGAACAGCTGATTCCCGTGCCTGTGATGGTGATACCTGCTCCGGGGCCTGTGCCAGAGTTACATTCCAGGTGTTGCTGTTGTCTCCTGGGTGTGGAGTACCCTTCGAACCTAGTTTCCTAGCCCTCCTAGAGATAACTAAAGTTAATCATTTTTCCTTTTTAAGCTACCTTTAGTGGGTCCAATGTTTGCCACTCAGAACACAGTGTGATGCACTGCCCTCAAGGAACTTACAAACTCAGTAGAAAGGAAGATTAGATAAGTCCGAAAATAATGTTAAGTGCTTTATTGACACTTCACATGCTTAGGACTGTGTCCACACAGCACAAAATGAAGCGTCAGGCTGGCAAGCATCCAGTTGCTTTAACAAATTTGGCAGTGCATTGAAAACATAGGGCTACAGTGTCGATCACAAGATCTCTGGAGAAGGGAACTCCACAACTTCCACGGGTAATTTGCTGCTAGTTGCTTCAGAGACTCTGGCAATGGAGAAGTGAGGTCATTTTTTTCCCCCTACATCTTTTTTGGTTCCTAAGAACTTTCCTTCTCAGCTCAAAGTGGGAATTTTGGACTAAGTGATGACAAAGATCCCAATATTAATTGCTTCTGGCTTAGTTTCATGGTTGAATTAATTTTAATTCCATCTGTTTCCAAACCCTTCTGTGCTCCACACTGCACTTTGTATACATCTTTATTATATAACAATTGCTGTTGATTGCAATTATCTGTATCCATGTCTGTCTCTTCCAGGGCAGGAGCTATAACACATTCATCTTCCTAGCTCTAGCTTCTCTACCATATTCACTTTTGCTGTATTGGGTATTATGTTCACTTTACATATTGTAAGTACTGAGGAGAGTTTTTAAAAAGGCTTGTCTGTTTGCCCAATTTGGTCCTGCTAGAAGGTACTGCTTCCCATGCTTGGGTTACAATGATGAAGTGAGAAAGTCTGTCTCTGTCTCTTCTTTTTCTGAGACTCTTCCGGCCACTAACAGCCTCTCTGTAGGGGCCTACCAATACTGTCCAGTCAGTAGTGGATTAAGGCAGCTCTAGGTTCTAATTAGTGTGTTCTAGCTTAACCTCTACTTTTTAAACTGTATACAAAGTTTAGTGTACTCTTCTGCATTTATGTTACATTTTATAATGGAAAGAAGTGAAATAATGCACATTTAAAAATATGTCCTCTCCTAAACATACCAGGTTTCCCTCTGAGTGAGAGATAAGGCTGTCTCGATATGTTTTAAACTTCTAGAGACAAGAGTGAGACACTGAGAGTTTAACATCAGATGACACAGAAAGCAGAATTTTAAGATGGATTAGACTGGAAGAGGCAGAAGTCAGAGAGGCCATTTAGGGATTCATTTCAGTGGCCTTGATGAGAGATGATGAAGGCTTGAGGCAATGAAGACAGAAAAACATAAAACAGTCACTCTGGAGGAAGAATGGGAAGGAGTTAGCAACTGATGCAAAAGAGGAGAAAGATCAGATGCAGACTTTAGAGCCCCAGGAACTGACGATTTTTTAAAGAATTTATCATGCGAAAACATATACAAAATAAAACTTACAATTTTAATATTTTAAAGTGTATAATTCAGTGGCATTAAGTTCACCCAACATGGCGAAAACTGTCTCTACTAAAAAACAAAAATTAGCTAATTGTGGTGGCACGTGCCTGTAATCCCAGCTACTCGGGTGGGGTCTGAAGCACGAGACCCACTTGAACTTGGGAGGCGAAGGTTGCATTGAACCAAGATCGCACCACTGCACTCTAGCCTGGGCAATGGAGTGAGACTCAGTCTAAAAAAAAAAAGAGAGAAGGATTTACTGTAGCTTTTGACATATAAGAAGTACTAATTCTATGTAAGTCATCTTTCATTTTAGTCTTGAAGAAAGATGAGGCACAGAGATGTGGCCTGATGGCTCAATGTACAGCCAGGATTGAAGCTACAATCATCAGAACTTTTATGTGCCTAATAGCTATCTGGGTTTCTTGAGCTAGGAGGAGGGGAGAACATCAGGTTATAATTAAGAATCTCTTGGCTGGGCACAGTGGCTCATGCCTGTAATTCCAGCACTTTGGGAGGCTGAGGCAGGTGGATCACCTGAGGTCAGGAGTTTGAGACCAGCCTTACCAACATGGTGAAACCCCATCTCTACTAAAAATACAAAATTAGGTGGACGTGGTGGAGGGCGCCTGTAATCCCAGATACTTGGGAGGCTGAGCAGAAAAATCGCTTGAACCTGGGAGGTGGAGGTTGCCGTGAGCCAAGATCACGCCATTGCACTCCAGCCTGGGCAACAAGAGCAAAACTCTGTCTCAAGAAAATTTAAAAAAAAGAATCTCTCTGTTGAGGTCTGAGTGATAAAAAGTCACCTGACACCAAAAGCACTGCAGTTTATGTCCCCACAATAGAAAGGATGGACTAAATGAGAAGGGAAAGGCTGCCTGGGGATGGAGGGACAGACCACAGAGGGACCCTTTCCCACCCACCCACACTCTGTCAGTCATTTCACCATTTTTTGGTTTTGTTTTAGTAAAGACTCTGGTTAAAGTATAAATACCCCTCAAGAGGAGTTACATATTAACCTACTATATTAGTTTTCCATTTCCAGGTACAAATTACCCCCAAGCTTAGTGGCTTAAACCAACAGTAAGCATTTGTTAAACTTCACAGGTTCTGTGGGTCAAGAATTCTGGAGTGGCTTCGCTGGGTGATTCTGGCTTAGGATCTCTCAGAAGGTTATAGCCAAATGTCAGCTGGGCTGCAATTTGACTGGGCCTAAAAGATTCACTTCCAACGTGGTTCACTTACATGGCTGGCAGGTCAGTTCTTTCCATTTGGGCCTCTCTGTGGGGCTGCTTGAATATCCTTGAAACATGGCTACTGGCTTCCTTCAAAACAAGCAGTCCGAAAACCCAAGGGAGATGTTGCAATGCCTTTATGACCTAGCCTCTGAATTTGTATACTATCACTTTGGAATATTCTAGTAGTCACACAGGTCAGCTCTGATTTAGTGTGGAAGCACCTGGACAAGGACCTGAAGATCCAGGATTGAGGATCACTAAGGGCCATCTGGGAGGCTGGCAACCACACCCACCTTTAGCTCCAATTTTAATTATGAATTAACTCAGGAACAGGAGAAACATGGGGGTGGATTGAGGTATGGAGGGAGACTTTAAAGTGGCCCCAATGGGAGTGGTAGAAAGACCCAAAAGCAAGCTTTGTCAGCCTCTCCTTGCCCTAAAGCCAGCTTGAATCAGGAGGAAACAGCCCTTGAAGGAAGTTACAGACCTCAGAATACACCCTTGCCTAAAAAGTATAGATAATATGATTCTTCTTTTAAGCAAATTTGGTACAGCTTTGAAACTCTAGATGAATTTCATAATAATCACTGTTATCTGACTGGGCAGTAGTTTTAGTGGCTGGTGCCTCTACCAAATTACAGTGTGCAATAGCAATGTGATCTCCTCGTGACTTACTGTCTCTGTCTTCAGAATATATTGAACAATATTAATTCATTGGTGGTTGTTTTGCAAAACAGGTTTGTCATTACAAATATGATATAGGTTGGGTGCGATGGCTGCTGCTCATTATGTAATCCCAGCACTCTGGGACGCTGACGCAGGAGGATGGCTTAAGCCCAGGAGTTTAAAACCAACCTGGTCAACAAAATGAGACCCTGTCTCTACAAAAAAAAAATTTAGAAAATTAGCCAGGTGTGGTGGTGCGTGCCTGTAATCCCTACTCAGGAGGCAGTGGCAGGAGGATCCCTTGAGCCCAGGAGGCTGAGGCTGCAGCATACTATGATTGCATCTTTGTGCTCCAGTATGGGCAATAGAGGGAGACTGTGTCTAAATAAAGAAAGAAAGAAAAGAAAAGAAAAGAAAAGAAAAGAAAAGAAAAGAAAAGAAAATAGAATAAAAAACAAACATACAGTATACGTATTTCCATGTTTTATTTTTCTTTAAAATGCTTATTAGTCTGTTTAAAAGCTGGTATAAGATCCTCATAGATGCATTAATCAACACATTCACTTGCACATTTTTCTTTTAATTTTAGTTTTCAAAAATACCCAAAGGCTACATCCTTTACAAGGTAATAGACTGCAAAATCTTATTTAATTGCAATGAACATATTTACTGAAATTACAGAAAAGGAAAATATGTAATTCTATACTTCTATCGATTTAAAAGAATCAAAATAACCTCTGGTAATGAGCAAGAGAGTGATTCTCCATGCTCTCCCTCTCCATCTCTTCTTCCCTTCTCTCATCACTCTAGTTTTGCGGATTTTAAGAAAGCAGGAGACCCTGGGCCAGAGCATCTTTTGTACTCAGAAGACCCTGGAGAACTGTGGTTGAAAACTCCTGGGAGATAGATGTATCTAACACTCTCCTAGCTCGATTCTGATACAGGACTTTAGAGTGACTCACCAATAGCAATTTCCAGAGCCTTCTGCAAACTGAGAATGCTTAGCCACTTCATTGTGCTAGGGGATCCTTGGGCCATGAGCAGTTGCACTGGCTAGGAGTTATTCTGTTGCATTCTCTATTCATTTCTAAGATGGCTCGAGCCTTTTTTGAGGTGACTAACTATGGCCTTACTCAAACCAATGGTCTTATTTATTATTCGGGAATTGTCTTATTTTAATAAAATATTTTTCCCAGGAATTTAAAAGTAATAATTAAAAATAGATAAATCATACAAATTCAGGAACACTTTATACTCTCCAAATTTTCTAGCAGATCCTGATACCATTACAGATACAACTATACTTAATTCAATCTAAGAGGGTTACTTCAAACTGAATTTTCCTGCTGTCTAATTTTGGTTCCTCAGGGATCCTATAAAAAAATCCAAGGAAATTCCTTGCTGATTGCAGAGATATTAGACTGCAACATATGGTCCACACATGTCATTAGTATTCCTCTAAGGCAAAATGCAAAGGATTATATTTAGAATACTGGGTATGTGTTCAGTGGTTTGCGGTGACCCTGGAGATTATTATATTCTTCTTGTGGAATTTTCTATAGTTAAAAGATGAATCCAGAATTCTGACTGTCTGGTGTGGACACGAGTCTATCTGTAAGTTTTTGCAGGTGGGAGGCCTGCCAAATATTCATTATTGGGTGGTATCTTAAAACCTATTCGTCCTCCTCTTAATGGAGAAGATTTTTCGAGTTTCAGAGTTTCTCAGATATATTTTAGAGGAGTCTTTAAAATATTTTATTTATTTTTTATTTTTTAGAGACAAGGTCTTGCTCTGTCACCTAGGTTGGAGTGCAGTGGTGTGTTCATAGCTTACTGAAGTCTCAAACTCCTGGGCTCATGTGATCCTCCCACCTCAGTCTCCTGAGTAGCTGGGACCACAGGTGTGCACCACCATGCACGGCTAATTTAAAAAAAATTTTTTTTTTTTGGAGATGGAATCTTGCTCTGTCACCCAAGCTGGAGTACAGTGGTGCAGTCTCAGCTTACTGCAACATTTGCTTCCCGGGCTTAAGCAATTCTCTTGCCTTAGCCTCCTGAGTTAATAGAGATGAGGTCTCACTATGTTGTCTAGACTGGTCTTGAACTCCTTGGCTCAAGCAATCCTCCTCCCTTGGCCTCCCAAAATGCTGGGATTACTGATTGAGCTACTGTGCCTGGCCTAGAGGAGTCTTTTGACACAGGTACATTCTAAAGTAAAAAATTAATTATTCATGAATTATATGTCATTGGCCCCCAAATACAATGAGTTGAGCCTATAATAGTATTGCTAGTTTTGCATCTACCTTAAATAATTCTAAATTTCATTTTTTCTTGTCCTGATGCTTTTTTTTTTTTTTTTTTTTTTTTGATGGAGTCTTGCTTGCTCTGTTACCCAGGCTGCAGTGCAGTGGTGCAATCTTGGCTCACTGCAACCTCCGCCTCCCAGATTCAAGTGATTCTCCTGCCTCAGCCTCCCAAGTAGCTGGGATTACAGGCGCCTGCCACCACGCCCAGCTAATTTTTGTATTTTTAACAGAGATGGGGTTTTAATATGTTACCCAGGATTGTCTTGATCTTCTGACCTTGTGATCCACCCACCTCAGCCTCCCAAAGTGCTGAGATTACAGGCGTGAGCCACAGCGCCCGGCCACCACAATTATGTTTGACCACATATGATGGTAAAACTAGAGAATGGGTATCTTAGTCCATTCCAGCTGCTATACCAAAAGTGCCATAAACTGGGTGGCTTATAAACAACAGAAACTTACTGCTCACAGTCCTGGAGCCTGGGAAGTTCAAGATCAAGGAGCTGGCATACCGGTGACTAGTAAGAGTCCTCTTCCTCATAGGTGGTGCCTTCCTTCCAGCTATGTTGTCACCTGGTGGAAGTGGCAAAGAAGTTTCCTCAGGCCTCTTTCAAAAGGGAATTAATCCCATTCACATGGGCTTTGCCCTCATGGCTTAATCGCCTCCCAATGGCCCTACCTTTTAATACTTTTACATTGGAGATTAGGTTTCAACACAGGAATTTGGTGGCGGGGAGGAGGGGGGCACAAACATTGAGACCATAGTAATGGGATATGATTTCTGGTGAAATTCTGACACTAGATCAATCCTGGGAGGCCATGGCTGATAAGCCAGGATCACTTGCTGCTTTGGTCCAAGGCCTTGGCTAATGAGACCATCTCGGAAACTCCACTGTATCTCCCCCATTTTCTGGTAAAAATGCCCTGTTTTGCAATATAAACTTGTTTTGCCTGTATCCAACTTAAACCATTAAAGTCTTGAAGAATGTAAAGCCTTCCAACAGGCTATACTTGGCCTTTTCACCTGAATATCCTACTCTCAACTCAAAATCAATTATCTCCTGCCCATTTCACTCCTCCAATAAACTTGGTCCCCTTCCCAAAATTGCCCTACTGCTGTCACTTGAGTGACAACTATTTCTCCTCACTTCTAGTCACTCAGGTGCCAACTGTGGGGAACTATACTTTTCTTCACTCTCTTACACTGCTTCTTTTTAAGTTCTTTTATTTTTCTCTCAACGGTCTGTATTTGCTTTCCATTTTCCTCTTCTTTAACATCACATGTGAAGTTTTAATTATAGCTATTTTCCACAACTTCACGTCCTCATCCAATTCAGCCTCAATCTCACTGCCAGTGATTCATTATAAACCATCGGCTTCTCTCAATTTTACTACTGTCCTGGACTCTAGGCATACTATAGAAAGCTCAGTTTATTTTATTTCACTCTCAAGGGCCCCTTCTTGTAAGAATCTTCTCAATCTGTCCAGCCGGATTTCTCACTACTGCCAAAATAAATCTTTTACTCCCAAGTGAAGTAATTTTTTAGGATGGGATCTCATTGTGTCACCCAGTTTGTAGTGCAGAGTCACAGTCATAGCTCACTACAGCCTCCAACTCCTGGGCTTCAGGGATCCTCCCTCACAGCTGGGACTACAGTCACATGCCACCACACTGGCTAATTTTTAAAGCACTTTGTAGAGATGGTGTCTTGCTATGTTGCCCAGGCTGGTCTCAAACTTGTGGGCTCAAGCTGCCTAGGTCTCCCATGTTGCTGGAATTTTAGGTGCGAGTCACTGCACCCAGCTTTAGTCAGGTGAATTTTCCATTGCCTTTTATTCATATTGATTCTGTTGCCCAGGCTGGAGTGCAGTGGTGTGATCTCAGCTCACTGCAACCTCTTCCTCCCAGGTTCAAGCGATTCTTCTGCCTCAGCCTCCCAGGTAGCTGGGATTACAGGCATGCACCACCACACCTGGCTAATTTTTTTGTATTTTTAGTAGAGGTGGGGTTTCACCATCTTGGCCAGGCTGGTCTTGAATTCCTCACCTTGGCCTCCCAAAGTGCTGGGATGACAGGCGTGAGCCACCATGCCTGTCCTGATTCTGATTTTTTAAGGATTTTTTTTTTCTTTTTGAAATATTCTTTTCCCAACCGTCCAAATCCACAAATTGAGACTTCTGACTATCCTTTCTTAGTCAGTAGTTTCTCCTTTCCATGCACTTCAAATCAACAAAACAGAGCAGAACCATAAAAATGTCTTCACATCCTTTGATCTAGTAATTTCAGTTCTGGAACTGTATCCCAAGAAATTAACAATTGACAAGTTAAAAAAAGCTCTTGTGCACAAAGTTTCTCCTCCTATCCAATATTATTGATGATAGTGTTGAAGAATTGCAAACAAATTACATGTCCAATAATGGAAAGAGATAATTATGGTACATCACTCTATGAAAATTTTGAATGTACAAAATGAATATGATAAAGACTATGTGATTATATAAATTAAAAAATATAAGTTAACTCAAAAGTAGAAGCAATGTAATATTGTATTTGTATAAATACTTTAAATAATGGAAATCTTAAACAAGCTTGATTATTCTGCTTTTAAAATGGTGAATAAAGGTAATTTAACAGTAAAGGTCAGGACCAGGCACGGCGGCTCATGCCTGTAATCTCAGCACTTTGGGAGGCCAAGGCAGGCAGATCACGAGGTCAGGAGATCAAGACCATCCTGGCCAAGATGTTGAAACTCCATCTCTACTAAAAATACAAAAAAATTAGCCGGGCCTGATGGCATGTGCCTGTAGTCCCGGCTACTCAGGAGGCTGAGGCAGGAGAATCGCTTGAACCTGGGAGGTGGAGGTTGCAGTGAGCTAAGATCGCGCCACTGCACTCCAGCCTGGGTGACAAGACTCCGTCTCAAAAAACAAAACAAAACAAAACAGTAAAGGTATTTCTGTCAAAAGAAAAACACATCCATAACAAGTTTTTTAAATAAATAAACTCAAATTTTTGTTTAAAATATTTAAGATCTCTTATATGCCTGTAACATTCTAGTTCCTTTATATGTCACTTAATCCTTACAGTCTACCTGGTGAGGCAGGGATTATTAATTACATTGTATTAATGAAAAAAAAAAAAACAGAAAAACAGAAAACAGAAAAACAGGCCCAAATAAGTTAAATAATTTTCCCAGGATCACATAACTAGGAAATCATAGGTTCATAATGTTCAGGCTGATTCTACTGCCCGACAATCTGATATGAAACAAATTTCAACACATCTTCATTCCTAGTGAAATGTCCATTGTTGAGAACTTAATTATTAAGTAGTGTGACTATTATAAACTCTAAAAAGTAGAGGACAAGAGAATGAGATAGAGGAGAGAAAGAGTTTTAGAATTATTGACATGGACTTCTTTCTAAGATTAGTCAGAAACACTTGGTGAACAGGGTGCCTTCTGGGAGCTCTGGTTCACCATTTTAGCGTAAAGTTTATGATTCAGAGGTGATAATGATAAAACTGTTCAAACCCTTGAGTGATTTGGTTAAGATATAACCTATCCACAAAATCAGACAGAAGATTAGATGCCACCATCTTACTGTGGACCAGCAGTTCAGCTTGGTACTTCATGACACTTTGGTCTCAAGTAATCTTTCAGCTCCAAAGGTAGTTGCCTGTCCAGTTTGGGGGTGTTTCTGGAATGGAATAGCTACGCTTTATGTATGGATCATAAGAATCTACGGGATTTTGGTAATCTTTGACTGCAAATAACACTTTGTTCTGCAAAATAATCTTATTAATGTTTGTAATAAGCTAATTTTACTGAACTCAAGCACTGCTAACCACTTGGAAAAGAGTATTTTAGAGACCCATGCAGTTTCCTCCAGGATTTAAAAATACGGATTCCTGATTGAAGAGAGCAGATGAAATATTTTTGAGCTTCTTCCAGGCAATTCAAGTTGTAAGAGATGGCCTAGATACCTATGGATAAAGTACTGGTGAGAATCCAGATCTCACAGTAATTCAGTTATTAGGTCAACCTTCTTCATCCAAACCGTATTGTATTTTTCAGAGCTTACTGACAAATAATGTCATTAATCAACAAGATAAGGTTTGCATGCCTAAGTGACCCAAAATTTATTTCACATTGCTGTGGGCAGAAAAAAGTTTGGTGGTTAATTTGGTTACTCACCTAACACCAGCAGATAATCCTCAGAATAATCCCTGGGGGTAGAGTGAATTGGGGCAATAGTTCTTAGAGGGCCCTTTGTTGCTAGAGCGACCAAGATGGCCAAGGAAGGAGTGGGTATCTGTTGTGTGAGAGGAGGGTTGAGTTAAGAAGGTGGCACTGAAGCTCATGTACAGCCAACTCTTACCAAGGTAAAGGGAAATGGAGCTGCCTCTCTCCCTTCCCCTGCACACAATGCAGGCTTCCTGTTGCATTGTTTTGACTTCTTTTTGCTCTCAAGTCTCCCTACTGGGTAGGGTGGTAGTAGAGACATCTTAACTTTCCCAGAGATGATCCTAGATGTTGTTGCACACTTGGAGAGGCAATGTACTAGTTAAAATGGGTGGTTTTGTGAAAACCTTTCTTGGCACAAAGTGAGAAGTTCAAAGTGTGGAAGTGCCTCATGTCCACAAGCACATCTTAGCCCTGTTACTAACACCTTGTTAAATAATTCAGTTGTGAGGTATTAGGTAATGTGGCATTAAAATCCCAGACAATTTTTAAAAAATGAACAACTATTTAAAAATTATATATGAACTACTGTTTTTCAAAATGAATTTCTTCCTAATGGTAACATCATCTATATCTTCCCAAGTTTTTGAATTTATGTTTCATTACAGTTGGATAATCTATAAGTCCTGTTCAAGACAAACTATATTTTAGACAGACTTATTAATGTCACCATTTCAGATATTCCTTCGTTTTAAATTAGACACTTCTTTATTTTAATTTACAGTTCTTAATGTGAGCTGCTTCAGGGAGATGGGAAATTATAAAATTAGCAAAGGTGCACGAAATGACTAAGAACATTCACCAATTCTTCCATCTGAAAATCTTAACTCCGTGGTAAGAGGAGAGGATTGAATCTCTTTCTTTGTTACTTTTTAAAAATCATTTTAAGCCTACCTAAACTCTCTTTTTCTATGAAAATTTTAAAACAAATATGGATTTAAATATATATTTGAGAATTCTACTCATTTGGATCATTTTCAAGCTAGATAAATACTGACTCAACTCAGATGTTTTCTTCACTTATTTATGCTAAAAAATAATGCAATATTTTACTTTTGATATATATCACATGAGCAAAGTATAGGTTATAGGCCTAAGTATGCTATTTAGGGACTTTATTATGAGGAAATTTTGGTTTGTCCCATCATATGGGTTGTAATATTGAATGATGTTATTTTTAATAAAAAGAAGGCTTTTGGCCATCAGTTTATTTCCCCTTCACTAGGATATAAGTAGAGTCAGATAACTTTCCTAAGACTGTGAAGGAAAAAAACCTATTATTCTATCAGTGACCTTTGGCAAGCAACTGATCTCTTGAACTATTCTTGTCTCTGGAGTGTTTGACCAAGGATTCTTCTGGTCAAGCCATCCACAATCCAAATGTCAAACAACAGTGTGGCCATTTTTCATCTCAAGATAAGTGTTTCTCCAATAAGAAGATCAATTAGTCTTATTCACATTACAGCACACCTCTCTGTGTATTTTATGTCATACAAAGATCTCTATAGTCCTATTAGCTTCTTATTAAGAAATATCTTCATTTAGATTTTAGGCTATTGGAAGATATAATCAATCCAAGCACACCTCATGTATGACCTATGTGTACTGACATTTTCATTATACCAATACATTCTACAAAGGTGGTATTATTTTTAAAAATTCTCTGTTCTCAAGAATATGAACTGAAGTCTTCCATAGAAAATGTCACATACATGACAAAAAATAAAGTTCTAGGAATGGTCTTTTTACTGAAGCAAATAAAATTTGAAGCAAAACAAATTTTATTACGATTCCTTAGAATTCTTTTTTTTTCACTTGGAAACAAGGCATTTCATGGAATGCTATATGAGAAAAAATCTGAAATTTATCTTTTTTTTTTTTGCTAGAAAGGCACTTAAGATACTGTACTTTCTTTTTTTTTTTTTTTTTTTTTTTTGAGACGGAGTCTCGCTCTGTCGCCCAGGCTGGAGTGCAGTGGCCGGATCTCAGCTCACTGCAAGCTCCGCCTCCCGGGTTTACGCCATTCTCCTGCCTCAGCCTCCAGAGTAGCTGGGACTACAGGCGCCCGCCACCCTCGCCCGGCTAGTTTTTTGTATTTTTTTAGTAGAGACGGGGTTTCACCGTGTTAGCCAGGATGGTCTCGATCTCCTGACCTTGTGATCCACCCGTCTCAGCCTCCCAAAGTGCTAGGATTACAGGCTTGAGCCACCGCGCCCGGCACTGTACTTTCTTCTAGAGAAAAACCTAATGTGGGAAATATTAGGTGTGCATTTTGAGAAGAACTCTCAGAGCATCACTCTGTGTTACTTCTGGAAATTTTTGACTGCTCTTTGGGGTTGTGTGGATACAGATAAAACCACTACTTCAAATGCAGCCTGATTTAAAATATGAACTACTGAAAAAAAATCTTGTTAATGGTAACATCATCCACATGTTTTACCCAAGGTTTGAAATTATTCTCTATTACAGTTGGACAATTTATAAATCTATCCAAGAGGCACCTACATTTTAGAGAGGTCTATGAATACTATCATTTTAAAGGTCTCTTTATTTTATTTATTTTTTAAGACAGAGTCTCGCTCTGTTACCCAGGGTGGAGTGCAGTGGCTGATCTCGGCTCACTGCAACCTCCGCCTCCCGGTCTCAAGCAATTCTCCTGCCTCAGCCTCTTAAGTAGCTGGAATTACAGGCGCCCACTACAACACCTGGCTAATTTTTTGTATTTTTAGTAGAGATGGGGTTTCGCCACGTTGGCCAGGATGGTCTTGAACTCCTGACCTCTTGTGATCCGGCCACCTTGGCCTTCTAAAGTGCTGGGATTACAGGCGTGAGCCACCGTGCCTGGCCTTCTTTATTTTAAATTAATGGAATTTTGGACGGGCATGGTGGCTCACGCGTGTAATCCCAGTACTTTGGGAGGCCGAAGTGGGCAGATCACCTGAGGTCAGGAGTTTGAGACCAGCCTGACCAACAAGGTAAAACTCCATCTGTCCTAAAACTACAAAATCAGCTGGGCGTGGTGTCACGCACTTGTAATCCCAGCTGCTTGGGAGGCTGAGGCAGGAGAATCGCTTGAATCCAGGAGGCTGAGTTTGCGGTGAGCTGAGATCACACCATTGCACTCCAGCCTGGGTGACAGATTGAGACTCCATCTCAAATAAATAAATAAATAAATAAATAAATAAATAAACAAATAAATAAATGGAATTTTTAAAGGCTCTTTCTAAGAATGTTATTGGATAGGTCAGAGTGCTTACATCCCTGAATTTAAACTGTTTCAAATCATTTTTGGAGGTATAATAAAAATATATGACTGAATATATATGTATGGTTTTATCCGTGCATAGTGAGAGAGAAAAATAGTTCCATGTTCATGTCTTTCTTAATAGAAGTCAGAAATTTGAAACATTTAACATATTCAAAGCTGGCTTAAAATAATAACATAATACTTTCTTATATTTGAAAGTGAAACAGCAGTTCCAAAGAGCATTATAAATAGAACAATCTTCATTGATTCAGTGGTTTATTAATTCTTTCTTTCCTATGACGAGCCAGTGACAAGCACCTATTCTGGGCCAGGTATTGTACAAGTTACTGGAGATACAAAGATAAATTGCAATCTGTGCCCTCCTGGAGATTTTTTCTTCCTGCAGTTTTAATGTTTAATTTCAACAGCGCTTTTATTAGGAAGGAAAGGCAAGAGAGGAGAGGAGGAAGATGTCTAAAAAAGGGATGGAAGCTTGAGTCAAAAGCTATTTGATTTTCCTTGGGAGGTTCTGAACCTATTCCATTATTATAATTGTCTCACTTCTTTACTTTTCCAACTGAAATGAAACATAGCCCTTTTCTCTCATATCAAGGTAGGATTAATAATCAAAAGACAGGTATGTGGGATCTGGATTCAGATAGGTATGGGCATAATGTTGATCCTGCTACCAACTCAATTGTACCTTTCTTTAATTTACATAATTAGCTTATCTGTGTACTAGTTTCCTTATCACAGAATGGGAATAAAAATATCAGTTGGTCGTTGGTAAAGGCTGATTCTTTCCCCTTCTAGTTTCTTCTTTTCCCTTTGAGCACTGAATAGCATTGATTTGAAAATAAGGCTCCAAACAAAATTTAAAACAATTGAAACCTAAGAATTGTATCTTTCAAATGATGTAGCATAATTGCTAATCTTTATGTTTTATAAGATGCTGGAGTAAAAGTAAAAAAGGTCCTTGGTCTGGCTGTGAATTTTTGGCACTGATCCAGACTAAATATAGCAAGTCTTGCTTCTTGGGTCAATGTAATTTCTAATCCCTAGGTTGAATGGGCAGACCTTCCCAGACAAGATTTAATTCACAAATCCATTTAGGTAGATATTGGATATATCTAACAATGCATCATCAAGTAAAAACAGGTCATCAGCATTAGCTCGGCTAACTAAAAAGAAACTTGCATTAGGAAGCCAGCAATCTCACTAACAAACCCTGCTGGGGATTGACTAAACATAACTGTTAATTGAAAAAAATTAAAAATAGAGTGCTAGGGATATATTCTTCCACTGATAGTTGCACGTAATTCCCCTAAGTGTTAATGGAAGCTGCACAAATGCATCACCGGAAGAGTATACCTCTTAACAGCCACAGTCATCTGTCAGTCTTCCATTTCACAGACTCTTAAAGGTCGGTGGAAAAGGAAAGAAATCTCATAGCATTTTCAAAGCTTTTTAAGCAAGAGAAGTCCATCTTTTTATACTTACCAGTTCACCACATCATAACCTTAGCTTTAAAAAGGCTTAACTGTTTGGAATCACAGGTTCTCATCCCTGGAGAATGGATTTTGCTCTTTATCTTTCTAGATAATGTTAATGGGATTTCTTCTAACTTATTTTATGAAGGACAAGCTTTAAAAAGACTGGCCTCTCTGATTTACATGGGCATTAAAGGACTTTTTTCTTTTTTTCTTTTTTTCTTTTTTTTTGGCCTAATCCAGAGTGTCTCTAAATTGCAGGACTTAAAGAAAGCTGAGAGCAGGCTTTGTGCTCTCAGAGTTTTAGTAAATGTTAAATGTCTTTGTTTCTCCATTCATTCTTCAATGAAATAAACAAGTCTGTATTTTCCAATTTCTCCACTAACTGAAATCAATTTCTACAGTGGATGATAGTTATTATCACAATTCAGCGTGAAAAGTCCATGAGAAATTTAAGACTGCTGTTTCTACGACCACTTCTAATGATCACCGTGGCGGCTTAGACTGCTTAAATAATATTTCTGTAAACCAGGCCGAAACCAATCCTTATCCATTTCTGTGCAACTTCTCCCAACAAAACAACCATTCAGTCTGAGACTGAATAAGCTATATTTTAGCAATTTAGCAATTTGTTTGGCTTGTGGCTGCTATTAGTTTTCTATGATTGCCTTAGCAAATTATCATAAACTCAGTAGTTCAAAACAACCCAAATTTATTACCTTGTAATTCTGGAAGTCAGAGTCTGATTTGGGTCTCACTGGGCTAAAATCAATGTGTTGGCAGGGGTACATTTCTTTCTAGAGGGGCTAGGGAGAATCTTTGTACTTTTCTTCCCAACTTCCAGAAGCACCATACTTCTTGGCTTATGGTCCCCTTTCATCTTCAAAGCTAGCAACAGCTGGGCAAGTCTTTCTCACATCAAATCACTCAGACACTTATCTTCCACCTTCTGTTTCCACTTTTTTATTTATTAAGTCTCGCTCTGTCACCCAGGCTGGAGTGCAGTGGCGCGATCTTGGCTCACTGTAACCTCCACCTCCCGGGTTCAAGTGATTCTTCTGTCTCAGCCTCCCTAGTAGCTGGGACTACAGGTGCATGCCACCACACCTGGCTAATTTTTGTATTTGTATTTGTATTTTTTTAAATTTCATTTTATTTATTTAGTTTTTGAGATAGAGTCTCACTCTGTTGCCCAGGCTGGGGTGCAGTGGTACGATCTTGGCTCACTGCAACCTCTGCCTTCCGGGTTCAAGCAATTCTCCTGCTTCAGCCTCCTGAGTAGCTGGGACTACAGGCATGTGCCGCCACACCTGACTAATTTCCATATTTTTACTGGAGACAACATAGGGTTTTGCCATGTTGGCCAGGCTGGTCTCAAACTCCTGACCTTGTGCTTTGCCCACCTCGGCCTCCCAAAGTGCTGGGATTACAGGTGTGAGCCACTGTGCCAGGCAATTTTTGTATTTTTATTTATTTATTTATTTTTTAAATTTATTTTTATTTTCTTTTATTTTTATTATTATACTTTAAGTTCTTGGGTACATGTGCACAATGTGCAGGTTTGATACATAGGTATACATCTACCATGTTGGTTTGCTGCACTCATCAACTCGTCATTTACATAAGGTATTTCTCCTAATGCTATCCCTCCCCCAGGCCCCTGCCCCCTGACAGGCCCCCGTGTGTGATGTTCCCTGCCCTGCGTCCAAGTGATCTCATTGTTCAATTCCCACTGATGAGTGAGAACATGTGGTGTTTAGTTTTCTGTCCTTGTAATAGTTTGCTGAGAATGATGATTTCCAGCTTCATCCATGTCCCTGCAAAAGACATGAACTCATCCTTTTTTATGGCTGCATAGTATTCCATGGTGTATATGTGCCACATTTTCTTAATCCAGTCTATCATTGATGGACATTTGGGTTGGTTCCAAGTCTTTGCTATTGTGAATAGTGCTGCAATAAACATACGTGTGCATGTATCATTATAGTAGCATGATTTATAATCCTTTGGGAATATATCCAGTAATGGGATCCCTGTGTCAAATGGTATTTCTAGTTCTAGATCCTTGAGGAATCACCACACTGTCTTCCACAATGGTTGAACTAATTTACACTCCCACCAACAGTATAAAAGCGATCCTACTTCTCCACATCCTCTCCAGCATCTGTTGTTTCCTGACTTTTGAATGATTGTCATTCTAACTGGCATGAGATAATATCTCATTGTGGTTTTGATTTGCATTTCTCTGATGGCCAGCGATGACGAGCATTTTTTCATGTGTCTGTTGGCTGCATAGATGTCTTCTTTTGAGAAGTGTCTGTTCATATCCTTTGCCCAGTTTTTGATGGGGTTGTCTGTGTTTTTTTTTTTTTTTTTTTTTTTTTTTTTTTGTAAATTTGTCTGAGTTCTTTGTAGATTCTGGATATTAGCCCTTTGTCAGATAGGTAGATTGCAAAAATCTTCTCCCGTTCTATAGGTTGCCTGTTCACTCTGATGATAGTTTCTTTTGTGTGCAGAAGCTCTTCAGTTTAATTAGATCCCATTTGTCTGTTTTGGCTTTTGTTGCCATTGCTTTTGGTGTTTTAGTCATGAAGTCCTTGCCCATGCCTTGGCTTTTGTTGCCATTGCTTTTGGTGTTTTAGTCATGAAGTCCTTGCCCATGCCTTGGCTTTTGTTGCCATTGCTTTTGGTGTTTTAGTCATGAAGTCCTTGCCCATGCCTATGTCCTGAATGGTATTGCCTAGGTTTTCTTCTAGGTTTTTTTTTTTTTATGGTTTTAGGTCTAACATTTAAGTCTTTAATCCATCTTGAATTAATTTTTGTATAAGGTGTAAGGAAGAGATCCAGTTTCAGCTTTCTACATATGGCTAGCCATTTTTCCCAGCATCATTTATTAAATAGGGAATCCTTTCCCCATTTCTTGTTTTTGTCAGGTTTGTCAAAGATCAGATGGTTGTAGATGTGTGGTGTTTTTTCTGAGGCCTCTATTCTGTTCCATTGATCTATATCTCTGTTTTGGTACCAGTACCATGCTGTTTTTGTTATGTAGCCTTGTAGTATACTTTGAAGTCAGGTAGTGTGATGCCTCCAGTTTTGTTCTTTTGGTTTAGGATTGTCTTGGCAATGCGGGCTCTTTTTTGGCTCCATATGAACTTTAAAGTAGTTTCTTCCAATTCTGTGAAGAAAGTCATTGGTAGCTTGATGTGGATGGCATTGAATTATAGATTACCTTGGGTGGTATGGCCATTTTCACAATATTAATTCTTCCTATCCATGAGCTATCCAGCTTCTTCCTGGTTTAGTCTTGGGAGAGTGTATGTATCCAGGAAATTATCCATTTCTTCTAGATTTTCTAGTTGATTTGGGTAGAGGTGTTTATAGTATTCTCTGATGGTAGTTTGTATTTCTGTGGGGTCGGTGGTGATATTCCCTTTATCATTTTTTATTGCATCTATTTGATTCTTCTTTCTTTTCTTCTTTGTTAGTCTTGCTAGCGGTCTATCAATTTGGTTGATCTTTTCAAAAAACCAGTTCCTGGATTCATTGATTTTTTGAAGGTTTTTTGTGTCTCTATCTCTTTCAGTTCTGCTCTGATCTTAGTTATTTCTTGCCTTCTGCTAGCTTTTGAATGTGTTTGCTCTTGCTTCTCTGGTTCTTTTAATTGTGATGTTAGGGTGTCAATTTTAGATCTTTCCTGCTTTTACTTGTGGGCTTTTAGTGCTATAAATTTCCCTTTACACACTGCTTTAAATGTGTCCCAGAGATTCTGGTACATTGTGTCTTTGTTCTCATTGGTTTCAAAGAACACCTTTACTTTTGCCTTCATTTCATTATTTATCCAGTAGTCATTCAGGAGCAAGTTGTTCAATTTCCAGGTAGTTGTGTGGTTTTGAGTGAGTTTCTTAATCCTGAGTTCTAATTTGATTGCACTGTGGTCTGAGAGACAGTTTGTTGTGATTTCAGTTCTTTTACATTTGATGAGGAGTGCTTTACTTCCAATTATGTGGTCAATTTTAGAATAAGTACAAGGTGGTGCTAAGAAGAATATATATTCCATTGATTTGGGGTGGAGAGTTCTGTAGATGTCTGTTAAGTCTGCGTAGTGCTGAGCTTAATAGACAGTGTGAGGTGGTGCTGAGAATGTATATTCTGTTGATTTGGGGTGGAGAGTTCTATAGATGTCTGTTAAGTCTGCTTGGTGCAGAGCCGAGTTCAATATCCTTGTTAACATTCTGTCTTGTTCATCTGTCTAATATTGACAGTGGGGTGTTAGAGTCTCCCGTTATTATTGTGTGGGAGTCTAATCTCTTTGTAGGTCTCTAAGGACTTGCTTTAACATTCTGGCTGCTCCTGTATTGGGTGCATATATATTCAGGATCGTTAGCTCTTCTTGTTGAATTGATCCCTTTACCATTATGTAGTGGCCTTCTTTGTCTCTTTTGATCTTTGTTGGTTTAAAATCTGTTTTATCAGATACTAGGATTGAAATTCCTCCTTTTTTTTGCTTTCCATTTCTTGGTAGATCTTCCCCCATCCCTTTATTTTGAGCCTATGTGTGTCTTTGCATGTGAGATGGATCTTCTGAATACAGCACACTGATGGGTCTTGACTCTTTATCCTATTTGCCAGTCTGTTTCTTTTAATTGGGGCATTTACTCTATTTACATTAAAGGTTAATATTGTTATGTGTGAATTTGATCCTGTCATTATGATATTGCCCATTAATTGATGCAGTTTCTTCATAACATTGATAGTCATTACAATTTGGCATGTTTTTGCAGTGGCTGGTATTGGCCGTTTCTTTCCATGTTTAGTGCTTCCTTCAGGAACTCTTATAAGGCAGGCCTGGTGGTAACAAAAATCTCTCAGCATTTGCTTCTCTGCAAAGGATTTTATTTCTCCTTCACTTACGAAGCTTACTTTGGCTGGATATGAAATTCTGGGTTGAAAATTCTTTTCTTTAAGAATGTTGAATATTGGTGCCCACTGTCTTCTGGCTTGTAGAGTTTCTGCTGAGAGATCCACTATAAGTCTGATGGGCTTCCCTTTGTGGGTAACTTGACCTCTCTCTCTGGCTGCCCTTAGCATTTTTTCCTTCACTTCAACCTTGGTGAATCTGACAATTATGTGTCTTGGGGTTGCTGTTGTAGAGGAGTATCTTTGTGGTGTTCTCTGTATTTCCTGAATTTGAATGTTGGCCTACCTTGCTAAGTTGGGGAAGTTCTCCTGGATAATATCTTGAAGAGTGTTTCCAGCTTGATTCCATTCTCCCCATCACTTTCAGGTACACCAATCAAACGTAGATTTGGTCATTTCACATAGTCCCATATTTCTTGGAGACTTTGTTCGTTTCTTTTTGCTCTTTTTTCTCTAACCTTGTCTTCTCACTTTATTTCATTAGTTTAATCTTCGATCCCTGATACTCTTTCTCCCACTTTATCGAATCGGCTGTTGAAGCTTGTGCATGCATCATGAAGTTCTCTTGCCGTGGTTTTCAGCTCCATCAAGTCATTTAAGGTCTTCTCTACACTCTTTATTCTAGTTAGCCATTCATCTAATCTTTTTTCAAGGTTTTTAGCTTCCTTGCGATGGGTTCAAACATGCTCCTTTAGCTCAAAGAAGTTTGTTATTACTGAACTTCTGAAGCCTACTTCTGTCAGCTTGTCAAAGTCATTCTCCATCCAGCTTTGTTCGTTGCTGGTGAGGAGCTGTGATTCTTTGGAAGAGAAGAGGCGCTCTAATTTTTAGAGTTTTCAGCTTTTCTGCTCTGGTTTCTCCCCAACTTTGTGGGTTTATCTACCTTTGGTCTTTGATGTTGGTGACCTACAGATGGGGTTTTGGTGTAGATGTCCTTTTGGTTGATGTTGATGCTATTCCTTTCTGTTTGTTAGTTTTCCTTCTAATGGTCGGGTCCCTCAGCTGCAGGTCTGTTGGAGTTTGCTGGAGGTCCACTCCAGGCCCTGTTTGCCTGGGTATCACCAGCGGATGCTCATTTGGAAATGCAGAAACCACTCGTGTTCTACATCGATCACACTGGGAGCTACAGACCAGAGCTGTTCCTATTCAGCCATCTTAGAACAGATCTCCTCTGTATTTATTTTTAATACATCGGATGCTTAATGCATGACCAAATGGACTCATGAAAACAACTGTCTTCCTTGGGTAAGAAGAATTCAAACAGAAGCCATGTCTCAGGCATCAGTGAGGCCAGATACTGGATTCCTTTCAATTTTTGTATTTTTAATAGAGATGGGGTTTCACCATATTGGTCAGGCTGGCCTTAAACTCCTGACCTCAGGTGATCCACTCGCCTTGGCCTCCCGTAGTGCTGGGATTACAGGCATGAGCCACTGCGCCTGGCTGCTTCTACTTTCAAGGACCCTTGTGATTCTTGGATAATCCAGAATAACCTCTCTATTTTAAGTTTAACTGATTAGCAACCATAATTCCATCTGCAATCTGAATTCCTCTTTGTCCAGCGACGTAACATATTCACAAATTCTGAGGATTAGGACATGGACATTGCCTACCACAAGGCAGAAAAAAAAAAAAATCTTCCCATGCTCCCATTAAATAACAACAACTTCCCCAAACAAAACACAAACAACAACAGAAAAGGCAATCCATTTCTCTTTTTCAGGAGAGTGAAATAAAAACCCTTCTCAGCTGGACAGATTTGTCATTTGGTTTGAGGATTGGGAGCAACTGTTTTTGAATCACAGATTCCAAGTGAGCCTTGTCTAGCTTGGGGAAACTTCCCAGATTTGTGACAGTCACAGAAGCAGAATTGAGGTTTGAGTCCTTTGGGGGCTCACTTCATGTTTCAAATAGTAAACTAAGGCCAGGCTCGGTGGCTCACGCCTGTAATCCCAGCACTTCGGGAGGCCGAGGTGGGCAGATCACCTGAGGTCAGGAGTTTGAGGCCATCCTGGCCAATATGGTGAAACACCATCTCTACTAAAAATAAAAATTAAAAAAAAAAAATAGCTGGGCGTAGTGGCACATGCCTGTAATCCCAGCTACTTGGGAGACCGAGGCAGGAGAATCATTTGAACCTGGGAGGTGGAGGGTTCAATGAGCCAAGATTGCGCCAATAATCCAGCCTGGTCGACAGGGTGAAGTTCCATCTCAAAAAAAAAAAAAAAAAAGAAAAGGTAAAGTGAGACAAACAATAACTTTCTTGCCGTTGTCTGAAGGGAATAGTTGAAAGATGTACCATTGTAATCTGACCTGGGCTGTAGAAAGCTGGACAAGCTTCCCCTTTCCTCAGAGCGTACATTGTAATCCCCTGTTAGAGACATGAAGACATTAACTACAGTACTGACAGACCCTGGGTAGGTAATTTCGCAGACAGTGGTTTTTACTGGTATCTGGGGCATAATTAGATACTAACACCCCATCATTGATGCATCTTTTTCTTTCTCTTTCTGACTATTTTGGAGGAGGGGATCAACTTTGTCTTCCCCATTCTTCCTCCCAACTTCCTGCACATGTTTTTTGTTCTGTCAGGATTACCCAGTACCTCCCAGTGAAAAGGTGTAGTTACCATTCTGTAAAATGCATGCAGCTTTTATAGTAGAATTCTGTGTAGCTGTGATGAACTGCCAGATCGGGCTTGGCTAGAATTGTTGTTCTTTATTGCCTTTTAATTCCCCCTCTGATCCTTTAAAAAATATAATAGGTCTTTCCTAAGTCAAAAGATTCAAAAACATGCTGGTCAAGAACAAAACATAATTAAATCTTTTAGGTTTGTAGAGTTAGGGGAGGGAATCATTCTATTCCTAGGTAACAGTAGCAGTCTGTTTCTGCACTCCTCCACTCCTCAGCCTCCACCTCCATTCCAGCCCTTTCAGAAAGGCCTCTTTACATGCCTACAAGCATAAGGTTGTCTTTTTTTTTTTTTTTTTTTTTTTTTTTTTGAGACAGAGTCTTGCTCTGTCGCCCAGGCTGGAGTGCAGTGGCCGGATCTCAGCTCACTGCAACCTCCGTCTCCCGGGTTCACGCCATTCTCCTGCCTCAGCCTCCCGAGTAGCTGGGACCACAGGCGCCCGCCACCTCGCCTGGCTAATTTTTTTGTATTTTTAGTAGAGACGGGGTTTCACCGTGTTAGCCAGGATGGTCTCGATCTCCTGACCTCGTGATCTTGGCCTCCCAAAGTGCTGGGATTACAGGCTTGAGCTGCCGCGCCCGGCCCAAGCATAAGGTTTTCAATATCAAAACGCTTCTGATGATAATTGCTCCTGCTGATACTCACATGAAAAGGAGTTGCTAAATCCTATTCCCAAAGAATAATAGGTTATGAGTTGATTTCAGATCCTGCTGGATGATCAGAAGAACAGCTGTGTGTGTGTGTGTGCGCGTGTGTGTGTGTGTGCGTGTGTGTGTGTATTGGAGACAGGGTCTCGGTCTGTTGCCCAAGCTGGAATGCAGTAGCCAGATCACTTCTCACTGCAGCCTCAACTTCCTGGGCTCAAGTGATCCTGCCACTTTGGCCTCCCATGTAGCTGGGACCACCGTGCCCAGCTAATTTTTAAATTTTTTTGTAGAAATGGAGTGTTACTTTGCTGCCCAGGCTTATTTCAAACTCCTGGCCTTAAGCCATCCTCCCATTTCGGAGGATGGAAATCCCTTCCAAAGGGTTGGGATTACACACATGAGCCACGATGCCCAGCCCAAGTGCTCTTATTTCATCCTTTTTTTTTTTTTTTTTTTTTTCAGTTCTAATGACTCTTGTGGTGCGCAGCCTTTAAGACAGTCACAATAATCCCTAACTTCTTGAGTATGGGTTGGACCTAGTAATTTGCTTCTAACCAACAGAATAAGGCAGAAGTAATGAGATTTTGGTTCCGAGATTGGGCTACAGAAAGACTTTGGTTTCCATCATACTTGCCCTTGATTGCTCTTTCACATATTTGCTTTGATGAAAAAAACAGCTGCCATGTTTTGAGCTGCCCTATGGAGAGGCCATGTGACAAAGAACTGAGGTAGGCTTCCAAGTGACAGCTAGGAAGGAACTCCAGCCCTCAATATGACAGCTGCAGAGGAAGCGAATCCTGTCAACAACCGTTAGAAGATAATATTCCCTTAGTCAAGACTTGAGCTGACTGCAGTCTTGAGGCTACGAGAGCTGGCAAAGCTTATGCCTGGATTCTATCCACAAAATCTGTGAGAAAATTCATGCTTGTTGTCTTAAGCTTCTAAGTTTGGTGGTAATTTGTTCCATAACAGTAGATAACTAACACAACAATGAAGTTTATCATTAAAGAAAGTTTGGAAAATAAAGGGGAAAAATCACCCATAATTTCACCACTGAATCACAAACATTGCTTTAGTTTTTGCATGTTTTATTTCAGTCTGCACACATATTCACACATATATTTATACTGTAAGCATAATGTGAATAAAATTTTGCATCCTATTTTTTATTTAATATTAAGCCATAAGTATTTCCATGTTGCTACAAAAATCTTCGTAATTATAATTTTTAATGGCTGCACAATATTCTCTCAAGTGAAGGTACTACAAAATAGCTAATTTACTCATTCTATTTGGGCATTTCAGTTACTTCCTATATTTTATTTGCAATTAAAAATAATGTTGCAATCAGAATCTTTGTTTCTATGGTACTTTCCTTTTTATCCTCTCCATTTCAATTTCTCCCATGCCATTCTCTTCCTTGGTAATTGCTGTAATAACTCCTCAGATAATCCTCTGTGGTCAATGGATAGCAAAATTTAGGTCAGATCATATCCAAAGCTATCTTTGTTTTTCTCCTTATTAAGTATTAGCTTAGACAGCTATTCATTTTATATTGAAAATTGTCATGCCCAAATACATGGCAATATCAAACTTAAGAAAAATTCCATCTCCCCAATAAGAACATAGTTTTTCAAAGTTTTTAACCAGCTTGAATATACAGTTTTATACATGGAAACAAAGTAGGTAATAGATATTTATGATATTTAATTTCATCATTAATTTTAAAGCAACCTTGCAAAGTTGCCTTATTAGTTTGACATAATAAGGCAAACTTTCTTTTTTGTTCCTGTTGATTCTTTCAAATTATTGCGGTCCTTATTGTGGCAAAATATGCCTAATATAAATTTTGTCATTTTAACCATTTTTAAGTGTACAGTTCAATGGTATTAAGTACATTTACATTGTTGTGCAACTATCTTCACCATGTAACATCAGAATGATACTGTTTTTCTTTTAGGTTAGGAAAAATGCTCCTGAGTGTGATTATAGGGTCAGAGGGTTTAAATCACATGCCTGTTAACTTTTAAAATTCAAGCAAATAGTAGTGTCTAAGAGCATGGGCTATAGAGTTAGACACACCTGGTTTTGAGTCCTGAATCAGTAATACTTTACAACTGTGGGGAAGTTACTTAACTTTCTAAGCCTCATATTCCTCTTCTACAAAGTGGGGATAATAATTACACTTAATAGTACCTATTAATAATGGCATAAAATTTCACGTGCAAACTACTTAGTATGGTTCCTGCCACATAGTAAATACTAATTATTTATTAGTAATTTGTAAACATATGTAATATATAAACACCTATTGACTAATCATTGTCATTATCATCACAAACACAATCCTACAGAATAGGTTGTTCTTTGAATAATGCAGCTCCTGGCATTTTACTGTCTCTGTCATATTCTGCAATGCAAGGAGATTAGATCAATATTTGTGAGCAATATTTGTGGTTTGAACAAGTTGTAATAAAATTATCATTGGGATGATTCAACATGAATTTAAAGGATCAGCTTTTTACAGAGCTAAACAATAACTACAACAAACATAGAATTAAACCACAACACAGTATTCACAGTACACCACAAGGCAGACTTCAATATGAGATAAAGTATGGTGGGAAAGAAGAGAAAATGAGAGAGAGAGAGAGAGAGAGAGAGAGAGAGAGAGAGAGACAGAGAGAGAGAAGAAATGAATACAAAGAGAATCAAGGAAGCACCTGGTAGTTATGCTACAAAGGAAAGTGATTGAAGAAAAAAAAGGAGGCTGATACGTATTCAAGTGCTGCAAATATTGTCATAATACTCTCAAGAGATAGTGAGTAGCATATAAACAAAGAAGCCTAAATGCAGAAAACTTACTTTCCTCAGCCTCACACAACAAATTACTGGTAGAAATGGGATTAGAATGTAGGGTCTTTTTTCCCTAATTCTATTTGCTTTTGGTTCACTGTATTAGTCTAAAGGAGGTCTTTTTCACTTGAAATGAGTGGGGTTTTACAGACACAGTTTCTTGGAGAATGGATAAAGCATAGCTGTGCTGGAGAGCTTCCATTTGCCCCTGAGATCCACTCTCACCATTGTCCGTCTTGCTCGCTGCACCAGTCTCATCTGGACAGACTCCATCAAAGGGCTCCCTTGCACTCCAACTTCCTGTGAGTATTACCAAATAAGACTGGTGGGAGGAGAGTACTTATTCTTCTGTTTCCTCTCTGAGAGGTTTCATCATCTTGGTGCCTCCACTCCCATCTGGTAGTCCTCTGCACATAACCTCTCTCTCTTGAGGTTCCAGTAATTTCTCTATTCCCTTGAATGTATTGCAGGGTGGCAACAGTCCTGGGGCACTGCAGTGCTATCCCTTGTTAATCCTCTTTAGCCTATGCACACCCTCGTAAACAATGCCCTTACCAAACTCTCCTTAAATTATCCACTTTTAGTGTGCCATCTGTTTTCCACTGGGACTTTGAGTGATACACAAACTTTATTGTCACAAACCAGAACTTTTAGGAAAGAAGGAGGGGGCATCTTGGCCAAAGAAGGATTTGGTTTCTCATTACTCTGGACTGGGTTTGGCAGATGCTAATGCTAAAGGGAGATAAGTTATTCCAACAACGATGAGTCTAAGAAAACCGGGCTGGGTGTGGTGGTTTACACCTGTAATCCCAGCACTTTGAGAGGCCGAGGCAGGAGGATTGCTGGAGCCCAGGAGCTTGAGACCAGTCTGGCCAACATAAGGAGACTCTGTCTTTATAAAAGAAAAGAAAAATAGCTGGGCATAGTGGCATGCATTTGTAGTCCCAGCTACTCAGGAGGCTGAAAAGGGAGGATTGCTTGAGCGCAGGAGGTCAAGGCTGCAGTGTGCCATGATTCTGCCACTGTCCTGTCTCAAAAAACAAAAAACAAAAAAGTAAACCAGATCCTTCCCCTTCCAGTTGAAGGTAAAGGGGCATTTCTATCAGTTTCAGCATATCATGAAAAGAGACCTGGGCTGTGCAGTGAACTTTTGTCCTGGGCTGTCCTGGGCTGTCCTGGGGAGATGACTGTCACATTCCTCCTGAGTATAGCCTGGACCCCTATCAAGAGTGGCTAGGCAATCTGGGGCTGAGCTTTCCAGACATCTACTGATTCTTAAAAATTATATAACTAAAAGTCAACCAACTCCTCACTTTTCAAGCCTATCATTCACACCTAAATTACAGTATTATAATCAAGCTTTGCATTTGTCTTAGTCTACTTTGTGTTGCTATAACAAAACACCTGGGGTTGAATAATTTATAAAGAAAAGATGTTTCTTTAGCTCAGGGTTCTGCAGGTTGGGAAGTTCAAGGGGCATGGTACCAGCATCTGCTCAGCTTCTCTCTCATGTTGCTTCCGTTCATGGCAGAAAGCAGAATCGAGGCAGGCATGTGCAAAGAGATCAAACAGCAAGAGAGGTAGCAAGAGAGAGAAACGGAGGGAGCCATACTCTTTTTAACAGTTCGCTGTCTCAGAAACCAATCCATTCCCATAAGAGTGAGGACTCACTCAACCCTTTGGTAAGGAATTAATCAATTCATGAGGGGCCTGCTCCCATGACCTAAACACCTCCCACTAGGCTCTATTTACCAACATTGGCACATTGGAGATCAAATTTCAACACGAGTTTTGGTGGGTGCAAACCACACCCAAACCAAAGCAGTATCTCAGGCATTCAGACTTTGAATTCTTTAAAGAACAGTCTAGTGACCAAAGAAAGTGTTTTTACAAAGTGTCATTTGTTTGGAGATCCCCAGACTCCAGATAAGAGATTATCCTGAGACCCTCTATCAAGATACCACTGTTGTTCTATATGGGAAAGATAGCCTTGACGTTGGAGCTGGGGCATTTGCCACTTTATGTCCTCTCTTGAGAATGCTTTATACATTTGACGGGGCAGAGTCAAGACCCCAAAATCAGGCTCCAGCCAGCTGAGAGAACTTCTATTCTGCAGGTAATGGGAAAGACCGACGCTAATCTCACTTTTGTTTGTTTGTTTTGTTTTTGAGATGGAGTCTCACTCTTTCACCCAGGCTAGAGTGCAGTGGTATGATGTTGGCTTACTGCAACCTCTACTTCCTGGGTTCAAGTGATTCTCCTGCCTCAGCCTCCCGAGGACCTGGGACTACAGGCATGAGCCACCACATCCGGCTAATTGTGTATTTTTAGTAGAGATGGGGTTACACCATGTTGCCCAGGCTGGTCTCGAACTCCTGACCTCAGGAGCCCTGCCCACCTCGGCCTCCCAAAGTGCTGGGATTACAGGCATGAGCCACTGCACTTGGCCTAATCTCACTTTTAAAACCGCTGTCTACTTAGCTATCTTGCTTTCTCTAACTGCTTTTAGCTTTAGTTGTCTACCTCTCTCTTTGGTACATAACTATGTAGAGGCTTCATTGTATTGTTACTTCAATGGCCAATGTTTATTCATTTATTGGGTATTTATTGAGTGGGCAGGAACTGGGTTATTATGCACAGTTGTAATATGATGAATACAGACCCTACTCTCATAGAGTTTACAGTCTAGGAAAGGTCATGGATACATGAAGAGATCATTACATGTATTTGTTCCTGGTTTTGCCAACTTCCTCTTAGGGATAGGGCAGAACTCATATCTATTCTTTTGTATCCATTGAGTACCAAGCATATAGGTAATATTCAGTAAATACTTTTTATGTATCTTGTTAGTAAGTCAGAGTTTGTTACTCTGTCTGCCGTGGTGTCAAAGGCATCACAGGTACCTAGCCTCAAAGTAAAGAAGGAAATGAGATTGGGAATAATGCTTGCTTAGCTCTCTGTACACTCTGAAACAGCTGTCAAATCAGACTGTATAGCTCCAGATGTCTGATAGACTGGGCCTGCTCCTGCATTTCAGTCCTTTTTCCTGGGGCCTCAGATGCTCCCGGTCTTGGTGAGCCACCCTGCTCCATTGTGAAAACCCTTTTCCAATAAGGAAAAGACCAAAGAGGAAAGAACAGGGAGCTCTGTAGCTAAACTGACTTCAACTCTCAGGGATGAGAAGCCTTTTTCCAACCCATCTCATTAAAGAGAGTGGGAAAGTAAAGACTTTATCTGAGGCTCACTGGAGTTGAGTCACAATCTATTGTTTTAGTTTTCTTACTAAATTCTTGGTATTTATTGCCACTGACTGATATATTTTACCATTGCTCTCTTAGGAACTGAAGTGCCCAGTAATTCAAACGACTATATTCTGAGATTGTTTGGGAGTGGTTCGCTTCAGTTCCTAATTTAATTTCCAACACTCCTAGTCTTTTTTACTATGAGTCAAAGTGAACGTTATTTATGAGTTCATCAGGATTTTCATGATGGAAATAGTTCTGTGCAGGGAAACTGAGTAGTTTAAAATGGACAGTAGACCTTATATTGGTCACCATCACTTTGTATTAACGTCATCCCAGCTATCTAGGTACCCAAAAATTCAAATTAAAAAGTTACACCAATTAAAGCATGGTAATTTTGTCTATAACTTTCTTCAAAACTTTTATTTTTATGTAGTTATCTATTTAGGTACCTTATTTTTATTCTAGCCAGCATGTTCTTCTCACATTTGTAGTAATTTGCTCATGATCTTAGGTCTTCTTTTTAACTTTCAGGCCATTGGAACATCCTCACTTGTGTCTGCAAGGCACTCGGTAATGCCCCCTCCCCACCAGTGCTTACTTACTCTGCTGCTGGACTAAGTCCTAAACTGCTTTTGTAGACCCGGTCTGGTGTTCCCCCATCCTCTGAGACTCTCTCTGCTGGTGACTCTATAACTCATTTGTCCATCGAGTTCTCACCTTGTCCTTTGGATTGGAAAGACACCAGTAGTCTTCAGGTTATAACTTCAGCATCATCTCCTGGCTCCCCCATTCTAGCAATTCCTTAATGTCATCTCAGGACATGCTCTCCCACGTTCCACTTAGAAGGAGACATGATGCTCCCATCAGACTTGATACAGGTTTGAGGTGGTACTCAGATGCTCTGTTCCTTAATTTAATTAATTAATTTATTTATTTTGCTAATTAAACATTGATTTGTGGAAGCTGGTGGAATAGGTAGGACCAGAAACCAACCCAGAGGTGGGCTCAGTGCTGAGTGCTCTAGATAAGCCAAACTCAAAGTCTTAGCAGAATTAGAATATGCATTGACAGAAACCAGTAACTGCTATTTACAGTTATTACTTTAATATTTATAGTTCTTATGTTGTTTAAGTCATTTTTATAACCAAGATGAATTAACTGAACTGTAAAAAGCATTATATTCCTTAAGGATTCTCTAGCCAAATGAGCAATAAATTTCAAGGTAGAGAAAAAAGAATAAAATTAAGACTGCATTCACCTAGGCAGGATGAACAAGGAATCTGTAATAAGTTATCAGTTAGAATTAGGTTTAGCTGTAAGTAACAGAGACACAAAAAGTAATATAGTGGCTTTAACAAGATGGAGTTGCACTTTTCTTTCATGTAAAACTACAAATCAGCCGGGTGCGGTGACTCATGCCTATAATCCCAGCACTTTGGGAGGCCCATGTGGGCAGATCACCTGAGGTCAGGAGTTTGAGACCAGCCTGGCCAACATGGTGAAACCCCATGTTGTTTCTACTAAAAATACAAAATTAGCCAAGGGTGGTTGTGTATGCCTGTAGTCCCAGCTACTCAGGAGGCTGAGGCCGGAGAATCGCTTGAACCCTGGAGACAGAGCTTGCAGTAAGCTGAGATCTTGCCACTGCACTCCAGTTTGGGTGACAGAGTAAGACTCCGTCTCAAAAAAACAAAACAAAACAAAAAAAACCAAAGTCTATAAGTAAGCAGTCCTTGAAATCATCAGGGATTCAAACTTCTGTCTTTTTGTTTTCCTATCTTTGATGTTCCATCTCATAGTCCAAAATGGCTGCTAAAGTTCCAGCTATTACATGTGCATTTCAGCTAACAGGAAAGGATATTATATAAAGCTTAGTCATGTGGCCATATCTAGCTGGTGGAGAAGCCGGGAAATGTCTTTATTCCACATGGGTATATTTGTTCTGGTGGGCTTTATTCTGGGTTGGCCAGCTAAAAATCAGTATTATTGCAAGGAAGAGGGAAAGAATAAATATTGGGGAATAGACAAATATGATGTAACTGGGAACTATTGGGAGTAAAGTATCCATGAGAATTTCATGAAAACAAGTCTCAAAAAATTTGTCTTTCCACATTAAATATATAATTTAAAATATACATTAAACTATTTTCAGGAAGAGTTTTCTAATAAAGCCAAAAGCACAGCTCTCAAGAACCTGGTGTCAGAAGCACATCACAAGTGTTCACTCTTAATGTAGGTGTTAGGAATGAAGAAGAGCGAGTGAATGTTGAAAACAGAGGGCCTCAGAGACATATGGATAAATGAACTCTGGAAGGATGAAAGCAGCCTGCCACGACTTGAGAAATGATTTTGATCATTGTCAGTGGAGTTACTCTGAATCACAGATTTGGGACTTAGGGAGTTTTATTTTAGTCTCATTCTCCGAAACAGCCTTTCTGTACTTGGCTTTAAAAATCAGGGAAAGAAATTTCAACTCCAACGGTCAACAATAGTTTTTTTCAAAGGGGCATTTCTTCCTCTAAAATGAGTCAGTTTCAATTCTGACCTGCCATTTCCTGCAGCAATAATATAACCAGTGGTGCTCTAAGTTAACTTAATGGACTTACCTCACTATTAGGTAGTGATTTATGTACCACAAAGAATAGAGTTCACTAGTTTGTGTGAAGAAAAAAAACAAAACCCAAAGAACTTTCCCCATGAACCAGCCCTCACCATCACATTTTGGCCCCATTTATTCCCTCTGGAGGATGATTAGACCTAAACCCCTGGCGGGTGGGGACTCTTTTTCACTGGGTGTCCCCAGTGTCTAGCACAGTGGTCCTCATAAAGCTGGCTCTCCAAAAATATTTGTTGAAACTATCTGAAAATGGTTCATCAGAGACAATAACAAAAAGCACAAAATAAAAATTAATAACACGGCTTTTTGTTGGTCTTAAATCATTTCTAGTAACTCTAAGATAAAATAAAATTCATGGTCAGATGGTACTGAGAAGTCTTGAGTGTAAAGAAGTGATGAAGGAAAAATATTTGTTTGGCAACTGCTCTTCAGTGTGAAAAATCCACAGCTGTAAACCACAATGAAGCAAAGAAAACCTAATCTGTAAGAGCCTAAGCATTTTACCATACTAGATTTCAGGAAACATGTCTATTCCTTTTGCTATTTCTGTTTGCCAATTCTTCTGCCATTTGCCAAAATAAAGATGTCCTTTCTCCAGCCCAAACTCAGCTGCAAGGGTGAACTAATGACTTTAGAATAGAAGACAGATGCTTCCTGCAGGAGGATTCTGGGGGAAGACAAAGAACGTGTAACTAGGACTGGTTACAGTATTTGTGAGGCCCCATGAAAAATGAAAACACAGGGCCCTTGTTTTGAAATATGGGGAAAAGTGCCATTAAAGGTACTTAAACATAAAGCTTTTTTCTTGCTTCCACAGTTTTTCTCTTGACTTGTCATGGTGTTGTTTGTTATTTAATGCTGGTCTAAGTGAAGAAAAATTAAAAATTTAAATTATTGGCGTAATTTTTAAAAACCATTCATCTTTATATTATGGAATGCCAGTTTTAAATGCAAAACTGAATTTAGAACCACTGATATAATATAATTTGTATTTTGTAGCTTGTGCATGCATATGTATTTTGTTCTTTCCAGAACACTGGAAATGATGCAAAAAACCTAACAACTGTTTTTTATTCCACTTTTCGACACATGCCTGTTCTACCAACACTCTGTGGAAGCCAGTGGCTCCCATAAAGTGTTTATCTATTTGCTTCTGTCTTACTGATCTCCCATGCTGGGTCCACTGGAATTCTCTGCTCATGGAATATCAGAAGGCTGTATGCAAATGAGGTGGCAAGGAACAATATACAAACATATTGTGCATATTGTTCATGCAAGAACACCATTGTTTCTCCAGCTTCACTTACAAAATACAAGTTTAAGATAACGTTATTATGAATTTCAACATGGTGACCACAGAGCATTAAACCAAGCATGAGACTCTCCTGACTGTGGGACTCTGTGACTGTGCATGTCATGCACCCGTGAAACCAGTTCTGCATGTCACCAAGGTAAGAGTTGCCTTTTTTCTCCTTCTCTTTTTCAGTAATTTGAAGAATCAGTAATCACTGGAAGAGCACAAACAAAATAAACACACGCCAATGGGGAAGCATTAAAAAATAACTTGGCAATGAATAACTCAAGCCTTAGATGAATCTTGAAATGTGGTAAAAAAAAATTAATAGAAAAAAAGCCGCTTGTAGTCAATGTTCATTTGAAAGCCATCTTTAATCATGTAGTTCTGTGGAAAACTAGTGGTTAAATTTTTTAAAGAATGAATCATTTTTGTTTTATTGCTGCAAATCTTACAACTTTTTAAATATGAAAATTAAAACATACAGAAAAGTAATATAAAATAAATACCCTCATAATTTTAATATATTTTGAAAATGTATTACATATATCTACCATTTTTATTTTAATTTTTAATTCAGGCAGATAATATAAGAATAAGCAAGATACCAATCTTGTTTTCTTTTCATACCCTAAAATTTTGTATTATTTTGTTGATGTGAGATAGCAACATAATAGCACCAAAGGAAAATCTACTAAACAATTTCAATTTGAAGAGTTTAAAGAAACAATGATAAATAAGTCATTAATGTGTTTTCATTTTAATGTATCTTTTTAATATTAGGGTGAAAAATTCAGTCATATTTTCAAATTATCAATACAAACATAAAAAACTATATTATAATGGTATGGATAATCATATGACAAAAGGGCTATGATTAAGCTGTATGCCTTCTTTGTGAATATAAAAGCATTTCTGCAAAACAAAGATGTATTGTATATTAAGTAATAATTGTTTATAATAAAATTAACAAAAAACCAGGTCACCCTAGTGCTTAATCAATATTCCTTAAAAACCACTTTTTCCAGCACACACACAATTATGCATTGAATATTTCTGAAAGAACCCTCAAGAATGTGTTAATTAAGTGATTGCACACCACTGAGAATGAGACTGACCGGGTGTTCAGAGGGAGAACTTTTACTTTTTGCCTTTTCCTCATCTTCTGTACTGTTGAGATTTTTTAGTCATGAACATTTTATTTTAATAATAAAAAATCTAGGTAATTTTATAAGTCTAATTTTAGAAGGATAATAAAGTAACTCAGTGACTATGTATAAAATACATAGTATGTATTTGTACACTAATGCAGTAGTGGATAGCACACATTGTACATATGTGTCACTACAATGTTTTCATTTCGTTCTTTAAAAAAATTTTTTTTTTTTTTTTTTTTTTTTTGAGGCGGAGTCTCGCTCTGTCGCCCGGACTGGAGTGCAGTGGCCAGATCTCAGCTCACTGCAAGCTCCGCCTCCCGAGTTTACGCCATTCTCCTGCCTCAGCCTCCCGAGTAGCTGGGACTACAGGCGCCCGCCACTTCGCCCGGCTAGTTTTTGTATTTTTAGTAGAGACGGGGTTTCACCGTGTTAGCCAGGATGGTCTCGATCTCCTGACCTCGTGATCCGCCCGTCTCGGCCTCCCAAAGTGCTGGGATTACAGGCTTGAGCCACCGCGCCCGGCCTAAAAAAATTTTTAATTAAAAAATTTTTATTGCAGATTGCTAAGTTATAATTGTATATATTTTATGGGGGTACAAAATGATTTCATGATTAATGAATATAATGTAGAATAATTAAATAAAGCTAATTAACAGATTTATCACCTCAAATACCTATCATTTTATGTGGTGAGAACACTTGAAATGCACTCCTAGTGATTTTGGAATATACAATACATTATTATTAACTGTATTCACCATGCTGTACCCATAGAGCTAAAAAAAAAATCCCTTAATCCTCCTAATTGAGGATTTGTACTCATTGAGCATTATCTCCCCATTTCTTCCACACCCCAGCCTCTGGCAACCACCATTCTATTCTGCTTCTATAAGTCTGAATGTTTTAAATTCCACATATAAGTGAGAACATGCGGTATTTGTCTTTCTGTGTCTGGCTTATTTCACTTAGCATGTCTTCCAATTTCATCCACGTTGTTGCACATGACAGAAATTCTTTCTAAGTCTGAATAGTACTCCATTATGTGTATGTACCACGTTTTCTTTATCCATTCATCTGTTGATGAGGTTGGTTTTATAGCTTGGCTATGTCAATAGTGCTGCAGTGAACATGGGAGTGCAGACATCTCTTGGACACACTGATACTGAAGCTTTTGGGTAAATTCTCATAAGTAGGATTGCTGGATCTAATTCCATTCTTATGTTGGTCTGAGCCACTCTCCAGCCCAAGGGGATCATTGCACTAATAATATCACTGGAGAGTCTCCAGAGGACATGTCTGCAAAGGGAGAAAGACTTTTTGTAATAGCAGAGCTTAATTGTCAATGATGAGGAAGAGCGATATCCATGAACCTTTTCCTGTCATGTGTTGTATATAAATGATATTCTTCCATACTTTTAAAACATTTTAATGGAAAAATTCAAAGATGCACAAAAGTAGAGAGAAAAATATAATGAACCCCACGTACCCATCAACCAACTTCAATCAATTCATGTCTAATCTTATTTTGTTCATACTGTACCCCGCTCACTTCCCCACTCCCAAGTGAATTATTTAGGAGAAAATCCAAATATATCTTTTCATTCATAAGTATTTCAGTATGTATTTCTAAAAGGACTCAAAAAAAAGTAACCACAATACCATTATCACATCTTTTATAAAAAACCTAATAATTCCCTGATACTGCTAAATATCCAGTCATTGTCCAAATTCCCCTGATTGCTTCATAAATATGTATTTTAAAGCCAATTTGTCTATAGAATATTTTTTAGTCTAGATTCCCCCCTCCTTATATTTACCCTTTATATGTTGAAAAAACTAGCTAATTTGTCCTGTAGGGTTTTCCATATCCCAGATTATGCTGATTGCAACCTCCTGTCATTGTTTAATGTTTTCTGTCCCCTATATTTCTTGCAAATTTGTAGTTAGATATGGATGCTTAATCAGAGCAGGCTCTATTTGAGGGAAGACTACTCCCTAAGTGGTATTGTGTATTCCCTATGCATCACATCAGGAGGCACATAATGCCTGTTTTTCCTCTCTCTTTTTTTTGAGATGGAGTCTCACTCTGTTGCCCAGGCTGGAGTGCAGTAGCGTGATCTTAGCTCACTGCAACCTCCACCTCCTGGGTTCAAGCAATTCTTTTGTCTCAGTCTCCCAAGTAGCTGGGATTACAGGTGCCTGCCACCACGCCTGGCTAATTTTTTTGTATTTTCACTAGAGACGGGGTTTCACCATGTTAGCCAGACTGGTTTTGAACTCCCGACCTCAAGTGATCCACCTGCTTCAGCTTTCCAAAGCACTAGGATTACAGGCAAAAGCCACTGCTCCTGGCCTTTTATCTCTCTTTTAGTGATGTTAACACTGATTCCATAGTTTAGGAGCCATTAACGTAGCATATTGCAGTAGTTTCTTCACTGGTCTTCCCATTTTTTCCTTGCTCCCACCTCATCCCACCTCATCAAGGATATTCTTTATGGAGGGACTGAACTTTGTGTAGGCTGGGCAGTTTTGCTAATTTTGGTGGGGCTTGACTGTATGGTTTTTCTGATCTCAGCTAGGGCTCTCTCACTAGTTGACCAGCTGTTTGTCTAATCTAGCGTGGCCTCCACTGGGACAGCTCATTTGTTCCTTGTATGTCATCCCACAGCAGGCTAATTCAGGCATGATCTTGTGGCAATCATAGGGTTCCAAGAGTCTTCTAAATTTTAAATCATCCGATACATTAACAGATCATTCTTTCTTAGCAAAGCAAGTTATTCATTACACTTCCAATTAGTTTTCAATATGAGCATTCAATACAGATGCAATATGTGATAGATCTGACCTTTCTGGAGTTTTGGCAGTTCATTTTGTCTCTTATGTAATAGGATAAGGTTTATTATTAACATTTGCTAGTTCTTGTACTTATATAGCTTTATAGACTTTCTGACATGACTAAAGGTCTTTATCATTTTGTTCTTGAGCTTGTCAGTTCAATCCACACCAGAATTCTTTATTTCCTTTAATTTGTCTCATTGACTCTTTTACTTCCTGCACAATTCTTCTTCTTTTCTTTTGACAGCCCAAGCAGATTTACAGACAGTCTTGTTTTATCTGTGCTGATATATCTATTCAGTTTATCTCTGGGAGATTCAGGAGAAACCTGTTGAAGTTCATGTTTATATGCTTTTGTGATATTAAATTAACAAATGTTAGGCACTGACTGAGTTGAAAAACAAAAATAGAGGGATGGCAAACCCAGGCACATGTAGATGGAAGGGTCACTTGGGAAAGTGACCCTTCTATGAGATATGGAGTATTTTCCCTGAATGTTGGAAGAAATTCTGCCAAATTATTTATTTCTTCCATAACTTAGTGTTTGGTCTCTTAAAGTATACAAACAAGACATATATAGTTTTCCTTGACCAAATGTAACACCATATTTTAAAGTTCTGTATCATATTCTACAAGCTATTTTAAAAATATTAATTTACTTGTGCTAACAAAACCTTGTGGGATACCTCAGGAGATATTAAACTTAGTCTATAGGTTAAAAAAAGCTAATGCTCAGGAAATTGACTTTCCTTTAACTAATGGTAGAGCAGAGGATGAGGCTAGAGCTCACAGGCCTAACTCTATACTCGGAGGCAACCCCTTGCTAAGTGCATACTCAAGGCAGAATAGCTTCTAGCCCGAACCTGAAGGATGTTACATAACAAACTATTTTGCTTGGAAATTAATAAGGGAAAGCTCTGGATGGATTTTGCTAAGCAACACAGTGATCTCCAAATGTCAAGGAAGTAGAAAATAAAAAGATAAATATGTTTTCAGAACTTAGCCAGCTTCATGTGGGTCACCACAGCCTTGTGTGAGACAAGATAAAAAATAATTGAAAACTCTAAAGGCTTAAGTGTCTCACGTTACACGTTCTTACAGTCTGTCTTGGAACTTCAAAAAGGTTTTTTGAATACCGTTATCACTAATCAGTTAAAAATATTAGCTTCACACAGATTATCAGTAAAATATTAAAAATATTTCTTGAATGTCTTAACACTGTGCTCACTATTTTCTTTTTTTTTTTTTCAGGAGGATATAGAAATGTACCATTTTATTACAAAGAGGCTCACAAAAATGAAAATAGTTATTATCTCAAAAAGGAAACTAGACTAGCAACCTCCACCTGCAGAATTAGGAGAAGACAGGGGGCAGGCAGTGTTTCTTGGCTCACTTGAGGCCAGTGGGAAGGTATGAAAACAGAACCAATCTAAAAATGGCTGATGTTACCTTAGGAGCCTGAAAAGAACAGGAGATCCTTGAAGACCCAGCCACCCCTTCTAGAATATTCAATAAGGGCACCTTTCCAAAGCTACTAAGCAGGCACTTCGCATTTCAGGATTTTGTCTTATGGTTGCATAAAAGCATCCCTTTCACCCAGACCTGGCACCCTTTATGGTTCAAAGTTAAGAACTGGGGAAGAATGGGTGGCAACGTGGCCCCTGGAAGAGTTCATCCAGCACAGCTGCCCTGGGCTCAGGGCCTTGGTTTCTGTCCCTGGGGATATTTATATTTAATAAATTTTTATATAAATACACAGAGAAATAGAAAATATAAAATCTGAGGGGTTGGGGGAGAAAGGTGAGGGACTCAGCAGGAAGCCAGAGCTGGAGAGGTCTGTTCAGGCCAACTTGACCTCCTCCTTGACCCCTTTGGCTTCTGGCTTTTCCTCCTTGGTTTTCTCCTCTTCTGTGACTTCTTTCTTCTCCTCTGGGTCTTTCTCTTTTTCATCCTCTGTTTTGACTCTCTTGGCTTTTTTGAAGTTGGAAGCGTTCTTGCGGCCCCCCTCTCCCTCCTCTTCAGAATCGGAGAACTCTTCCTCACAGGCAATTCGTTTGTCGGAGGAGCAGATCGAGATGCGCTTGTCAGGGTCTTCTTCGTCCTCATCGCCACTCTCCTCAGGGATGGCGTCCTCAGGAATCGCCTGCATTTGGACTCCAGGTGCATGCGGCAGCATTCTAAGGTTCTCAAAGAGCTGCTGTTTGATCTTTTCCAGGTACTCATTCGTGTTCTGGTTAGTCATGTTGGAAGGACTGATGTGGAGCTTGAAATCTGGTCCAAAGTATTCAAAGTAGTCGTTGTATGGAAGCTCATTAGGGATCTCCGTATCCAGGGCTACAGCTGTCGCGTATGTCCAGCACCGGGCAACATTACGAACGGTGTAACCACCACCTCCCAGCATCAGCATAGGCAGGTTAAAGGTCTTGACAAATTCCACACACTTGGCGCGCCCTTTGATGGTTAGATTGAAGCAACCTAACCGATCCCCAGACAGGGAGTCTGAGCCACACTGTAAGACCACCGCGCTAGGCTGGAACATCTCCATTACTTTGGACATGACCGGCTTGAAAATGGCCTCAAAGGACTCGTCATCAATCCCATCTCGGAGCGGGTAGTTAACAGCATAATACTTGCCTTTTCCAGCCCCGATATCCCGCAGATCCCCAGTTCCTGGGAAGTACTCTCTATACTTATGAAAGGACACAGTCATGACCCGGTCTGTGGTATAGAAGGCCTCTTCCACGCCGTTGCCATGGTGAATATCAATGTCAATATACAGCATCCTCTGGTGATACTTTAGCAGTTCCAAGATGGCCAAGATGATATCGTTGACGTAACAGAAGCCAGATGCCTCAGACTTCTTCGCATGGTGCAGGCCCCCAGCCCAATTCACAGCGATGTCTGTCTGCTGCTTATTAAGTTTCACAGCACTTGCCACAAAACCACCAGTAGACAACTGACAGAACTCAAACAGGCTGTCGAATACTGGACAGTCCTCACCAACGTTGAATCTCTGCATCTGCTTGCTGTACTCCGACATGTTATCTGGACGGATGGAGCGCAAGAATTTAAATGATGAATTGATGGGTGATGACGAGTTGATGGGTGCAGCACACCAACATGGCATAAGTATACATATGTAACAAACCTGCACGTTATGCACATGTACCCTAGAACTTAAAGTATAATAAAAAAAAAAAAAGAATTTAATGTAGTCGTCACTATGGTACTTGGTCATCTCCTCAGCATTGGCTTTGTGAGGGCGATAGATTTCCATTTTTCGGTAGAGACCATAGTTGAGCAGCAAATTATGAGTCATGCGGATTCGGTGAGGCTTCATTGGGTGGCCTTGTCCGTAGTAGTAATTTCCAACATCCCCGTCGTAGTAGTAACAGACTTTCCTCCGGGTGCCCTGCGTCTGTGCCATCTTGCTTGCCTCCCGTCCCTACTGTCAGTCGGTGTGCTCACTATTTTCAAGGAGCAATTTGATGGAAATAAAGTTTGTCCTAGTAACTTTTTAGAGACAGGAATCCCTTTTGAGTCATAGACCACTTAAGGATCTTTTGAAAGCTATGACTCATCTCCTTAGAAAATGCATCTTTAGACCCCAGCAAAAAATAAAAGTACTGCCATAAAAAAAAAAAAGAAAGAAAGAAAGCAAAGAAAATGTATCTTTGAACATATACTTTACATTCAGAATTTGGGGTTTTATGGGCATTCCAGAAGCCCTTCCATAGATCCTCTAAGCCTGAGTTATGGGCTTCAGTTGTCCCTAGTATAATGAGAAGAAACTAAGTATGGAATCAAATATGTCCCTAACTTGCCATCTGATCTTTTTTCTTTGTTTGTTTGAGACAGGGTCTTGCTCTGTTGCCCGGGCTGGAGTGCAATGGTGTGATCTTGCTCACTACAACCTCCACTCCCCCAGGTCAAGTGATCTTCCCACTTCAGCCTCCCAAGTAGCTGGGACTATAGGCGAGTGCCACCATGCCAGGCTAATTTTTGTATTTTTTTGTAGAGACGGGATTTGCCTCCTGGACTCAAGTGATCCACCTGCCTTGGCCTCCCAAAGTGCTACAATTACAGGTGTGATCCGCTGTACCTGGCTGCCACCTGATCTTGATAAAGTCATTTGGTATCTTTAGGACACAGTTCGTCATCTGTGAAATAAGAAATATAGCTAGATAACCTTCCAGATATAACTGCCTTTGCTCTTTGGAGCTAATAAGCTGGCTGAGAAGATAAAATGGTCACAAAAATATTCAAGGCAATTTTTTCCCCTGATATTTATTATAAAAATTTTCAAACAGCAAAATGGAAGATTTTATAGTGACCACCCATATATCCATCGCTTAAATTCTGCCATTAAGCTTTATTATATATTTATTCATGTAGCCATTTCTCTATCCATCCATCTTTTTTTTTTTTTTTTTTTTTGAGATGGACTCACTCACTCCGTTGCCCAGGCTGGAGTACTGTGCTCGGTGCGATCTTGGCTCACTGCAACCTCCGCCTCTCAGACTCAAGCAATCCTCCCACCTCAGCCTCCCAAATAGCTAGGACTACAGGTGCACACCACCATGCCAAGCTAATTATTTTTTTTTTTGTGGAGACAGAGTTTCACCAGGTTCCCCAGGTTGGTCTCCAACTCCTGAGCTCAAGCAATCTGCCTGCCTAGGTCTCCGAAAGTGCTGGGATTACAGGTGTGAGTCACTGCACCTGGCCCAATTCATCCTTTTATGAATATATTTTGCCTTTCTGCACTACCCACAGAAGGATCCATACTGTGTTGTTCTGGATTCCCTTTGCAACTTAAAGGAAAACGTTCACAATGTCCAGAGCCCTTGATGTCCTGCCAATGAAGAAGGAGGACGTCCTCAAGTTCCTTTCAGCAGGAACCCGCTTAGGTGGCACCAACCTTGACTTCCAAATGGAACAGTACATCTATAAAATGAAAAGTGATGGCATCTACATCCTAAATCAGAAGAAGACCTGGGAGAAGTTTCTGCTGGCAGCTCGTGCCATTGTTGCCATTGAAAACTCTGCTGATGTCAGTGTCATATCCTCCAGAAAAACTGGCCAGAAAGCCATGTTGATATTTGCTGCTGTCACTGGAGCCAGTCTTGTTGCTGGCTGCTTCACTCCTAGAACATTCGCTAACCAGATCCAGGCGGCCTTCCAGGAGCCACGACTTCTGGTGGTTTCTGATCCCAGGGCTGATCACTAGCCCCTCACAAAGGCATTTTATGTTAACCTACTTACCTTTGCTTTGTGTCACACAGATTCTCCTCTGTGCTATGTGGACAGTTGTCATCCCATGCAACAACAAGGGAGCTTATTCAGGGGGTTTGACGTGGTGGACGCTGGCCTGGAAAGTCCTGCACATGCCTCGCACCATCTCCCACAAACATCCGTGGGATGTCATGCCTCATCTCTACTTCTACAGAGATCCTGAAGAGATGGAAAAAGACCAGGCTGCTGCTGAAAAGGCTATGACCAAGGAGGAATTTCAGGGTGAACAGACTGTGCCAGCTCCTGAGTTCTCCGCTACTCAGTCTGAGGGTGCAGACTGGTCTGAACGCATGCAGGTGCCCTCTGTGCCTATTCAGCAGTTCCCTACTGAAGCCTGGAGTGCGCAGCCTGCCACAGGAGACTGGTGTACAGCTCCCACTGCTCCAGCCACTGAATGGGTAGGAGTAACCACTGAATAGCCTTAAGCTCTTAAGCCGTTCTTTGCACAGGCACTTAAGCAACATGGAAATAATGTTGATGGAAAATAAGCATCAGTTTCTAAATAAAAGGTAAAAATAAATAAATATATTTCAAAGTAAATCACAGATTCCCTATATTCCCCCTAAATATTTCAGCATGCATATATCAAGTTCAATATTTGTTTATAGTTTTCTTCTTTTGATGTAAAATTTACTTATGAAGGAATGCACAAATCTTAAGTTTACATTTGTTGAGTTTTGGCAAATAATATCGTTCTTTATAACTCAGGGGTCCCCAGCCCTTGGGCCACAGACTGGTACCGGGCCACACAGCAGGAGGTGAGTTGGCACTACTGCCTGAGCTCTGCCTCCTGTCAAATCTGCAGCAGCATTAGATTCTCATAGGAGCTGGAACCCTATTTTGAACTGCATGTGCAAGGAATCTAGGTTATGGTGCTTCTTATTAGAATCTAATGCCTGGTGATCTCAGGTGGAACAGCTTCATCCCCAAACCACCATGCCCATCCTCCCTACCTTCCTTCCCCCTCCCCAGCTCTCCCTGCTGGAAAAATTGTCTCCCCACCCACCCCCATGCCCTGTTCCTGGAAAAATTGTCTCTCAAGAAACCGGTCCCTAATGCCAAAAGGGTTGGAAACCACTGTCATAGCTGAATCCTTGCTGCACTCTGAAACCCTTGTCCTTTCGCCCTTTACCACACTCACCTGGAGAAACTAAAACCTTGTTTAAATCCCACTCTCCTAATAAAAATTGATCTGTGCCATTGAATAAGACAAGACAAAAATGACTATGTTGACTATTTCAAATTTAAGATTACTAACATTTAGTGGGCCTTTAATGCTTCCCAGAAATTATCCTATATTTGCTTAGCTCCATCTTTAAACCAGCATTTTTCGAATTATCCATAGTGAGAGAGACCAGCTTCTTATAATTTTAAATCCATCTTGGTATAATACTTCTGTAAAGTACAACGAAAATGGGCTGCAAGAAAAATGAAATAAAGAAAGACATAAAAATATGAGTCTCTAATTTCTATTATTACACTTAACAGTCATAAAATTACCCTGTTCAGTTGCTACAGAATCTTCTAAATGCATATTCTTCATTTCTGAAGTAATCTTTTCATGGACAGATAACAAATAATTTGCAAAACAAACAAACAAAAAAACACTTGTCTGCAGAATACCTCTTGAGTTCTACTGCTTTAAGTGACTAGAATATTTTGTACCTTCTCTCTTCTCAAACTTCCATTACTTTCTTAGCCTTCATCACTGTCAGCTGATGATTTTGCTTCACCAAGACACTTGGAGGAATTACAAGAGAACTTTCGTAAGCTCTCCCTGGCATTTCTACTTATCTACCAGTATCTGTGTCCACATGCACTACCTTTTCTTACATGACTTATGGACAAACTGCCATGCTCCTAGCAAAGGCCAGTCCCTTTGCCTGAGTGCTAATGTCATGCCCTTCAATGCAAGGATGCTGCTGGGGTAGCTCTTCCTTCTCTCTATGACCCCATTCCCGTCAGCATACAGTCCTGCTGCTGCTATTCCTCCCATCTGAGAAAACCTCTCATGGCCCTCCCTCCTACTCCAAGAAGCATAGTTTTTTCTCTGTCCCTTTCCTGCAAAACTCTTTAAATTAGGTGTCTATACTAGCTGTCTCCAATTTCTCTCCAAAAGTCTCTCGCGGACCCACTTAAGGCACGTTTTCACTCCCACCACTGCACTAAAACTGCTCTTTTTAAGGTCATCAGTGGCATCCAGATTTCCAAACCCAATGGACATTTTTCAGTCCTCATCTTTCTTCACCTGTCAGCAACATTTGAAAATTGATGACCTTCTTCCTTCAAAAACTTTCTTTTCCTGTCTTCCAGGATACCGTTCTAGCTTGCATTTCCTCCCACTTTTCTGGCCTTTTCTTTTCAGTTTCCTTTGGCTGACCTGGAAATGTTGGTGTGTCCATTCTTGGCCCTCTCCTCTTTCCTGTCTACACTTATTCCCTACATGATCTCACTCAACTTCATGACTTTACCATCCAGAGGCTGATGAATTTCAAATTCCTTTACCTCTTTCCTGACCCCCAGGCTGCCTACTTGCCATCTCCCATTGACTATCTGATGAGCATCTGAGTATTTCAAATTTAACATGTCCAAACATAGCTCCAGGTATTCCCTTCTACTTCAAACCACCTTTCCAGTTCTATTTTAGTCAGTAGTAACTCCATCCTTCCAAAGCCTAAAACCTGGGTATTATCATTCACATCTCTCTTTTTCTCATACTCCACATCCGATGCCTTAGCAACTTTTATTAACTAATCTTAGTTTACAAGAGACCTAAAGGATGAAGGGTTTTTGCATAAAGATAAAAGGAATGCATTTTAAAACAGAAATACTAAGAGAGTGCCAATATTGCCTCTGAGCCCACTGAATATGGGAGATGCAAAATGAATAGTCTCCACTCCAGAGGGCTGCAGTAGCTTGCTGGGGGTGTAGAATGTTCTTAAGTTCTCCATAGGCAAGAGGTGAGGCAGACCTTGTGAATAGACAGAGGATGAGAAGATTTTGCTAACAGTGAAATTATTGCTCCAGAGGATGTAAAGGAGAATGCTGGGGAGATAACAGTGGAAGGATACATGACCAGCACCACCATCATCATCCTGCCATCTAATATCACATTAGAAGGATAGTTAAGTACATACACAAACACTAACATCTTGAATACATTGTATATATGGCAATGTTAATAATTTAATGCCAAAGCAAGGTAATCAATAATTCCTGAATTGAAGAGAAAGGACAAATAATATGATTCCACTTATACGACGTACATAGAATAGTCACATTCATAAAGACAGAAAGTAGAGTGGTAGTTACCAGGGGCTGGGACAAGGGAGGAATGGGGAATCAGTGTTTAATTGGCCCTGGGTTTCAGTTTGTGATGATGAAAAAGAGATGGATGGTGGTGATGGTAACACAACAATGTGAATGTGTTTAATGACACTGAACACTTAAAAATGATTAAAATGACAAATTTTATGTTATGTGTATTTTACATTAAAAAAGAATTGAAGCAGTGTGCATTTTAACATTTGGCTAATCCAAGGGAGTTCAGAGAGTGGCAACTGCACACCGTAACAGAGGTCTGACACACGAAAAGTGTTCTGCACCCATCGTTGCATTTCATCCTCACCACAGTCTGATTAGGAAGGTATCACCACTCCACCAGAGGAGAAGGAAAACTGAGACTCAAACAGATTTTGTCCAAAGACTTACAGCTAGTAAGTGATGGAGCTGGGAGTTACATCCAGGAACGTGTGTTATCTCCAGAGCTATGTGTTTTCTATGTGCTAACTATACCACACTGAAGTAGAGGAGATGTAAACTGTGCTTTAGAAATGTTCTGAAATCCATGTCATAAGCCTGCAGCACAGTAGTGGGCCACTGGCAACCACCAGCAACAGATGGCTGAGGCAGGTCTTTTTAAACAAAAGCCACACTGTGCTCCAGTGGAGGAGCTAGTGGTGCAAACAGGAGAAAGCACCATCAGAAGTGGCTGAGGCTGTGAATGAAAGCACAGTGCTCTGTGGAAGGACTCATCATTTCACACTGGGCTCATTAGCATTTCCTCACACACAGGCAGTGACCACCATTGTGGGGCATCACCCTCGGATAAGGCACAGCTGAAGTATCAGATGCTCAGAGGTAAATTTAAAATTTTATATCTGTCACTCATATGAAGCATATGAGTGCTTCATAAATACAAGGCATTAAAATGAGTCAGCATCTACAAAGCAGTCTGGGAAGAGGAACGGTTTTGTCAGACTGGTCTCATAAAGCTTACTGACTGCCAAAACAATAGTGTCAAAAAAGAATTCGGTTCAGACAAATCAGGGAAGCTTATTATACTGCCAACTTGAACCTTTCTTCTTTTCTCACTAAAACATGTTTTGGAAAATCTATGTATGTATCCTATTGTATAGGGAACTTCAAAAGGCTCAAGTGGACCACTGCAGAAACCTCAGAATACTGTCTTGAGAATACTTCAAAGATTTCCAAAACACATCAGGATAAAACATCTGCACTGTAAATTCAAGATGCCAATTGGGTTGCCAGCAAAGACAAAGTTTAATATTCCCAGATGTTACTATACAGTATCTATGATATGTTGGCTGAATAGGGTATGCACATTTGCACAACATGCTATTTTTTCAAAATGTAAATTTAGTCCCTGGAGATATAACAATAGCAAGGCTGAATAAATTATCTAAAACGTAAAATTCATATTTTTTGTTAGTTTAAAAGGTGGGGAAAAGAGAGAGCAATAAAGCTAATTCATATAGATTTAAAAAATTGAGATAGTGCCCCCCAAATCTTAAAAGCATGAATAGATCTGAAATAAATAGCTTTTTATTTTGGCAGTGATTATTCCCATTATCAGAACTTCGTAAGGACACAATGAAAGCTAAGTATGCTAAATTACTTAATCAACTCTCTTTTTGAGAGGATATCATAGCATACTCCATTTAAAAAGCATCTTATATAATTAAGACTGTTGACTGAATTCTTTCTAGAGTGTTCAAAACAAAATGAAGCATGATAATTTTATAACATCAAAGAAGCCATACCTACATGAAAGAACTATTTTGGAGGATTTAGTAGTTCACAGCATCTTTGTCCTTGTGGGAGCTCATAGCAAGGATGGAATTGTGGAAGCAATTTGATTATGGAAGTTTTCTTTTACTTCACTTCATTTGTAGTTAAGCCTCAGTGGTGATAACCATAAAAAGTATTTTTAAGTACAAAGTTATTTTGGTCAACCCAAAGAACAATGTTTATCCAGTCACTGTCTAGTTTAATTATTAAAAGGATTTTGAACTCAAAATATCATTATTGAAAGCAGAAAGGAAAAGTTGTCAAGTATGTATGTCCTTTATACAGGTAATATGGCTGAAGTATCAGTCTCCAAATACTTTGGTTTTGTCTAAGGATCTTCAAGGTACAGGTCAGTAAACTAGGTTTCTAGACTCTATCACTAACCAGTCACGTGACCTAGGAAAAATAATTGCAGCTCTTTGGAACTATGTTTCTTCATTTTCAAAATAACATTGGATTGGACTAGTTTTTCTGACCAGCTTCATCACTGGAGGACCTCATTTCAGCAGCTGTCTTGGGAATCCTGATTGAGAAACTTTGATTAGCCTATGTGGTCAATTTGAGGTCAAACATACAATGGCTATCAGGTGTTAGGCTCAGATCATTGAAGTCCCGAAGTTTCCTTCCAACACTAACAGTCGTTATTGGGACTTATTTGGTGCCTATCCTTCAATCATCATCAACAACAATGAGTTACAGAATACCTATTATTTTACCACATTGTGCTAGTCAAGGGGATACTAAAAGGTTTAAAAGATTGCTGCTTGATCTGGTTGGGAAGATGGGTTAGATAGATAAAATTAAGGAAACAGAGTAATGTATACAGGGTAGGAATGACAACCTAGGCCCAGGGCATTTGGGAAGACCTTCACAGAGGGGACTTTAGAAAGGTTAAGGTAGAATGTGGCGATAAGGTCTTAACAGACAAGATAAATGGAGTCATCAGAAATATGAGAGCTGGAATATTCAATGCCTGGCTTGGAATAAAGAGTAAGGTAGTTTGGCTGGAAAGAATTGTGTTATTAGTTAATGAGCCTTTAATCCCAAATTGTATACAGCAGCTTAGCTGTTATTTTAGCAAATGTGGTAGCTATTATTGCTACAGCTATATTTAGCCAACCTATAGTACATCAGACTATCCAACTGTTTACAATTACTTTTATTAACCCTAGGGAAATTATTGATGTGTCTCAGAATGTAACATTGACACAGTCAATGTAACAATAAATAATCGACGAATATTTATTGAATCCATATAGTGTGCAAGTCTTTATGGGGTATAAAACTGGATTGGAAAGTTTCTTGCCCTAAGGGAACAAACCAGTTGCAGTTATAAAATGGCTGCAAGGAAAAAAAACAAAATGAGGTACAAGACTATATAGTGAATTTAGCACTTTTCAAAATGTAAACCTTCAAGCAACCCACAGTTACAAAAGTGATCTTCTTCATACCCACAATGAGAAAGATTACCTTGGTACACTGATCACCCCTAAGCTGGTAGCTCTGGTCCAGGTTACTTCACCCCACCAACTCTAGGACAGGATTCCTTTACATTCGTTCACACTACATATCCTCTACCTAGTGACTTCCAAACATTCCAAAGTTTTTTAAATTGTATTTTTGTTTTATAGGTCCTGTGAGATTTATGCTTTAAAGAGATTCTGTTCTGATGTGTTTCCAGGATTTGTTTCAAGATTTAGAGCTCCTTTTAGCAGTTCTTGTAGTGGTGGCTTGGTACTGGCGAATTCTCTCAGCATTTGTCTGAAAAAGACTGTATCTTTCCTTCATGCATGAAGCTTAGTTTCGCTGGATACAAAACTCTTGGCTGATAATTGTTTTGTTTGAGGAGGCTGAAGATAGGGCCCCATTCCCTTCTAGCTTGTAGGTTTCTGCTGAGAAACTGCTGTTAATCTGATAGGGCACCTGGTGCTTTTGTCTCACAGCTCTTAAGATTCTTTCCTTCATCTTAACTTTATGTAACCTGATGACGAAGTACTTAGGTGATGATCTCTTTGTGATGAATTTCTCAGATGTTCTTTGTGCTTTTTGTATTTGGGTGTCTAGGTCTCTAGCAAGGCTGGGGAAGTTTTCCTCTATTATTCCTTCAAATATGTTTTCCAAACTTTTAGATTTCTCTTCTTCTTCAAGAACACTCATTATCCTTAGGTTTTGTTGCTTAACATAATCCCAGACTTCTTGGAGGCTTTGTTCATATTTTCTTATTCTTTTTTCTTTGTCTTTGTTAGATTGGGTTAATTCGAAGACCTTGTCTTCGAGCTCTGAATTTCTTTCTTCTACTTGTTCAATTCTATTACTGAGACTTTCCAAAGTATTTTGCATTTCTTTTTTTCTTTTCTTTTCTTTCTTTCTTTCTTTCTTTTTTTGTTTTTAAGACGGAATCTTGCTCCATCACCCAGGCTGGAATAGAGTGGTACGATCTCAGCTCACGGCAACCTCCACCTCCCAGGTTCAAGCGATTCTCCTGCCTCAGACCCCCCGAGTAGCTGGGATTACAGGTGCGCACCACCATGCCTGGCTAGTTTTTGTGTTTTTTTAGTAGAGACGGGGTTTCACCATGTTGGTCAGGCTGGTCTCAAACTCCTGACCTCAGGTGATCCGCCCACCTCCCAAAGTGCTAAGATTACAGGCATGAGCCACCACTACCAGCCAGCATTTTGCATTTCTATAAGTGTGTCTATTGTTTCCTGAAGTTTGCATTGTTTTTTATGTTATCTATTTCCTTGAATATTTCTCCCTTCACTTCTTGTGTCATTTTTTAGATTTCCTTGCACTGGGCTTCACCTTTCTCTATTGTCTCCCTGATTAGCTTAATAACTAACCTCCCGAATTCTTTTTTAGGTAAATCAGGGATTCCTTCTTGGTTTGGGTCCATTGCTGGTGAGCTAGTGTGATTTTTTGGGGGTGTTAAATAACTTTATTTTGTCATATTACCAGAGTTGGTTTTCTGGTTCCTTCTCATTTGGGTAGGCTCTGTCAGAGGGAGAGTCTAGGGCTAAAGGCTGTTGTTCAGATTCTTTTATCTCACAGGGTGTTCCCTTGATGTAGTACTCTCGCCCTTTTCCTGTGGGTGTGGCTTCCTGAGAGCCAAGCTGTGGTGATTGTTATCTCTCTTCTGGATCTAGCCACCTAGGAAGTCTACCAGGCTCCAGGCTGGTACTGGAGGTTGTCTGCACAGAGTCCTGTGATGTGAACTGTCTGTGGGTCTCTCAGTGGTGGATACCAGCACACTATTTGGGGTGTCTTCTGGGTCCTGCAGGAGGAATCCACTTCCTTCAGGTCACACCCCACTTTTGTGTATTGGATGTGGCTTCTGATGATGATGACAATGATAAGGATGCTTGCTCTCCTCCGCCCTCTGCAGGGTTCCCCTGGGCGCTGCACTCCTCCGCAGTCACTTTCCTCCTGACACCTGCCTCACTCTGATGTTTTCCATCCCAAAGTTTAAGTTCCAAATAGAATACATATTTTTTCTCCCTGACACATCATCTCCCCTGCACCCCACAATAAGCAAATATAAGAAAAACAGAAACCACTTCAATTGATATCTCCATCCTCCACAAAACAACAAAAGCCCACCAAACCATTCTTTCTCTGACAATTCCTACCCTTGGTGAATGGTACTACTTTCAACAACCCAGTCCCCAGGTCAGAAGATTTGGGCACTGGGAGAAAGGTACAGTGGGATGGGGGAAGATTGTGTACCTGAAAGGGTAGGGACAAAGGATTTCCATGAGGCCGAGGGATGTGTTCCTCCTGTTCATTATATTTCTACAAGACCTGTAGCAGTAATTGGCACTGAGTAATTGGTTCGTAAGTATTTGTCAGATTAAGCAGAAATTTGCTCAAACATAGAAATTATTGCCTTATCAAAAGGAGGGAATACATTACTATATCCTTTTGTTCTTTCCTTGACAGCATAAAGTTTGATCCACAGATTCTTGAACTGGTATGATTAGTACTTTGGTTCTGTTTCATCAAAGGCTGAATAGACTTTTGTGAGCTAGCTCCAAAATTTAAGCTGCATTTATAATAGGACTTCTGAGGGAAATGGTGTGTAGCATTTCAAGCAGCCAATTTACAAACATGCTTTTGGAACACATCTTGTTTATAAAATTGGGGGTTCTCTGTATTCATTATGATAAATATTAAATGGATGTGTCAGATACTAGACACTAAAGGTGTACTGAAGACGGCAAGATTGCTTCCAGTGGGGTAAGTGAGAGAACTTTTCAAGATGGAGGATTTATGCAGAGCCTTTAAGAATAGGTAGGAGGGCCGGGCGCGGTGGCTCAAGCCTTTAATCCCAGCACTTTGGGAGGCCGAGACGGGCGGATCACGAGGTCAGGAGATCGAGACCATCCTGGCTAACACGGTGAAACCCCGTCTCTACTAAAAAGACAAAAAACTAGCCGGGCGAGGTGGCGGCGCCTGTAGTCCCAGCTACTCGGGAGGCTGAGGCAGGAGAATGGCGTGAACCCGGGAGGCGGAGCTTGCAGTGAGCTGAGATCTGGCCACTGCACTCCAGCCTGGGTGACAGAGCGAGACTCCGTCTCAAAAAAAAAAAAAAAAAAAAAAAAAAAAAAAAAAAAAAGAATAGGTAGGAGTTGGAAAGGCAGAGAGAAGGTAGAAGGGCAAACTAGATGATAGGAAAATTATGAGCAAATGCAAGAATTAACAAGGGGAACAAGGGGATAATGAGTAAATGTTTAAGTTGTGCACAGAAATATCTGATATGTAGAAAACATGTTACCACAAGAGTAGCATTTTAGCAAGATTAACCTCAGGGTTATCTGTGGCATGATTTGGAGTTGGGCAAGACTGGAAACAGGAAAATCAATTAAGAGCCTATTTTGTAAGTCCTGACATGAGTTAATGGCCCAGACAAGAGTGGTAGTGAGTATGCAAAGAAAATGGAAAAAGACAATAGGAAATGAATTATATTTTATTATTAATACTTCACAGAGCAAAAGATATATCCAGGTCTTTTGTTTTATAGCAAATGTGTAAACTACAGTGGCATATTCTCTGAAATATTCATTAGTAAGATTAGTAAGGCCTTGTATTATTTCTGTTGAAGGTACTTTTGTTTATGTAAAAGACATATTGAATAATATATAATTATACTGACAGTTGACCTTTTCATTATTAAAAAGACACACTGGCATTTCTATTTAGAGAAAAACTGTGGATTAAAAATCTGAAAAACTCTCCCATTGTAAATAATTTGGAAGGCCCGGAGCAGGGACTCACACCTGTAATCCCAGCACTTTGGGAGGCCGAGGCAGGTGGATCACCTGAGGTCAGGAGTTCGAGACCAGTCTGGCCAACATGACAAAACCTCATCTCTACTAAAAACATAAAAATTAGCTGGGTGTGGTGGCGGGTGTCTGTAGTCCCAACTACTCGGGAGGCTGAGGCAAGAGAATCGCTTGAACCCAGGAGGCGGAGGTGGCAGTGAGCTGAGTTCGCACCACTGCACTCCAGCCTGGGTGATAGAGCAAGACTCTCTCTCAATAACAAAATAAAACGAAAAGCATTAACAAATCATTTAGAAATTCAGGGTAAAATAAAACATATCCATGCACCAAAAATGAAGAAGGAATTGAAAACCAAAGTGGTGCCGGGGAAGATGATGTTATGGGTGCCTGAAGAGTTTGTTGGTCTTGTTAACCTAGAGCCTCGGGTTTACTCTTCTATGTAAGAGCAGGAGAGACCTTGGACCAGTGACAGGTTAAATGCCCATATAATGCTAGACCTCTCAAAAAGTTGTGACCTCAAAAAAAAAGGGCTACCTAACAAAAATATACCTACCAACACAGGAAGGCAAAAGAAAGCTTGATTTTCATGTATGTTCCACATAGACCAAAATAGTATCCCCTTAAAATTTGTAACCATAAGCCCTTATTTGTCATTTGAACTCACACACTTGTAGAACCCAGGAACATTCCCACACTGAGAAATTAACCTAAAAAAGGTAATCAAGGCCAGGCTGGTAAACCTCCAGGGTGCTTGGTGGAGGCAAACGCAGTATCTTTCTGGAGGGTACCTCTTACACCCTAGTTGCACATAAATTCCATACAGCAAGCAGAGCAGATAAAAACTTACCAAAGACAGAAGGAAATAATCTACTATGAGTGAGAGTTAGCAGATACATGAAATAGCATGATCATATTTCAAGAACTTCAATTAATAGAAGTATTGGTTAGTTATTACAAAATCTTTTTTTTTTTTTTTTTTTTTTTTTTGAGATGGAGTCTCACTCTTGTTGCCCAGGCTGGAGTGCAACCTCCACCTCCCAAGTTCAAGTGATTCTCCTGCCTCAGCCTCCCAAGTAGCTGGGATTACAGGTGCCAGCCACCAAGCCCGGCTAATTTTTAGTAGAGAGGAGGTTTCGCCATGTTGGCCAGGCTGGTCTCAAACTCCTGACCTCAGGTGATCCGCCTGCCTCGGCCTCCCAAAGTGCTGGGATTACAGGCATGAGCCACCGCGCCCAGCCGACAAAATCTTTCTATACTTGTAGACTTCAAAAAAGAAATTAAAAACATTAGAAAATAACAAGTCATTAATTTAAAAAAAAAGATATTTTGAGACCTCATTCTGGGCAGGTTATTGGGAAAGGGGAGAGAGTTGGGCACAAAGCAGGGCTAAGACGAATGTCTGGGAATTGTCAACACTTCAAACCTAGTGTCCAAGGGGCTAGTGTGAACTTCCATTCTATTCAATTAATGCTGATATTTAAAACGTCAGCTTTTCTTAGTGAAACCTCATGACATGGATCTTCATTAAGTGGTGATAATTTGAGTAAAATGGTGGAAGAATAGTGGCTGTGAAATTCTGTCCAGTTGAAAGCAAGACTCTAGCCACCAGATAGCAGGGGTGGAGGGGTCAGAGTAGGGGTGGAAGATAGCAGCTGACAAGGACTTGGGTGACTGTCAAGACCCTGGTCAAGAGGGCTTGAATGTAGGGAAGATGTATATACCAGCAGAGAAATGAGTTACAAGATAAATTGGGAAAGAAGTCCTGTAATACAGATGAGGCATGCATGAGGAAGATAGAAAGCAGGAATGACATAGTTCAGGCTTGGAAATAGGAGTACCCTGGATACCAGAATTAGGTTAACATGGCTAGTTCCAGACCCTACATGCTGGTGGGAATGGAGTTTCCAATATGCTGCCAGGCTTTCTTGCTCAGATCTTGAGCAAATTTAGGGCCTAATGCTGGTTGGAGTTTCATGATGCAGGAACTGATACAACCAACTATATTTATATATCCACTTATCTCTAGATTGTGCAATACCCTTAAGACTTAAAAAATGAAGACTCTTGCATTAGTATTGGTTAATAAAACAACTGTCATCCCTTTAACTTTCTTCAAAACATCATGCAAAATACTTCTTTTTGCAGACATGACTTCTATTTGAATGAATGTTGAATCTCAGTGAACACATTTATGATAAGTCCGTCCAATTCTGCTATCTGGCTTCCACTATCACTAAAATTTCTTTTAAGATGTTTATGAAAAAAAGCACTTTTTTTGCTGAGAAAGTGTCTTTACAGGAGTAATTTTTCATTTTAGAAAATTTTACTTTGAACTTTCCAAGATTTCCCCCCCAAGTGTAGAATGTTTTCTGTTTTAGAGATGGAATCCCAGTTGGCCCTCATCTCTCCACCCTAATGGCCTGCTGTATTGCTGTCCAGCTGCAGGCTCAGTCCAGATGAGCTGCTCTTTTCTTTCTGGAAATAGCCTGCAGCTTCCCTACTCCTAGGGTTGAGGGTTTGCTTCTGAGAACCACAAGGTCGTTCTGGCCCTTTTGGGTCAGATCTCTTGGGAACTGATGCTGCCAAATTGCATTTGAGATTCCAAATTCTCCTGGACCCTTGACTGAAATGGCTCCTTGTTCTTCCCCGCTGCCCTCCACAGAGCCCTCATCCTCCTCAGCCCATTCTCTTGCTGTCTCCATCTCAGTCTCCAGCTCACAGCTCCTGCTTTAGAGGAGTTTCAGCGTTCTGTTCAGCTGGGGCTGTGCAAAATGCTAGGGGTACCAGCAATCTTCCAGAGTTAGAAAGTGCTGTTTTCCATAAATAAAAATAGGATTCTGAGCTTCGATGTTTGACTTTGAAGGCAGAGAGAAAGTTAAGGAAGATTAGTTTACAGTGTGCTCTAAAATTTCCAAAGTGTATTCCATGATACATCTCATCTTGAGAAATGCCTAGGAGAAAAACAAGCTAGGTCAAAGTACTTCAGGTGAAATTGGTTAAAGAAATTTATAGAAATCTGCATACTATCCTTGTTCATAGAAATTCACAATCCACAGCAGCATGCTAACAGCCCTGAGAAGAACTATAGTAAGGCAACCTGTTTGACTTTGATTAATACAATGTTTTCCAAACTTTTTGACCTCTGCAACTTTTTTTGGAATAATACATATTATCATCCAGAAGCAGCTAGAATGATGGGGACCACACTTTGGAAAACACTAGAACCACTTGCATCTAACGGCATTGACTCAGGCCTTATTTCCTTTGCAGCTACTGTTGTCTTGCCAGAGAAGCTCATTTTCCCCTTCTGGACCTTTCTTCTTTCTTGGTCTCTGTGATGTTCCTTATTCTAGTGCTCCTCCTACCTCCTCATGGTGTCCTAAACCTGGGTGTTCTCCAAGGACCAGGCCTCAGCTCAGTTTTTTCTTTTCTTCCTTAGGGGTCACATTCTATATATTGTCTTCAATCATCACTCATATTTGGACTTAAAAAAATGAATCCCTACTATCTCTCCAAGCTCTAGTGCTGCGTCTCAAAATGCCCCAGAACGTTTTCACTTGTATATTTTGCTGGCACCTCAAATTCAACAGATTTATATCTCACTTTCCATAAAATGCAGGGTTTTTTTTTTGCCTTCCCCCAAGGACTAGTCACTTTGGCTATGATTTTTGTGGACAATATTTTTTAGAAATATTAAATAAGGACTTCATTTGAATAGAACCCTGTCATTTGGCATTATTTTTTGCTGACATAGACATTGGTGGGGGGAAAAGCTCCTCAAAATCTAGCACTTTCAGCCCTGCATTACGTACTATGGATACTAGATTAAGAGAAACTATGATGGTAAGAAATGATATCACTCTTTTTTTTTTTTTTTTTCAAATGTTTATTTTATGTACAAAGAACTATCATGGTTTTTCACTGAGTAGATGCCTTGGATAATCCTTTGAAGGAAGATCATTTAGTCCAACTTAATGAAACCGATATCCTTCGCGTACTGACGGAAACACTGGCGGCACATATTGAGGCCATATTTCCGGATCAGACCGTGCCGGTTTGAACACACGCGACAAGAGCGAGAACCCTGGCCGAATTTTCGAGGGTGGCTCCAGTACAGCTGCTGGTGACCCATCCTGCTCTCAGAAGTGCAACGAGGTAAAAGGCGAAATGATATCACTCTTAATGTCCTTTTTTAAAATCACAAAGGATAACCTCTATTTAGTCACCAAAGTTAACTATTTAACATTTAAAATACAAGGCAAAATGTCAAAAATGAATAGCCTTCATATACACAACGAATAACCAATTACAGTCCATAAAGTTGCAGAAAAATCCCATTTTAATAGCAATAAGGAAGATGAAAAACTCAGGAATAAACATAATACGAAATATGAAAAACCTAGATGTGAACAATTTAAAACACTCCTGAAAGCCAGAAAAGTAGATGTGTGCAAATGGAAAGACAATCTCTATTCTTGGGTAAGATGAGTCAATATTATAGACATGTCAGTTATCCTTAAATCAATTTACAGATTTAATGCAATCTCAAAAAAATTACCAAGAAGCTTTTTTATTGAGTTATACAAGTTGACACAAAGTTCATGTGGAAAAACAAACATGCAAGAATAGTCAGGATAACACTGAAAAACAAAAACTACAAGAAAAGAAAAACACTGAAGAAGATAAAGTACTTCATGTAAAAAGGGGGTTTTAAGAAAATAAACACTTATCTGCCTGCTTTTGCAAAAGGAATGCAGGAGGGATAAACCAAACACAATGAGATTGGTAACCTACAGGCAGTGGACAAAGATGGGGTGGAAAGAATGTGTAGGAAGAATGAGGGGAGAGTGCCACTTCTCTGTGTAGACCTTTTGTTTTTGCTTTGCTTTGTTTTTGAGATAGGGTCTGGCTCCGTCACCTGGGCTGGATTGCAGTGGTATGATGATGGCTCACTACAGCCTCGAACTCCGAGGCTCAAGCAATCCTCCTACTTCAGCCTTTGGAGTAGCTGGTACTACAGGTACGCACCACCACACCTGGCTAATTTTTTGTTTTTTGAGACAGAGTCTTGCTCTGTTGCCAGGCTGAAGTGCAGTGGTGCAATTGCGGCTCACTGCAACACCCGCCTCCCACGTTCAAGCAATTCTCCTGCCTCAGCCTCCGAGTAGCTAGGACTACAGGTGCGTGCCACCATGCCCAGCTAATTTTTGTATTCTTAGTAGAGATGGCGCTTCACCAAGTTGGCCAGGCTGGGCTCCTGACCTCAGGTGATCCACCTCCCTTGGCCTCCAAAAGTGCTGGGATTACAGGCGTGAGCCACCACGCCCAGCCTGCCTGGCTAATTTTAAAAATGTTTTGTACAGGTGGGGGTGTTACTATGTTGTTCAGGCTGGTCTTGAACTCATGGGCTTAAGTGATCCTTCTGCCCAGGCCTCCTAAAGCCCTGGGATTACAGGCCTGAGCCACCATGCCAGGACTGTACATCTTTCTGTATAGCTCTGACTGTCATAAACATGGTAACAGCCCACATATGCACCTCCCCAAATAAATAATTAAAATCACCCAGGATGTAGGGCAACCCCAAATGGAATATGAAGAGTGGTAGATGAAACTACGTGTATTAAATGAATAACATAATCACACTGAAGTAAGTGGGGAAGGAAAGAACTAACTTGAATATTCTTGGAAAATAGTATTTTGACTATAAACTGTAAGATGAAAGACCAAAAACCTGGATAGAAATATTGTACTCTAATTAGTAAATTTGTTTCTTGGGGAGATTGGTTTGCAATTCTTAAAGTGCTTTCTGTGTACACATTACTATGACTGAACAAATAAAAAAATATATTGTGGATAATGAGAGCCAGGTTTCCCACTGCCAGAGAAAAAAGTTACAAATAAGGAAAGAGGGCAAGGCTAAGAATGAACTTTGTGTTGGATTAAAATGGAAGGTATCAGTATAAACTCATGGTTTTATATACATATACACACACAGATATTTTTAGAAATAAATGCAGACGTGTGAGAGTGTGTTAAAATACACATGTAAAACCTGTCTTTCTGGGCTGAGAAGACCTGAAAGAAATGATGACCCAGGAACACTGGGCATACCTAACAAACTGATATTGGTTTCTTTTCTTTGCCTTTCTTTTCTTTTTTTTATTTTTTTTGTGAGATGCAGTCTCACTCTGTGGCCCAGGCTGGAGTACAGTGACACAATCTTGGCTCACTGCAACCTCTGCATCCCAAGTTCAGGCAAGTCCCTTGCCTCAGCCTCCTGAGTAGCTGGGATTACAGGTGCGCACCACCACACCTGGCTAATTTTTTGTGTGTTTTTAATAAAGATGGGGTTTCGCTATGTTGGCCAGGATGGCCTAGAACTCCTGACTTCATGTGATCTGCCTGCCTTGGCCTCCCGAAGTGCTGGGACTACAGGTGTGAGCCACCACGCCTCTCCCAGATCTTGGTTTCTAAATATAATTCTCCATTAAAAGAAACCAAGGCTCCTTGGAAAATGATTGCTTCTGTGTCTGGGGCAGGGAAAGTAGAAAATTAGTCTAGAATATCTTCTAGCACCAGCAAATAAAGAAATAAAGAATTGCTCAAAAGACAATACAGGCATTTTTGGAAGGACACAGAAATCAACTTGAAAGATAGCTGATTGACCAATCTGGGAAAATTTGAGTAAAAAAAAAAAGTTACTTTTTGATTATAACCAAAAGAATTCCTGAAATAAACACCCATGCATTTATACTGATATAAATAATCAAATAAATAAATAAAGGGGGAGAAGGCACAACTCTTCTTTACAAGTAGAATTTAAATGAATAAATGTGGAAAAAATGTTGAAAATATTACAGAAAGTCACCATTAGGCAAACACCAAAGCAATCATTGTTGCAGGCAAGAACCATCCACCAATACTAAAGTTGCTGGACAAAAGTATGATTACAAACAGGATTTTTCATCGTTTCAATGTAGCTCCCACAATGTGCTTATTAATTACAAAGAAAAGAAAGTTACTTTATAACGGAGAAGCCTGCCAGATACTACCTTAACTAAGTGATCACATTTAACATTATCAGTAATAAAATATATTGACGTGTACCCCGTAACATGATGTACTGGCAAAGGCACAATGTTGTTTCAATGGTATGCTTACCAAAAACATATAACCTCAATTTATCATGAGAAATATCAGGCAAACTCAAATTAAGAGACATTGCACAAAAGAACTGACTAGTATTTATCAAAAGTGTCGATGTCATAGAAGACAAAGATAAAAGAAAAACTGAGGAACTGTCACTGATTGGAAACTAGGGACATGACAACTAAATGCAATGTGAGATCCTGGACCAGAAGAAGGAAGTTAGTGGGAAAATGGAAGAAATTAGAATAAACTTTGTAGATTGGTCAATTGTATTATAATTTCCTGGTTTCAATAATTTTACTATGTTATATTTTATACTTAACAAATACATGTACATTTTACAAATACAAGTACACTACATTTACAAATGCCACTTTGTATTTACATAAAATAAAAAATTCTATTTCTCTATTAGATATTAACATTAGAGAAATCTGAGTGAAGGGCATATGAGAATTATCTGTACAATGTTTGCCACTTTTCTATAAGTCTAAAATTATTCAAAATAAAAGTTAAAGACAATTAGATAAATTAGGACATAATTTTCAGCTATTAGAAGTAAATAATACTCAAGAACTGAAATTAAAAGAAATCTAGTGAAAAGGCAATGATATTTAATTTAATTTTTGACCTGTTACGGTATATTTTAATCCAATTTACATTTTCTTTAAAGTATTTTCTATGTAGCAGAGTAGCACAGTAGAAGCATGCTGGACCCATAAAGTATTTTCTTATGACAACATAATTTGGCAGGGCTGGTAAGCTTAATGTGTTTTCTAGTATGCCCATTTTTTCCTAAAATCCTGCGTCTTGCTGTTAACATATGGTTCAACATGATAATGGGCATTAAGGAAAAGTTGAGAGATATGAGAAAAATATAAAGGTTACTTAAGTGACCTTTAAATTGTTGTTAGAGACCAAAGTAAATTTATTATTATTTTTAAAAAGTAAAGTATTATCTTTGTTTACCCTGACTTCATTTCATTTTAAGACACTAAAATTGTTTTCCATATTTGCATTTTTGTATGTGCACAGCTGTACTCCTAGATATATAAGCTAGTTCTCTTTTCTCAGCTGTGTAGGGATCTAGTTACAAATCCCCTGGAGAAAACTGGATGAGGGAGTTGGGTGGAGAAATTGAATTCTCTGATCCTTTCCTAAGCTAGTGAAAAGCCTTCTTGAGTTTTTAATACTTCAGCCTTAGATTGCAGTGTAGATGCAACTAATGTGCTTGGAGTGCTCCATACAAAGAATATCCTTTTTTTTCCTGAACTGGAGGAGTAGCCTGACAGCACTATCAGCATTTTAAATACAACTTTAAACAAAGCAGAGGCAGATAGGATTTTTAATACTTGGAATTAGGTTCTTTACTTGCAGTAAAATGCAGACAAAACTAAATAGAAGATAAAGTTCATGTGGATTCATGTGAATAACTGGGTTCAACAGGGAAGAGAAGAATATTCAGTCAATTAAAAAAATCCAGAGAAAAAATGGAAACGATTGCTGTGATTGGCAGGAGGAACTACTATCTGATATTAGTCGTTTTTATTCCTTTTGAGTTTCTGTGCTTTATTTCTGGGATACTGTTAAGAAAAAGAAAAAGGAAGTTAGCAAGATACCAAATATTTCATACTAACCAGCAGCTTAAAATGGTTGCTTTCAATAATGTTGAAGAGTTACATGGTGTGATGTTTTCATTTTATGTAGAAAGGAAGAAATTGCTATGAACAAAGCATGTTGTGCCTCTGAGGAACTGTGAGGTTCAAGCATGTGCCAAAACAAGGTTGGTCATTATTCTTGTGAACGCTGAGATATTTAATGAGGTTTCAAATATCTGAAATTACTGAAGGTGCATTTTCTATTAACCCAGTTAGTTATTTTTCAGATATCCAAATTTCGGAAAGTCATTTGGTATCCTGGCAAGGACATATCACTCACCCTGAAGAATGTGGTAGCTGTGCAACATGGCAACATAAAACCTCTCTTAGATAACATTGCCTGTAACTTTGAATGTGTTTGTACACTCTTTCAGTAGCATGTATTACACTGTGTTGAAATAGCCTGTTTACTTGACCATCTTCTCAAATGGATAGCAAATCCCTGGAGAGCAGATGCTGACTTCCATTCACCATGTATCTCTAGACGCTGAGGACCCAACACTCCAAAATGAGATTCAATAATTACCTGAAGAATGAATGAGTGAATGAATCTCATTCTCTACTATAGATTCTGATTTGAACAGAAGGCAAAGGAAAATGGTGATGACCATGCTGTTTTGCATCACCTTCTAGATGTCAGCTTTATGTTAGAGGGACCTATTTCTCCATCATGGCAGCCTCTTCCTCAAAGTAGTTCCAAGTATTCAGGAGTCCTTTCACATTTCTGCTTTCTTAGGGTAAACTCTTTACCAGTTATTTGCCAATGCTCTTGCTTCAGGGTTCCTTAAGCCTCATTGCCATCCTTTCAGCTTTGTTTAGGGGCTATGAGGTAAAATGTAACGACTCAAATACAGTTTAAAACCAATGTCAAATTAACAAAAGGGTCTATAACTGATCTACAAAATTTGCCAATTTTTCCCTGCTTAACACATTATTTAGTATTCAACAATAGAAATCACATATCCAGATGTGTCTTGCCCATTTGTATACAGTCTTTTTTTTTTTTTTTTTTTTTGAGATAGAGTCTCCTTCTTTTGCCCAGGCTGGAGTGCAGTGGCTCGATCTCTGCTCACCAAAAACTCTGCCTTACGGGTTCACGCCATCCTCCTGCCTCAGCCTCCTGAGTAGCTGGGACTACAGGTGCCCACCACCACGCCTGGCTAATTTTTTGTATTTTTAGTAGAGACGGGGTTTCATCGTGTTAGCCAGGATGGTCTTGATCTCCTGACCTCGTGATCGGCCTGCCTTGGCCTCCCAAAGTGCGGGGATTACAGGTGTGAGCCACAGCACCCGGCCAGTATAGAGTCTCAAATAAGAATAATCAAACAATAATGTATTTGGTGGTTGTTCTGTCTGCACATGTTCTCTCATTATTACCATAAGAGTGAATCTCTGCCATGGAACATCAAACATGGAGCTGGTTAGAAATAGCCTGTCAGCGGTATAATTAATAGGCTGTCTATTATGCAAGACCTAGATGCAGACAGGTTAGAGCACTTGCTATATTAGTCACTTTTAAAGAAGTTCTACCCAGTGTGACAAAATGCCTTTTTTCCCCAAATGGTAAAAGTGGCATAAAAATATTCCAGGAAGTTTAGAAGGCAGCAAAAATAAAAATAAAAATCCCATATTGCCTTGATACAACCGTGTTACCACATTTCAGAAATCCCATCCAGTTTTTTTATATACATGCTTTTTGCATACTTGTATTCACAAGAAAATACATTTTGCATTCTGCTGTTTTTCCTTAACATTGCATCATTTACATTTTTCATGCTATTACATGAATTTCATACATATTAATTTATAGCTTCAGAAAGAAAGTATACCCTTGTTAGCCAGCTCTGGAAGCACAATATACACCAAAGGATGAGGCAATTGTATGTGCGCTTTTTGCTTTATCTTAAAAATGTTAAATTTATTGCTATGGTGATTTGGTGTTGACTATTTTTGTTAGCGTTGTTTAGGGTTAATTATATTTATGAAAGAAGGTAGTTATTTTCACATGTATATAATACTTCTATTGAAGGCATCTTCAGTTCTGTTCCTCTTGATTAACCCAATTATCTGAATTCCCCCTCCTGCCCACCCCAGGGGTTGTAATTAATGCATCATTAGATTTTACTACTTCTTTCATAGAAATGAAAAATATTAAAAGGCTTAGATGACTTGTCCAAGTTTTAAAACAAGAGTATCCATAGTAGAACACTATAATTCTTGTATACATACATCTATATGTATATATACATACACATATCTATACACACATACATATATATACGTGTGTGTGTGTATACATATATATTTTTTGAGACAGGGTCTCACTCTGTCATCCTGGCTGGAATGCAGTGGTGCAATCACAGCTCACTGCAGCCTCAAGCAGATCCTCCCATCAGGTGCATACCACCACGCTGGGCTAATTTTGGTATTTTTTGTAAAGATGGGGTTTTAGTATGTTGCCCAGGCTGGTCTGGAACCTGCCTCAACCTCCCAAAGTGCAGGGATTACAGGTGTGAGCCACCTCACCCGACCTCAAGCATATTTTCTCCCATTTTCCTTCTTGTCACAGGTCGCATTTCCCCCTGGCCTGGTAAATCATTCAGCCCGTTCACTTGGACAAAGTAATTAATCCAGAGTGAGACCATGCAAGCAAGGACAATTAAAATTCTTCCCTGAAATGAATACAGCATAAGGAAGTTGGAAGAGAGTAACTCTCTTTACTCTTGGGTTGCCAAGCCTGGAAGATGTCAAGTTGGTGCTGCTGGCTGCTATTTTTTCTGCCATCTGAGAGAAGGCGTGTCTTCAGTTAAAAATAATAAAGCTGAACAGAGATGAGAGACAGACAGCTGGAGGACTAAGCTATTGGTTCCTAGAACCCTCCATTCTGTTCTGTGAATTATTTCTGTATCATTTCTTCCACTATGAGGCAATAAAATTAAACTTTCTTAAGCTGAGTTTAATTGTGTGTGTATTTTTTTTATAACTTACAACCAGAAAAGTCCTAACTAATACAGTTTCTGTAACTGTAGATAAGACATTACCATCACCAGCAAAGAGCAGCCAATAGAGTAAAAAGATTCAGCTCCCTATAATATGGTAAAGCTATGAAAATGAGGCAACATATAGGCTGAAGGTGGAAGAATATTTTGGAAATCTAGCATCTGAATGTATTTTGAAAAGCAGTTAATATTTGAAGAATCTAGGTCCACTACAATCAATATTGTAGATATTTCCCAAAGCATGGTCAAATATGCCATAGTTTATGTGAGAGTGTGCTAGCCTAAAACAGGGGGTAAGAACAGAAAGCGATAAAAAGGTAATAATGTAACAGTCCTGAGTTGGTTATAATTTCTTAGGAATTATAAATGGAGAAAAGGACTTGAGGGATATAAGGATGAATGACTGTCACATTTATCTACCCTTTAAAAAATATCTTTGTAAACCTTATATATTAGATTGCTTATAGTTGTCTACAGCTTGTTTCTAAAGCAGTAAAGAGTATTAACAGAGGAACTTAAGGCACTGAAGCATAACATTGTTACTGATATGGTTTGGATTTGTATCCCTGCTCAAATCTCATGTACAATTGGAGGAGAGGCCTGGTGGGAGGTGATTGGATCATGGGGGCAGATTTCCCCCTTGCTATTTTTGTGATAGTAAGTGAGTTTTCATGATATCTGATCCTTTGAAGGTGTGGGGCACTTCTCCCTTCTCTCTCTCTTCCTCCTGCTCCACCATGGTAAGACATGCTTGCTTCCCCTTTGCCTTCCACCATGATTGTTAAGTTTCCTGAGGCCTCCCAGTCATGCTTCCTGTTCAGACTGCAGACTGTGAATCAATTAAACCTCTTTTCTCTATAAATTACCCAGTCTCACGTAGTTCTTTATAGCAGTGTGAGAATGAATTAATACAGTTACTTCAGTGTTTTTAACTGTATTAACACTCGATTTGGGTTGATTGATTTAACCATAGTTAATTCTGTTGATGGGGTATGAGGGAGTAATTTGATAAAAAGGTCTGAATTTATATATTGTTCTCAAGTAAATAGTAATTTTAAAGGAATCATAGACAAAAATGTTACCTTGCTGACATCTTTTTAAAAATAAAATATTTACCTTAAAAAATATATATATATTTTTTGAGACGGAGTCTCGCTGTGTTGCCCAGGCTGGAGTGCAGTGGCCGGATCTCAGCTCACTGCAAGCTCCGCCTCCCGGGTTTATGCCATTCTCCTGCCTCAGCCTCCCGAGTAGCTGGGACTACAGGTGCCCACCACCTCGCCCGGCTAGTTTTTTGTATTTTTTAGTAGAGACGGGGTTTCACCATGTTAGCCAGGATGGTCTCGATCTCCTGACCTCGTGATCTGCCCGTCTCGGCCTCCCAAAGTGCTGGGATTAAAGGCTTGAGCCACCGTGCCTGGCCTACCTTAAAATATTAACGTTCTGTCAGAGAAAATTAAAATGTAGATAAAATATCTTAGTATTTTAATCTTAATAAAGTGTATATTCATCATAATATTTTCTTATATTTAATTATTTTCTTATATTTAATACAGCAACATAAAAGTCTAGATTAGGGACATGAAAATATTCTATAATAGTTTTGCAAGAAAGTGATTTTATTAGGGCAAGCAACAAGACTATTAATGTCATGCATGGATATTTTATTTTAAAAATTGTGTAATTATTTTTTTAGTAACATATGGATTCCCCGGCACTTTTGTTTTATAACCTCATTCTTAAAAATTCTGGTGGCTTGTTTTCTTTTATTTCCCTCAATTGTGGTGATCTTAAACAGATCTTGAGTTTTAGATCTGCCATTCATTCTAATACAGATGCGTAAATATATTTTCTCCAGTTGCCTATTTATTACAAAGACAGTTTATTTGTGGGCACCATACAGACATCTGCATTTTATTGGACTTAATTTTTGGTAATAAAGACCTCCCACGTTACAGATTCTTTCCAGCCTAAATGTGCCTGTGTGGGAAGCAAAAGAACCGTCAGTCAGGGGAAAAAGAGAATCCATATGGTGCTCATGATTCTACTTCCCTGGCTTAAATGAAGAAAGAGTTGAGTATAGACAATGCCCCCAGCACATCTCTGTTTTTTTCTTCTGAAAAGCATGCTGCTATGGTTTGAATGTTTGTGTCCCTCAACAACTCATATGTTGAAACTTAATTGCCAATGTGATAGTATTAAGAAGAGATGGGGAATTTAGGAGGTAATTAGGTCAAGAGGGCTCTGCCCTTGTGTATGGGATTAGTGTCATCATAAAAGAGGCCCAAGGGAGTTTATTTGCCCCTTTTGCCTTCTGCCATGTGAGGACATGTCCAAGGTGCTATCTATGAGAACCTGGGACCCCCAAGAAACTCGATCTACTGGTGCCTTGATCATGGACTTTCCAGCCTCCGAAAGTGAGGGCAGTACATTTCTGTTTATAAATTATCCAGACCAAGATATTTTGTTAGAGCAGCCCTAATGGACTAAGGCACTTGCCATAATAAAGAAGATTGGTGTCAGTTCCAAACCAGTACCTTTGAGTCAGCTCAGTTCATGCATGTACCATGCATCAAGCCATGGCTACTTAACTTAAATTTTAAGGGCACATTTTATTTTGCCTCTAATCTTGCTCTGTTTCTCTTGCATCTGTGTCTAGTCTCTGGCTCTTTCCAGTCTCTTCCACTTTGGGGCTCACTTCTACCCTTTGGATATGTTTGATTTTGGTTTCCCCAGTTGAATCTTCATTACTCTCCAGGGACTTTGGTTTAAGTTCCCACACAGGCCCTATGATATGGAGAAATCTTAAACTTCAAATCTGTCAAAAAGTAGTCAAAATATTGTGTCTTCAGCTTTATAAAAATGACAAACCAAAATTGATAATATAACTTAAAGTGATGATATGTCTTCTTCGTTATTACAGTTATACATAATTCTCCACTGTGAGGAGAACGGACAGGGCCAGAAAGCTTTTCTTTTGATTGATAACAAAGTACCTGGAACAGCTCATTTCTCTTGGTCAATAATACCTACGGGATGAGGAGGAAATTGAAACTCATGTATTCATTACCATCAGTGTTACCTCTCTCTGCACAAACAAGAAAAACCTATTAATATTACCTTCCCTGTATTTCTACTATTCACAGCTGTTTGTCAACTCTGAATTTCAGCTATAGAGAAGACACTACTTCTTACGACACTGCTGTGTTCATGTCAGTGTAAATTATTGGGTAAATTTAAATGCAGTTTAAGAAGCTTCCTTTTGCTGAGGGAAATGAAAATATGACTTAACCTTAAAAAACATTATGGGGCCGGGCATGGTGGCTCACGTTTGTAATTCCAGCACTTTGGGAAGCCAAGGTGGGTGGATCATGAGGTCAGGAGTTCGAAACCAGCCTGCCCAACACAGTGAAACCTGGTCTCTACTAAAAATACAAAAATTAGCCGGGCATGGTGGCACGCACCCGTAATCTCAGCTATTTGGGCGGCCAAGGCAGGAGAATCGCTTGAACCTGGAAAGTGGAGGTTGCAGTGGGCCGAGACCACGCCACTGCGCTCCAGCCTAGGTGACAGAGTAAGACTCTGTCTCAAAAAAAAAAAAAAAAAAAAAAAAGAAATCATGTTAAGACAAGGTCCTACTGGATTAGGGTGGGGGTCCCTAACACAATGACCCACATGTTATTTCTCAAGGAGAGAGAAATCTGAACACATTGACATGCAGGGGGAATGCCATGTGATGTGGTGGCAGAAATTGGAGTGATGTATCTACAAGTCAAAGTACATGGAAGATTGCCGGCAACCCCCTTCTCTGGAGCCTTGCAAGACAGCATAGCCCTGCTGACACCTTGATTTCAGACTTCTAGCCTCTAGAATTGTGAGAATGAATTTCTGTTGTTTAGCCAACCAGTTTGTGGTAATCTGGCAGCTCTGGGAAACCAACACACTAGTTAAGGAGGCAGAACAAACAGTAATAGAGATCTATGGATAAAAAGAATGGAAATATAGCTTTCTAAATGTCATGGACAGTAATTCTTAAAATACAGGTTTCCTCTGCAAAAATCTAGTAAGCTGTCTGACATTTTGATTTACTGTGTGATTTAAAATGAGTTACCTAACCTCTCTGAACCTGTTTCTCATCAGTGAAGGGGGCTTTGGGTTACCAGCTCTGAAGCCTGTCCCACTTGTAATACCACCAATCTGTAATTGTGTAATTTGAGAAGCTATTAGGTTAAGAGAAAGTCACTAAGGGAATTTAGTTTCTCCTGTATCTGCCCTGTTCACCCCCGAAGGTGAGAAGTGTGTGAAACTAAAGTATCTTATTCTCCAAGCTGAGCATCATTTCGGGTATATGTAGTTGAAGGACAAATTATCTTCTGGCTTAGGTGCTGCTCAAGCCTCCTTACTGCCAAGCATGTTTGAATAAATAAAAAAATGAACACCAATGTCTACCCACTGACTAATCAACCCAGCAATATAATGGAAAAGAGGGAATTCACGCAGCCTTGAATCTGGGCCTCAGAGGACTGCCTGGGCAGGCGGTTTAAATTCCTTAAGCCTATATTCTTATCCGTAAAATGGCGATATTATTACTTTAATGGGTTGTTGAGAGAACGAAGTCAAATAGAATATATGTATATATGTATATATGTGTATATATTATATGTGTGTATATGTGTGTGTGTATATGTATATATGTTTGTGTAGATATATGTATATAAGTGCCTAGTATCCAGTGGACGTTTACAAATGTTACTTGCTTACAAAATTCTGGCTTACAGAAAGTACGCTAATAAATCTCCCAGATCCCCCTGCCAGTCCCCTGGGTGGGAGACTACTTGGGTACTTCGCTTCCATCTGCGAAGCCCCAACGCAGAGCCTGGAATCGGGGGGACGCAGCTCGCAGCGCCTGCGCCCGGTAGGGCGGCGCGGGGGCGGGGCCGGCGGAAGCGCTCGAGTGTCGTTATCGGCTGCGCCGGAAGTTCTTAGCCGGGCCTGGCGTAACCTTCGGGGCGTCACTGTAGTTGCCGGTGCTGCTGCAGTGGGCTTTGCGGGGCTGAACCTCGGCGGGGCTAGGCTCGTTAACTGCCGAGAGTCGCCAGGTTTGCGGTGGAGGACGCTGAGGCCCGTGGAGGGCAGGCACACGGGCGCAGGGCCTCCCAGCCGACATGTCTCTAGTGGCGGAAGCCTTCGTCTCCCAGATTGCAGGTAGCGCGGGTGGCCGTAGACCCAGAAGGTGGCGGCGCGGTCTCGGGGAGCCGCGTGGGGTACAGGGCTGGAGCATTCCTCCACCCTTGTGGCATTATACGCTGAACCCAGCCCGGCGGGTGGAGGCAGGGACGGACTACCAACCTTATCTCACGTATGGGAAAACTAAGAAGGAGACACTTGGCCAAGGTCACTCACTCCGCAGGAGCTGGAGTCCCGTCTCCTTCCCTTGGGCGGTACTTTGTCCCACCTCCCCATTCCTTTGGGAGGTGCTGGAGTATGAGGAGGAGGCCTTGGATTGTGGGGGGCGTGACCACAGGGACAAGCATCTGAACGCTTCAGTCTAAGAGGAGGGGTAGTTTCTGGGTCTTGGTACCCAAAGTTTAAGGTGACTGTCACTAATCAGTTGTTACCTATTGTTGAGGGAACATCAGACTTCTTGCTTCCTCTCCCAGCGACACAGTAGTGCCATTTGCTAAGACTAGGAGTTATTTATTTATTTATTTTTTGAGACGGAGTTTTTCTTTTGTCACCGAGGTTGGAGTGCAGTAGCATGACCTGGGTTCCCTGCAACCTCCGCTTCCCGGGTTCAAGCAATTCTCCTGCCTTAGCTTCCCGAGTATTTGGGATTATGGGCACCTGCCACCACGTCTGCGCGGATTCATTGAAATATTTTTAAATCTGCATGTACTTTAAAGAAATACCTTAGAGTCGGTGCACTGAAAATGACTGATGTATATAGATTTCTGATTTCTCTTATTGAGGTTCTTATTTATTGCCATGAAAGAAATTAAATATTGTTGAGAAAGTGAGGAGACCAAACATAGGTACTTTGAGATATAGGCTGATAGAATTAGTCATAACTCCCTAGCAGTGTTTTCAACATGAGTACAGTTATGAAGACAGTCACCACAATAAATAGGTACATTTGAAGTAATAAGATAGTATTTTGGAAATGGGAAGTACAGAATGTGTCATAAAATTTGCCGGAATGTTTTTTACTGTTTTGTGTTTGTGTAAACATACATTTCTTTTTTTTCCTTCTTCACTTGAAAATATTATTTTCTAGAAGAGAGAAGCTCCTACTAGATTGCAAGCTTCTTGAAAGTAGGGATCAAACTTATTTTATTCCCCATTGTATTCATAGTAAGTTGGTGCTCAGTAAATATTTGTAACCCAAATCAATGACTAATCTTGAGATTTCAAGGAATGATTATTTCCATTTTTACCATTCATATTGAAAACAAAATCAGGCTTATATAGTTAGATCAGCGATTTAATTTAATTTAGTTTGCTACTATGTTAAAAAAAAAAAACTTCACAGTGTATGTTGAGAGTGGTTCACTATGTGCATGTGTCCTAATGTGTGATTTCTTTTAATGAGAAAATGATGAATGTCTTTTAATAAACTTTTGATACTGCTTTAAGTAGTGACGTTTAGACATTTCTAGGCATTTTGTCTGTCTGCCGTCTTAGTTATTTGTAGTGATCTGTTACTCTAGGAGGAAGCATTGAAAGATGGATAATTCAATAAATGGTGTTGGAACAACTCGTAAGTCATTACACCACATGAATAAATCCCAGATAGATTAAAGATCTAAATATAAAACAACAAAATTGTAATAAAATAATTAGGGGAAAACATAGATTATTTTAATAATTCTTGGATAGCAGAAGAGGTCTAAGCAAAACTTAAGAATTCATAATCCATAAGAGAAAAAATTGGCAGATTTGATTGCAGAAAGAATTTTAAAACTTTGATAAAAGACTTCTTAAGTTACTACAAATAAGAAGAAGACAAACCAACAGAATCAAGGACAAAGGATTGGAACAGGCATTTCACAAAAGGGTGAAATATAGATGGACAGTGAACAGATGAAAAGATGTTCTGTGTCACTAATAATGTATAGCATCCTCCCGCCCCCTCATCAGATGGACAAAAGTGAATATGATTTCTAGTACTAATAGGGCATGGGGAAAACAGTTACTCTCAAACTATTGGTTCTGTAAGTTAGTATTACTTTTTGGTAACTTAATGTAGCAATATTTATTAAAATGACATTCTCTGTCCTGAAAATTCTACTTATGGGGGTTTATCTGATAGAAATGTAAAGACCAGTACTTAAAGAAATATACAATAATATTAATTGCAGCATTATTTGTAATAGCGAAAAATTAGAAATGTTTTAAATATATGTCAAATTATTGTGTACCAGTCCAGCAATTCCACTTATGGTCATGTATCCAAAGGGATTGAAATTGTCTAAGAGGTATGTGCACTCCCATGTTCATTGCAGCAGTATTTACAATAGCCAAGGTATGGAAGCCACCCAGGTGTTTATCAGTGGATGAATGGATAAAGAAAATGTATATAAGATACAATGGAATACTATTCAGCCTTAAAAAAGAAGGAAACCCTATCATTTGTGAAAGAATGGATGGATCGGGAGGACATTATGCTAAATGAAATAAGCTAGACAGAAAGACAAGTAGTGATCTAAAATCTAATCTTTTTAGGGAAATCTAAGAAAGTTGATCTCCTAGAAACAGAACACAAAGGTGGTTACCAGAGGCTGAGGGGACAGAGGTGGGAGATGGGGAAGAGGAATGGAGAAGAGGAGATGTTGATCAAAGTGAACAAAGTATGTTAGACTAGAAGAAAAAATTTTAGTGATCTATTGCACTGCAAGGTGAGCACAGTTAATAATAATGTATTATGTATTTCAAAATTACTAAAGGCTTAGATTTATAATATTCTCACCACAAAAATTTAAGTTGGTGTGGTGACGGATATATTAATTAGCTTGATTTATTCTTTCTATTCTTTGATTTATTCTTTAGATCAAAATACCACATTGTACCTCCTAAATATACACGGTTATTATTTGTCAAAAACATACAAAAATTATGATACGGTCACATTTTTACAGATCCAAAAATGAAGAGGTGTATTTGTTAAATACATTGTCTTGAAAGCTATGGTCATATTAAGTAAAAAGTTATAATATATATTTTGTATGAACTCATGAAATCTATATAAACATACGTATATTTATATATGTTAAGAATATTCAACTAATTTTAAGTAGAGATTGGGATAATAAAAATAGAGTGTTGGTAGAGGGTGGAGGAACTTTATTTCTGAATTGTTTGGATTACTATAGTGTGCATAGTTTTGTAATTTAAATGATTGTGATTGTTAAAATTTTTAAGATTATATTTTGTCAAGAAGTGACATTACATTATGGATAAGGAGGCTGTCTTAATCTGTTTTGTGTTGCTATAACGGAATACCACAGACTAGGTAAGTTATAAAGAAAAAAAATTTAAGTCTCACATTTCTGGAGGCAATGAACTCCAGCTTCAAGGTGCCAGTATCTGATGTGAGCCTTTGTGCTGCATTATCCTGTGGCAGAAGGTGAAAAGGCCAGGGAGGGCAAGAGCCAGGGACTGAGAGGGCTGAACTTGCTTTTATAACAACCTACTCTTGGGATAAAGAGATGAATCCATTCATGAGGGTGGAGCCCTCATGACCTAATCACCTCTGAACAATCCCACCTCTTAATACTGTCAGAGTGGCAATTCCATTTCAGCATGAGTTGTGGAGGGGATATTCAGACTATAGCAGTGGTTAAAGTAATAATTTATCAGAAACACTATGTTTGACTTGTAAATGACTTACGAATGTGACTCAAATCCAGCAACTGTTCTCAATATTCTGTTTCTGGTAGTACAGGTTAGAGATATGTGTCTATGTAGACCTATTATAACTTAAGTAATTATGAATCGGTTTTTGTAATTGAGAGCTCTAATTTATAGTGTATTTAACACTTTGCTTATTACCCTTCCTTCCTGTGGACATGAGCTAACACTGAGTATTTCTTTTGGAAATGTTTAACGATATCTGGCATCTCTCTGTGGTATTCTTGAAGTGACTTCTTTGAGATCCTTATTCATAAGGATATCTTTTTAGAAGTCTTCTCTGAACTCCCCAGTTTAAGTGAACTGCTTCTGTCTCCTTACTACCAGTATTTCCCTCGCCAACTTTTTTCAGTTATTATTCCTAAATAGTACTTACTCTATCCATTTCTACTGCTATTACCTTAGTTCAAAGCTTTGTCATTTTTTGCTTAGATAACTGTAGTAGTCTCTGAATTGATTTCTCTGCTTCCAGTGTGGCTTCCTTCCAGTAGAGTCCCTGCACTGCAAGCCTCGTGGGTTTTTTGTTTTAATTTTCCTTAAAAAAAAAAAAAACAAAAAAACAAAACCTCCTCTTGTTTTAACATTTAGTTGGTTTCCGTTTGTCAGTAGAACAGCCTCATGTCTTGTCACTTCTTTCCTTGCCCCTTGCCTGAGATGTCCACTTTGCTTGAATAACTCCTGTTCATCCTTTAAGACTCTGGGCACCATTTTAACCATTTAATGTAAGTCTACTTGACGTTTTTTTCCTGTCAAATGAGAAAGGTTTGTTGTCGAGTTTTTTTTCCTAATAATGATAATGATATGTTGCCATTATGGAAAATGAAAACAATCCAGAGATAAAGTAAAAATTACCTGAAATCATACCACCCAGATTAAGACTTTAAAATTCCATCCTCATCATTAAAACTTTGATGAACAAAGCTATTTCATTCTCTTTCCCTGAATTAAAAAAGTTGATGTAATATATAATATGCATAATTTTTTGTAACCTGTTTTGTCATATATTGGGATCTCTTTTCATGTCTGTGAATGGAATTACACATCATCATTTTAAAATGATTATATAGTATTTCATTGTAATGAAGAAGCCAAAATTTACTAATATAGTATTACTCAGATGGGTATGTAGGGAGTTGTTATCAGTTAGTTCAACCAGAGAAGCAGATGTACCAGGATATCTGTTTCTTTCTTTAGCCACACACACACACATGCATGTATGTGCATACACAAACACATGCAAAGAATTGACTCTTAATGTGGGGGCTGGCAAAGTAAGTGCAAAGCATGCAAGGCAGGCAGTCAGGATGGGGAGATCCAGGACTAAGAGAGCACTGGCAAGACTGGGTACTGCTTGGAGTGTCTGATCCCAGGGAGGACTTAGAACCTTTTTTAAAGAGCTTTCAACTGATGAAATCAGGCCACTTAGGATACTCTCCCTTTTGATTAATGTAAAGCTAACTAAGTAGGGACTTCAGTTATATCAGCAGAATCCCTTTATGGCATCACCTAGATTAGGATTAGAAAAGCTAGGAGGAAGTGTGTGTCTGCTACAAAATGACTGTTGCCGCCCTTCTTTTCCCGGCACCTGGCAGAGAATGTCCCTTGTAGCCCACTTTAACTGGAGACGTAGTAGAAAGGGAATTTTGGGAAGTGTATTCAGTGTAGGTAAGCTGATGTGTCCCAAAGTCATCACATGTGTGTGTGATTTTGGTCTGTTGTAAGCAGTGCTTACATAAACATATTTATGCATCTGTTCAGTCGTTTTTTGGAATATATTTGTTAAAGTGGAAGATAATTTTGAATTTTTCTTTTAGCTTAATATGGAAAGAAATGGTAAGTTATCTTTTTGAATGAATAGTTGTTTCTCTACATGATGATGTACTGGATTTAGATTTTTTTTTTTTTTTTTTTTTTTTTTTTGAGATGGCGTTTTACTCTTGTCACCCAGGCTGGAGGGCAGTGGCACAATCTTGGCTCACTGCAACCTCTACCTCCCGGGTTCAAGTGATTCTCCTGCCTCAGCCTCCTGAGTAGCTGGGATTACAGGTGTCTGCCACCATGCCCAGCTAATTTTTATATTTTTAGTAGAGATGGGATTTCACCATGTTGGCCAGGCTTGTCTTGAACTGCTGGCCTCAAGTGATCCGCCTGCCTTAGCCTCCCAAAGTTCTGGGATTACGGGTGTGAGCTACTGCGCCTGGCCTAGAATTTTAAAAGAAGGATAAAAATGGACCTGGATGTTTAAAAAATATTTTATAACCTGTATATTTAAGTTTTCATTTTTTTAATGGCAAGATTTTTCAATACATTACTCACATTTTTTTTTTCTTTAATTTCGTTCTTACAGTCAGTTGGGTATGAATATATCATAGGGGAGGATTGTGTAATCCCATTTGGGCTACATGACCACATTTGGAGCAGCTAAAAGGGTAGAGTACCTGGGTGGACAGGCCTAACTCACTTGCCCATCCTTGTGCCAGTAGTGGCTCCAGGTATTAGGGCTCCATAGTGCCACCAGATACATAAAAGAAGGGAGAGAGGTGTAGAGCACTAAACAGCGGAAATTGGCTGCAGTGTGGATTGCTTCCTTCCCCTTGCTTTTATACTTTCTGTGGATTTTGCAGTGAAAAGTCTAACCTGGGTTCTTATTCAGCTACTTCCTAGCTGTGTGAACTTGGGCAAATTACTGCCTGTTTAAGCCTGAGATTTCTCATTTGTAAAATGGTGAAAATAATAATACGTTACTTTAAAGACACAATTTTGGTAAAGCTTTAAAAAGTTATTTGTAAATAACATATAATTTAATTCAATAATAGGAAGCATCTACATAGTTATTGCCGTTATTAAAATTACTTAGGAATGTATCCTAGAATACTTTGTTATTCCAGGATATTTATTTCAAGATATATGCTTCAGCCATGTTTATCTTCATTATAAAATTGAATCTTGGTGTAAGTCATATTGGTGGTCTGTTAATTAGAATTGCCATAGCTGGTTACTGATAATAACAGAAAGCTTTTGAGCTACTGTGTTAAATGATTTATGTATGTAATTGCTAATAATAACAATTTGGTCTTGTTAGATAGGTATTTTGTGGATATGAATTCTGAAACTCAGTATAAAGATTAGGAGTAAGGTCATTGGAGTAAGAGCTGAGTTCTAAGCTCAATCCTGCTTATTGTTCTGTGATCTTGGACAGGCCTTTCTAGTCCTCAGTTTCCTCATTTGTAAAAGGGGATAATAGATTTTACAATGTATATTAAGTGTCTAGTATAGGGTGGTCGATAATAAATGTTCAGTACATGTTACTTTCTGTTGTTACTTTTATTGCCCAGGAGCCTTTCATCTTATAGTAAGGAGTCCTTTGAGGATATTAACTCTTAACATCTTGTATCCCATTATCATTTTGGACAGAAGAAAATGCCCAAAGTATTCTTATTTTTCTTTACTCATATACCATCTTTTCTGATTTATTACTCCACTGGTGCCTTGCCATATTTTAAGCACATCAGTTAGTTTCATCATACTATAATTTATTAATCTTTTGAAATAAGCATGATATCTGTTCTGTTCTTTATTTAGAAGCTCAGTAAACTATATAAAGGATGAAAAAAGAATGGTCGGAATATTCCATTTATCTCATTGTGGGCATTTGGGTGCTTAATTATTTAAATTTATTAATAACTTCATTTAAGCAGTAGCATTAATTTATAGTATGAGCTAGGAAAGTAGTTTTGCAGGGTTCCATGGAACCCATATGTAAGCATCTTGAAAGTAAGTGTGATCAAAACGGGTATGTTCTTAAAAATTTGTTTTTATATTGGTAATAAAGTGCTTTCATTCCGTCTCTCTTCACATGAGTACTGGGGAATCTGGACTGTAAAAGCATTCAGAAGAGTTCCAGAGGCTAAAGGAAGTACAAAATATAGGTTTGGCTTTTGTAATATAGAAGTGATGCTATTGCTCACAGTGAAGAAAATGATGGTAAAGGTTTGTACATCCATGTATCAGAATATTTAGTGATGACAGGTGCAACAGATAATTGAAAAAATACAGTGCATTAAATTCTTTTTTTTGAGATGGAGTTTTGCTCTTGTTGCCCAGGCTGGAGTGCAATGGCGTGATCTTGGCTCATCACAACCTCTGCCTTCTGGGTTCAAGTGAGTCTCCTGCCTCATACTCCTGAGTAGCTGGGATTACAGGGATGTGCCACCACACCTGGCTAATTTTGTATTTTTAGTAGAGGCCTGGTTTCTCCAGATTGGTCAGGCTGGTCTCGAACTCCCAACCTCAGGTGATCTGCCCACCTCGGCCTCCCAAAAGTGCTGTGATTACAGGTGTGAGCCACCGTGCCCAGCCTTAAATCTTTTGCTCTTGAAAATAAAGATATTTTGTTATTTTTACGTAGTATTTTGGGGATTTTCCAGTATTGAGGAATTCACTGAGGAATTATTAAAAAGTTATTGAACTGACCGTTAAGTTTCAGAGAATTAAAAAAAAATCATATTAGTCATATGAATAATCTTACACAGTTGTGCTTATGACTTTGGAGATACGAAGCTGAGATTGAATGGTGCAGATGGTAAAGCAAAACAGTGACAAAATAGGTTATACTTCACACTAGAGGCAAGATATAGTTTATTGACAGCAGTGGATCCTATACTTTATTATACTGTATTCCTGAGTAGGTTGAAGCTAATTTTTTTTTTTTTTGAGATGGAGTCTTGCTCTGTTGCCCAGGCTGAAGTGCAGTGGGGTAATCTCGGCTCACTGCAACCTCTGCCTCCCAGGTTCAAGTGATTCTCCTGCCTCAGCCTCCCAAGTAACTGGGATTGTAGGTGCCCACCACCACACCTCGCTAATTTTTGTATTTTCAGTAAAGACGGGGTTTCACCATGTTGGCCAGGCTGGTCTTGAACCGCTGACCTTATGTGATCTGCCCGCGTCGGCCTCCCAAAGTGCTGGGATTACAGGTGTGAGCCACCCCACCTGGCCAAAACTAAATTCTTAAGAGCAATGTTATGTAAATTTTTGAAAACTTGGATAATAAGATCCCTTCAAAGGCTTGTTTTCTGTTAATGGAATAGTTCATAGGCTGTAATTTGAGTTTTAATTTTCTTTTTTTTTTTTTTTGAGACGGAGTCTCGCTCTGCCGCCCAGGCTGGAGTGCAGTGGCCGGATCTCAGCTCACTGCAAGCTCCGCCTCCTGGGTTTACGCCATTCTCCTGCCTCAGCCTCCCGAGTAGCTGGGACTACAGGCGCCCGCCACCTCGCCCGGCTAGTTTTTTGTATTTTTTAGTAGAGATGGGGTTTCACCGTGTTAGCCAGGATGGTCTTGATCTCCTGACCTCGTGATCCGCCCGTCTCGGCCTCCCAAAGTGCTGGGATTACAGGCTTGAGCCACCGCGCCCGGCGAGTTTAATTTTCTTAATGTGATTTATTAACATATTATACTCTGAAATTATATGATTTTTAGTTGTTAACTTAAAACTTTGGTGATGGGTGCCCCATAAAATCTGTCAGTCTTACTTGAAGACTTTTGAGTTATTAATATTAGCCCAAGCTTGCCATATTTTGGTGAAAATTGAAAGAAAATGCCACCAAACTTCTTAATATTTTTCAAACACTTTTGAAATGTCTTGATAAGCGGTTATCAGATGGACTGAAGATGTCAAATACAGATGAGATATTGAAAATTCAGGCTTCTCATTTTTTTGTTCAAAGACAGAAGTTATAATATTCAGAAAATCCAGCAATAGACATTTATATGTAGAAGAGAAGTATTTGCCTTACTAGTAAGAGAAATGCATGCTTTAATTTTTTGTTGCTTTGTAAATGAGCCTCTCCTCTATTCTTGAACACTTTTCTTATTTTTATATGCTCTATAAATGAATGATGGTTTTGAACTTTTTTACATCAGTAATAAAAATGAAATTTGATTGGTTAGTAATAAAGAAGCTTCTTTTCATAAAAACAATCATTTTGTCATGACAATTCTCATTAGCTGTAACTGTGTTGGCAAAATAGAAACCATAAAATGCATTTCACTGTTTTTATGCACTTAGCTATGTTTTTTTGCTGATTATATATTTTATGTCTAAGAACTTGTATAAGCCAAAGAATTTCTTCATAACTTAATCTGTCTTTAGATGGAAAAAAATAGACTTTTGATGTGTATGTTTATTCCAGTGGATATAGTATCTTTGAGTATTACAATGGTATTTACCCCCACATGGTCATATTTTATTACCTGGTCAATTTAGAGCACTAATTAGAACTTTATATGAATAAATTGTATCATTTTTATAACATGAAGAGGCCATTATTATTCAAACAGTGTTTATTTCTGTAAAGTAATATTGGTGGCTGACTCTTCAATGATCCAGCCATTTTTTGATCTCCATTTCTTTTGATTGTTAGCTTTTATGTTATAGAAAAATGTTTTGGCATCATGACTTATAAGTAATGTTTCTAACTTTCTTATTTTATACATTTGAAGAAAGATTATGTGTCTTTATAAGAAATAACATGAAAATAAAAGTTGCTATCTAGTTTTTCATTAGATGCTATCATTGTTATTTTAACTGTTACTGTTATTACTGTTCATCGATTTAAGATTCTAATTTGGCTAGTCCAGGAGAACTAGTTACATAATGTTAACTATTTAAGTGATAATTGACATTTGTTCTTACATTGAGATTGTGAATTATTTTTGATGTATTTTCTCCCTAAGCAGTTTTCTCCTTTTTGCCATCTACTTGCACTGATTTTACTAGCATTTGGTGGCTGTTTGGAAAATGTAAAATAATTTTAATATTAAAATAAATATTTAGAAAAGGTGCTAATGTGTGAGAAATTACAGAATGCAGATTAAAGGCAAATATAAAGTATGCTTTCATTATTTACTGTTTTGGATTATCTTTGTATCATAGGTAAATGACTATTGGTCTGACTTTTATGAAAAGATATAGTTAGATTTGACTTTAGCTAGAGTTGTTTCTCTCTTGGAGTCTCTTTTGTTTCCTCAATCTGTGAATAATATAGCAACTGCCATTCAGGTCAGTTTTTAAAGATGGATGTAAGCCATTCTAGTCACTGGGTACCAAATCCTGGAGGTCAAGGAGTCATGGTGATGCGGTCAGCAAATTGGAGATACAGTGAGATTTCAGGAAGGCAAAGATTGAAGATACTGGATTAATAAAGTGAAACTGACTGGAGGGAAAGTGCAAGTGTCAAAATCTATGTCTGAAGCAGTAAAGTGGAATTTATAAACGATGTCAGGAGTCAGCTTAGTAACTGATTTAGATAAACAGGGAATTCTGAAGCTTCAGATGAGTCAACGTTTTGTGTGATTAATAGTAACTATCAAAAGTCTTAACTGTCAAGTTACTTTTGCGGTGTAACAAACCACTCTAAATTTAGGGGTGTATAACAGCCACTTTCTTACGTTCATGGATCCTGTGGGTTAGTAATCCAGACAGGGCACATGTTGCGAGTGGCACAAGGTGAGACATAACCATATCCACACACATTTGTGTCTTTCCACAAGGTCAGACTTTTATTGATGCTTATTCAGTCATAAAAGCAATAAGAAACATCGAGTTGCTTAAGGAGGCAATTCTCCTTAGTACTACCTGTTGACTCAGTAGTCAGAGCTGTGGCACATAGACTAAACCAATCCACAAGTCAGTCAATATTGCAAACCGCACGTAGTAGTATACTTAATATATAAATGTTATGGATTAAAATTTCCACATCAAACAGTAACATTTAACATCAAGAGAAAAGGAGACAGGAAAAGATATAATGAACCAGTCTAAGGAGAGCGTCATGGACAAGGATAGTGTCCTGGGCTTATTTGGACAGTTGTCAGTGTCTTGCAAGGAAGAGTTCTTGATTTGGGCAGAGCATTTGGCAGCAGATGCTGGGTGCTGATCTTGAGTGACTGCCAGACAGTGTCTTAAGATGGCCATCTTGAGTTGGTGGAGTTCTGCTCTTTTTATGGCCCTCAAATCTTCTGGTGAGGACTGATAGTAAAAAGTGTGTCTGGTTATGTCTTTATCTGGTTGGTACGTGTAGTCTCTGTTGATTAGATGAACATGTGGTCCCTGTTGGCATGATGCCTTTTTAAATGTAAGGTGGAGTCTTTTTCTAAGATAGGGTTATTTATGTATTGGGTGCCGTATACAGCACAGGAAAGATGGTTTGTCTCTCACTCATGATGTCTGGGTCTTCAGCTGAAAAGACTCAAAGGCTGGGAATGATCCAGTGGTTGAGGGTTGGAAACATCTGGAAGCATCTTCACTTATATATCTGACAATTGATTCTGGCTAGAACTTCAGCTGGGGTAGTTTTCTGGAATGCTTACATGTGGCTTCATGTGGCTTGGCTTCCTCACAGCTTGGTGGCCTGAGAGTAGTCAGACTTTTTATGTAGTGACTCAGTGTACCACATACAAGTGCCTAAGCTAGCAAGGTAGAAGTTGCATCACCTTTTATAACCTACTCTCAATTGTCCTGCAGCATCACTTCCACAATATTCTGTGGGTTACAGTGGAGCTACAAGCCGGCCCAGATTCAAGGGAAGGAGAATTGTAGGACAGGAATTACTGTTGTGGACGTATTTAAGACATATACTTTGCCACAGTAACCAAGGTGGTACTGCCTCTTTTCGTTAGATCTGGGAACTGACAAGGCACACTCATGACTGAATAGAGGTTCTAAAGAAGGATGGGGATAGATGGGGAGTTGGGGGTGAGTAGCGTGGGTGGTCTTGTACATTGTAATTAGTTACCTCTGGACCTCTCTGAAGCTAGTGATGCTTGCCCAAACATGCATGCATATACGAATACTCCTTTATTCTCACCAAAGGCCTATTATATGGAAAAATTGAGGATGGAGTTAAGAAAAGTATAGTTTTCAAATACTCTGTGTGTCTTTGGTTAGGAACCACTGAATGATTTGGAGAGAAAGTGAATTCTTGAGTTTACACTGTTGAATTTGGTACCCATTGTTGAGATGTTATCATTCCTTAAATTGGTTCAGTGATTTTATTTTTAGAGTTTTAACAGTTTTTTTTTTTTTTTTTTTTTTTTTTTTTTTTGCTGTCAGATACCTTTCAGGCTTTAGATAGCAAAAGACCTGCTTGTATTTTCTGCAGAATATGTTCGTTGAGTACCTAATTTATGCTAGGTGCTCTGCCAGGTGCTGGAAGTGCAAAAATAAGTAACAATTCTTGCCTTTCGTGAGCTTATATTCTTTTGCAGAAATAGATCGTTTTAATATGAAGAGCTATATCCTATAGTAGAAATCTGCACAGAGGTATCTAGTTTAGTAAGCCTTTGCTGAACATTTTGCCTCCCTTTCCTCAAACTGCGTTGGGGGTGTTAGGTTTTTGGTAGATATCTAAACTCATCTTCATGCCCCCTACCTTCTATCTGGCATGCTTTGGATTCTTTTTTTGGATCCAATTCAGATTTCATCTCCTTTTGTGAATTCTTTCTTGTTTTCCTCAGGCAAATTTAGTTATTTCTTCATGAATATTTCTATGGGCTTTATACACACTTTTGTTCTAATGTGGATATTAAGAATTATTGATTGAAAATATGCTGTGAGCTGGAGACTTTATAGGGTACTTACATAGTTTATCTACTTTTTTTTTTTGAGATGGAGTCTTGCTCTTTTGCCCAGACTAGAGTGCAGTGGCACGATCTCAGCTCACTGCAACCTCCATCTCCTGGGTTCAAGCGATTCTCCTGCCTCAGCCTCCTGAGTAGCTGGAATTATAGGCGCGCACCACCATGCCTGGCTAATTTTTGTATTTTTAGTAGAGAAGGGGTTTCACTATGTTGGTCAGGCTGGTCTCAAACTCCTGACCTTTTGATCTGGGCACCTTGGCCTCTCAAAGTGCTGGGATTACAGGCATGAGCCATCACGCCTGGCCAATCTAGTTTTATTCTTCCAATAACCTAACAAGATAATTAATATTTCCCTCTTTTACAGTGAGGTAATTGAGACAGGAATAGGTTAACCAGTTTGGCCAAGATAACTCATACAATCAGTTGTAGAATTGGGAGGGGAAGCCAGGTATGTGTGACTCTGAAATGTATGTTTTTTCCCTACACCACCTGTATTTGCTTAATGTATTTTAAATGGTTATGTGTACCTTAGTCACCCCTAATCCCAACTCCCTCTTTGTTCTTCACTTGCTCAACAAAATTAGATCCTAGAGGGCAATGATAGTTTTATATTCATCTTTGTCTTTGTAGTATAGTTTTGGGTACATTTTGGATGTTTATCACCTGTTTGTTCATTTAAATGCTTTTAATATTTTTTAGGGGGACTCCTCTGAGCATTTTCTACTGTGTTCTCATATTCATAGGGAAAGTCTTTGATGGAAAGACTGTTACCTCATTTCCTGTTTTCTTCTTGGAGAATCTTAGTTTTGTTAACATTTCAGGCAGTATAATAATAAGTCAGATTCTCTGTGGGGGATAATTTGTTCTATAACTAGCTGGGAGTAATGAAGGAAGAGGAATAGTTTTTTGGTTAGCTAGCTTGATATGAGATAGCAAAGTATACGTACAGTACCTGGAACCATAATCACGTAGTAGATACTTAAAAAAAAATAGATGCTATCATTACAGTGATTGTATTTGGTTTAGATGGGAAGAACTACTTAGTTTGAAGGATATTTGTTTTCTATCTCTAGAGTTAGATTTAGAGAACCATTAAACTATCGCACTGTGAAGGTTAATGTTGTTGAGGTCTGATAGTTGTGTGGGGCTGTTTTTGTATCTGTTTTTTGGCCAGATGGCTTGGACCTTTACTCTTAACCAGCTGTTTTTCTATAGATCTGCTGTTGATCTCATATTCATTTTTAGTTCTGCGAAAAGCACAGTCATTTTAAATTTCAGATTACCATTTTGAAAATGAAAATTAAAAGTTTGAGTACCAACTACAAGACTCTTCTCTGTTAATTTATCATAATCATATGCAGTTGGCCTGCTTTTTATTGGAAATTAATGAAAAATAATGGATTTTTTTTTTCTTTTTGTGATGGAGTCTTGTTATGTTGCCCAGGCATGCCTCAAACTTCTGGGCTTAAGGGATCCTCCTGCTTCAGCCTCCCAAGTAGCTGGTATTATAGGTGCACACCACCATGTCCAGCTATGATGGATTATTTTTATAATGGATCAAAGTCTAAACATAACCATTTGAGAACATGACACATACATACTTATTAAGAAAGAATGGAAGGTTTTAAATTTGACTTGTATTTATTTACTTTACCCTGAGTTATTGGCTTGTTGGTGCTGTGAATTTGTTTTCTTGACCCTTGTTAACCTCTAGAAGTTTGTCAGGTTTATGAAATTGGTCCTTGAATACCATTTTGAAATTGATCTCTAGTTATAAATAGATAGATATCACAACTGATACTCATAATTCCTAACTGATTTTTACTTTCCTTATCTACTACTTTTAATGGAAAAACTATCGTGTTACCACTTTGATTCCAAAGTAAGTGTGGCCTGAGTTCATTTATCTTAAAGGCTTTTTCTTGAACATTGTAAAATAGCAACATGTTATACTAAGGCATGTTTTAAAACATGGCTTTAAGCCATAGCCACAATGCTTAAGGAGAAAAAGATGGTCAAAAATATTCTTGAAAAAAATTTATCTACACACATCCTTACTACCATTTTCTCTGAGATAAATGAATGAAAGAGATAAAAAGAACATAATCTTATCTCAAGTGCCATCTGTGTCTCTAGGATAGTCTTTGTTGTGGTGTTCACAGACCATCTGCATCAGATTTACCAGGAATGCTTGTTAAAGATGCAGATTTTTGGTCCTCATCTCTACAGTATCAGAATTTGAGTTTAGGAAATACATAACTGTATCAAGTTCCTCAAGTGTACAGGAAGAGTTGAGAACTACTGTTGTAAGATAATTATAATTGCTTTAATTCTAATAATTATTACCCAAGAATGTTTATTTGTGAGCTCTGCAGGAGGTTAGCTAATTTAGTTGTGTGTTCACCGTAGAGTAATACTACTTGGGTTCAAATCCTGGCTGCTGTCACTTACTAGCATTGTGACTTTGGACAAATTACTTATGCTTGTGCCTCAGTTTTCTTATTGTAAAATTGGGAAAATAATAATAGTATCTACCTCATAAAGTTGTGGGGTGTTTAATATATGTCAAGCACTTACATGTACAGTAAGTACAATAAGTCTTTTAAGATTTTCTATTCAGCTTTCTTGAGATATAATCACATACCCTTTTAAATTTATAATTCAATGATTTTTAGTATATTTACATAATTGTGTGACTATTACCACAATCTTTTTTTTAATTTTCCACTCACCTCTCCAGTTACCACAGTCTAACAGTAGGTTTCCATCACCTCCAAAAGAAACTTCTTGCCCATTTGCAGCCACTCCTCATTGCCACCACCAACTTGAGTCAACCATTGGTCTACTCTGTTTCTGTAGATTTGCCTCTTCTGGACATGTCATGTAAATGGAATCATATGTTTTCTTTTGTGTCTGGCTTTTTTTTTTTATTGGACGTAATGGTTTTTGAGGTTCATCCATGTATTCATGTTGTAGCATGTATCAGTACTTACTTGGTTCTTATTGCCAAAAAGTATTCCATCATATGGATATACTGCGTTTTGTCTGTCGATTCACCAGTTAATGAACGCTTGAGTTGCTTTCCTTTTTGACGATTGTGAATAATGCTACTATGAACATTTGTATATATGTCTTTATGTGGATATTTATTTTTATTTCCCCTGGGTGAATACATAGAGTGTAATTGTTGGGTCATATGGTAAAATTCTGTGTTTTAACATTTTGAGAAACTGCCAGACTTTTCATGGTCCCACCAAGCAACATGTGAGAATTTTCAATTTCTCCACATTTGCAAAACATTTGTTATTGTCTGTCTTGTTGATTATAACCTTCTTATTGGGTGTGAAGTGGCATCTCATGGTGGTTTTGATTTGTATTTCCCTAATGACTAATGATGGTGAGTATCTTTTCATGTGCTTTTTGGCGGTTTGTATATCTCCTTTGGAAAAATGGCTATTCACATTCCTTGCTCAATTTTAAAAATTGGGTTATGTTGTCTTTTTATTACAGGGTTGTAAGAGTTTCTTACATATTTTGGATATATGCTGTATGAGTTTTGCGGAATCTTAATTGCTATCATTATCATAATCATCATCTGCCTAAATAGAAGTCTAGTTTGCATTTGGCCGGGAGATAGATTCTAGTTATTCTCTGGTTTTATTGGGCTCCAACTTTGGTTGTGAGAGGGAAGTTCTGCCTTCATTTTTCTGTGTTTTCAATCTTTGTTGCTTTTCATCTTGTGCTTCTAGAATGGCAGGGTATTAAGACCCATCTGCCTTGGGTATTCTACTGTCCTCATTCATTCATTATTACTCACTCTGAGTCTTTTTTTTTTTTTTTTTTTTTTTTTAATTCTCGAGATGAAGTTTCGCTCTGGTTTCCCAGGCTGGAGTGCAGTGGCACGATCTTAGCTCACTGCAACCTCCGTTTCCCAGGTTCAAGCGATTCTCCTGCCTCTCAGCTTCCCAAGTAGCTGGGATTATGGGTATGCGCCACCATGCCCTGCTAATTTTATATTTTGTATTTTTAGTAGAGATGAGGTTTCACCATGTTGGCCAGGCTGGTCTCGAACTCCTGACCTCAGGTGATTCACCCACTTCAGCCTCCCGAAGTGCTGGGATTACAGGCATGAGCCATCACACCCAGCCCACTCTGGGTCATTTTAATCTTTTGCTTACTACCTTGTTCCAAATGAATGGGTTGCTGGAGATAGTGAGTTATTTGTGGAATATTATTTGAGTTATTTGCCGTAGTTCAGTAAATTGGAATTCATTTGGTATTTTGGAGATTATACACTGTCGTGTATGTTTTTTTCTTGGTTTTTGTGTAATGTGTAGCCCAAACAGAATTAAGCCTTGTTATATGTATACCAGATAATATTGTCATAATGAGGTAGACTTCAGTATTTTTTAGTGGTTTTAACTTCAGGCATTGTAAAGGTACACATAAGGAGACAGGCCACATGTACCTCTAAAATAGAAGTGCCTTATGGGCAGTTACTTGGTTTTCTTTGTAATTTTGCCTTTAGCTCTTAGAATGGTGCCTGACACTTTATATGCATTCAATGTATTTATTGAATGAATGGTAAAACTGATTTGTAGCTGTGGCTAAATTTACTTTCTGAAATAAGATATATGTATAATTTACTATACATATTTATATACACTGAGTATCCCCAATTTGAAAGTCGAAAATCTGAAAATGCTCCAAAATCCAAGCTTTTTTTTGAGTGCCAACATGATGCTCAAAGGAAATGCTTATTGAAGTGTTTTGGATTTTTGATTTTTGGGTTAGGGTTGCTTAGCTGGTAAGTATATAATGCAAGTATTCCAAAATGTGAGAAAAATCCAAAATTTGAAACACTTCTAGTGTCAGGAATTTTGGGTAGGGGATACTCAACCTGTATGCAACAAGCAATAATGGATATACAGTAGTAGACTCTTATGTCAGTCAGTAAGTTTCTTTTTCCTAAAAACTTATGATGATATGTAGCCAAAGGAATAGTTCTGGTCTGAATCTTCTTCTAGAAGAATCTTCTGGAATCTAGGACTACTTTTGTATTTATGTCTAATACTTACCTATTTTGTCCTAGAATGTTTGCTTTCTGCTTCAGGATTTCTATTTTAATTGACGGTAGTCTATATCTTTGTATCTACACCTGCTTGCAAGTGTGTTTTTTAAGTAGCCTTACCACTGTGCTACACAATACTGCCTGCTTTTTTTTTTTTTTAACGTTTATGGAAATGACAGTGTGACGCTGCACTTTCCTGTTCTCCAATGCCATTTTCTGACATAAACACTAATCTCTGACTATTGAGGTAATGGGAAAATGGTTTTAAATACCTTTTGTGGGAAGAGTCACTTCTGCTTACACATCTTGTATCATATCATTAAACATTCCCTATGAAACACTATTTAAGGGGCATTACTATTTAATAATTTCATGATCATCATTATATAGTGTTATTTTTGACTTGCACTATAGTCTGCAGGTTGATTTTCTTTTGAATTTAATACATAGCCCTTAAAATTCCAGTTTTGATAAAGTCCCATATCATCATATTTTAAGTCTAAACATCTTAAAAATCTATTCTAAATGAAACCTTCATATATTGCCTAAAACTTGATGGGTTTTGAACATGGTGTCTTTGTTGATATCACTGATATCATTAGTATAATATTTATGTCAAATTAACAAATTTCCTTCTTTTCTCTGTGTGTCTTGCAGTAACTTGTCCATGTTTAAGAGCTGCCGAATGCTCTTTGAACATTTTGTTATGTTAGCAGTATTTGCATTTGCAACTTTGGCAGGAAGCCATCCAAATTTGGAGAAAGGCGACACATGTTTCTTGCTCCTTTTATATAACACTGTCTAAATAGTCTTGCTGTGCTGAAGAGATGACATCTATGAGCTTTCGGAATCTAGTTGCCTAAGGATAAACTGAGTTTGACTTCATTAGTGCACAAATGATAGGTTTGTGTAGAGTTATTATAGCATTAATCAATTTGATGGATTGGAAATATGACAGAACTGAAGCAGCATGTAATATTAGTGCCTATTATTCTACAAATTATGTCTTCACCTACATTCATATGGCAGAGGAGTCATGTACATCAAGAGTGCAGAACTTTAAAAAAAAGAAACAAACAACAGAGGACATCTCTTTCATGGCCCTTCTCTTCTCCTCTTACATTAGATCGTTGAGAGATGGATTTCAGAATTAGACTAATTTTTTTTAGGTCATAGCACTTTCATACTTTGAAATACCTTGATTTGAATGGAATAAATGGATATATAATCCTAACCTAATATTTAAGAGAATACTACAAGTAATATATAAAGTCTTTAAGAGACTTATGGCCATACATATGTGAATTTATTGGTTAGCAGTCATTTCATTAAAAATGACTAATCCATATTAGTAGTAAAGAATATTGATTTTTTGTTGTATTGGTTGATAAAGCTTAAAAATAGGTAACTTAAAGGTAATTAAAATGAATGAGAAGCAAATACTTTTTTGGGGGGTTGTGGGTGTTGCTTTATCATGTGTGCATTTCTGACATTTATGCATTATTTATGGCATTCAAAAGTTCAAGAATATGTGTCACTTCTTTTTGATTTTACTTTGTTCTCCAGCGTAAATACTCATGAGCTGCTTTAAGAAATATTAATTTGCAAAAAAAAACTCTCCCGCTAAAGCCTGAAACCTTAAGCAGCATCTCTTTTGCTCCTGGTAAAGAAGACACTAAATGTAGCATAATCAGGGCCTGGGCAAAATTGGGAAGTAGGTAAAGAACTAACTGGACTTTTAATAACTAATTGGATATGCACTTAGTCATGAGTTGCTCTGATATTTGCTTTATTTCTAGGTATTCTTTTTATCTGCAATATAGGGATATATTTCTTCTTTATAAAAATGATAAAAATTAATGCATCTTTTGTTAGAGAATACTATTAGAATTGTAATTCTAATTTTAAAGAGTGAATTAATATAGGTCACTAGGAGTACCTTAGAGTATGTTACTCCTTTAGTATGAAAGTGGTACAGGAATTTCTTTATCATGAAATAATTAATTTCTAAAAGGTGGGTAGTTTAATTTAGAACTCTTATAATAAAGATATTAGCTTAAATGATGCCTAGATAAAATTTAATCATTGTTAATTTTAATTTCATATTTTGGCATGTATTATTGTAGAAGTCATCTTCGGTTTGGAGCAGTTGAGAAGCCAAGATTTTAATTAATAACCTCGGGACCACAAGAATTTTTCACATTCTAGGAATTTACCTCCTAGAAAGAGAGATAAGATATTGACGTAACAGTATGATAGAGTAGAAAATGATATATAAGAAAAATGCAAACTGCTGTGGACAGTATAGATAAAGGAGAAATTAGATTTGCTTAGTCCTAAAAGCCTTTTTGATGGATGTGGCATTTAAACTTGGTTGAGAAAGGTATAGGATTTGGGTATATGGCAGTGAAGGAGTATTCTGAACTTAAGGGGAACAATTTGAGCAAAGTCACAAAGATGAGGAAGTATGAAGTTTGTGGGGGAAATTTGAAGTACTCTGGTTGATACAAGGGTCATCTTAGGGAAGTAGTAGGTAGGGATCCCCATTCTCCTCACTAATTCATGTGTGTTCCCCCCGCAAGCTTTCTCCTTGGTCAAAAAGGATGATTCTATCAGAAGAGAGCAAGACTCTTCCTTGCTCCAGAGTACATGAATGACTGGGTTTCCTGCAAAAACTTCAAATAAGTAGTTATTTAATTAGAACGGTGTTCTCCAATGTTGGATGAGATGTATGTAGGAGCAAGGGGTGATTACTGACTTTGTCTGACCTTGGGAAAGAGAAGAGTAGAGAAGAAGTTGTCCTTTTGGATTTTGTCTTTTCCCAAACCAAGAAATCAGCTTTTTATAAGGTGTGGATAATAATTTTCATGATTCATATATTTACATATGAAGACAATTATAGAGCTCGTTTCCTAGAATGATAGCTACGTGGTTGATTTGTAGATTCATTGTCCAGTTTAGGATTTCCACTTTGGGCACTCCTAGGGAATAACTAGTTTTTTTTTTTTTTTTCTCTCATGTCATGCTTTACATGTAATATATGTGCAAGACAATCCTTTGAAATACAGGAAGAAAAACATATAAATTAACTATATATTACTTACCTTTGCACTAACCCTAAAACTGGAAATCTCTTTCTATACAATGTTTTATATTAAATATATAGTTTACATCAGATGTTACTGCTGTATCACTCCTCAGTTCAACTTACCTGACAATCTCACTGTTCCCCTTTCCATTTCCTATGACTCTAACCCAAGAATCACCATTTATGAAAATTTCATGTCCTTATCAATAAAAATTTGAGCATGCAGGCCTGAATTTAGAAATCATAAAATTGTTAATTGCTGAGCCGATATATCATGCACATTATAAAACATATACTAAAAAAGAAAGTAGAGTTAGAAAAGATAAAAATTCAAATTCCAGGAATTTTAGGCAGCTATTTAATATTTTTTTGAGTTGTGTTATTGGTTGTAGTGTTGAAGTTGTTTGAGTAAAGTTTATTTTATTTTTTATGTTTTGCCATGAATTTTTCTTATCTTCCCTGCTACATTCTTAGCCTGCATACTACAGAGTAATAACAACAATGATGACAGTGCTAATAATGAAAACAAATGTTTATTCAGCCGGCATTTACTGATAACCTGCTATGTGCTAGGTTCTAGGGATGAAGTGGTAAGCAAAAATCAGACGTGAATGGTGGATTCATGGTGCATATTTTCTCATGGAGAAGGTAAACAATCAACTACTTAAATGTAAAAATACAGAGAGGAGTGCATGCTATAAGAGCTTGTAAAAGGAGTGTTTGAACTACTAAAGGAGGTCAGCGAAGACTTCCCTGAGGATAGGACTGGCTACATAATTTTTAAGGCCCAGTGCAAAATGAAAGTGTTTAAAAATTACTCACTTTCAAGACTGAGACAGCAGAACATTAAACCAAGCAGGGGGCCCTTCCAACTGCAGGCCCTATGCAACTGCACAGGCTATACGCTCATTAACCTGGCTGCACCTGAGGAAGTTATTTTTGAGCTGAGATGTGCCAATATCATAGGAGGATAAAATTGTTCCAGGCAGAAGAAACTGCAGGGGGGAAAGTGGTGCATTCAGAAACTGGATGAAGGCCAGTGTGGCTGGAGCGCAGAGACTCAAGGTGGGGAATGTGTGTGTGATGAGGTAGGCTGGTAGAGAGGGTAACTTCAGAGACCAAGTAGAGCTCTGTAGGCCATGTTGAGGATTTTGGTCTTTATTCCAAGAACCACATGTAACTATTGATGTGTCTTAAATGTAAGATTTACTTTTGATGTGGTGAGAATACAAGTAACTTGCACTTTGACTGCATTGGACAACTTTCTTCCTCAGCCTCCATTTCTTGCCAACCCCCTTTTTAGACACTTTCTGTCTCACCTTCTATGTTTTTTCTAAGGCTGTCCCTTCATTTAGGTGTGTTTAAAATGGCACTTCACACCAGAGGTGCTTTTGGTGATAGAAACTGAAAATAGGTAGAGTAGGCGAGTCATGACATTTTATATACTATTGAAGTAGTTTGTGGTCTAAAACATTTCAGGTCAACTGAAGAAAAACTAGTAAAATGTAAAAATGTTTTATTATTGTTTTAAAATGATTTTTCTTTTAAAATGCCACAGATGTTTAAGATGTATATTGTCAGCGCCATGATTTTAAATCCTTAATCTTTCTTTTACACATGCTGAGGAGCAAGGGGTGATTACTGACTTTGTCTGACCTTGGGAAAGAGAAGCGTAGGGAAGAAGTTGTCTTTTTGGATTTTGTCTTTTACATAATAGGTATTCCCAAACCAACAAATACGCTTTCTTTCTGTTAAGTGTGGATAATAATTTTCATGATTCATAGGTTTACGTATGAAGACAGTTATAGAGCTCATTTCCTAGAATGATATCTGTGTGATTGATTTGTAGATCCATTGCCCAGTTTAGGATTTTCACTTTTGGCACTCCTAGGGAATAACAAACTAGAGATTTTTTTTCTCTCATGTCATGCTTTATATGTAATTATATGAGCTCTGTCACTGATACAGTTTGGATGTTCCCTGCAAATCTCCTGTTGAGATTTAATCCCTATTGTCAGAGGTGGGTCCTGGTGGAGGTGTTTGGGTCATAGGGGTGGATCCCGCATGAATGGCTCAGTGCTATCCTTGATAGTGAGTTCTCTCTCTGAGTTCACAGGAGATCTGGTTGTTTAAAAGAGAGTGGCATCTCCCTGCCTTCTCTTGCTCCTGCTCTTGCTGTGTGTGAGACCTGCTCCCCCTTTGCCTTCTGCCATGTAAGCTTTCTGCAGCTCTCACCAGAAGCAGATGCTGGCACTGTGCTTCTTGTACAGTCTGCAGAACCATGAGCCAAAATAAACTTCTTTTCTTTGTAAATTACCCAACCTCAGGTATTTCTTTACAACAATACCAACAGCCTAACAGAATCATGTAAGGTGATGCACTTAAGTCAGTCTGAGCTGCTCATGGGTAAGATAGACAGCTGGTCATTCTTTGTATACTCTACCATTTCTTGTCTACTGCATGATAAACTGCAATTCCTGGCTGCTGGCTATATGGGTTTATATCAGTCTATTTGCCTTCTCTTTTTAAGTCGTAAGTTCTATTTGTGATGAAAACACTGGATGTTTTGGTAGAGTTGCCTTCTGAGAATTTATTTTCAATAATGATTTCTGAGTTGAAACAGAGTTTATGTCTTAGATTGAGTAAAATATTCACCCTTTTCACCTATTTCCAGCTTTAGATTCTTAATAACAGAGCTTTTGGTATTTGTAGGCAGCTTCTTTGATATTATTTGCAGTGAAATAGTATGTTGCAAACTTTCTATTACTTTCATGTTTGTCTTTTGGATGAGATCTGTAGAATCCATGGGGGTGATGATGAATTAACTTTTTTTTTTTTTTTTTTTTTTTTTGAGATGGAATCTCACTCTGTCGCCCAGGCTGGAGTGCAGTGGTGCGATCTTGGCTCACTGCAACCTCTGCCTCCAGGGTGCAAGCAGTTCTCTTCCTCAGCCTCCTGAGTAGCTGGGATTACAGGCACCAGCCGCCACTCCCGGCTAATTTTTGCATTTTTAGTGGAGATGGCCATCTTGGCCAGGCTGGTCTTAAACTCCTAAGCTTGTGATCCACCCGCCTTGGCCTCCCAAAGTGTTGAAATTACAGGCGTGAGCCACCACACCCGGCTGATGAGTTAACTTTTAACTGAAATTACTGACCACATAAATTGTTGTTCATATAAGAACTCTGTTATGTTACAGAGTAGTGAAGTAGCTTCTGATTTATCAGAGAATACTTAGATTATATTCAGCATATGTTTAATACTAGTGTATGTAAAGGTTGGTGCAAAAATAATTGCAGTTTTTGCATATCATTTGTTGGATTCTTCTTTGTAAAAGCCGTAAAACATCAGAATCACCAATTTTAACACAGTAATACAGGTTTAATACAGTTTTTGGGCAAAAACTGCATTACTTTTGCAGCAACCTAATACTTCATTGTTTTAAAAATTTGTAATGCATGCCTAGTATGTGCACAAAGTAGCTAACCAAGAGTTAAAATTACCACAATTTTAAATTAGAATGTCCTGTTACCTTAACATAGATGGTAATGTTAAGTTGAGTAAAACTTTAGCCAGCATGTTTAGGGAATTAAATGGTAGTTTTAATCAGATATCGTCTTTCTTTTTACAGACAATTAACATCAACTGTATGCAAAACATAGTACAGTGTGTGGTTCACAGATGCATATGACACATCTGTGTCTCCAAGGAACTTGATTTCAATATTTATTCTTCGAAATTTTGTGAATTTTATTCCTATGCTTTATTGCTAGTAAGATTAATATAATGCATATAATTGAATCTTTGATGATTTAGAATTTTATAACAAACGAATCTCATTGTATTGTTTTTAGTATAGATGTAAGCAATATAGGTGTGCTGACTATACAATTTATCTGAAAAGGTTATTTTCTGAGTAATTTGCTGATGTCAGCTTGTTTTTGTTTCCTTTTATTTTAAAAACTGTTATACAAGTTAATTGGTTCTTAATGAAATTTTACTTTGTTAAAGTTGTGACAGCAAAGTATTTTGTTTCATTGCTGTGTTGGTATGTGCGTTGAAATTCAGTAGCCCTTATATATATGTGTAATATTGTGGGGAACAGCATATAAAATTATGTGTAGTTCATTATTTACTTGATGTTTTCATGGCATTATCTCTAAATATGAGTTTAATTTTGTGTAGCCCAAACCAAACTAAACCTAAAAGTTACATTTGTTTTTTATTGTAATAATACTGTGTTTTTCTTTTTATTCTAAAGTATAAGTAAAAGCAAATTAAGGAGTTCTTTTTTCCCATTCCAGGGATTGCTTTAGAACATTTTAAATGATCAGTCTTAAAAAAAAATGCTTCACATGTATAAATTTATTTTTAAAAATCAGCCAGAATTATAAAGTTATTTGTTGCTATTTCACAGAGACTAAATTAGTATAAACACAATTAGAAATATAACAATTATTATCAAATCTCATATATTTAGTTGCTGAGAGCAAATGTAGTTACTTTATTAAAATGGGTGATTCTGATGTTTTGTGACTTTTACAAAGAATAATCCAACAAGTGATATCCTGATGTCCTATGTATTCTGTCAGTGGAGCCATTGCTTCTTAAGTGCAGTTGATTAGACAAAATTCAAATCTAGTGCTTTTCTCAAACACTGGGAGGTTGGTAATATTCTCTTTGTAGCTGCAGTCTTCTCTAGATGAGAGATTAAGGGTCAAGTCAAGTTTCATTTCAGGCCTAAAATTATCTTTACTGGCATTATTTCACATTGTAGTTACGTAATGCTTCATCATGCAACTTTGCTCTAATTGTGTTTGTGGGGTGGTGTTGGTAGGGTCAAGGCAATGCAATCTTCTGGAATATAACAGAATTCCTCTATTTTTAAATCCTGCCAGATTGTGGGGAAAGATGGACAGTTTGATACAGATATATTTGATTCTTTCATATAATGTCTGCTTGAAATTTTACTTTGTTAAAAGTTTACCATAAAATATTAAAAATATTATTTCACTACATTTTTTTGTAGTGAATTAGACATCAGTATCTTTTTATACATATGAATAATATTTAGAATATGTCTGTGTTTGAAAGAAGCTAAAGGAATTGTAGCATATGGGCTATTTTGTTTTTTTAATTCTCATTTTGGATTGGGCAAGGTATCTTCCCCTCCTCCCCACTAAAAAAAAATCAGCAAACGATAAACCAAACATGCTTTTAAAACAAGTTATCTAACCTACTTATACTGGTTACCATAGAATCTAAGATAGTGTGATTAGTTGCCGTGTATACGTCAACCTTAGCAATTGACTTTAAATGCTCTAGGCAAATGTACATGATTATTAATTTGCTTTGTTATTGATACGTTTTTGCTCTATGTGCCTAATTATCACTGACTTGTTTCCATAGCTGCAGAACCTTGGCCTGAAAATGCTACATTATATCAGCAATTGAAAGGTAAATTCTTGTTCACAATTAAAAATGGCTTTGTATCAAGCTGTATGTATTACAAAAAAATCCTCAGTAATACAATTTACTGCAAAGAGAATATAACATGTAAAAGAAAGGATTCCCTTGTATAATTTGTCTAGGAGGTTTTACCTAAACTTGTATCTGCCAGTGTAAACCAACTATTCATGGCCTATAAGGTCCTTAGTTTATTATTGACTCGTTATATTGGCTGCTGTAGGCGGTGTAAAATGATGTGGTTGCAGGAGCAGTTGGCAGATTTACTGCACCAATAGCTGAGACAGCAGATTTTTGAAGTCCTGTGGTAAAGTGGGCTCTCAGTAAAAAGGAACTGTTAAAATGTATAGGCTAGGATGGTTCAGGCTCCCTTTAGCAGCTCTTCATATATCATCAGATCACATTATGGACCCCATTTGGGGCTTAGCAGCCTGCTACAGTTGTCAGAAGACTGCAAAGTAATGAAGACTAATAGGCAGCAGCCCTAGTCTTCTAAGCATGGAATTTTTATTGCAGCGAACTTGTCATCTTTCTTTTGTGTGACAGACCTAGATATACTGTGCAATATTAACTGCAAGCTGGTTTTATATTATTGTGAGTGCTTTTACTTTTAACTAGAAAGGTTTCAGCAGATTTTACTTAATTTTAATGAAGAGAAACTTTTCTTGAAAACGAAAAATGAATTTGATTTTAAGTGAACAATTTTAATTACATTGCTGATAAAATGAGATAAGTGATCAAATAGTTTTAGAGGAAACTGTCCTAGTTTATCATTATTTGTGATAATTTAATCAAAATTATAATTATATAATAACATTGATATAAAACTTTTGAATTGAGTGGTAGGCAATACCTTTGAAAAAATATAAATACTTTTTAAAAATAAAAATATTATATTCTACTTGGTTAAGTTATGCTTCATTGTATTTCTACAGGGGAGCAAATTTTACTTTCTGACAATGCAGCTTCTCTTGCAGTGCAGGTAAATATGTAAATAATGTAATATGTTTTTCACCCCCTAGGTGATTTGCATCATTTTTCATTACAATTATATTTTTCCCCTTCCAAAAAGTCTGATACTATGTGTTTAGATTTTTTCCTGTGTGATTTACCATTATCTATATAACATTGCTTGCTTGTGAAGAATAATTTTATTATGTAATATTCAGTTAATTGTCAGTATATAAAATAAACATAAAAATTATTTTTATTTTTAGAAATCACTTTTATGTGCTAGGCACATTCTGTGTCTCAGCAGTTGGTTTGCTTTGGGCTGGATATGATGGTGTTGATTATGTGGGGTGATATGTTCATTTGTGGACTCACAATTATTTCCTAATTAATTTGTTAAGATTTATTTATCACATATTTTTAAGCATTGTTTTGCTCATTGCACTCATTGGCCTCTAACTTTAATCTGTTTGGTAATCTTGTAGCAGTGTTCTGGTTCTCTAGTCACTTCTCATATATTTATTGATTATATCAGTGTTTATTATTCCCAAAACCATTTATGAAATGTAATAGCTCTTCAAGTTGTATATACCATTTGTATAATCCAAAAAAAATTAGTGCCCCTGTAAGCTTTAAGCTGCATTATAGGAAAAATAGGATACTTGGGGATGTTTTGCTTAAAAAACAATGTTTATGATGTAGGTTATGGATTTATAGTTATCCAATCATTTTGCATATTTGGCTGCTATTTGCTTAGCTTGTGTAGTTTAACATAGGACTGAGCATGTAGACTGTATCCACTAAATGTCTGTTGTGTGAATAGTTTGTAAGTGTGGTGAAAGTAGTCATGCCTTGATAACAAATGTAAAAGTAAATGATTTGCTGTGTATAAAATAGTATTTTCAGTCTTTATATCTTTGGAAAGATAGTTTCAAGGCACTGTGAATATTTTAGTTGAAGCACTGATTCTTAACCCTTTTAAAATTGCTATTTTGGGGATAACCCTTCAGGATCTGGCAAAAGCTGTAGAACATTTTTCCAGAAAATATACCCAGGCTATTCTGCATGTGGTTTCAGAAGGTTTACTGAGTTTCCTGCTGAAGCTATCTGGATCCCCTAGGAAGAGCCCCTGAAACTACATAATAGTAGTTTAGGAAGTGCTGAAATAATTTTCATCAAATAGAAAGGTATTTCGGGTAGGACTCTACAGTGCTTTTCAACTGGGCAGCTCTTTAGTACTCCCCCTACCGCCATCCTGTGACATTTGACAATATTTAAGTGTTTTTGCTTGTCAAAACTGTTGAAGGGTAGAGTGCTATTCTCATTGGGTAGATGCCAGAGATGCTGCTAAAAATCTTAAAACGTATAGAGTAGTCCCTGCACAACAAAGAATTATCCAGCCTCAAATGTAAATAGATTTGTCAAGGTTGACAAACCCTGGAATAGATGGGTTAGCCAGTTTTCAGTACAAACCAAAATACCATTATATTACCATTTAAAAAAATTAATGTTTTAAATAATCCAGAGAAGGGAGGAAAAAATAAATCTTAGTGTGTATTTTATTTGTTAATCCTATTTTTATGATTTCTATTAATTTGCTTTCTCATGGTTTCTCAAATCATAGTTGCAATTAAAAATAAAACCAGAAAAAAGGACCTTTTACAATGTAGAATTTTCCTTAACAATTTCAATGTTTTTATCCTACATATGTCACTTCGATGATAAATTAAGCAGCATATATTAAAATTTCTTGGTTTTCTTCAATATTCTTTGGCTTGACAGCTGATAGTAGCCATGACTATAAATGTGACTTTTCCAGATATCTGATGTAAACTTTATGGAGTAATTTTCTTCTATATAGTGGGCCAGCATTCGTTTAGAAGAATCAGTTAAAGGCCTACATTTGATGTATAAAATTGATCAAAACAATGTGACAGGTATCCACAAACTGGATTATTTTCTAGAAGATACCAGATGTCAAACATCAGATATTTTAATAGTCTGCCAGTTAGGCCATTAGGAAATTTAAATTTTACTTAACATATACACTTGGTGTTTATTATGCCCCTGAAACTAAGTGGTTAGGTCTTTTTGGACTCTAGGAACTTTTATGATTTCAGTTTAAAAATAAATGTTTTTTTCCTGTAGGTATTTCCCCTTAGATTTGCTATCCTTCACTCTTGTATGTTGAGTATAGTGAGGTATTAGTATAGCATATTTCTCTGGTCCCTTGAGCCAAATGTGTATATATGCAGTATTATACACACATGCACACGCTAGAGAGACAGAGAGAGAGATATCTTCCATTCTGTACTTGTGCTTTGAAGGACTTAAGCTTATACTAATTAGAAACAATAACTTTGATATTAATTCTCTGTTACTGTTCTCTCTTACCCCCAAGTCCAAACCAGCCATCTAATAAATACATAGCATTGGTCACATTTGTGATTTGAAATTTTCTAGAAGCCTCATTTTAAAAAAGTAAAAAGAAATAGGCAGAATGTATTTTAATGATATGCATTATTTTACCCAGTATATCCAAATATTATTTTAATATGTAACCAATACATAATTTATTAATGGGACATTTTTTATATTAAGTTCAAAATCTGAAGTGTGTTTTACACTTACAGTACCTCTCAATTTATGCTAGCCAGATTTCAAATGCCCAGTAGTCTCGTGTAGCTAGTGGCTTTTGTGTTAGACACTGTTATTAATAATAGAATACAATATGATCAAGGCATAATATACTCTCCAAGGTTTTGGCAAAAATTGTTTTGTTTAAGAAGTTTATGTCTATTGATTGAGTATATGCTGTCTTTTATAGAAGATTCCAATTGGTATCTGTTTCAAAAACAGCAAACCCTAAATAGAGCTCTTTGTTTCAAGTTTGCTCAAATATAAAATAGAGATATAATAGAAGCTATCCTGTTGGGTAGGATAGGATTGAATATGTTAACATTGAATATGAGAACTGAATATGTTAACATATGTAAATCACTTAGAAGAGTACCTGGCATATTGTAAACATGCAATGAATGCTGGTTGTTACTTCTTTCTCTCATAATTCTTTGAAAGAAATATACATATTCAGTGTCAGTAAGAGGAATGGAAGCTTGCAGGCTTGATAGTACCTGAAAACACTAGAGTAATTGAAAATAAATGTTATATGTAAGAAGAATCTTGTTTGGATATGTTTGTGTTTGTGTGAACATTAATTTTGGTAATCATTCTTTATCTAAAAATTAATATTGAATGCTTTAATGCAAACAATTTTATTTTATTAATACTGAATAATATGTTTTAAAATTATTTATTGAATACTTTTATTGTATAAGACACTCTATTAAAAGCTTTTATGTGCAGCATTGCATTCAGTCCTTCCCATGACCCTAGTGCACGGTAGTATTATTATCCTCATTTTAAAGATGTGGAAACTGAAGCTCAAAGGTGCTTCGCCTACATTCATAGAACCCACAAATTGTGGGGAGAAACAGAAAACAACAACAACATTGGTTGAGTGCCACCTGTGCTTGTCACTGTGCTGAGCTCTTAATTCATACTAACCCATTTAATCCTTATAACAACTGTATGAGGTAAGTGCTGTATAGGGTAGGTATCATAAATAATCCTTTCACACAGCTACCCTATGAGGTAGGTACTATTATTATTCCTATTTTCCTACAGATTAGGAAAGTAAGGCAGAGAGGTTAAACAGTGAGCTCAAAGTTAAATAAATAGTGCTTGGCAGAGCTGGAATGCAGACCTAGGAAGTCTGGATCGACAGTCCACACTCATAATACTTTGCTGCATATTGGTCTAGTCCAGTGATACAGATCTTGAAGTTTTACCTAACAGTAAGTGATCATTTAATCACAAATTATTTCTGACATTTCTTAGTAAATTATATCTTATGATTAATAGTTTACATTAAGGAGTAAAAGAACATGTCTTAGCTTTTGTATCTTTGAAATGGGATAAAGATAGTCTTACCTCTATAATATTATGAAGCTCAAGGTAGGTAATAAATGGGAAATTCTTTTGAAAAAAGTGAAAGGAATAGAAATGTAAGATGTTGAATACAGAATTAGTGCCTATTTTGACTGCAAAGATTTATGTACTTATTTTGTGAGTGTCTTTATATAATAAAATGTTACTTTCCAATAAGTTTTAGAAGTCCAATGTGCTATCCATTGTGCAACAGAGATTTTCTAGTAAGTTTTAGAAAGAATTTCACTTTATGTATGTGAAGCCAATTTTTAAAATCTGTTTTTTTTTGTATGGCTTAATCTAGATATTATAAAAATTTGAATTTGTTTTTTGGAGTATCTCAGACTGATGATCATTATTAGAATACTGGATGAACGAGTAATCTTTTTCCTTACTTTTTACTTCAAGTTAAGAATAGCATTTAAGCTCAGGTGTCCTTGTTCCATTTAATATTTTTACTTTTTCTTATTGTTTGTTAATAAATGCTTTTCTCTAAAAGTGAAAGGGAAGACAACAGAAAAAAACTATTTTCTTTCTGTTGAATATAGTATATAATTTGAAAGTCAACATTTTGTTTTGCTTTTTTGAGAAGGAGTCTAGCTCTGTCGCCCAGGCTGGAGTGCAGTGGTGTAATCTCGACTCACTGCTGGCGTGATCTCCGCTCACTGCAACCTCCATTTCCCAGGTTCAAGTGATTCTCCCACCTCAGCCTTCTGAGTAGCTGGGATTGCAGGGATGCGCCACCAAGCCCAGCTGATTTTTTTGTATTTTTAGTAGAGACGGGGTTTCACCTTGTTGGCCAGGCTGGTCTTGAACTCCTGACCTCAAATGATCCACCCGCCTCAGCCTCCCAAAGTGCTGGGATTACAGGTGTGAGCCATCACACCTGACCTAAAGTCAGCATTTTTATAGGCCCCATTAATGCTAGGACATAAACACTCACTTTTCAGATTTGATGATAAATACTTAGCTGATCCTTGCATTTTCCTTCTTCTAGCAAATGAAGCTTTCTAGAAGGATGGATTAATTATTGGCTAAATGATAATATCCAAATGTAGTGTTTGGGAAAGAGCAGGAGAGAGGAATATCTGTCTTTCTTTTGAGGCTGCAGGTTGATTACTGCCTTAGAGACAAAACTTTGAGTGTGAAAATACAGCTGCTGTAAATTTGTCGTGTCATTTAAATGGCCATAGTAGACAGCTACCTGCAGAATTTTAGAGGAAATGATTTTGAATTTTCAGTTTGGTTGGATACATTTTGTTTTAAATGAGTTGTTCAGGGTTTTATGCTGTTTTAAAGGATCAGTTTAAACCTGATATAAATATAAGTAGGATGACATGAGTATATATATTTTAATAAATAATATAATATTCTATGAAAAACCTTTAACAAATTGACAAAACTTTATTAAAGCCTCAAAGTATAAAATTTTAGGTTTTTAAAATTTGTACATTCCTCTTAATTTGATTGTCCTCTGTCAGATGAGGCTTCTGAATTCACTTTCAGGGTTAGGTGAAGGAAAGGAAAGCTAAGGGATAAATATAATTTAGTGTACATTTATGAGATACAGAGACTTGTAAAATCCTTTTCAGTATTCCAAACAAGCAAAATGGAGTCTGCAGATGTTTGTTTGATATCAGTGAGTTTAAATTCTTCAGACTGATTGTCTTACATTACATTATTATAGTTTGTGTGCCAGAAATGTTAAAGCATTTTGGTGATTTATGCTTATAAGACCTTGGATTATTTCAGTATACAAAATGTGATCTTTATCAAGATAATTGTGAACTGAAATTGCAAATAGAATTTAGCAGTTTAAAAAACAAATCTCAATATTAGTTTCTCAACACTTAAATGGCATGGTGTATATAAAACATTAAAATTGGTCAATGTAGAATTTGTGGAAATGAAGTATATTCCAAATAGAATTAGGTGGCTATAGGAGTTGTGGTTTTTAGTAATTCGTGAAATAATGTGAAATGGTTATAAAGGGTAATGGTTTACTAATATAAGTATATATTTAACTTAACAAAATTCACACTCCTGCAGTTCTGAGAGATTGCAACTTAGAATAACAACTGTATACGTTTTTGTTTAAAAAGTAAATAGCAAGCAGGACTTTATAATTTGTTGCTATTAAACAGAACAATAAATATGCAGTAGTAGGATGGAAAAACAACAGCCTTTTTTTTAAACAGAAAAAGGCTAGAATTCTTCATTATTAGATATACAATATCAACATAATCAATCTAGCAACATGATATTTGAGCTGAAAATATACTTAAATTTGAGGCCGTACACTACCCTGTGTGAGTGAAACATCTTTCATATAGTTCTAAGATGAAATTACCCTTGAATGAATAGCATCTTCATTTATCTTCAAACCCCTTCTGTGCTTTTAGTGAATCTATTCTTTCAACATTCTACAGCAAGAATTACATTATACCATTATACCAGAGTACTTCTGCAGTGTGAAATAGATTGGTTTGGAAAATGAACCTGGCTTTGCTATAAATTACATTCACAGGTACAAAGGAATTTGTTATTTTGTTTAAAATAGTCATAAATATAATTAAGGTCTTAATTTATGTTAAACTACAAATACGGCTATTATGGTAACTGGATTAGGAACTTAATCTGTCACTTCAGGAATGATACCTAACACTTTTCATTGATAACCTTAGATACTTTATTTCAATTACAGGGTCTGCAGCTGTTTGATATAAAAATGAATTATTTTATAGGTAGTTTGTTCATGGTTTTTAATTTTAAATCATGCCTCTTCAGTAAGGTAGAAAATAATTCTTCAGTTGTCACAAATTTTCCTTTGTGTCTGGTTGAAAAAGGATATGAATTAAAATTCACAATCATTTTTATTTTGTGTCCTGAAAATGGCATTGCATGCTTGAGAATAGTCCTTAGTGAATTCTTACATAAAATATTTCAAATTTAATTAGGAAATGAATAGAAGCTTTGTCTTAAAGAAGAAAAACTTGATGTCTGCTGTCTAAGGATAGCTTTACCTGGTTGGACTGAAAATAGATTGCTACCTGTCTAGAATTTGAATAACTTTGTTCATGTGACTTACATAAATTTGGAAGCTGTGTTTATAACCCCTCGAATCCCATGGTATTAATCAGTGTAAAGCATCTAATCTTTAAAAGGTTATTAAAGGCAATTCTTTAAAATTTTGATTTACTTTTATATTTTTATTGGCAAGCAATCCTGATTTTATTGCTTAGGTGCAACTAAAGAGAGTGTGCTGTGTATCTAACTTGAAAGACAAATGTTCATTTTGTCTTTGGAATAAAGAAGAGGAAAGAAGACAGTGCTGGTCATTGGCAAGTGTTTCAATACTGAGTTACTATTAGTTAATTATAGAGAAATGAGTGTATTTTATGTTCCTTCCATCTGCTAGTTCATCTTAAGAACTTTAATTTTTTTTGTTATTATTTTTCTCAGTTGGGAATTTTTTTCTAAGTAACAAAATTTTAAAGCATTCATTATAGGAACTCAGAAAAAGAATATATATATTTTTTCCTTTTCTCCCCAACTGTTCATTGAGTGCCAACTATGTAACTGCTATTGTGTTAGGTTCTTGGGTTACAAGAATTGTTCTTTCTGTACCTTTGACTATTTTATAACTCTTGCTTAGTTTTGACCCTACAACTTTATGAAAGTAGTAAACAAGAGAGACATGGTCTGTATGTACTAATGAAGCTTATATTCTTGGGAGGAGGGGCTTTTATCAGTTCATTTATCGGTTTTATCAGTGTGTTATTTATATGTAATTCTCACAGGGAAAGCTTATATCTTTCTCTATTCTAGTTGTCTTTTTTGTTGCTTTCAGAAATAACCTGATTTTTTTCTATAGCTGTCAGATGTTGATGTATCTAAAATTGACTCAGATATTCCAGGAGTAGTTTCTAAGTGAGAGTTTTATTAAGGAAGGTCAGTCTATGAAGTGATATGTCTTCAAATGTGCTCTCAAATAACATTTCATATTTTTTGGTAACAAATTCACTCTCTTTAAAGCTTTTTATGCTTATTGAATTGTGGTTTCTGATTTCTACATAGATCATTATTATTATTATTATTTATACTTTAAGTTCTAGAGTACATGTGCACAATGTGCATGTTTGATATATATGTATACATGTGCCATGTTGGTTTGCTGCACCCATTAACTCGTCATTTACATTAGGTATTTCTCCTAATGTTATCCCTCACCCAGGCCCCCACCCCCTGACAGGCCCCAGTATGTGATGTTCCCTGCCCTGTGTCCAAGTAATCTCATTGTTCAGTTCCCACCTAAGAGTGAGAACATGTGGTGTTTGGTTTTCTGTCCTTGTGATAGTTTGCTGAGAAGGATGGTTTCCAGCTTCATCCATGTACCTGCAAAGGACATGAATTCATCCTTTTTTATGGCTACATAGTATTCCATGGTGTACATGTGCCACAGTTTCTTAATCCAGTCTATCAGTGATGGACATTTGGGTTGGTTCCAAGTCTTTGCTATGTGAACAGTGCTGCAGTAAACATATGTGTGCATGTGTCTTTATAGTAGCATGATTTGTAATCCTTTGGGTATATACCCAGTAATCGGGTTGCTGGGTCAAATGGTAATTCTAGTTCTAGATCCTTGAGGAATCGCCACACTGTCTTTCACAATGGTTGAACTAATTTTCACTCCCACGAACAGTGTAAAAGCATTCCTATTTCTCCACATCGTCTCCAGCATCTGTCGTTTCCTGACTTTTAAATGATTGTCATTCTAACTGGCGTGAGATGATACTTCATTTCAGTTTTGATTTGCATTTCTTTGATGACCAGTGATGATGAGCATTTTTTCATGTGTCTGTTGGCTTCATAGATGTCTTCTTTTGAGAAGTGTCTGTTCATATCCTTTGCCCAGTTTTTGATGGGGTGTTTTTTGTTTTTTTTTTTGTAAATTTGTTTGATTTCTTTGTAGCTTCTGGATATTAGCCCTTTGTCAGATGGGTAGATTGCAAAAATCTTCTCCCGTTCTGTAGGTTTCCTGTTCACTCTGATGGCAGTTTCTTTTGCTGTGCAGAAGCTCTTTAGTTTAATTAGATCCCATTTGTCTATTTGGGGTTTTGTTGCCATTTGCTTTTGGTGTTTTAGTCATGAAGTCCTTGCCCATGCCTATGTCCTGAATGGTATTGCCTAGATTTTCTTCCAGGTTTTTTATGATTTTAGGTCTAACATTTAGGTCTTTAATCCATCTTGAATTAATTTTTGTATAAGGTGTAAGGTAGGGATTCATCTGCAGCTTTCTACATATGGCTAGCCAGTTTTACCAGCACCATTTATTAAATAGGGAGTCCTTTCTCTATTTCTTGTTTTTGTCAGGTTTGTCAAAGATCAAATGGTTGTAGATGTGTGGTGTTATTTCTGAGGCCTCTGTTCTGTTCCATTGGTCTATATCTCTGTTTTGGTACCAGTACCATACTGTTTTGGTTACTGTAGTCTTGTAGTATAGTTTGAAGTCAGGTAGCGTGATGCCTCCAGCTTCATTCTTTTTGCTTAGGATTGTCTTGGCAATGTGGACTCTTTTTTGGTTCCATATGAGCTTTAGTTTTTTCCAGTTCTGTGAAGAAAGTTATTGGTAGTTTGATGGGGATGGCATTGAATCTATAAATTACTTTAGGCAGTATCGCCATTTTCACAATGATGATTTTTTCCTATCCATGAACATGGAATATTCTTCCATTTGTTTGTGTCCTCTTTTATTTCATTGAGCCGTGGTTTGTAGTTCTTTTTTTTTTTTTTTTTTTTGAGATGGAGTCTCGCTCTGTCGCCCAGGCTGGAGTGCAGTGGCCGGATCTCAGCTCACTGCAAGCTCCGCCTCCCGGGTTCACGCTATTCTCCTGCCTCAGCCTCCGGAGTAGCTGGGACTACAGGCGCCCACCACCTCGCCCGGCTAGTTTTTTTTTGAAGAGGTCCTTCACATCCCTTGTAAGTTGGATTCCTAGGTATTTTATTCTCTTTGTAGCAATTGGGAATGGGAGTTCACTCATGATTTGGCTCTCTGTTTGTCTATTAATGGTGTATGGGAATGCTTGTGATTTTTGCACATTGATTTTGTATCCTGAGACTTTGCAGAAGTTGCTTATCAGCTTGAGATTTTGGGCTGAGACAATAGGGTTTTCTAAATATACAATCATGTAATCTGCAAACAGGGACAATTTGGCTTCCTCATTTTCTAATTGAATACCCTTAATTTCTTTCTCTTGTCTGATTGCCCTGGCCAGAATTTCCAACACTATGTTGAATAGGAGTGGTGAGAGAGGGCATCCTTGTCTTGTGCCAGTTTTCAAAGGGAATGCTTTCAGTTTTTGCCCATTCAGTATGATATTGGCTGTGGGTTTGTCATAAATAGCTCTTATTATTTTGAGATATGTTCCATCAATACCTAGTTTATTGAGACTTTTTAGTGTGAAGGGCTGTTGAATTTTGTCAAAGGCCTTTTCTGCATCTATTGAGATAATCGTGGTTTTTGTCATTGGTTCTGTTTATGTGATGGATTATGTTTATTGATTTGCAAATGTTGAACCAGCCTTGCATCCCAGGGATGAAGTCGACTTGATTATGGTGGATAAGGTTTTTGATGTGCTGCTACTGGATTCGGTTTGCCAGTATTTTATTGAGGATTTTTCGCATTGATGTTCGTCAGGAATATTGGTCTAAAATTCTCTATTTTTGTTGTGTCTCTGCCAGGCTTTGGTATCAGGATGATGTTGGCCTCATAAAATCAGTTAGGGAGGATTCCCTGTTTGGAGTAGTTTCAGAAGCAATGGTACCAGCTCCTCTTCGTAGCTCTGGTAGAGTTCGGCTGTGAATCTGTCTGGTCCTGGACTTTTTTTGGTTGGTAGGCTATTAATTATTGCCTCAATTTCAGAGCCTGTTGTTGGTCTATTAGGAGATTCAACTTCTTCCTGGTTTAGTGTTGGAAGTGTGTATGTGTCCAGCAATTTATCCATTTCTTCTAGATTTTCTAGTTTATTTGCGTGGAGGTGTTTATAGTATTCTCTGATGGTAGTTTGTACTTCTTTGAGATGATTGGTGATATCCCCTTTATCATTTTTTTATTGCGTCCATTTGATTCTACTCTCTTTTCTTCTTTATTAGTTTTGCTAGTGGTCTATCAATTTTGTTGATCTTTTCACAAAACCAGTTCCTAGATTCATTGATGTTTTGAAGGGTTTTTTGTGTGTCTATCTCTTTCAGTTCTGCACTGATCTTAGTTATTTCTTGTCTTGTACTAGCTTTTGAATTTGTTTGCTCTTGCTTCTCTAGTTCTTTTAATTGTGATGTTAGGGTGTCGATTTTAGATCTTTCCTGCTTTCTCTTGTGGGCATTTAGTGCTATAAATTTCCCTTTACACACTGCTTTTAATGTGTCCCAGAGATTCTGGTACATTGTGTCTTTTCTTATTGGTTTCAAAGAACATCTTTATTTCTGCCTTCATTCTTTTATTTACCCAGTAGTCATTCAGGAGCAAGTTGTTCCGTTTTCATGTAGTTGTGCGATTTTGAGTGAGTTTCTTAATCCTGAGTTCTAATTTGATTGCACTGTGGTCTGAGAGACAGTTTGTTGTGATTTCAGTTCTTTTACATTTGATGAGGAGTGCTTTACTTCCAATTATGTGGTCAATTTTAGAATAAGTGCAATGTGGTGCTGAGAAAAATGTATATTCTGTTGAATTGGGGTGGAGAGTTCTGTAGGTGTCCATTAGGTCTGCTTGTTGCAGAGCTGAGTTTAGGTCCTGGATATCCTTGTTAACCTTCCGTCTCATTGATCTGTCTGATATTGACAGTGGGGTGTTAAAGTCTCCCATTATTATTGTGTGGGAGTCTAAGTTTCCTTGTAGGTCTCTGAAGACTTGCTTTATGAATCTGTGTACTCCTGTATTGGGCGCGTATATATTTAGGATAGTTAGCTCTTCTTGTTGAATTAATCCCTTTACCATTATGTGATGGCCTTCTTTGTCTCTTTTAACTTTGTTGGTTTAAACTCTGTTTTGTCAAAGACTAGGATTGCAACCCCTGCCTTTTTTTGTTTTCCGTTTGCTTGGTAGATCTTCCTCCATCCCTTTATTTTGAGCCTATGTATGTCTCTGCACGTGAGATGGGTCTCCTAAATAGAGCAAACGGATGGGTCTTGACTCTTTATCCAATTTGCCAGTCTTTGTCTTTTAATTGGAGCATTTAGCCCATTTACATTTAAGGTTAATATTGTTATGTGTGAATTCGATCCTGTCATTATGATGTTAGCTGGTTATTTTGCTCGTTAGTTGATGCAGTTTGTTCCTAGCATCGATGGTATTTACATTTCGGCATGTTTTTGCAGTGGCTGGTACCGGTTGTTCCTTTCCATCTTTAGTGCTTCCTTCAGGAGCTCTTGTAGGGCAGGCCTGGTGGTGACAAAATCTCAGCCTTTGCTTGTGTGTAAAGGATTTTATTTCTCCTTCATTTATGAAACTTCGTTTGGCTGGATATGAAATTCTGCGTTAAAAATTCTTTTCTTTAAGAATGTGGAATATTGGTGCCCACTGTCTTCTGGCTTGTAGACCAAGAGATCCACTGTTAGTCTGATGGGCTTCCCTTTGTGGGTAACCCGACCTTTCTCTCTGGCTTCCCTTAACATTTTTTCCTTCATTTCAACTTTGGTGAATCTGACAATTATGTGTCTTGGAGTTGCTCTTCTTGAGGAGTATCTTTGTGGTGTTCTTTGTATTTCCTGAATTTGAATGTTGGCCTGCCTTGCTAGGTTGGGGAAGTTCTCCTGGATAATATCCTCAAGAGTGTTTTCCAGCTTGGTTCCATTCTCCCCATCACTTTCAGGTACACCAGTCAAACATAGATTTGGTTTTTTCATATAGACCCATATTTCTTGGAGGCTTTGGTCATTTCTTTTTACACTTTTTTCTCTAACCTTGTCTTCTCGCTTTATTTCATTAATTTAATCTTCAATCACTGATACCCTTTCTTCTCCATGACTGAATCGGCTGTTGAAGCTTGTGCATGCATCACAAAGTTCTCATGCCATGGTTTTCAGCTCCATCAGGTCATTTAAGGTCTTCTCTACACTGTTTATTCTAGTTAGCCATTCGTCTAACCTTTTTTCAAGGTTTTTAGCTTCCTTGAGATGGGTTCGAACATCCTCTTTTAGCTCGGAGAAGTTTGTTATTACTGACCTTCTGAAGCCTACTTCTGTCAACTTGTGAAAGTCATTCTCTGTCCAGCTTTGTTCCGTTGCTGGCGAGGAGCTGCAATCCTTTGGGGGAGGAGAGGTGCTCTGATTTTTAGAATTTTCAGCTTTTCTGCTCTGGTTTCTCCCCATCTTTGTGGTTTTATCTACCTTTGGTCTTTGATGTTGGTGACCTATAGATGGGGTTTTGGCATAGATAACCTTTTTGTTGATGTTGATGCTATTCCTTTCTGTTTGTTAGTTTTCCTTCTAACAGTCAGGTCCCTCAGCTGCAGATCTGTTGGAGTTTGCTAGAGGTCCACTCTAGACCCTGTTTGCTTGAGTATCACCAGAGGAGGCTGCAGAACGGCAAATATTACTGCCTGATCCTTCCTCGGGAATCTTCATCCCAGAGGGGCACCCATGTATATAAGGTGTCTTTCAGCCCCTACAGGGAGGTGTCTCTGAGTTAGGCTACATGGGGGTCAGGGACCCACTTGAGGAGGCAGTCTGTCCATTCTCAGAGCTCAGACACTGTGCTGGGAGAAGCACTGCTCTCTTCAGAGCTGTCAGACAGGGACGTTGAAGTCTGCAGAAGTTGTCTGCTGCCTTTTGTTCAGCTATGCCCTGCCCACAGAGGTGGAGCGTAGAGGCAGTAGGCCTGGTTGAGCTGTGGTGGGCTCTGCCAAGTTCAAGCTTCCAGGTGGCTTTGTTTACCTACTCAAGCCTCAGCAATGGTGGATGCCCCTCCCCCAGCCAGGGGGCTGTCTCACACAGATTGATCTCAGACTGCTGCACTAGCAGTGAGCAACGTTCTGTGGGTGTGGGAGCTGCCGAGCCAGGCCTGGGAGAGAATCACCTTGTCTGCTGGTTGCTAAGACCTTGGGAAGAGCACAGTATTTGGGCAGGAGTGTCCTGTTTTTCCAGGTAGTCTGTCACGACTTCCCTTGGCTAGGAAAGGGAAATCCCCTGACCCCTTGCGCTTCCTGGGTGAGGTGACGCCCCACCCTGCTTCTGCTTGCCCTCCATGAGCTGCACCCATTGTCCAACCAGTCCCAGTGAGATGAACCAGGTACCTCAGTTGGAAATGGAGAAATCAGCCATCTTCTGCGTTGATCATGCTGGGAGCTGCAGACTGGAGCTGTTTCTGTTTGGCCATCTTGTGGTTGTGGGCCAGATCATTACTGTTTTTAAGTTGAATTCCTGTAACTGTTTTCTAAAGCAGTATCAACTTACTGATATTTGTAACTTGATTTTTTAAAATATCTCTGAACTTAACGAGTTACATATAACTTTTTAAAACAGTGAATTCTGAACCCATAAAATTACAAAATGCTAATTTTTGCTATAGTTTACTAGCTTTCTGTGAACTTAGGTATGTTTGCGTTTATTTTTAGGAATATCTATGACTTGTTCATTAAGCAAGTGTTTTTTTTTTTTTTTTTTTGAGACGGAGTCTCGCTCTGCCGCCCAGGCTGGAGTGCAGTGGCCGGATCTCAGCTCACTGCAAGCTCCGCCTCCCGGGTTTACGCCATTCTCCTGCCTCAGCCTCCCGAGTAGCTGGGACTACAGGCGCCCGCCACCTCGCCCGGCTAGTTTTTTTGTATTTTTTAGTAGAGACGGGGTTTCACCGTGTTAGCCAGGATGGTCTTGATCTCCTGACCTCATGATCCGCCCGTCTCGGCCTCCCAAAGTGCTGGGATTACAGGCTTGAGCCACCGCGCCCGGCCAAGCAAATGTTTATTGAGACTTTATTGTATGCCGAGGACTAAAGTAGTAAACAAGATAGGCATTGTCTATGTATATTAATGAACCATATATACTTGCGGGATGGAGTCCTTCTGTCACTTCATTTATCAGTTTTATCAGTGTGTATGACTCTAAAAATTATTCATAAACATTTATATCAATATTAAGATATCTCATTTTTGCTTTGTTAGAAAAGATTATATTATATAATTATATATATTGAAAACATAAAGCATATGTTCAATATTCTTTTGAAAAGTTCTATTGGGCCAGGCGTGGTGACTCATGCCTGTAATCCCAGCACTTTGGGAGGCTGAGGCGGGTGGATCACCTAAGGTCAGGAGTTTGAGACCAGCATGTCCAACCTGGTGAAACCCCATCTCTACTAAATACAAAAAATTAGCCGGGGGGTGGCGGGGGAATGCCCATAATCCCAGCTACTTGTGAGGCTGAGGTGAGAGAATCGCTTGAATCTGTGAGGCGGAGGTTTCAGTGAGCTGAGATCGCACCATTGCACTCCAGCCTGGGCGACAGTAGTGAAACGCCATCTCAAAAAAAAAAAAAGAAAGAAAGAAAAGTACTTTTGGTTATTTTCCTTTATTCTTTTAACACCTTTCTGGAAATTTTTATCTCAGTACACACTCTTGGTATTTTGATTTTATAGAAGTACATGCAATTAAATTATAGTATGTAATTATTTTAATTTTTCTCATAAGGAGACATTAAAAGGTAATAAAATAAATGAAGCCAGCTTTCTTTTGAAGTCACCGAGGTTGTGGTCTTCCTTCCTTTGCAGATGAACAAATGAGTATTTATTATTATGATTGCTGTTACTACTATTAATAATAATACCTTATATTTTTTGAATTACTCTGTGTCAGATAGTGTATATAGTTTTTTACATGTAGAACTTCAGTTAATCTGCCTGATTGTCTAATTTAGAAATGAGAAAACTTCTGAGGTAAAGGTACTTTCTCAAGCTAACATTTCCCAGGATTCTACCCAGAGAGCTCTCTCTGATATTCTGCTCATTAACTTCTTATTGTTCTAGACTGATTCTTTTTTTTTTTTTTTTTTTAAAGGAGATAGGGTCTCACTCTGTTACCCAGACTGGAGTGCAGTGGTGCAGTCTTGGCTCACTGCAACCTCCATCTCCCAGGCTCAAGTGATTCTCTCGCCTCAGCCTCCCAAGTAGCTGAGATTACAGGTGTGCACCACCACCACCCAGCTAATTTTTGTATTTTTAGTAGAGATGGGGTTTCACCATTTTGGCCAGCTGGTCTTGAACTCCTGACTTCAAATAATCCACCTGCCTTGACTTCCCAAGGTGCTGGGATTATAGTCGTGAGCCACTGTGCCTGGCCTTATTGTTCTATACTGATTCTTAAGACTGATGCAGAGGATTTCCTTCTTTTAAATGTATGTTCACTCTAGTCTTTTTTTCATTTAGATAACTTGCTTTTAAAATCTGCACTCTGTTACGATCCATTAGATTCTGCTAGGGTACTTAATCAGTAAAATGTTTTGGTAGTTGCCCAGTCATGAGTGGTAGGGTTTATGACTCAGCAACAGAAAGTAAGAATAAAGGATGGTAAGGACAGAAATCTCAGTGAGGCAGCATCATTCCTGTGCACAATAGCCACCAAGGCTTACTGTTTCCATTCAACCACGTTGAACCCTTTTTACCATTTTCTGAACTGTGTATTGCCTTTTTTTTTTTATTTTAATGCAGTTAAAACAAAGGATATTTGATATTTTAAAAAGTGTTGTAGAGTCTGTTCCCTTACTCCTGTCAGAAACCATCATATTTAGGGCTGGGTGTGGTGGTGGCTCACGCCTCTAATCCCAGCACTTTGGAATGCCAAGACGGGCAGATCGCTTGAGGCCAAGAGTTCACCACCAGCCTGGCCAACATGACAAAACCCCATCTCTACTAAAAATACAAAAAATTAGCTGGGTGTAGTGGTACATGCCTGTAGTCCTACCTACTTGGGAGGCTGAGGCATGAGAATTGCTTGAGCCTGGGAGGCAGAGGTTATGGTGAGCTGAGATTGCATTGCTGCATTCCAGCCTGGGTGACAGAGCGAGACTCTGTCTCAAAAAAAAAAAAAAAAAAAAAAAAAAGAACAACAAAAAAACAAACCAATTTATTTACTTTTTTCTGTAAAAGAATTGGGTTACTTGGCCGGGCGCGGTGGCTCAAGCCTGTAATCCCAGCACTTTGGGAGGCCGAGGCGGGCGGATCACGAGGTCAGGAGATCGACACCATCCTGGCTAACATGGTGAAACCCCGTCTCTACTAAAAAATACAAAAAAACTAGCCGGGCGAGGTGGCGGGCGCCTGTAGTCCCAGCTACTCGGGAGGCTGAGGCAGGAGAATGGCGTAAACCCGGGAGGCGGAGCTTGCAGTGAGCCGAGATCTGGCCACCGCACTCCAGCCTGGGCGACAGAGCGAGACTCCGTCTCAAAAAAAACAAAGAATTGGGTTACTTTTTGGCTTTACATTTAGTTTCACTGATTTCCTGCAGCATTTCTTTCTGGGATATTATTAGTATATTTGGGATTGAAGACTTGAAATTAGATATGTATAATATTTAAGATGTTTTGTTGATTTGCACATTAATGTTATTCTGTTTACCTGATTTTATTAATTATAAGACCTCCATGCTTACTTTTGACATCCTGAAGATTGGGCCATAGTTACTGAGATTTTAAACGATTCAAGCGAACAGTGGTTCCTTCATGTGTAACTTCTCAGTAAATTTTCAGAAGATTATACTGCTCTTATGGAACAACTTCTTAGCTTCTTTTTTTTTTTTTTTTTTGAGACGGAGTCTCGCTCTGTCGCCCAGGCTGGAGTGCAGTGGCGCAATCTCGGCTCACTGCAAGCTCCGCCTCCCGGGTTCACGCCATTCTCCTGCCTCAGCCTCCTGAGTAGCTGGGACTACAGGCGCCCGCCACCTCGCCCGACTAGTTTTTTATATTTTTTAGTAGAGACGGGGTTTCACCGGGTTAGCCAGGATGGTCTCGATCTCCTGACCTTGTGATCCGCCCGTCTCGGCCTCCCAAAGTGCTGGGATTACAGGCTTGAGCCACCGCGCCCGGCCCTTCTTAGCTTCTTAAAGCTTCTCATTTAACCAAGACGTTAAATTGACTTTTCAGTTTTTAAACTTGGTAGGCTATAGATGCAGGAAGCAGAAAAGACCAAAGATGAAGACGATCCTTGATTATATTTTTATTCTGCCTGACATCTGTAGTTCTTCTCATTTCTTAACACCTTGATAAGTATCATACCTGCAGGAAGTGCTAACAGATAGTATTATGTACATTTGTAGGCACTTTTGTCAAGTTGTGTGCACAAAAGAGGTTGGGTGGCCTTGAGGATTGGGCTTCTCAAATTTTTAATAGAACCTGCTTATCCGGTTTTCAAAGCACATGGCTGTACTCTTAGCAATTCTAGGCCTTTGAAAAAAGAGTAGAGTTGTCTGCTATTCATTTCTCGTCAGAAGTCTATCCAAAAAGTGATAATTAGAGACGACGATCTAAAGACTTGTAGGTCCTCTTCCTTCCACCAAAACCTGCTCACCTCACAGTTTTTCCTAGCTTGGTAAATACCAGTTCCATCTTTCTAGTTGTTTATGCCAACTTTTAGTCATTTTTGGAGTTCTTTTTCCTATATCCACATCGAGTTATCAGCAAAACTTCTTGATCCTCCCTTAAAAATATAGCTAGAATGTGACGTATCACTTTCATTACTCCCACCCTGGTCCAGGCCACCATCATATCTTTCATGGATCATTACAAAAGCTTCCTAATTCGTTCTCCTGCTTCAGTGGTTCTACTCTCAACAGTCTAATTTCTCTATAGTTGTGTCCTTTGAAGTGTTCAGTTAGATTACGGCAATCCCCAGCTCAACACCTTCTAATGATTTCTTGTCTCACTCAGTAGAAGCCAAAGACCTCACAATTACCTATAACGTCCTACATGATATTTTTGGTTGCCTCTCTGATCCCATCTCTTAGTACTCACTTCCTTACTCCCACATAGTCATACTGGTCTTGTTAACTGTTGCTGAAACATAGATGAAGCACAAGCCTGCTTCAGGCCTTTAAACTTGGACTGTTCTCCCCTTAGATATCTGCATGGCTTGCTCCCTAACTTTCTTAGGTTTATGGTCAAATGTTACCTTATTAGCCCTTATCTGACTACGCTATATTTAATAGCCATACCTTTACACTGCTTTGTATTTCTAAGTAGCAGGAATTACCATGCGTATTTTCTGGTTTATTTGCTTGTTATCTGTCTCCATTGTGATGTAAACTCCATAAAGACTGAGACTTTATGTTGCCTGCTTGTCCCAGTAGCTAGGGCAGTCCTTGATACATAGTGGATGCTCAGTATATATGTATTGAATTTATTTTTGTAGGTACTCAAAGTTATGTCTTTTGGCAAGTTACCTCACCAGGAAGTTTCATAGTGGACCAGATAGCCTTTGTAGGCCTTTTTGAACTATGTTTTAATGTTTTGCTCTAGGTGGTTAAAAGAAACAGCCTCATGAAAAGCAATTTTGCGTTTGGCGTTATGTCATCTTATGCAATTCAGTAGCCCTTATTAGAGAGTCCAGAGGAGAAATGTCTTTTGGAATTTAGTGTAAGAAATCCAGTTGAGGAACAACCTTACTCTTTAGTTTTTGGGGTTTTATTTGTTTATTTGTTTGTTTGTTTGTTTGATTTTTGTTTTGACAAGGTCTTAGGCCCATCACCCAGGCTAGAGTGCAGTGGTGTGATCATGGCTTACTACAGCCTCAACCTCCTGGGCTTAGGTGATTCTCCCACCTCAGCCTCCCACGTAGCTGGGACTACAGGCACACACCGTCATGCTTGTCCATTTTTTTGTGTTTTTAGTTGAGATGGGATTTTGCCATGTTGCCCAGGCTGGTCTTGATTGAACTCCTGGGCTCAAGTGATCAGCCTGCTTCAGCCTCCCAAAGTGCTGGGATTACTGGTGTGAGCCACCTTGCCTAGCCAACCTTATTCTTTTTTGAAGGCTATAAATATTCCGTTGATGGATGCATTACAATTTGTTTTAACCAGTCTTTTATTGATAGGTATCAAGCTGTTGTTATTATTTTGCTGTTATAAATAGAGCTTAAGTGAATATCCTTACACATATCTTGTATAATTTTGTACATATATGTTCATATTATATACTTATAGCAATAGCATTTCTAGTTCAAGGATATGTACATATAGAATTTTGGTAGACCTTACCAAAGTGCCTTCAAAAGGTCACATTAATTGTATATTACAACCAGTGGTTGACTATGAATGGTGTTTTGGATTTTGACTAAGTGTCTTTTTTAAAAAAAAAAAAACAACACTTTTATTTTCAGAAGTTTCTGTTGCTTTGTTTTAAAAAATTCACATGACTAAAACTAGACATTATTGTTTACATTTTCATATGTTCATTTATTTATTCATCTGGTAGTCATTATCTGCCTGTTATGTACCAGGCACATAACTTCTTTCCTTCCTTTTTTCCCTTTTCCTTTTTTCTCTCCCTCCCTCCCTCCCTCTACACCCTGATCTCTGTTCTTTTTTCTCATCTTAAGATAGTGATACTTGTACATACCTTATAGGGTAAAGTTCTTGTGGAAGTACTTGCCATATAGTAAGTGCTCAGTAAATATTCGCCATTATAATTTTTCTGTGAAGTTGTCTTGCTCTTTGCAGTTTTGTTTGCCAGTTCCTTTTTCTGTGGTTTGTTTTGGCTCTATATTTTGTTTGAGGCTTTCCTCAAGTATCTGTTGATCTCTGCTAACAATTTATAGTTAAGAGTAAGGCTAAAGAGATGAGGGACTTTTTGACATGTGGCTGTCACTGTAGGTTGATTACATATTGAGAGGTCATTTTTGTTACTCACTACTCCTAGCCAACCCCCCCCCCCCAATAAAACCATCAATATGTAGATTTCTTTTCTCTAGAGAGATATCCTGGAGTGATATCCTACGTTTGGGAGCTGAGAGGGAGAGGGATCCTGTGTGAATCTTGTTCAGTATGTATACTTACCTTTAACTTTGCCTCTTTCAGAGTGACACCTCACCCAGTGCCCTCTGCTGTTTGGGTCCCTCTAGTTCAGTTTCTCCAAAAAATAAATCTTTCTCTTCTGCTAGACTGGGGGAGGGCTAATTGTCTGATGCTTAGGTAGACTTTCATCCAATCCTTTATTTGCTGTCCTATATCTCACCTCTGCCTTCTGTGTTACTTGGTGCTTCCAATTTTGGAATCTTTCTAGTTTCTGTGATGCAAATGTATTGATTTTCTACTGTGCAAACTCTTAGGTTTCAGCTTCCTCTGCCCTGCTAAGTCTGCTTTCCATCTTAGAAAAATGGGTTGACGTCTTTGGTCTGCTTTTGTCTCCTCTGCTATTCTTTATGTTTTTCTGGGTGTACACCTTTTCTGTTTCTTCATTGTTATTTTAATAGAGTTTTTTTAAAGGTTGCAGAGATAAATGTGTAAGTTTAGTCCTTCATGTTTAACCAGTTATTGATGATCTGGTAATAGTTTTTTTTTTCTTTCAATTTTTTTAAAGTAAAAAACCCTACCCCTGACACCCTACCCTTTCAAGTGAATTTTTAGATGTTATGAATTCAATTAATGTATTCGATATGTTGAAACTACATCAAGCTGATTAAATTTCAGGGTCTTAGAAATCAGGTACAGGCAATTATGTTCTGTGTGCATATACATATGTGTGCATTTAAGAAATTTCCTACCAGGTACTCACTATATATAAAATATGGGTGCAGTTTTAATGCATTCTTCAGTTCTTAGTTTTCACATATTAATACATTTGCCTCATCATTTTAACAATTTGAGTTGCTCAGCAAATGAGTAATCTTTATATTTTCTCAGAAATTGGAAATATGGTATTTAATGTGTCACCATCATCAAAAGTTGATTGTATCACTTGCAGGATTTTTGGACTCTGTGCTATCATGCAGGTTTTTAAAAATAATGTTTGGTATAATCACTTTCAGATGATGTTAGCTTCTCTTGCTAAGGTCTCCTTTATGTACTGATTACTGTTGTTATATATCCATGCTATCTGATAGACATCATCACATCACACTGTGATGATGGAAGTGTTCTGAATCTGGACTGTTCAATAAATACAGTAGCCACTAGCCATATGTGCCTGTTGAGCACTGGAAATGTGGCTAGTGTGACTAGGGAACTGAATTTAAAATTTTATTCAAACATTAATTAAGGAGCCACTTGTGACTAGTGGCTGCCATATTGGACAGCATAGTTATAAAACACTACTCTGATAGGATGTGCTAAGTGTTTTATTCAAATTATTTTATGCTGTTATTCATTTAAATTAGTTTGGAATAAAGTATTCAACCGAGGAATAAGAGTTAGCTGAGTTGTTTCAAGTTCATTATTCATTATTATAATTTGAAATACATTTTTCTTTGACTTCCATAAGAATAAAAATATGCAGATTGCTATTTCTGAATTGAAAAGAGGATATGTTTTAGGTGAGTGTGCCATGCCAGTTATTTGGAGTATTTTTGTGTGCTGATAAGATATTGAAAGTCAAAGCGGAAGGTGAAAGTGAGCCTCTCCAGTGTTTTCTTCCATCTTTCAAGAGAAAGGGGAAATACTGTTTGAACCAAACCTTGCTATTGTTTTAGAGTTTTTATATTATTGAAAATAGTCATGGTACTGTTTTGGTTTTGCTTTTTTTTTTTTTTTTTTTTGCATGATCATAGCTCACCTTGAATTATTGAGCTCAAGCTATCCTCCTACCATAGCTTCCACAAGTAGCTGGGACTGTAGGTGCCTGCCACCACAGTGCTGCTAATTTTTTTGTTTGTTTGTTTTGTTTTGAGACAGAGTCTTGCTCTGTCACCCAGGCTGGAGTGCAGTGGTATGACCTCAGGTCACTGCAACCTCTGTCTCCCGGGTTCAAGTGATTCTCCTGCCTCAACCTTCTGAGTAGCTGGGACTATAGGCATGCACGCCCGGCTAATTTTTGTATTGTTAGTAGAGTCAGAGTTGGCCATGTTGGCCAGGCTGGTCTCAAACTCCTGACCTCATGATCCTCTCGCCTCGGCCTCCCGGAATTATAGGCATGAGCCACTGCGCCCGGCCTGTGCTGCTAATTAAAAAAAATTTTTGTAGAGAGAAACTCTCGCTATGTTTCCCAGACTAGTCTTGAACTCTCGGCCTCAAGGAATCCTCCCTCCTTGGCCTCTGGAAGCTCTGGGACTGGCCCAGTTTTGCATTTTTAAAGTTTGGATGAAAATGCTTTGTGACATCAAACTTTCTTGTGAACTACAGATTAATTGGCTAACTAGAATTATGTTATCAGTTGAGGTCTGTAGTAAGTTGAGTGTCATTTAATTGGTAAAATTGTCAGTTAGTATTTATAAAAAAATAAAAAGCATGGGACTAAGAAGCATGGATTTTGGGAGTTGAAGGTTGCATTGAGCTGAGATTGTGCCACTACACTCCAGCCTGGGCGACAGAGTGAAATTCTGTCTCAAAAAAAAGAAGCATAGGTTTGATTGCAGAACATTACACTTCTGCTTCTATTTTAAGTGAAATACAATATTTTTGGAATATTAATTAGCATAGTTACCACTATGCATGTAGTTTAGCAAAATATACTATATTTACTATTTTATACAGTATTATTATTGTTAACAGTTGAATATTATTCAGGCCTTTGAGAAGATATATTAAACAGTTATTTCAAACTCTTTTTTTGTTCTACTGAAGGCCTCAATCCCTTCTTAGTTTCTCATTCTCAGCAAATGATTTCTCCTTCCATTTCATAAAATACGAGCACTCACATTCTTGTTCTTTCGTATCAACTTGCAGTCATCATCACTGATTCCCCACCACCTCTTGCATTACAGTGGAAAAAGTGTCCTGTTCTGAAAAAAACAGATCTCTCCAGCTAAGGTCCTATTTCCTCCTTTTTTACCTATTTTTTTTTTTTTTTTTTTTTTTTTTGAGACAGGGTCTCATTGTATTGCACAGGCTGGAGTGCAGTGGTGTGATCATGGCTTACTGCAGACTTGACCTCCCAGGTTCAAGCAGTCCTCCCACCTCAGCCTCTTGAGTAACTGAGACTAAAGGTGTGCACCACCATGCCCAGCCAGTTTTTTAAACTTTTTTGTAGGAATGGATTCTCCCTATGTTTTCTAAGGTGGTCTTGAACTCCTGGCCTCAAGTGATCCTTTTGCCTTGGCCTCCCCAAAAGTGCTGAGAGATTATAGGTGTGAGCCACTGCTCCTGGCCACATGGATCTTGTATATCAGTTATTTCACTTGTTTTATGTAATTTCAGCCTATCTCTGTTATTTTTTTCTCTTTGTGTTTTAATAAGCTCCACTCTTCTTCATATGTAATAGAAGGGAGGCAACCCTTCTCCTCCCTTCTTCCTTTTTTTCTGATCCTGGCTTTTTGAAAGAACTGTTTATATTCATTTTCTCTAATTCTTTCCTTACAAGCCATGCTTTGACATGATTTTGATGCATGCTGAAGTTTGAGAATCACCACCCTATCCTATCTTTGTGGGTCAGTCAGGAAGCTCACTATTATTGCTATGAATTGGAATCACTGGTTATAGGTTTTAGAGGACTGTTAGTTTCCACTTAGACACAGAAGAATCAACTTCTGGTGGGGCAGGATGGTGTTTAAACTTAGAAATCATAACTGTAGGTGAATTAATTAAGATCAGGTTTGGCAGTGAGTGACAGAAACCCAATATAGTGGTAGCTTAAAAAGATAGTTCACTTCTCGTACAAACTTGGGTAATCCAGGTTAGGTGACTACGTGATTATCAGGAACCTAGGACCCCTTTACTCTCGTTGCTCTACCATTTCCAACACTCAACTGCTACTTCCTGGTTCTGTTTGGCTGCTATAGCTATAGCCATCCTTTTTACATTCTAGTCAACAGGGAGGAAAAAGAGGAGATATTTTCCCCTTTTAAAGAAACTTCCCAGCAGTTGTCCAGAACTTTTAGTCCAGTTGGCCATACCCAGTTATAAGGGAGCCCGGAAAATAAGTTTTTATTTTAGGCAGCCTTGTGTGCAGATGTAGTTTCTACCACTGTAGGGAAAGGGGAGAACATATGTAGCAAGAATAACAGCCTCTGCCATGATAAGCTCTTGGGAGCTTTGAATGGCTCAATCAGTAAACAATATTGCTTATTATAAGTAGTGCACTATGAAAGGTTAATTGTGGGAAAATGAGGGAGATTGGGGGGAGGAGAACAGAATTGCAAAAAAAACTTAGAAATCTCCCGCTTGGTTTTCTAAGAGATTCCATTTACTTGGGGAGATCAGACATGCATACATAAGTTACAGAGCAATGTAAGAATCAGAGGATGTAATTAGCGGGGGAATCAGACTCATGTGGGATTTATTTTTGGAGGCAGGCATCTCTAAAGGACTGGAGTTTTGAGAAAACAGAAGAGAATTGACATACTTTTGGGTAAATGGAGTTCTTTGTAGAAGATATTATCACTGTATTGTACCCTTAACACTTAACAAGAGTCTTAATACTTATTTCTGATCTAGAGCTGAGGAAGGAATTATAATAAACCTATGAGAAATCTCTGTGAGTAAAATGATAAATAATATCCTTGTTAATTTATTAATTTATCTTATTTTTGACAGCTATTTATAGTACTTTCAATTTCAAAATAGATAAAAGGTTTGTCTTCCAATCTGTATGTGGTAATTAGAACCATTGCAACTTATGACTTCCCAATTGAATAACTGAATGATTTTATAGAAATAACACAGTAAATTTTGTAAGTAGAGAAAAAGAAGCCAAGGAGTCATAGAAGAGAGAACAAGGGGAGTGAACGTTGAGTATTGTAAAAAACAGTGGGCTTGGCAGAGTTCACTGGTGTCTTAAAAACATTTAAAAATGAATTAGTGTGATCTAGTAATAGAGTTTTGCATTTTTTTTACTTAATATTATAATGTGTACATTTTTTCTTGTAAAAATTTTTCTAAAGCACATTTTTTCTTGTGGTAAAAATTCTTCTAAAGCATGAGTTTTAAAATTGGTTGTATAGCATTCCATAGTTTGGATTTACTATAATGATTTACCCCATACCCTTATTATTAGACATTTAAATTGCTTATAACATTTTTGTAACTATGAACAAAGATAAACAATTTAAGTCTTTAAAAAGTGAATTAGTGAGCACAGAAGCTACCTGTTGGAATACAGAGTATTGCTGGAGAGAACTTTGAGGTAGCAGAGATAGTATTTTGAGTTTTATTCTAAAATGAGTAAGATGATGATCCTATAGAAAATAGTGGAATGAAGCAATTAATAGCTTATAAAATTTGGACTTCAGTCATCTACTTAAGAAAATTAAAGCAATCTATAGTATTGCTGGTTTACATAAACTAATACAGTAACATAAATGTGGATAATTTACATTTTATTCCTTAGGTATGCATACATACTTTAAGTTTCATATATTTACTGATGTCTAAATCATACTGATTTTTAAATAGTGAAATGACATTTTTTTTGTTTGGAAAACAAATCCTTCACTTTCAACTGGTTCATTGTTTTCTAATAGAGTTTTGTAGTATGAAACTATTCAGTTTAGAAAAGAAATGCGTAAAAATTTCTGTTCAATCATGCATATGCTTTTACTGGGCTTATTGTATGTATCTTGATTTACAGGCCTTTTTGCAAATGTGTAACTTGCCTATCAAAGTAGTTTGTAGGGCAAATGCAGAATATATGTCTCCGTCTGGTAAGTGTGTTTTTTTTCTTCTCTGTTAATATTATGGAGTGATAAAATTATAGTGATAGTCCAGTTTGTATCTACATGTTAAAATGTCTGATTTTTTTGTTTACCCTTTGAAGAATCTTTCCATGGTTTTAGAAAGTAACAATTGCAAATTTGACAATCTTGGGGTTGGCATATCTGTTCATTTCAGCTGTGATCAGAGATGGTTACTGACGTGTGGAAATGGTTTTAATAGTAAGGGAATTATTTTAAATAGTAAATGTTAAGGAAATACATGATCTCAGATTTCCCTAGTCTTAATGTACATAAGACTTTCCTGTTGAGAAAACAAATTTTAGTCATAATGAATCCATTTATTATTCAACACGTCTTTCTAAATTAGATTCTCCCATAATACAGGTGGAAGAAGAGAGATTGTAGACAAATTAATTTGTCATTAGATCTTGAAGTCATCACTGAATGTTTTTGGTTTCTAGTTATTTTTTTTAATGCTTAATTTTAACAGGTTTTGAGATACATTAGCCTTCCTATTTTTAAAAATCAGTATTATCTTTATGTCAGTAGATTAGTACTGTTTTAAATAAATGATTCAAAGAATTTTTAATGTAAAAATGTGCTACAAAGCTGATAAATAAATGTTATATATAATTATCATGGATGATTATTGTAATTATGGTTTTGTTGGAGCAATAAGTAAAATTACTCCTTTTTGAATAAATTATTAAGGATAACTGATTGGTATAAGTGTGTAACATTGCTTTTTAGGGAAACATTTTTCATTTTGGTATGATAATTTATGAGTGACTTGTGTTGAACTTTTTTTTTCCACCTTAAGTTTTTAAGGGTGGCAGAAATTGTTAAAAGGTATGAAGACACCCCTTCTGTACATACAGAATATTCTTTTATATAAATACCTGGTTTTAGAGGTTTATGAATATGCTTTTAGAAAACATTTCCATAAAATAATTTCTAGGCTTGTAAATGTAAACATATTTTAGATTCTTGGAGGGCATTCATTGACTCATTTTGTGTTGGTTTTATACACAAATTTTAGGAACTACAGAATTCTGGTGAAATAAGTTATACTGTGTTCTGTGCATCGTTTTCCTCTATGTAGTCATACAAAAAGAATTTGTATATTTATGTAAAAAGGTTAGTAATCTAATACTAAAGTTCAGATCTTTGGCAAGTGAGAAATCATAGTTTATCCACCTGTTTCCTAAAATTACTATACTTACTGTCACTTAAGTAGATATCGATTTCCTTTTTATTAGACTGTGTGAAAGACAAACAGATAAATATTTTAGAGACATACAAAAATATACATTCTTTCATAGGAGTCGCCTATAGGTAGATGAAAATGGCACTTTCTACTAAGATGTTTAAATTTTATATCTCAGATTGGTATTCTCTTTCATTTAATGATTTGAGGTGATCAGGGAAATGTTTTTTATTGTATTTGCTTCTTTGATCTTGTGGCAGATTTTTAAAGCAGAGAGCATGGAATAGTCAGAAGACCAGTTGACTTAAACTCTTATTTCCTAAAGAGGTAGGAAATCTTCAACTAAACCTTCTGTGACTTTGTCACATATTAACTATTTCCTTGAGAAATGTCACTTCTCTGAGCCTCAGTGACTTAATCTGTAATACAAGGTAGTCGGATTAGATGACATCCAAGGTCCTATTTCTTGCATTCTTTGAATCTGCCAACTTGTTTGGCAACATATTCTTGCTTTCTTTAGAATAGAAATTTTAAAAGTGTTTATTCTGTCTAAAATGGGAAACAAAGCCCTTACTTTTCTTATATGACCTTTGATTGGTACCAGAAAATAACTGTCTTACTGTGTTTTTGCCTAATACCTGCAATAATAAGGATATAACATTGGCTCCATTTTCATTAAGCAGGCTAGTGACAGAAAACATTATTCAATTCTAATTTGTTGTCTTTGTTTTTATATATCTCTTTATATTTAGAGATATATAAGATGAATACTCAGTTGACTATCCACACTTCTTTTTGCTTCAGAATTGACAATACTCAGTGTACTTTTAAGAAAAATAAAATACAAACCCTGTTTTCCAAGAACCTGAAACTGATCATTAAAAATGAGGAATATGCTTTGCTCTAAAAATATTATACCCCCAAATACTCTTTAGTCTAGGTACTAAATAGTTTTCATTCTCAGATCATTTGATCTCAAGGGACCTGTAATAATTCTGGTAGTATAGTAGTTAACAAAGATTTTATCCCAAGTTAAGAAAGCAATATGGCCTAATGCTTACCCAGATAATTTTTTTTTTTTTTTTTTTGCAAGATTTATAAAGCAGTAGAAGGAAGGAATGCAGAATTGGCAACATGGAAATATCTTCTCAATACATCTATTGAGTTGTGTTCCAAAAGGCCTGCCTTCTCTTTGTAATGCATGTTGTCCTATGGATGCAGTTGAAGCTTTTGTTAGGGCTGTGTACTTCATCCATTACCCCCAGGCTGACTGAGCCAGAGAGGAGTGCATCTATTGAAGAGGAACAGGAAGAAGCCTGCTGGTAGTGTGAACTCTGTTTGAACTAGGTCTTGACAGCAGGTTTCATTCTTTAGCATTTGGATAGACCCTTCTTGCTATTGGGAGATTATTTTGTTCTCTCATCTCTAATAATTCCATCAAGTATTAGTATTTGTTAAAGTGAAATATTTCTTTTTTAATGTGATATTTGTCTATAGAAGCTAGTTTTTATAAACATACTATCATTTTTTCCCACATGTTGGGAACATTACTCTGTATTACAACTCACCAACTAGCATGCCTTCAAAGATTGTTATTTCTTTTAATTCTTGCTATTTTGAGTCAAAGAGATTACTGTACAATTACCTGCTTAAAATGTTGATCTCGGTATCAGAGACATAAAAGATGTAAAAAGATTTTTTAAATGTAGTTTACAATATAGATTGATTCACTGTACTCTCAAAAGAAAGCTTAGCTAAATTTCTTTGAAATATATCAGTGGTCATGTACCAGTGTCCTGGCTTGGTTCATGTAATTTGGATAATTAGTGTTTGCTGCTGTATGGTGGTATGTTCGTGTTGGCTCTGAAAAGAGAATGTTGTGTGATCTGTTACATCTAAGTGAGAACTATAGAAATGAATTTACCTGTTCTTTTTTTCTAAAGTTGGTTAGTAATCAGTTTAAAAACTTACAGAATTTAATATACACATCTGACAAAAATTTTCAGAAGTTACAGTTTTATGAAATCCCTATTTATAAATATCTGAGTTTTGTGTTAATTTTTCTTTAATTATCACAAACTTTAACATACTGGAAGAATTTTTATAAATACTTTTTTTTCTCTCAACAGGTAAAGTACCTTTTATTCATGTGGGAAATCAAGTAGTATCAGAACTTGGTCCAATAGTCCAATTTGTTAAAGCCAAGGTAATAAAAATATATTAAATGTATTTGATCACAGTTACTAAGTCATTCATCATTTTTTAATGTGTCTTAACATTTACATTGATTTCAACCTAGTTTTATAAAATGCCAATGCAAACTACTGGAAAATATTTCTGAAGCGTAAGTTAGTATTTTTTCATGATATAATGGCAAAACAGGTAGCTTTATTTTTCTTTATTAATGTCAAATTTATTAAAGGTATGTAATTTTAGTATCTAGTCAAAAGAGATGGTTTGATCTTGACAAAATGGTAGATAATTTTCTAACTTATGCTTATGAGAACTGTGGTCAGAAATGAAAAACTATTAGGTTTTGAAGTATCTGGCTGACCTTTGAAAAGGGAGATACAGGAGATGTTCGAAGTTGAATGTATTTATCCATTTGAATGATGCTGCTTTTCATTTATTCAGTTTAGATTTTAATAGTTATTAAGGAACAACTCCCATTAGTGTTTCTGAAAAATCATTCCAGACTTTTCTTTTTGCATATATAGAAAAACCTGGATCATAGTAGTATATATTATTTTGCAACATACCTTTTAAAATCATAAATATGTTTGGAAATTCTTCCATATTAATAGCTGTAGATATATATCATCCTTTCACATTGGTGTATAGTATTCTACTGTATTGGATATATATATATATATATATTTTTTTTTTTTTCCTTTAACACCCCCCCCCATATTAGATAAATTAGAATTTTATTTACTCAAGTTTATTGATGGGCATTTAGGTCATGGCCAATTTTTTGTTTTTATAGAGTACTAAGATAAATTTTCTTGTATGTACATCTTTGTATAAATTCCTAAGAGTGGTATTGTTACCTTAGAATAAATTCCTAAGAGTGGTATTAGGATGTCATAGGTTATGTGCTTTTTAAATCTTGTAATAGATTGCCAGATTGAACTAACGATTATACCATTTTATGTATCTCCTAGTTTACTATAGTGTATTAGAATTTTTTTTTTTTTTTTTTTTTTTTTTTGAGAAGGAGTCTCGCTCTGTCTCCCGGGCTGGAGTGCAGTGGCCGGATCTCAGCTCACTGCAAGCTCCGCCTCCCAGGTTTACGCCATTCTCCTGCCTCAGCCTCCCGAGTAGCTGGGACTACAGGCATCCGCCACCTCGCCCGGCTAGTTTTTTGTATTTTTTAGTAGAGACGGGGTTTCACTGTGTTAGCCAGGATGGTCTCGATCTCCTGACCTTGTGATCCGCCCGTCTCGGCCTCCCAAAGTGCTGGGATTACAGGCTTGAGCCACCGCGCCCGGTCGTGTATTAGAATTTTAAAATGAGTGAAATTTTTTCCCCATATCTTTACTAACAGTATTTTTTTCATCTTTGACCACTTTATAAACAGCACATGTCAGTCTTTTGGTATTTCCTTTATTTCTAATAAGGTTAATTAATCTCTTAAACAAGGTTTGCTGACCATTCTGTTTTCTTCTTTTGCGAAGTAGTTGATAATGTAATTTTCTCTATTGAAAGATACATTTGTATAATGACAAATAAGTACATACTAATATTTTGTAGTGATAGCAGAGTATTAAATATGCTTTTATATAAAATTTTTAGGGGGCATTTTGGAAGTTTAATTCATTGTATAGTTGCATGTTATATTATCTGTTAGTAAGATAACTGAAAGTTTTTGTGTATTTAATATGATGGTCTTTTAAATTTTTTTAAATTCCCTTTAGGGCCATTCTCTTAGTGATGGGCTGGGTGAAGTCCAAAAAGCAGAAATGAAAGCTTACATGGAATTAGTCAACAATATGCTGTTGACTGCAGAGGTAAAATACTAGATGATATGGCTTGAAAATAAGCTTTTTCTCTCATTCTCATAAAATATAATCTTTCTAATGGGTTAAAGTTATTGAGAAATGGGAAAATAGTCAAGTAATTCTAGAGCTGAGATGGCTACCTAAATTATTTGATTGTTACCTTTGAACAAGTTACCTGACATTTTCAGTTCTACTTTTTGTGTTTATAAAAAGGGGTGATTCTTGCCTACTCATTATTTTACTTTGGCCTTTTGAAATTTACTTAAATAACATCTGTAAAACACTTTAATGGTATTTAGACACGTATTGTGTGAACAAAAAATATTTTTATATCGTACCATCATTACATTTAATAATTCTGAATAGCAGCTAAGGAAAACAAACCCCTATGTATGTGACTTATGAAATTAGCTTATAAAAAATTGCCTTGGCAAAAAATTACTTTCTTTATCCTTTTCCTCTTTGGTATCCTAAAGTCTAGTGACTGTTCTTTTGTTCCTAGCTGTATCTTCAGTGGTGTGATGAAGCTACAGTAGGAGAGGTGAGTGGTTCTGTAACATTTATCTTAATTAAAATTTAATGAGAAAACACTTTTGCTCAGAATCGCAAGTCCCTGCTCATAAATGAAACATTGTGGTTTATACCATTAGTGATATAGTTTTTCACTTACTTTAATTTTGCTTGCACATACATTTTAGGGAAGCTGTGTGTCATTGTTTGATATAACGGGTTGCAAAGTACATAAAAGTTTATATATTTTTAAAGAGAATGGCTTAAAATTTTAATTTTTTAGATTGCAGGCTGTGTATTTTTTTCAGATTGCTCTATTTATGTTCTTTGAAAATATGTTTCTTTTAGAATTCTATTTGTAAAAACGGGCATTGTTTTTAGGAAGGATCACCTTTTTTACAAAATCTTTTTGCTTTAGATCACTCATTCTAGGTATGGATCTCCTTACCCTTGGCCTCTGAATCATATTTTGGCCTATCAGAAACAGTGGGAAGTCAAGCGTAAGATGAAAGCTATTGGATGGGGAAAGAAGACTCTGGACCAGGTCAGTTCAGGTTGAAATTGACAAAACCCTCAACTTTTGTGGATTAAAAGAATCATTCTTTATATTGGTACTCTTTTAAAAAAGAATTTTTTTTATAATATAAGATTTGCAAGAAAACCATTTGCTGTTATTTTCACTAAGGTGAAGTAATTTTATTTCTAAAAATTCATACGTGCTTGATGTAAAGCAAACAATACAATGCAGATATGTGTAAAAAAGCAGTGAAACTTGCCTGAAATCTCATCACCTAGAAATTGCCACCCTTAACTATTTGGAGAGCCTTCTTCTAGATGTTTCTTAGTAACATTTTCTCAAATGGGATCATTATGCCTGCTACTGTATAACCTGAGGGCTTTTTTTTTTGAGCAATACATGTGGGTACCTTTTATGTAACTAAATATAGATCTGCAGCATCGGGCTTTAAAAAAAAAAAAGCCCTGTTAAACACAGTACTTAATATATCTATATCTATCTGCATCTATCTATCTATCTGTCTGTAGTTTTGCTACTAAAGTAGCAAAACTTAAAAATACTTAATCTTGTCCACAAGCATCATTAAGTTAATTAATGCCCGTCTTTTCCAAGGCTACCCTTAATACTAGCCAGCCATCTCACTGATGTGTGCCATTGGCCACAAGGGGGTTTCAGTAAATGAATAGGGATAGAATAAATAAAAATCTGTCTCCACTAGTGGGAAAACAACTCAATTGCTTTTACTCATGGTGGGTCAATGGTGTTACCTTTATTAAGCAGATTTTTCAGTATATGCAAGCCATTTGAATATATGGATTCAGGAAGACACTTTTGTTCTTGACAAAATCCTTATAAGTAACTTAAATGTACTTGTAGTTTGAAGGAAATTCACTGAAATTTTCTTCCTGTTTCTTATATAGAAAGTGTTATGTATGTATGTGGTCTATAGTCTTATTAAAATATATTATAAAAGGTTAACCTAAATTTATGTTTTTGTTATAAACTGTGATACAAGTTATGTTTTAGATACTTTTTATTGTTTTGCTAATTGATATACTTTTCTTTGGGGTTCATTGCCTGTGTTAGGTCTTAGAGGATGTAGACCAATGCTGTCAAGCTCTCTCTCAAAGACTGGGAACACAACCGTATTTCTTCAATAAGCAGTAAGAAATTTTACTTTTTTAAAGTTAATTTTCTGTACTGTTAGGTTGCAGATTTCTTTTTTTCATAAAAGAATTGCTTTTTCAAGAAGAGATTTATCTATTTTTATAATTTTTGTACTCAAATATTTTTGTGACACTTTACTCTCAGGCACAGTGCTAGGCTCTAGGAGACCAAGATTTCTAAAATATGGTCCTTATCATTAAGAATTTCTCAGGCTGGGTGCGGTGGCTCAAGCCTGTAATCCCAGCACTTTGGGAGGCCGAGACGGGCGGATCACAAGGTCAGGAGATCGAGACCATCCTGGCTAACACGGTGCACGGTGAAATCCCGTCTCTACTAAAAAATACAAAAAACTAGCCGGGCGAGGTGGCAGGCGCCTGTAGTCCCAGCTACTGGGGAGGCTGAGACAGGAGAATGGTGTAAACCGGGGAGGTGGAGCTTGCAGTGAGCTGAGATCCGGCCACTGCACCCCAGCCTGGGCGACAAAGCGAGACTCCGTCTCAAAAAAAAAGAAAAAAAAAAGAAAAAGAATTTCTCTTAAAGACAGTCATGTAAATCAATCATTGTATGATAAGGTTTTAATGAGGTAGTTCAAGGTGCTATATATGGAACTACAAAATCTTAACAAAATTCTAAACTTGTAAAGTACTATTAAACATGAAGAAAAGTAAATTACTATTAATGTAACTGTAGTTTTCTGTGTAGAATGATACCTGGAGGACTAGAAGAGTCAATAAAACTAAATATTAAAAAATATTGTTTGATGGACAAGCAATATTATGAACTTATCTTTTAAATGTTAATGAAAATATGTGTAAAACACAGAAATTAATATAAAGGATGTAGGTTAAATATATGTGTATGTATGTAAGTTGAATAATGTTTCATTGACAGATTTACTTTTGCAGTTTTGAAAAGAATCTAATGAAGGCAAAGAATGAATTTTCCTTTGTTAAAAAATTATAATTTTAATATATCAAAATCAGCTGTCCTGTGATCCAGTGTAAGATGGGCTTAAAGCATTTTAATCTTAGAACTTTCCCTAGAAAGTCTAACCTTTTCTTGGCATTTTAATAAAAATTATTTGATTTGTAGATTAATAATTTCTAAAAGGCTTTATTTGCTATTATGTGTTATATCATCATAAGCATTCCTCTTCTATAACCATATCAAACATATTTGGGTAAAGATAACATTTGTAGTAAAAATGACTATGATGATAGTTTGGAAATTTAAGTTATATTAATCTATAACACAAGTAATATATGCTATATATAATTGATATTAAAATAAAATCTAGGGTCTGTTGCTCTTTGAAGCAGAAAAGTCACAGAATTCAAACTGTGAAATTCTAGTAGGTAAAGCTTCTAGGACCCTGTTCCTATTTCTAGTGATATTTGCAATGCAGATTCTATTTTTCAGTCTCTAGCACAAGAGAAATGTATCCAAATGTCAGTATTACGTGGTTTCTTTTCTTTCTGACACAGGAATTCTTAGGAATTGAAAAGCTCAGAAGGGGTGTGTTTTATTGAAATACATTATTCTATTTTAGTTTTGTTATGCACTCTGTGTTTAGAGGAGGCCAGGAGAATAGATCTAACTTACTTTTCTTCTCAGTTAAACTCATTGTCATTGTGTTAGTAACCAGAGTTTGGCATGTGACTCAGTGGAAACATCAAGATATCATTTCTCTTCATAAGGGCGCAATTACATTTAATCTTGTGATGAAAACTTCTAACAACAGTTCAAACACCAAAGGCTTGGCTTTTGAGAAACTATTTAACTGATGCTATGATGTACAGTTTTGACATAATTTTCCTTTACATGATACTTAGATAAACATTTTCCCTAAAAATAAGATTAAAGATAGAAGAGATTTAATTTTTAATTTTATTCAATCATTTAATTAATATTAAAATGCAAATAAAGTACATTTAGAAAAAAGTAACTGGTATTTCACTTTCTGTGCCTACATTTTCTCATTCCTTTGTCTGTAGCAGGAGTCATTATTTTGTGAGATACTATGCTGAATAGAGCTGTGGCTTAAGTCAGGATACATAGTATTTTACTGCAAGACAGAGAGGGTCTGAATTCTATTCTTGGCTCTGACATATCTCTAAGTTACTCTAATTTCTCTATGTATACTCCAGTCCTAAAATTAGAATTAACCCCCTACAATTAGAATTAATCCCCTAAAATTAGAATTAACTTTCCTTCTAGCTGAACTACTGGGGATGTTGGGAGGACTCATGAAAGAAACCAAATACCTGTACTTGATGAGAGAAAAGGAAAAGGGTAGTTAAGAGAGATCTTACAGAAAGAATAGTAATTGGGAAAAGAGGCCAAAAAGCAAGGGGCTTGATTTACAAAACTTGAGTGACAGCCCTAAAGATAAGTGATTGGGATGTAAAGAAAAGATATGTAGATCATTTCTAGTACTTTAAAGAGATGAAAAGTTAATAATGGGAAAGAACAATTAGGAAACATCCAGACAAAATTAATGCTTTTGAAACTAGATGATACTTTGAAGGTATCACAAATAAATGTGAAATAATGAATAAGCAAAGCAAAAAAGATGAGTGGCAGAAAAATCTTAAATGGAAAATGTTAGGAAAATGTTGAATTTTACTGTTTTTATTTTGATATTCAAATGAAAAAACAGTAGATAACTAGTATGAATGTGGAAAGAATAATAATATAAGAAGGCATCAAATTTCTTAGGACCTTAAAAATATATTTGTCACCCTGGAATATTTTTCTAATAAAAAGTCTATAAAGGTAAATCCAATAATATATGAAACATCTTAGAGCTCACAGGTGGGGAATTGCTATCTGTATTTGAATTATAATCACAAACTATTTGGTAAGCAGAATGGTGGAAAGTTAACGTTTTCACATGATATAGCAAGATAACTAAAATTGGAGATATATGAAGATCTTGACTTGATTAAACAGTTCAGCAGAAATACTGGATAAAATATTTTTTTTGTTCTTGTCTTCCATGTGAGTTGGAAATATTTTTCTGAATTTGTTACTTCTCTTTTTATTAAGTCATGTTTATTGATGTGTAATTTACATCTAGTAAAATTGGCACTTTTATGTGTGTAGTTCTATGAATTTTAACATAGGCATATAGTTGTATAACTGTCACCTATCAACTAAAATATTAATTGTACTTTTTAAAAAGACTTGTTGGAATCAGTAATTTATATATGTCAGAGTCAGTATAAGGAGTTGCTCAAATTTGGAAAAATTACAAAAAATATGCTTTAAAGGTTAAGTGTTTGTGGATATATACAGTTATGCCCTGTATAGCAACCTTTCAGTCTGTCATGGACCAAATATATGAAGATGGTCCCTTAAGATTGTAATATATTTTTACTATACCTTTTCTATTTTACTATACCTTTCCTATGTTTAGATATGTTTAAATACACAAGTATTTGTGTACCATAAATACACGTTATCATTGTGTTACAGTTGCCTGCAGTATTCAGTATGGCGATGTTCTGTACAGGTTTGTAGCCTAGGAGCAATAGGCTGTACCATTATAGTCTAGGTGTATAGCATCATCTAGGTTTGTGTGAGTAGACTCTATGATGTTCACACAGCAAGAAAATTGCCAAACAGTGCATTTCTCAGAATGTATTCCTGTTAAGTAACACACAATTATATGTGCTTTGGTTTAATCTATTGAGTTATACTTTTGTTGATATTCTTTTTTTTTTTATTATTATCATACTTTAAGTTCTAGGGTACATGTGCACAATGTGCAGGTTTGCTACATATGTATACATGTGCCATGTTGGTGTGCTGCACCCATCAACTCGTCATTTACATTAGGTATATCTCCTAATGCTATCTCTTTCCCCCTACCCCCTCCTTGCAATGGACCCGGTGTGTGATGTTCCCCTTCCTGTGTCCAGGTGATCTCATTGTTCATTTCCCACCTATGAGTGAGAACATACGGTATTTGGTTTTCTGTTCTTGCAATAGTTTGCTGAGAATGATGGTTTCCAGCTGCATCCATGTCTCCACAAAGGACATGAACTCATCCTTTTTTATGGCTGCATAGTATTCCATAGTGTGTATATGCCACATTTTCTTAATCCAGCCTGTCACTGGTGGACATTTGGGTTGATTCCAAGTCTTTGCTATTGTGAATAGTGCCACAATAAACATATGTGTGCATGTGTCTTTATGGCAGCATGACTTATAATCCTTTGGGTATATCCCCAATAATGGGATGGCTGGGTCAAATGGTATTTCTAGTTCTAGATCCTTGAGGAATCGCCAAACCGTTTCCACAATGGTTAACTGGTTTACAGTCCCACCAACAGTGTAAAAGTGTTCCTATTTCTCCACATCCTCTCCAGCACCTGTTATTTCCTGATTTTTAATGATTGCCATTCTACCTGGTGTGAGATGGTATCTCATTGTGGTTTTGATTTGCATTTCTCTGATGGCGAGTGATGATGAGCATTTTTTCATGTGTCTGTTGGCTGTATGAATGAGAAATATCTGTTCATATCCTTTGCCCACTTTTTGATGGGGTTGTTTGAGTTCTTTGTAGGTTCTGGTTATTATCCCTTTGTCAGTGAGTAGATTGCAAAAATTTTGTCCCATTCTGTAGGTTGCCTGTTCACTCTGATGGTAGTTTCTTTTGCTGTGCAGAAGCTCTTTAGTTTAATTAGATCCCATTGTCAATTTTGACTTTTGTTGCCATTGCTTTTGGTGTTTTAGACATGAAGTCCTTGCCCATGCCTGTGTCCTGAATGGTATTACCTAGGTTTTCTTTTAGGGTTTTTATGGTTTTAGGTCTAACATTTAAGTCACTAATCCATCTTGAATTAATTTTCGTATAAGGAGTAAGGAAAGGATCCAGTTTCAGCTTTCTACTTATGGCTAGCCAATTTTCCCAGCACCATTTATTAAATAGGGAATCTTTTCCCTATTTCTTGTTTTTGTCAGGTTTGTCAAAGATCAGATGACTGTAGATATGTGGTATTATTTCTGAGGCCTCTGTTCTGTTCCATTGGTGTATATCTCGGTTTGGTACCAGTACCATGCTGTTTTGGTTACTGTAGCCTTGTAGTATAGTTTGAAGTCAGGTAGCATGATGCCTCCAGGTTTGTTCTTTTTGCTTAGGATTGTCTTGACAATGCGGGGTCTTTTTTGGTTCCATATGAACTTTAAAGCAGTTTTATCCAATTCTGTGAAGAAAGTCATTGGTAGCTTAATGGGGATGGCATTGAATCTATAAATTACCTCGGGCAGTATGGCCATTTTCTAAAGTAACTTGCCAAAAAGTTGCTATCTTTATGTGAAATCAGATCAATTTTTATATGCTCATGCCCATATATAATTCAGTACCTCTGGAGTTATGTGGATATATATTTGCAGCAAATAACATTGTGGCCACTTCAGGGGTATTTCTGGAGCACTGTCATTTGAGCATACATTGATAGTTGAACTCTTTCAGAGCGTTTATTTATTGATAAAGGGTGCCCATCTATATTACTGGAATTTGCATCAGGGAATATATTCACCTTTTTTAGGCTCTAGTACAAGAAGCATAGGGTAGCTGTCACTAAACAAGAATTAGGAAAATAAGTTCTAAATTGGTAAGATAAGATGTACCTCTTAAGAAATATGTTTAGGGATGTGGAAGAGTTGGTGTTTGTATTCTCACCAAGTGCCTCAGCTCAGCTCCACATTTATCCACTCTACACCCTTGGTTTTTTGCAGGGATCTATTCATTATTGATTCATCCCTGTGCTGGTAAGATGATGGTACTGTTGAGTCTAAGGACCTTGAGATATATTTTTTAAAAAACTGTACTGTTGGCTACCCATTTAAACATGGCCACAGATTGTACATTTGACTTTGATTAACACTTCATGAATGTGTCAAAAGAGTGGAAGGCTTTCAAAGAATGTAAGTTACTGCTATTGAGAAAATAAAATATTCCACACATCTTAAGATGCTTTCTTTTATAATTCATGTATTTATTCAGCAAGTGCTATTTCAGTTCCTTAGACACTGTGCTAAGAACTGGGAATATAAACATACATGCATCATTGCCTTTAAATAGCTTGGAGTGTAGTGAGGGAAACAGTTAAGTGAACACAGTTATAATATGGTATGAGAAGTGTGTCACCTTTTTATTGGTTCATTCAACACAAATTTATTGAGAACCTGCTTTGTGCAAGGAATTGTTCTAGGTATTGGGGATACAGCAGGAACCAAGTAGGTGAGGTCCTTTCTCTATAGGACTTTCTGGTAGAAGAGATGCACAATAAGAAAAAAAAAAATTATGTGGTATTAATTATCAAATGTAGCATTAAAAAAGGACCACATGATAAGGAGTGACATGATAAGGACCAAACTTAAGTTTGGGTGGTCTGAGGAGACTTTAAGATGTGCCATTTAAACCTTATTCTAAAAAATAAGGAGCCAGTGTGAAGTCAGAGGAAGAGTATTTTAGGCAGCAGGAATAGTTGTAGTCAAGGCTGCCTAATTGGCTTGAGTTTGTTACGTTCAAATGCAAGAAGCAAGGCCAGTTTGGGTTGTGTGCTATGAATGGTAGGATATGAGGCTAAAGAGGTAGGCAGAGGCCAGATTATCAAGGCTCTGTGTGCTTAGTGTAAGGAGTTTGGCATTTTAGTATAAGTAGAACAGAAATCCATTTGAATATTTTGTGTTTGGAGTTCGTATGATCTGCTGACATTAGTCATTCTGACTGTGGTATGGAGAATGAGTAGAAGCAGTAAGACACTTTAGGAGGCTATCTCAGTGGTCTAGGTGACAGATGATGGTAGGTTACACTGTGAGTTCATAATGAATAAGTAAGTGGTGGCATTCAGGGCATATTTTGGAGGTAGTGTCTCACCAGACTTGCTAATGGATATAGGAGGGTGAAAGAAAGGACTCAAGAGTAGCCCCTAGATTTTTGGCCTGAACAGCTGGTTGGATAGTGGTGCCTTTATTTTGGGAAGTTTGGGGGACAAGCAGGTTTGAGATACTGTAAATTACTGCTATTGAGAAAATAAAATATCCTACACATCTTAGTCAAGATGCTCCACATCCTGCTCCACAGATATTCCACATTGAAGTGGAGACGTTATGTAGGCATTTGAATGTATGAATCCAGAGCTCAGGGGAGACATTAAGACCAGAAATAAATATTTAGGAGTCAGTGGCATCAAGGATGGTATTTAAAGCTGTGCATCTCTAGGATATTACTTATCAATAGGAATCAAGGCCACATAGCTAGTGACAGTATTGGGGTTCAAATTTAGATTTTTACCAACCCCCAAATTTATTCTACCAAACCAGATTACTGCAACATATTTTCACGTTTATTTGGGGAAACTCCACCCCTGATATTTAACGTGGGTTCTTTTCTATTTCCCTAAGCGTGTCAGCTGGTCTAAGAAATAAAGGGAAAGAATACAAGAGAGAGAAATTTTAAAGCTGAGTGTCGGGGGGAGATATCACATGTCGGCAGGTTCCGTGATGCTCCCTGAGCCATAAAACCAAGTTTTTATTAGCAATTTTCAAAAGGGGAGGGAGTGCACGAATAGGGTGTGGGTCACAGAGATCACATGCTTCACAAGGTAATAAAATACCACAAAGCAAATGGAGGCAGGGCCAGATCACAGGACCACAGGATGGGGCAAAATTAAAATTGCTAATGAAGTTTCCACATGCATTGTCATTGATAACATCTTATCAGGAGACAGGGTTTGAGAGCAGACAACCTGTCTGACCAAAATTTATTAGGTGGGAATTTCCTCTTCCTAATAAGCCTGGGAGCGCTACAGGAGACTAGGGCTTATTTCATCCCTGCAGCTTCCACGTAGAAGACGGCTGCCCCCAGGGGGCCGTTTATAGGCCTACCCTCAGGATGCATTCTCTTTTTCAGGGATGTTCCTTGCTGAGAAAAAGAATTCAGTGATTATTTCTCTTGATTGCCTTTGAAAGAAGAGAAATGTGGCTCTGTTCCGTCTGGCTCAACGGCAGTCAGAGTCCAAAGTCTTATCTCCCTTGTTCCCTGAACATTGCTGTTATCTTGTTCTTTTTTCAAGGTGCCCAGATTTCATATTGTTCAAACACACACGTTCTGCAAACAATTTGTGCAGTTAACGCAATCATCACAGGGTCCTGAGGCGACACACATCTTCCTCAGCTTACGAAGATGATGGGATTAAGAGATTAAAGTAAAGACAGGCATAGGAAATCATAAGGGTATTGATTGGGGAAGTGATAAGTGTCCATGAAATCTTCACAATTTATGTTCAGAGGTTGCAGTAAATGCAGGCGTAAGACATTATAAAAGTATTAATTTAGGGAACCCACAAATGTCCATGAAATCTTCACAATTTATGTTCTTCTGCCGCAGCTTCAGCTGGTCCCTCCATTCGGGGTCCCTGACTTCCCACAACACATGTTTATGTAGGCTAGCACATGTTTTCTCAAAAACTTTATCACTATGGGACTCAGAGTAATAATTAGCTCATAATTATGATGACATTTTCTTGTTTTAGTAATATTGCATTAGTAATTATTTTAATATAATGTAAATTGGTGATGCCCCATTTATAGATCATTAGTAGTGGGATAGATTTCATTTTGTTGTTAGTAACATATAATTAAAGAGAAAAAAAAACCCTAGAAATTTTTATGTTGAAGCCATCCTTAACGATTTTATCTCCTTCAGAAATCTAAGTTACTTTAAAAGTGGTAAAATTAAAGTTGTATCTTGTTGTTGATTTGTGATTGGGTATCATTTTTTTGGTCCTGTCATCACAGTGAAATCTTTTGTGCTTTGACAGCACTTTGTTTATGCATCTATTAAAATACTTAAATTGTATTTATTAAAACAACTTTATAATTTATGTTTCATGTACATGTCTTAGAGTATTTTTCTTGTTTTTATGCCTCACATTTGGTATAGTTTCTGGCACATTGGAGATCTGCTGTATTTATTTAGTGACAAAAATAACGAATTAAATGAATATGATCATTACATCTATATTATTTTAACACACTTAAATGTTGTTACTAAAGAAAGCAAGTCACACAACTAGCAAATCATATTTTTTTTTTCATATAGCAGAAACTCCAAGTAAAGTTATATCAAGTTGTGGTAGGATTTGTTTCTTATGTGGCTTTTTTCTTTTAAATTGATGAATAAAATTATTTTTAAAAACATAATCACGGAGGTCTTTCGTGTATCTACAGGACATTTGTTCCGGGACCCGCACAGATACTAAAATCTGCAGAGTTCAAGTCTCTTATATAAAATGGCATAATTGCTTATGTAAATTTAATGTATCGAGAAAGAAAGAAAAAATGGTGCAGTGTCTGCTTGTAATCTATGTACATCCTCCCGTATATTTTAAATCATCTCTAGATTACTTATAGTACCCAATACACACAATCTAAATGATATGCAGTAGTGTGATCTCAGCTCACTGCAACCTCCACCTCTCGGGCGTAAGCCATCCTACCACCCCAGCCTCCTGAGTAGCTAGGACTATAGCCAAGCACCACCATGCCTGGCTAATTTTTGTATTTTTTGTAGAGATGAGGTTTTGCCATGTTGTTCAGGCTGGTTGTGAATTCCTGAGTTCAAACAGTCCACCCACCTCAGCCTCCCAAAGTGCTGGGATTACAGGCATGAGCCACCATGCTTGGCCTGTGTTGTTATTTCTAATCGTTTAAAATATTTTGGATCTGAGGTTGGTTGAACCTGCGAATATGGGACCTGTGGGTGAAGAGGGCCAACTGTGTTTTCTACTGTAAAAGTTAAATGCTACTTACTCACATTACTCCCGTTTCTACTTTTAGGCCTACTGAACTTGATGCACTGGTATTTGGCCATCTGTACACCATTCTTACCACACAGTTGACAAATGATGAACTTTCTGAGAAGGTGAAAAACTATAGCAACCTCCTTGCTTTCTGTAGGAGAATTGAACAGCACTATTTTGAAGATCGTGGTAAAGGCAGGCTGTCATAGTGTTATGTGTTAGTCTCGGAAATCTTAACTTTTGAAAGATGTTTTACTTGAATGTTGGATATTGATGTCAGAATTTTAAAACCAAATTACTGCTTTTTGAAACCTCAAAACAAATTATATAATGTATCTTATATATGTGCTTTATATTGTTATTTGTATATACATTAAAATCTGAATTATTTCATCTGATATGTCATATTCTGTATCTTGAAATTTTTGTTTCCTTGAAACATGCATGCATATAAAAATAAAGCTTAAACAACTGTATGGATATTACATTTACTGTCTTTTGATTTTTCTGAAAGTCATTCACTGAATTTTACACATGTGGAATAAACAGTGTCTTTTCTAAGGCAGATAATTTGTGTTACATACTCCCAAGATTCCCTTGCTAGATACATGGTGAAGCAGATAATGGGAATAAACGTTCTTAACAATTGTGCACTTAGAAGATATGGATGGTTTTAAGGTAATTAAATCTTGGTGCAGATTTGACATTTAAGAACGTTCTTTATATAGAGACTTAATTAAAAAACATTTCATCAGAGCAGCTGTGATTTACATTTGATAAAGGAAAAGGTTGAGGAACCTAATTTTTTTGAGACAAGAACATTTTAATAATGCTCTTTTATTCCTTTGTGGGGAAGGGAAGATAGTTTTCACATAAGTATTAACAGGAATTTTTATGTAAACATTAAGGATTATATGTTGTGTCCTTTTCAAATTTTCTCATAGTTTATGTTGTATAAAACCAAGGATGCTCTAGAGACAGATGTAAAAAATGATTTCTTAAAAATGTCTAGAATAATAGTACTTTTATACTTTGTTTTTATGTACCAGGAAATTTTATCTCATTTAATCCTTATAAAAATAGTATGGCTTTGCAGACACTGCTGCTATCTGGAGGCGCCTGCTGTCAGCCATCAGCTCCATGTTCTCCCACATAGCTGTCAAGTAGGAGCTCCGCGTCTCCTTTGGGCTGTTTGCAGGCAAAGTTCTAAAGACAGCAGAAAGCTTTTGTGTCCTGAGCACTGGAGAGAAAGGATTTGGTTTAAGAGTTCTAGCTTTCACAGAATTATTTCAGGGTTTATATGGCAGAGTGGTGACTTCATGCCACAATGGCACTGGTGGCATGACCATCTATGGGGAAAAATCTGATGAGAACTTCATCCTGAAGCATGCAGGTCCTGGCATCTTGCCCATGGCAAATGCTGGACCCAACACAAATGGTTTCCAATTTTTTATCTGTAGTGCCAAGACTGAAGGCTTAGATAGTAGGCCTGTGGTCTTAGGAAAGGTGAGAGAGAGGGTGTGACTCTCATGGAAGCCATGGAGTGCTTTGGGTCCAAGAATGGCAAGATCAGCAAGAAGATCACCATTGCCAACTGTGGACAACTCTAATAAATTTGAATTTTGTGTTAACTACCAGACTATTCCTTTTATAGCTCAGGAGAGCAACCTTCCACTCCACTTGTTTGCAGTATCCCATAATCTTTTCGCTCTCACTGTAGTACTTTGGGTTCCATGTTTTCCTTATTCCCTTCTACATCTAGCTAGATTGAATGGTTAAGTTTATGATTATAAAATAAAAACTTAACAACAAAGACAAAACACCATGAAGATTATTATTCCTAGTTTACAGATGAGGAAATGGAGACACAAAAAGTACCTTGTCCAAGGTCATAAAGTTGGTAAATGGTAGAGTTGGAATTCACACCCATGAGTCATGGCATCAGTTTGGCTTTTTTTTTTTTTTAAGTTTTTTTTTTTTTTTTTTTTTTTGAGACAAGGTCTCACTGTGTCACCCAGGCTGGTGTGCAGTGGCATGCTCATGACTGATTGCAGCCTTGACCTTCCCCTGGGCTCAGTTGATCCTCCTGCCTCAGCCTCCATGTAGCTGGGAGTCAAGGTGGGCCACCTTGCCTAATTTTTGTATTTTTTTGTAGCAACAGGATTGCACCATGTTGTGGAACTCCTGGGCTCAAGTGATCCACCCACCTTGACCTCCCAAGGCTCACGCCTATGTTGGGATTACAGGCATGAGCCATGGTGCCTGGCTGAGTTTGACTTCTCATCACCATGCTTTTTTTTTTTTTAAGATAGAGATTTATACCATGTAAAGGATATATTAAGTTTGCCTTAGTCTAAATCGCATGTAAACTTTGAGTACTGTCTTTGGACAATAGTGCTCTTAGTAGCTTTCCTGAGCTAATACTGGATTTACATTGAATTTCAGGGTTGTTTTAGAAAGAATCATTATTTTTACAAAATTAAGTCTTTATATCCATAAATGTGTCATGCTACCATGTTTAGGCTTTTTCTAATGTCCTTCATTAAAGTTTCATGATTATCTCCATGGAGCTCTTGACCATCTTTTGTTGATTATGTTCCTGCGTGCCTGTTCTCTCCATTTCTATTTATTATAAATGATATTTAATCGAAATTTAAGATTTTTGCTGTAAAAAATGTTCTCATGTATGGAATCCATCTAGTAAGATCTTTTTGAGCTCTCTTATTCTGATGATCTTTCTAAGGATCCTTTGTAGTTTTCCATGGATAAAAGGTATAAACCCTAGATAATAGCAGTTTTGTTTCTTTTTAATCTTTAAAATTTTTGTTTTCTTATTGTGGTTAGTAGGACTTCTAAGTTAATGCTAAATAAAAACGAAAGATCCTTTTCTTTATTTTCTTTCTTTCTCTTTCTTTTTATCCTCTCTTCTCTCTCCTCTCCTCTCCTCTCCTCTTCCCTCTCCTCCCCTCCCCTCCCCTCCCCTGTCCTTCCCTCTCCTCCCCTCCCCTCTCCTCCCCTCCCCTCCCCTCCCCTTTCCTCCCCTCCCCTCTCCTCCCCTCCCCTTTCCTCCCCTCTCCTCTCCTCTCCTCTTTCCTGTGTCTCACTCCGTCACCCAGGCTGGAGTATATTGGCAGCTCACTGCAGCCCGGGTTCAAGTGATTTTCCTGCCTCAGCCGCATGAGTAGCTGAGACTACAGGCACACACCACTGCACCTGGCTAATTTTTGTATTTTTAATAGAGATGGAGTGTCACAATATTGGCCAGGCTGGTCTCGAACTCCTGACCTTGTGATCTGCCTGCCTCGGCCTCCCAAGAAAGATCGTTTTCTTAGATAGGAATCAACATTAAAAAAAATTTTTTTTTTCTCTTAAAACATGGTAAATTTGTTTAAGTTTTTTGTGTACTTCACTGAAGCCTTATATATAGATCTTAACATTTTTTAAATTTTTTGCCTACTTGTTTTATGGTTTTGAGGGAATATTAGCAATTAAATCTTTTTTTTTTTTTTTTTTTTTTTTTTCATTTTAAGTTAATCATTGCTGGTGAATCAGAAAGCTTTGGTTTTTACATGCTGGTCTTTAATCAAGCCACCTAACTGATCGCTTTCATTATTTTGCTTTTGTTACTTTTGGGTTTTTTAATGAGGAATGTCTTTTTCTTTCAATGTTATGTCTCTTCCTTCCCCTTCTCCTTCTCTTCCTTTTTCTTCCCTTCTTTTTTTTCTTTTACTGCGGGGCGAGATCTTGGTGCACTATTGAAAGATAGTGATAGCAGACATCCTGTTCCCAGGAATAATGGAAATGCTTCTGGTATTTCACCATTCAGTATGGTGTATCAGTAGGTTTTGAGTAAACGTCCTTTCATCAGATTAAGGAAATTTCCTTCTAATTGTAAAGTTTTTGTTTTGGAATATTTTGTGTCAGTGTGCTTAAGTCAAGAATGGAAATGAAATTCTATCAAACACTTAAAAATACTTTTAGAGTACTTATGGATGATTAAAAGATTTCTTCTATTTTGTTTACTATTTTAATTATTGTCAGTTGTTATTTAATAATTTAATATTGGGAGTTTTTATTTTTAGTTGACACATAATTTTACATATTTATGGGGTACAGAGTGATACTTCATGTATGCAGTGTGTGATGATCAGTTCAGAGTAATTAGCATATCCATCACCTCAAACATTTTACATTTCTTTGTGCTGGAAACATTCATAGCCCTCTCTTCTAGCTATTTAAAATCATATAATATTGTTAGCTATAATCACCCAGCAGTGCTTTAGAACAATAGAACTTATTTCTCCTATCTAGCTGTAATTTTGTATCCATTAACCAACCTCTCCTAATTTTCCTTTCCCCAATCCTTCACAGCCTCTAATAACCATAATTCTACTCCTCACTTCTATGAGCTCAGGGTTTTTTTTTTTAGCTCCTACTTATGAGTGAGAACATGCAGTATTTATCTACATAGAAATGGTTGACTTATTTCACTTAACATAATGTTCTCCTAGTTGTATCCATGTTGCTGTGAGTTTGATTCTTTTTGTGGCTGAATGGTATTTCACTATGTGTATATACCATATTTTCTTCATCCATTTATCTGTTGATGAGCATTTAGGTCAATTCTGTATCTTGGCTATTGTGAATAGTGTTGCATCAAAGATGGGGGTGTAGATATTTCATAGGTATACTGATTTCCTTTCCTTTGGATAAATACTCATAGTAGGATTGCTGAATCATATGGTCGTTCTGTTTTTAGTTTCTTGAGAAACCTCCATACTGTGTTTCCTAATGGTTGTACTAATTTACATATCCACTAACAATGTATAAGAGTTCTCTTTTCTTGGTGTCTTTAGCGTTTGTTATTTTTTGTCTTTTTGATAACAGCCATTCTAACTGGGGTGAGACGATACCACATTGTAGTTTTGATGGACATTTCCCTGGTGATTAGTGACATTGAGCATTTTTTCATATACTTGGCCATTTGCATGTCTTTTGAGAAGTGTCTATTCAGGTTCTTTACCTGTTCTTAAATTGGATTATTTGTTTTTTTGCTCTTGTGCTGTTGAGTGCTTTGAGTTCCTTGTATATTCTGAATATTAGTCTCTAGCTGGATGAATAGTTTGCAAATATTTTCTTCCATTCTGTAGGTTGTCTCTTCTACTCTGTTGATTATTTCCTTTGCTGAAGCTTCTTAATTGGTTATTTTTGGATTTTTATATATTGTTCATGGACTGCTTAGTTTAGAGTTTGTGTGTGTGTCTGCTCTAGTTTTGTCTCTCAAGTTTTGTGAGCATTTTGCAATGTTAGGAAACTGTCCATCTTTTTCTATGCTCTGGAACAGTTCTTACAGAATATAGAGTCCTGTTCTTTGAAGTTCAATAGAACTTGTCCATAAAACTTATTTTTCCACTCTTAGAGTTTTTTGGAAAGCCTGATTTGCTATTTTCTAGGTGCAATTAGTTGGCTTTTTCATCCTTTGGGTATTGTCTATCCAAGCTTTCTACTTCTTGAATCTATTTGAATAATCCACAATTTCCTAGAAGATAATGTGTTATTTGAAAAACTTTGTAGAGGATGCCTCATCCTACCAGTTTACTTTCTGTGTGTGTGTGTGTGCTTCCTAAATCATATTTTGTATAAACATGTTGCTATTAATTAAAATTGATAAATATGTTTGTGAGTATAGGCTATCTAAAGATAAGAATGCTTCATTTGTAAAAATAAGCATCTGCTATGTACTGAAGATGTAAACCTCTAAAATTTTAAATATGCTTATGTAAAACATAACTCATAAGCAGTAGATGGAACTTGTTTATTAGGAGTGTAAAGGCACTAATAAGACAATGTAATCTTGAGCCAACTGAGTGTAAGCCATGTTTAAAAAGTGCCTTCCCCAGTTATCTCAAATACCTAATCTGTCACACCAGCTATAAAAAATTAAGCATTGCCTTTGCATCCTCATAGCTGAGCTATGAGTGAGAATAGGTGATGTTTACTTTTCCATTCCTGAGTTACTTCACTTAGAATAATAGTCTCCAATTCCATCTAGGTCACTGTAAATGCCATTTTTTTCCTTTTTATGGCTGAGTAGTATTCGATGGTATGTATGTGTGTGGTTGTGTGTGTGTGTATGTATTTATATATATCACATTTTATTTATCCACTCATTGATTGATGGACACTTGGCTGGTTCCGTCTTTTTGCAGTTGCAAATTGTGCTGCTATAAACCTGTGTGTGCAAGTATCTTTTTCATATAATGATTTCTTTTCCTTTCATTAGATACCTAGTAATGGGATTGCTGGATCAAGCAATAGATCTGCTTTTAGTTCTTTAAGGAATCTCAACACTGTTTTCCATAGTGGTTGTACTGGTTTACATTCCTACCCACAGTGTAAAAGTGTTCCCTTTTCACTGCATCCCTGCCAGCATCTATTATTTTTTTATTATGGCCATTCTTGCAGGAGTGAGGTGGTATCAGCATTGTGGTTTTGATTTACATTTCCCTGATAATTAGTGATGTTGAGCATTTTTCCATATGCTTGTTGGCCATTTGTATATCTTCTTTTGAGAATTGTCTATTCATGGCCTTAGCCCACTTTTTGATGGGATACTTTTTTCTTGCAGATTTGTTTGAGTTCTTTGTTCTTTGTAGATTCAGGCTATTAATCCTTTGTCAAATGTACAGATTGTGAAGATTTTCTTCCACTCTGTGGGTTGTCTGTTAACGCTGCTGATTATTTATTTTGCTGTGCAGAAGCTTTTTGGTTTAATTAAGTCCCATGTATTTATCTTTGTTTTTGTTGCATTTACTTTTGGGTTCTTGACTCTGGGGACTTGGGGAAAAGAGTGGGGGGGGGGTGGAGAGGGATAAAAGAGTACACATTGGGTACAGTGTACACTGATCAGGTGATGGGTGCACCAAAATCTCAGAATGACCACTAAAGAACTTACTCATGTAACCAAACACCACCTGTTCCCCAAAAACCTACTGAAATAAAAAAAAATTTTAAATGAACCAATCAAAAATAACTGCAACAACTTTTCAAGACGTAGACAACACAGTAAGATAGATAAATTTAAAAAATTAAGTATTGAACATCATACCACCTCTTCTGCATCTTCTCCAGAATGCACAAACCTGGGTGAGAACTCATACATAGGCTATATAGTGATGAGTTATGCCTAAATGTTTGACATTTTTGATGCTATTATAGATAGGTGATGTCACAAATTTCAATTTCCATTTGTTTGTTGCTAGTATATAGAAATATAATTTTTATATATTATAGCTCTTATATCCTGGCATCTTGGTAAACTTACTTATTCTGGTATAACTAGACCAGTTACTGTATTACCATAGCTTCTTTGTAGATTCAGTCAAATTTTCTACCTACATGATAATGTCTGCAAACAAAAAATTTGACTTGTTTATTTTCAATCTGACTGATTTTATTTATTTATTTTTCCCCTAGAACCTCTAGTACAACATCAACAGAACTGGTGAGAGAGTGCATCCTTGCCTTGTTACTAATCTTATGGGGGAAATGTTCACCCTTTTTACTTTTGTAATACAGGTATTTAGTGCTGTAAGTAATTTTCTGTAAATACAGCTTTAGCAATATCCCACACATTTTTGTATATTGTGTTTCAGTTTGGTATATTGTGTTTCAGTTATATTTCATTAAGTTCAAAATACTTTCTAATTTCCCTTTTGATTTCTTCTTTGAACCCCATGTTATTCAGAAGTGTATGCTTTAGTTTCCATATATTTGGAGATTTCTCTCTCTCTCTCTCTTTTTTTTTTTTTTTTTTGCTATTGACTTGCTTTGATTTCCTCGTCTATTCTGGATATTAGTCTCTTGTTGGATGAACAGTTTGCAAATTTTTTTTTTTCCAATCTACAGGTTGTCTCTTCATTCTCTTGATTGTTTCTTTTGCTGAAGGGGAAAGTAAACTGATTGTTACTGATTCGTAATTTAATTTCATTGTCAAAGAATTGTCTTAGTATAACATGAATAGTTTTACATTTGAGACTTTTTTGTGGCCCAGAATATGGTCAGTCTTATTAAATGTTCCATGTGCGATAGAAAAGAAAGTTTATTTTGCTGTTGTTGCATGGAATATTCTATCAGTATCAATTAGTGAAAGTGTTGGATGATATCAAGTTGGTTGATAATGTAGCTGATTTTTCTGCCTACATGTTCTGTCAAGTATTGACACAGGGATATTAAAATATCTGGCTATACTGGTGGGTTTGTCTATTTCTCCTTGCTGTTCTATCAGTTTTTGCTTCATGTATTTTAAAGCTCTCATATTAGGAGCATAGATATTTAGGATTGTTCTTTCCTCTTGATTAGCTGACTTCTTTATTATTATGAAATGACTTTTTTTTCCATAAAAGTCTTTGTTCTGAAATGTACTTTGATAGCATAAATCCTCTAGCTTTCTTTGAATTAGTAGTAGTATGATATATCTTTGTCCATTTTTTTACGTGTAACCTATTTGTGTCTTTATATTTCACAGTGAGTTTCTTGGAAGCAGCAAGTAGTTCTTTATGTCATAATCTGACAATGTCTGCCTTTTTATTGGAGTGTTTAGATCATTTACACCTAATGTGATTATTGATATAATGAAATTTGAATATACTCTCTTGCTATGTTTTCTGTTTGCCCCATCTGTTTCTGTTTCCTTTTCTGTTTTTCTGCCTGCTTTTGTTTTAAATGTTTATTTTTTATCTCAACATTTTTTGTTGGTTCACTAACTATAACTCTTCATTTTGTTATTTAGTGATTGTTTTAGGACAAGCTTGTCTAACCCATTGCTTGTGGACCGCATATTGCCCAGGATGGCTTTGAATGTGGCCCAACATAAATTTGTAAACTTTCTTAAAACATTATGTTTTTTTTACAACTTTTTTTTTGTTTGTTTAGCTCATTGGCTATAGTTAGTGTATTTTATGTGTGGCCCATGACAATTCCTCTTCCAGTGTGGCACAGGAAAGCCAAAAGATTGCACACCCCTGTTTTAGGGTTTCTAGTGTATATCTATGACTTATAATGTCCTACCATCAAGTGATATTATACCATTTCACATACAAGAGGTTTACAGAAGTTTATTTTTATTTCTCTCCTTTCAGTTTTTGTGCTATTATTTTACTCCTACTTATGTTATATCCTCCATAATACATTACTGTTTTGTTTAAATGGTCAATTATTTTGTAAAGATATCCTTTGTTTCTTTGTATAGATATATATATTTCCATCTGGTAAAATTTTTCTTCGGTCGAAAGGACTTTCTTAATCATTTTTTTTGTAGTATGGCTTTACTGGTGATGAATACTTTTGTATTTTGTATATTTGAAAAAGTATTTCACTTTCACTTTTGAAAGATATTTAAGTATCAAATTCTAGGTTGACAGTTTCTTTTTCCCCTTTCAGCAGTTTAAGCCATCTGCCCTACTGCCTTTTCTCTTCCATTATTTCTGATGAGAAAAAATCATCCTTATCTTGGTTTCTCTGTATGTAACATTTTTCCCCCTCTGGATGCTTTTACAATTTTTTCTGTATCCCCGGATTTAAGCAATATGATTGTGATGTTGTTTAGTGAATTTTTTCTTTTGTGATTAGGGTTTGTTGATCTTGGATTTCTGGATTTACACTATTCACTAATTTTGGAAAATTTTTAAATTTTTTTTCTGATCTCCTCTTCCCTCCTTCAGAGACTCATATTACACATGTATTAAACCATTTGGAATTGCCTCACAGTTCATTGATAATGTATTGTTGTTGTTACTGTTTTCCTCCTCCTTCTAGTCCTTTTTTCCCTTTTGTGTTTTAGTTTGGATAATTTCTATTGCTATGTCATTAAGTTCACCTATCTTTTTTTCTGCAGTGTCTCATCTGTCATTAACCTCATTTTGTATATTCTTCATCTCAGACATTATAGTTTTGTATCTAGAAAATTTTCAAGAACTTTTGTGTCTCTATTTAACATGTTCTTTCCTCTCATGTTTTAAACATTTGGATATAGTTATAACAACAGTTTTATTGTCCTTGTATACTTATTCTAATATTTGTGTTGGTTCTGGATTGGTTTCTGTTGATTGATTTTTCTCCTTATTACAAGTTTTCCCTGCTTATTTGCATACGTGATAATTTTTTATTTTATGTCAGATATTGTGATTTTTTTTTCTTCTTGTGGGGGCTGTATATTTTTCTATTCCTACAAATATTATTTAACTTTCTGTTGAAATGCAGTTAAGTTTCTAGAAAACACTTTAATCCTTTTGGGTCTTTTAAAATGTGTTAGAAGCAGAACAATATTTAGTCTAGAGCTAATTTATTTCTCTTTTGAGACAAGACACTTTTAAACACAGATGCTCCTTGATGTAGTTATTGGCATGTAACCCTGTCCTAAATTGAGGAGTATAGTGAATGAGTATCACTTTCATACCATCCTAATGTTGAAAAATCATAAATTGAACCATAGTAAAATGGGGACCTTCTGTATTCTATTTAACACCTTGTGAATTAAGAAATTTCTCAGTCTCACTGGTGCAAACAAGTACCATTCTTGCCCTTGTGTGATCTCTCAGTATTGCTCCCTTTAATCCTTTTAGGTGTCGTTTTCCTGGCCTCAGATAGTTTTCTCATATTCATGCACTGATAGTCCTGATTCCCAGGGGGCACCAACTGCCGATTTGTGGAGTTCATCCTCACTACTCTGCCCTGCAAACTCTAGCTGCCTTTATCTCCCTGGACTTTCCCCTCTACTTCTTCAACTTAGAGGGAGTCTACCAGGCCCTACTTGGGTTGCCTTCCCCATGCCCTCTCCTGGTATGATGTTAGTTAACTTCTTGTGTCAATTTGACTGGGTTAAGGGATACTACATAGCTGATAAGACATTATTTCTGGGTGTGTCTGTGACAGCATGGCCAGAAGATATTAGTATTGGATTCAGTAACAAAGAAGATCCACCCTCACCCATGTAGGTGGGCATCATCCAACCTACCTAGGGCCTGGATAGAACAAAAAGGTAGGGACAAGGTAAATTAGGTCTCCCTTCTGGAGCTGATGCATCCATTTTCTCTTGCCCTCAGATATCAGTGTTCCAGGTTCTTAGGCCTTTGGACTCTGACACTTAACTAGTCCCTATCCAAAACTATCCAAACTATATGCAAAAAGGAAAGAAAGACTAGAAGAAAGGGAGGAGAACACCACCACCAACAACAAATCTTCAGTGTCGACGAACTGAGAGACAATCTCAACCCTCTAGGCCTTCAGACTCAGGCTGAGTAGCAATACTGACTTTCCTGGTTATCTAGTTTGCAGATAGCATATCTGCAATGGGACTTTTCAGCCTCCATTTCTTGAAACCATTGTTCCATGTATTTTGTCTGGATTTTTAGGTATTTCAGGTAGGCTAGAATCAAATACTAATGGAATACTAATATCTAGTCACCCGAAATAAATACCCAGTCCCTATGACTCCATCTTAGCTGAAACTGAAATTCCAATAACATTTTAAGTTTCCAAGATTTCTATTTATTTTCTGTTACATGTGTACAGGATACCCAGGAATCTCTGAAGATATTATTTAAATTTATTTTTGATTGTATAATTGACGCTTTTTGTTTTATGATAATTTGTTGAGTTTGGGGTCTTTCTCTCATGGGCTTGGGGTTTTCTTTACATGTTGGACAGTTCTTAGTTGTCTGCTTATGTTTCTTTGCATTTGAGAATTAGTATACATTTCTCTGGGGATACTAGTTACATTACTTACCCTGCTTCTCATTGTCTATGATGAGAATCTAAATAGAGTTTGGTGGCGGTTTGTCTTCTGGGTGTGATGTTCCTCATCCTTCTTGAGGTTTAGTTGTTACTTGGGCACTCCCCACAGCATCCTGAGAGCGAATACTGCCGTTGGCCCCTTGCTCCTAAGCAAAAGCTGGGGATTGAGGAAATGTCCCATCAGCCCGGCTGCTCTGAATTAATTTTCACCTGAATGCCTGGGATCTCCTCATGTACTTTGTATACGATGTCACTGACTTCTGGAGTTGGACTCTATTGCCTTTTTGAGACAGAATCTCGCACTGTCGCCCAGGCTGCAGTGCAGTGGTGTCATCTCAGCTGACTGCAAACTCTGCATCCCAGCTTCACGCCATTCTCCTGTCTCAGCCTCCCGAGTAGCGGGGGCTACAGGCGCCTGCCACCACGCCCGGCTAATTTTTTGTGTTTTTTTTTTTTTTTGAGCTGGAGTCTCGCTCTGTCGCCCAGGCTGGATTGCAGTGGCCGGATCTCAGCTCACTGCAAGCTCCGCCTCCCGGGTTTACGCCATTCTCCTGCCTCAGCCTCCGGAGTAGCTGGGACTACAGGCGCCCGCCGCCACCTCGCCCGGCTCGGTTTTTTTTTTGTATTTTTTTAGTAGAGACGGGGTTTCACCGTGTTAGCCAGGATGGTCTCGATCTCCTGACCTCGTGATCCGCCCGTCTCGGCCTCCCAAAGTGCTGGGATTACAGGCTTGAGCCACCGCGTCCGGCCTCTATTGCCGTTTTTATGATAAGTTTCTGCTACTACTTGATTTCCTCCAAACTTATTTCTGTATAGATCTATGTGCTTTTTAAAAATCGAGTTTGTCACAATTTCTGCCCCTCTGTTAGCAATTTTTTTGGTTTGTTTTCCATTGTGACTATGGACATATTCTTTCAAACATGTTTATCTTTTCTGACATGGGTATAAGATGTAGACACATGTTCAATTATATAATGTTTCATTATATGATGATACACTCCAACTCATTAACCAGCTATTATTAATAAAATATTTAAGTGGTGTACAGTGTGTATAAGGTATAATGAACATTCTTGAATATATATCTTTAAATAATTATGTAAATGTTAATGTGTAAAGCTCTGAAACAGTTTATTTGATTTGTTTACATTCCATTTAAACACTAAAGATATATAATATTCACTTTATCCTCACATACATACTGATGAGGGTGTATTGGAGGAAAAATTATTTATTTCACTTTGAAAAAGAGTGTTTCTTCCCCCTGAGTCCTACCTTCACTCCCCATTAGTGAAGAATAGTCAAAGACAATACCTTAAAAAAAACAAACAACAACAAAAAGAAACCAACAGAACCTTCGAATGTACTAAGTAATTTGAAAACTTTACCAAATATGTCAAATTACTAAGATATTAATTTAGGTGATGGATTAATTTATACCAAATATTTAGAGCAATGTCCTAAGTTGCTCTGGTGTAATATCCTGAGTACATTATTCAGTACTTTTCTGGTTTTCACACCCAAATATTTAATATGTGAAATTTCAATGATTATTGAGTAGAAATGTGTGGGTTCCAGAGGGGAGAGCATACTTACATCTCTCTGCTCCCAAATAACGTGTGTAGTTTGTTAATGTTGAACATGTAATTTTATTTTGGTTTAATCATACATTCAAAGAAAATACCATTCACAGTTGTTTCTGGAAGATTAACTCCTTATTGTTTTCTCATTACCTAAGGTTTAAAACTAAACTTAACAAAAGTTGTTTTAAAAATAGTGTGTTTTTAAAAAACCCTCAATATAAGTTAAACCAGAAAACTAATTTTATGGTGATTTTTTTCTTTAATTCAGAAATGTTGGCTTACCAAGTTAAATGTAATACACTTTCATCAGTGCAATGTTTCACTCCTATAAAACTAGAGATAATTAAAAATAAGACATTGAGGTGTTTGTTGTTGTTGTTTTGTTTTTGTTTCTTACTTTTTGTTATACACATTTCGTTTAAACTCCTGGTCCTATTTACTTGTGTCTATTGAACAAGTAAATGATGTACTTAAGGATGCTATTGGGGTCTTGTACTACAAACAGAGAATCTGAAAGACAAGATGGAAATGCCATCTAGAAAAAACGTATGAGAGAATCTCTTTATTGACCACACATGTAATCTCAAAGTGAAAGTTAATGAAATTTAGGCAATTAATGCATTTTTTTAAACGTATAGGCTTTTAAATGGAAAAAATTACTCTGTCTAGATGTTTATCATGATAAATAGTTGATGTTTTCAATAGACTGGAAAATTAGTTAACAGCCTATGATATATTCTGGAATAAAAGGCCATCATTGTGTAAACACTAACGCATATTCACATAATGTAAGTCCACTGAATCATTCATTTGACATGATGTTAATCGTTTTTTCTAACTGAGTAGATTTTCATTATTTGTTCCCTTGGAGAATTTAGAAGTGCTGCATTTTCATTGGACAGCATAGGAAGCATTATTTTAGCAAGTTGTTCAATACTCATATAGTCTTTATTTCACAGTATCATATTCTTATTTCATCACTAGAATAATACCTTTGACAGTTAAGTTCTAATCAGGTTTCATGTTTACATTCTTCAAAGTGCTTATTTTCATTCATTCAGTAAACACCATTTATTTTCCAGGGACTGTGCCAGGTAAGTACTCTGGATAAAGAACTGCTGACTAGTTCACTGCCCTGTAGCTGCAGGAGCCTACTTGTCGAGCATATGGTAAGTGCTTGACAAATAGTTAATGAGTGAACTTAGGCCATGGAAAAATCCCCAAATATTGTGAAATTAAACAGCACACTTCAAAATAGTCCAGGGTCAAAGACAAAAATCACAAAATAATTTAGAAAATATTTTGAATTTAGAAGTCGTGAAAATACCATACAGTTGACCTTGAACAGCGTTGGGTTGTTCAGTGTATAGTCAAAAAGCTACACATAACTTTGTAATCCCCCAAAACTTAACTACTAATAGGCTGCTGTTGACTAGAAGCCTTACCAATAATGTAAACAGTAGATTAACGTATTATGTATATTACATACTGTATTCTTATAGTAAAGTAAGAGAAAAGAAAATGGTATTAAGAAAATCATAAGGAAGAAAAAATATATTTACTATTCATTATGAGGAAGTGGATCATCATAATGATCTTCATTCTTGTCTTCATGTTGAGTAGGCTGAGGAGGAAGGAAACGAGGGTTTGGTTTTGGTGTCTCAAGGGTGGCAGAGGCAGAAGAAAATCCATAAGTAAGTGGGCTTCTCATGTTCAAACCCATGTTGTTCAAGGGTCAACGGTATATCCAAATTTATAGGATTCAACTAAAGCAAAACCTACAGAGAAAATTACAGTGTTAAATGCTTATATTAGAAAAGAACAGTCTATAGTCAATGATCTCAGCTTCTACTTTTATAATCTGGAAAAAGAAGAGCAATTAAACTCCTAAGTACTATGAAGGAAATAATTAAAAAGTGGAAATCAATAAAACGGGAAGTGGATAAGCAAGAGAGAAAATAAAACCCCAAATGGCATAGAAAAGAGGGACACAATAGAGAAAATTAATAGAACTCTAGATAATTCCAAGATAGTGGATGGTGGGAGATAAATAGGCTTTTAGGCAGATGGTTATGGAACATCATCATTGTGGAAAAAACTCTTAGCTATACACAAAAATTAAAATGTATTATAGATCTAAATGCAAAAGTTAAAACTCTAAAGCTTCTAAAAGAAAACACTGGAGCTGGGCACAGTGGCTCACCCCTGTAATCCCAGTACTTTGGGAGGCTGAGGCGGGCGGATCACCTGAGGTTGGGAGTTTGAGACCAGCCTGACCAACATAGAGAAACCCCATCTCTACTAAAAATGCAAAATTAGCTGGGCGTGGTGGTACATGCCTGTAATCCCGGCTACTCCTGAGGCTGAGGCAGAATTGTTTGAACCTGGGAGGCGTAGGTTGCAGTGAGTCGAGATTGTGCCATTGCACTCCAGCCTGGGCAACAAGAGTGAAACTCCATCTCAAAAGAAAAAGAAAAAAGAAGAAAGGAAGGAAAGGAAAGGAAGAAAAGGAAGAAAGTAAAATATGGGGAAGAAACTTTTTATGACCTTGGAGTAGGAAAAGATTTTCTATGTAGGATACAGAAATATTTATGAAAAACTTTGAAAATTGGACTTAATCAAAATTTAAAACTTTTGCTCTTCCAAAGACAAATAAATTTAAAAAAGGCTTACCATAGGGGAAAAGTTTTGCAATAATATATTTGATAAAGGTCTTGTATCCAGAACAACAAAGAACTCAGAAATTAATAAAAAGCCAACTAAAAATACAAGGTTAAAAGATAAGCAAAAGACTTAGGCATTTTACCAAAAAAAAAAAAAAAAATGCATGAATGACCAATAAATACATTTTAAAAAGCTTAATGATATTAATCATCAGGGAAATGTAAATTAAATCACAATGAAATGTCATCACACACCTATTGAAATGACTAAAATCGAAAAGTTTGATAATATGTGTTGAGAAGGACATGAAACAATTGAAATTCTCATTCACTGCTAGTGGGAGTGCAAATTGGTGCAAGCATTTTAGGAAACTCGCTATTTCTTAAACATATATTTACTATATGATTCAGTAATTCTACAGCTAAGTACCCCAGAGGAATGAAGCCATGTCTATACAAAGATTAATGCCTGGGTGTTCACAGTAGCTTAATTCATAGTATCCCACAATTAGAAGAAAGTCCAAAAGTCTGTTTATAGGTGAATAGGTAAATTATGGTACCTTTAAACAATAGAATACTACTCAATTAAAAAAGTAACGAACAACTATTACTTGTAGCAATCTGGGTGAATCCCTAAACCATTACATATGCTGCGGGTAAGAGGGCAGACATGAAAGTACATACTCTATGCATATATAAATGTTACAATACACAAAGTTAATCTATAATGACAGCAGATCAAGGGTTATCTGAGGTCAGATTTTTGGTTTTGGTTTTCCTTTTGTATTGAATGTATAAGGCACTTTGGGGGGTAATGGAAGAATTCTATATATTGGTTTTGATGGTTATAAGATGTCCACATTTGTCAAAACTCACCAAACTGCATTTTATTGTATTTAATTATAATAAAGTTGATTTAAAGAAATGAATTGGGTGACACTTTCTTCTGTTCCCTGAAATTTATATAAGATAAACATTGTAAGCCAAGTTTTTTTTTACTTTTTTGTTTTTTTTGGTTGTTATTGTTCAGTATCTCTCCATTCAGCCAGGGATCACAAACTCAGTTCAGAAGCCAGATATGTAATGAATAGAATGAGACCGACTAGGTATTAGACAAAAGGCATAGTAGGGGCTGTGCCAAAGTGGATAATGCATCCCTCTACCTTAAGGCATTAAAGTAAAATAATTAAAACAACTTCCCTGCCAAACCAAAATGTCTGTAGGCAGTATTCAACTTGTTGACCATCATTATGCATTCATTGACTTGTGCTTAAAATATATACCACCATTTAAAGCACTTTCTCAATAAGGAGGCAAGGAATGTCTTGGGAAGCTTTTTCAAATAACACGCAGTCCCTTTACCATCTGCCTAATTGAGGATCACTGGTATACTATGTTGGTATCTAGAGCTAAATAATAATGATCAAGTTGATGGCACCATGTAGCTTTAGTTACTGGCCATTGCTAACTGTTTTCTTTTTGCCAGCAGAGAATGTTAATTTTACTATGGATTTTAGCAAAACTACACTTGTGCACAATTGCATTATTAGAGAAATGACAAGAGATAACCATATGTAGCTCTCAAATGACCCACATTATAATGTCTAGTACTTGGGTGAAAATTCTGTTTTCTCATTTATTATTCATTTATTCATCCATTCAATAAATATTTAAATACATGCAAAAATGAGTTCATGATTTCTTTTCTCTGAAGATACTTGAAACTTAGTATTGGGAGGGAGAAAAGCTAGGACTGGTATTCAGATGGTGAATGTTGCTGAGATGGGCTTAATGAAGCCTCGTAGGATCAGTTGGACTGCTAGCAAATGCTTCATTTCCTGTGGATTTCTTCCCTCACAAGCTGAGCAGAGCTTCAACAGTTCTCACAACAATTATCACCCACTTGTCCTGTAGGTCTCAAGTTTTTTTACATTCGTCAGGTTGAAGGATTCATGGTATTAATCACAACTGAAGTTGTTATTTATCACATGCTGGGTGAGAAATAATAATTTTGGCATGAGTGGGGCAGCAGGCCAGAGGTACCAAATTAAGTAAAACATCTAAACACTAGCAAGGATCATTTCTCTGATTAATGAATTGTTACAAAGAAAAAGTGCTACTCATTATCTGGTCTTACCAGTACAAAGTGGGGCATGTAAGAAGAAAAGTCCCAGCTTGCTCAGGCCAGTTTTTCTGTTTATTTCATTCCTTTCTTTCTTTCTTTCTCTTTTTGACTGCACAGATTTGTGTTGCAGTCACTATTTTTTGTTTTGTTACCAAATAGAAATGAAGAAATAACTTATATTTTACATCAGAAAATATTTCTGGCTATCGAAACAATGTTTTTAGTGATTCTAAGAATTTCAAGTAATTTTGAAATAGGACAAGTAGGTTACCTTTAATTTGTTGAATTACCTTCTCATATGTATATAAATTAAAATGTTTACTCTAAAGAGTCAATGTGTTTTTCTTTTTCTATTTTGAATTGGATACTATTGCCAAAGGGCTTGTTTTAGAAAGGGTAAATTTTCATTTCTATTTTTTTTTTCTTTGGCAATTCTGAATAAGAAAAGCTCATTTTCACTCCGACCCTTAGAGCAAATTTTTGGCTTTCACAATGCTATCCAAGAACTTCTAGTCATGATGGAGAGGAACAAGGACTGGATGTATCCTCCTACTTTCCACAATTGTAGAAATCAGATCAAATATATAAAACAATGGTTTAAAACATGAAACAATGGTCAGTTTAGGACAGTGATGCCTGCATGAAAAGAAACAAAATAAGCCCTTCAATTGCCCAGCTTCTGCTTAGAAGGCATTTCTAGGCTGCCTCACAGGAAAGAGGAGAACCCAAGCAGAGCCCAGCAGTCTCCCTGAGTTGAGAATACAACAGTTCCAGGCCAAGAAGGCCACAGTAGCTAGAATTCACAAAGCAGACTACTGAAGAGAAGATAACTGCACAGAGAGACAGAAGTCTGGAGATCTGTAGAAGGTTCTAGTCTTCAACTGAGTATTGATCATCACATGCTTATAAAGAAACTTTACTAAGGCTGGGAAAGAACTATTGGGAAAGAGCAAGCCAAGCAAGCATTAGAGTTCAGAGAGGGCTGAAAATAGTTTGTATTCTCCTTAGAGTGAGAAGACCATCTAATACATTTGGTATTGAAGTTCTCAGAAGGGTATGCCCTCAGTATTGGGGCCCAATTAGACCTAGACTAATGGTTGTCTAGAACTACCTAACAAAGCTTAAAAGCAAGCATCAAAATCAACATGGTGAAACCTTGTCTCTACTAAAAATACAAAAATTAGCCAGGCATAGTGGTGCATGCATGTAGTCCCAGCTACTCTGGAGGATGAGACAGGAGAATCGCTTGAACCCAGAGGGAGAGGTTGCAGTGAGCCAAGATGGCTGGTGCCACTGCACTCCAGCCTGGGCAACAGAGTGAGACTCTGTCTCAATTAATCAATCAATAGAATTAATTCCAAGACTGCTTTCCAGAAAAAAAAACCTTAAAATAGTTAAGGAACACAAAAATCTCCAGCACCCATTAATGTAAAATTCACAATGTCTGGGACCCAAGACAACATTATCAGGTGTGCAAAAAAGCAGGAAGAGAAAAATCAATTGGTAGAAATAGACCCAGAAATGACACAGATGACACAGATTAGTAGACAAGGATGTTAAAACAGCTATTATATAATATACTTCATATGTTCAAGAAGGTAGACAAGGTAATGCTATCTAAAGAATTATTCTAGGTATATTGATATTACTGGAACTTTGAAAGTGTGCTAAGGACTGAATAAATGCAAACAAGCCAGGATTAGTGTGATTAACTTTTCAGAAGATGCATTTCAGTAAGTATACAAAGGCTTGGGAAAAAATTTGTCATTGTATTTTCAAAAAATTGGAAAAGGGAATTATCCTGAATTAAAAATACTGAATATTATATTTATGCTGTGTTAGAAATTATCTTAAGGTGATTTATATTTATATATGTATATATATAAAGGAAAAAACAGCATAGGTCTATATTCTTTTCATTTAGTATGCTGTCAAAGCTTCATAATATCTTTAATAATTACTATTGATTAATGAGACATTTCTGCTTCAAGTGGTTTTCTAACAGGAGTTAGTGAACATCATCTCTGTATACACCTAATCAGAAAATAATGTGCCAAATGAAAACTTGACTTCTAAAACAGTCCAAGAGAAAAAGTTACTTAAACTTGTCCTTTGACAATAATTAATAATATATGGTATTTAAAGAGAGTTAAAAATTTGTTAAATAATACATATCAAATTATATTGAGAGCACCCAATTGAGGGTAGTCAGGATATTTGTATATGGTCTTCTATTATAAGGCCAGAATGAAAATTTCAAATATAAAAGCCATCCACTAACAAAACTCAATCAAAATGAATTCATTGCAAACAAATATTTACTGAATATCTTTTATACTGCATTTCTTAGATTCTGAAAGGCATGTAAAGATAGATAAAGCCTCTACTCTCAAGAAGTCACAATATATAATGGGTAGATACCCAAAAATGTGTAAATATTTTAATTAGAGTACAATAAAACAATTCAAGAAGGAACATAGGCCATATAAAAAATGATGCTGAGTTTAAACGTGAAAAATTACTGACATTTAATGAAACGGTTGTAGAAATCTTCATGGAGAAGGTAAACAATTGCGTTTAAAAGGTGGATAGGTAGTCTGAACAGGGAAAGGCTTTTAGAGGTCACTCTATGAGTTAAAATTGCCTAGCAAGTTAATGGACAGCAGGTAAATCAATGTGATTGGATCAGAAGGTTTCTGTAGAATGGCCATGAAAGATAAAGTTTTAAATACAAATCTGAACTAGATTACAAGGGGCTTTGAGGGCGTATCAGTAATTTGGACATTTAGGCAACATGCAGTTATCATAGATGGAATGTTGCAATGAAAACTGCTCTGGGCTTGGACTCCTGACTGCAGTTTGTGGCTGTGTACATGGTCTCAGGCAAGTCACCTCCGCTCCAAATCTGAGCTTCCTCACTTACCAAATGGAAATGTTAGTACCTGTTCTGCCCACCTCACAGGCTTGCTGTGAAGATCAAACAAGTTAATTAATGTGAAAGTGCTTTGTAGATTATGAAGCATTCCACAAACCCCACGTGTTAATTTCACTGGAGAGAAGAGTATGATATGATTAAATTGGCCTTTGAGCAATTGATCAGGAAGTGATGAGTAGTATGCCTCCTGTAGCTAGGAGTAAAAAATGGAAGGTCATTTCATTAATTTAAGTTTATGTAATGAGTATCTGGATTAGGAAGGTCACAAAGAGGAAACAGAAGGGCAGATCTGAGAAAATTTGTAAGGAAAAGCTAATGAATGAGAGCAGATAGGGTGTGGTGAATGAAAAGGTAGGGTCCAAGATCTTGAGCCTCAACAGCTGAAAGGTATAGTTGGAAGAAAAGGAAATTGATGAGGGGTTGACAGTGTGGAGGCCAGTTTTGGACATATTGAGTTGGACATTCAAATGGAAGTGTCCATTAGACCACGGGTCCCCAACGGATCCAGTACTGGTCTGTGGCCTATGCGGAACCAGGCTGCATAGCAGGAAGTTAGCAGCACACAAGTGATGGAAGCTTCATTTGTATTTACAGCCACTCCCTATTGCTCACATTACCATCTGATCTCCACCTCCTGTCAGATCAGCAGTGGCATTAGATTCTCATAGGAGCATGAACCCTATTGTGAACTGCACATGCAAGGAATCTAGGTTGTGTACTTCTTATGAAAATCTAATGCCTGATGATCTGTCACTGTCTCCCATCACTCCCAGAAGGGACTATCTAGTTGTAGGAAAACAAGCTCAGGGCTCTTACTGATTCTACATTATGGTAAGTTGTATAATTATTTCATTATATCTTTAATGTAATAATAATAGAAATAAAGTGCACAATAAATGTAATGCACTTGAATCATCCCAAACCATCCCTCTCTAACCACACCCACATCCCCCTCTATGGAAAAATTGTCTTCCATGAAACCAGTCTCTAGTACCAAAAAGGTTGGGGACCTGTGCCATAGACAGTTTTAAAAGGCATGAATTTTCACAATCTAATTTAACAAATCTCCCAAATAATCTTCTGTGACATAAGAGAGACCTTTAATAGCCATGTTGTTGTATTTTTAGGGTATAAGAGAACAAAAAGCCTGGGAATTGGGGAGGGATAAACTGAGTGTAATTTAGCTCTGCCAACTTTGACAATGCTCATTTAAAAACATGTAAATTAAACTTGTCAGGATAAGCCCCTATGGGGCTGCTGGCCACATCTTAAAAACTCTCCAACTATAAATTCACAAAATCCATCATGTTTGTTTTTCTGTAATTTTATTATTAACATAATTTCCATTTTCTTTCCTCTTTTCATTAATAGAATTACAGGTAATCAGAAGTGGTGAATATTTATGGAAATTCTGTTAACTGCCTGTTATTTTCAATTGAGGGTATTCCATTTCTGGAAATCATATTGAGTCACTACTAAGATGGGCTTGATAGGTTCAGTTTTGCTTATTCCCGTAAGCATTAACTGTGCCTAAATGGAACACATTTTCATTTTGGTAAGTTCATACACTTTTGTTTTCTAAAGTAATTTTGAGGAATTATTCAAAATTCACACATTGCTTTTTATGCAAAATAGGTAACTTTTGTCAGATTTTCAAAGTCTGTGTTTGGAAGAGGTTTTGTTTCTGTCTGAAGATGGCAAATGGTAGAGGACAAGAACTCAACATCACATGTCTTCTTTGAGGCCTCCAACCCACTCATAGTTTAAAAAGGGAGGTTGGGGAGATATTTTTATGTCCATGTGGATTTTATAGGAAAACAAACCTGTATGTTTCTGATGAATTTACACTTAACTCATCAAAATGTAGGGCTTTATGGAAGCTATTTGATGTCTAAAAAGATCCCTTTGGGAAAATCTTTAAACGTAGTTATTATCCTCAATTGCTCCCTCTCCTTTAATAATAAGAGTGCATTATAATGTACTCTGCTTGAACCAAATGTCTAGATTTTGGAGAGTTCTTAAAAACAAACAAACAAATGCTATCTCAATAGTTTAGAAATGATGTTTTAGAATCTCCCTCTTCTCTCCTATGAGTATGTATGCATGTGTGTGCACGCATATATCTATATATATCTCTCTCTATGTGTGCATAGATATATATAAGAAAAATCCAATTTAAGTATTCCTAAAACTTCAGATCTAGAGAAGAGCTGCCTTGTAATGTGATTTTGCAGGGATCACAGTTCCCTGGTCTGTATTAATGGCAAATCCCTAAAACTAATTACACCTAGTTGCAGGTGTAACCTTTTCTGTTTACAACTGGTGACAACAAATATGCCTTACACTACATTCTCTTCCAAAGGAATAAAATGCAGGTCATTTCTAAGGCATTTGGCACAGCAGTCAACCAGGGACAGCAAGGGTGCCCTTTGCTTTCCCCTTTATCAAAATATATTCATTCCAGTTTTCAAATTGCTGTTTTTGAGTCCTAAATCTCTACCCACACTAATTTCTGTGGGTCAGACTTTGACCCTGATTGGAACAAAATCTGGAGTCAGATATTCACACCGGAACGCCTCCACCTCCCTGCGTGTCAGAAGCCATATTGCTGCAAATGCTTCACACACCTTGGAGTGCGGCTTGTGGAACTGATGAGGTGAGAGCGCAGCACAGTGGCGCCGGCCTGGTAATCACGGGACTGAGGAAACACATACATCATCTGCCACACAGGTTGGCATTTCAAGTAAAAAACCTTCACACTGTGTAAGATGTTGGACAAATGATGGCCATATGCATGTTTGTCTGGCTGCAGATGGATCTGCGTTCTCAGAGAGGAGAAAGCTGAGCTCGGCTCTTTTTGCAGATAGTTTAATATTGGTGACACAGTTTATGTCCTCTGCAAAAACAATAATGGAGGAGAAGGTGACATAAATTATTTGCAAATCGTTTGACATATGCAGGGCATTGTCCTTGCAATAATCACCATCAGTCTGTCAGTTTAAGATATGAACCGTGCCACTGCCATTTTATATCACTGTGTTAAGCTTTCACATGTTGTAATTTTACAGATTTGTTCATTGGAGAACTGCTGCAACACAAATCAAATTGGATTATGTTTAGTCATATACTCTATCATGTACATTGCTTAGATAAAAATAAAAAAGTACATTCCATGGGGTGGAAGATCTTGAGGCAGTCTTCCATTACATATCTTTGTGAGGTGATAAACAAAATTCCCCATCTATACCATCACTCAACTTTAGTTCCCTTTTCAAGTTAGTGAGGTCATTTCTGAGAATCTTAAGTTTGCTTTCTCATTATAAAGCCATATAGAATGTGTAGAAGATGAAAATGATCCATGATAAGGATTTTTCTTAAGTATATTTTCTAATAAATTTAAGAAGTTAATGTGCAATGTTCAATGATATAGACACTTTTAAAATTTATATATGGTATTATTGGATTTCTTTCTCAATTCCCCCAGAAAATGACTGTAAATTGTGATTAAATAGCAGATGGTGTTGTCCCTGTTTCTAGTGTATGAACTTAATGCCATATGGCATATTTTACTTATTGAGCTCTTGATGCCAATTGATGTTGAAAGCTGTGTTTTACAGTTTAACCATACATAGCAAATGCTGTAAATGCTTCTGAGTCATTGCTGTATCGCATATATTTGGACCAATTGATAAATGGACTTTAGAGACAGTTTCTCGATTTCCCAGTTTCTAAGAAAACAATAAATTCTAAAACTGGGCATTTAGAAATTGAGTACAAAAATTTCAAAAGAGAAATATGATCTGTTTTCATTTGGAAAAGTTATTTCCATTGAGTTCTATTAACAGAGGTGCATCTGCCTTCTGTCATTACGTAGTCCTTAAAACAAAGATTTATTACATTTCCGTCTTTGAAATAACATCTTTTCTCACTGAAGGTGGCCATTATCACTATGCTATTTTATATCTATACTGATAAGTGCAGTGAGGCAAGCATTTACAAATAGATTGTTTTAATCTATCTTACGTGATGCACTTAAATGGTACATCAGAGATTTGGCATTGCAGATGATTTCACATTAGGTGCAGAGGATTTCAAGAAAATCCTTATAGTAGCATTAAATAAAGATATACTTTACTTAGCACCAAGGAAAAAATTAAATAAATAAAAATTTAAATTTGATGAAGATACTGATAAAATCAAATATTGTATTTATAGGACTAATGTGTAAAAATGGCAATCATTCTTTACTGTCTTCCAAAAAACTTAACTAGTCATTTTATTTTGGGAGTTGTTGCCTACTTGCCGATATGAGCTCTATACCTCTATGTCTAACCTCCTATGGAATCTGTTTAACTGGATGTCTCAGAAGTACCTCAAACTCTACCAGTCTTTTCTTTCTTTCTTTTTTTTCTACCAGTCTTTTCTAAACTACTTCTCCTCCAGTAGTTTCCCCAACTCTGTTAAAATCACCATCTAATCAGTTGCTCCTTTGTCTGTATTCCCCTACAACTTTCATGCTAATTTCTGTTATAAAAAACTTGCATACATTGTAGTTAATTGTTTTAATTATTTATCTCTGCAAAGAAACTGTTGAGTCTTTCAGACTTTGTAGGCACACAGATGCTCAGTAAATTTCTGGTGAATTAAATTGAATCATCTTTGGCTCTCTTTTCCTCTTCATCCGCATTTCATCATGTACCGTCAATTGTTCTCATGAGTCATCTCTAGAATTCATCTCCTCATCTTCATTCTGTTGCTATTTCCCTAGTTTCAGACTGTCAACATTCTTCTCTTATATCTTGCTTATTGTTCCCTCCAGACTGAGGTCTCCTGTTTTTACCCTCTGCTCTAGCTGGGTGCATGTTTCCTCATGGCCCATGAGCTGCTTTCTTCTTCCTGCTCCAGGGACCTCCTGGTCTTCTTATATTCCTATTATTTATTTATTCATTTATTTCTTACCAAACAGGACTTATCAAATATTATCTTATTGCTAACCTCACTAAGGCTTTTGTTGGCAATACAGTTCTTTCACATAATTTGTTAAATTTCATCCCTAAGTATTCCACGTTTTTGATACTATTGTAATTGGTATTGTTTTAAAATTTTATTTTCTAATTATTCATTATTAGTGTACAGAAATTTAATTAAGTTTTATATGTTGTGTTTGTGTATTACAACTTTGCTAAGTTCATTTATAAGTACCAGTAGCTGTTTTATACATTATTCCAAGATAGTCTCCATAGTCATCTTTATTATTTCCTTCCCTTTACTCACTTTAGGTTTAATTTATTCTTATTTTTTTACCTCCTTAAGGTGCAAGCACAGATACTTTTAGGCATCTTTTTGCCAATATAAAAATACTAAGCACTGAATTTCTTTTGCGACACTGCTTTTATCTTTATGTCTTTTCTGGAGCCTTCAGTTCAAAATATCTTATAATTTCCTCTGTAATTTCTTCTTATATCAATGTGTTATTTAGAAGTGTATTATTTTAAAATACTTGAGGATTTTCTACATATGTTTTTGTTACTGGTTCTAATTTAAGTCCATTACAGTCAGAGAACGTGCTCCGTGTTATTTTATTACTTTTACATTTTATCAGGACTTGTTTATGGTCTAGCATAAGGTCTATCTTGGTGAATGTTGCGTGTGCCCTTGAAAAAATGTGCATTCTACTGTTCCTGTCTGGAGTGTTCTGTAAGTGTCAGGTCAAGTTGGTTACAATGTTGTTCAAGTCTTTAATATTCTTTTTGTTTTTTTTTTTTGTTTTTTTTGTTTTTGAGATGGAGTCTCGCTCTGTCGCCCGGGCTGGAGTGCAGTGGCCAGATCTCAGCTCACTGCAAGCTCCGCCTCCCAGGTTCACGCCATTCTCCTGCCTTAGCCTTCCGAGTAGCTGGGACTACAGGCGCCCGCCACCTCGCTCGGCTAGTTTTTTGTATTTTTTAGTAGAGACGGGGTTTCACCGTGTTAGCCAGGATGGTGTCGATCTCCTGACCTCGTGATCCGCCCGTCTCGGCCTCCCAAAGTGCTGAGATTACAGGCTTGGGCCACCGTGCCCGGCCAAGTCTTTAATATTCTTAATGATTTTCTATCTAATCATTCTATCAATTATGAGGAGATGAGTGTTAAAATCTCCAACCATAATTATAGATTGCGTATTCACCTTTCACATCTGCTAATTCTTGCTTTCTGTATTTTGAAGCTTTATTAGTAAGTGAATGCACATTTAAAATTGTTAAATTTTCTTGATACATTCAACTTTTTCATTTTGTCATTATAAAATGTTTCTCTTAGGCCAGGCATGGTGTCTCACACCTGTAATCCCAGCACTTTGGGAGGCTGAGGCAGGTGGATCATGAGGTCAGGAGTTCAAGACCAGCCTGGCCAAGATGGTGAAATGCTGTCGCTACTAAAAATACAAAAAATTAGCCAGGCGCAGTGGCAGGCACCTGTAATCCCAGCTACTCGGGAGGCTGAGGCAGAATTGCTTGAACCCGGGGGCGGAGGTTGCAGTGAGCCAAGATCACGCCACTGCACTCCAGCCTGGGTGACAGAGTAAGACTCTGTCTAAAAAAAAAAGAAAAGAAAAAAGAAAAAAGAAAAAAAGAAAGTTTCTCTTTACTCTTGGTTATACTCCTTGTTCTGATGTCTGATATTAATGTAGCCATTACAGTTTTCTTATAATTACTGTTTGCATGGTATATTGTCCTCATCCTTTTACTTTTTAACTTAATGCATATTTATTTAAATAGCATATAGTTGGATATTACTTTTTAAATAATTCAGTGTGAAAATCTCTGACTTTTAATTGGAGTCTTTATTCCATTTACATTTAATGTAATCATTGATGTGTTTGGGTTTAAGTCTACCATATTCGTTTTTGTTTTATATTAATCATATCTGTTCTTTGCTCCTTTTTCCTTTATCCCTTCCTCATTTGGGATTAAGTGAATTTTTTTCGTATTTCAATTGAATATTACTATTGGCTTTTTAGTTAAGTGTCTCTTATTATTGTTATATTTTTAGTGGTTGATATAGGCTTTGCAATAAGCATCTTTACCTTGTTACAATCTAACTTTAAATAATAATATACCACTTCCTGATTAATGTAAGGACCTTACAATGGTATATTTTCCTTTTCCCCCTCCAATCTTTTTGTTCTTATTGTCATTCATTTTATTGATACATATATTATAAACCTCACAATATGCTGTTATTATTTTTGCATTGAAGAATCAGTTATCTTTTAATAAAATTAGTAAATGAGCAAAAAATCTTTCATATATATCCACATATTTTTTATTTCAGGTTTTTCATTATTTTAGTCTGAGGAACTTCCTTTAAACCCTTCTTCCAGGGCAGGTGTGTTGATGACAAATTATGTTAGCTTTTATTTGTCCCTAAAAGTATCTGTATGCTTTCATTTTAAATAATATTTTCTTAGGTATAGAATTTTAACTTGACAGTTCTTTCTTTAAACATTTTAAGGATACTGTTTTACCATCATGTTATATGGTTTTGGATGTGAAATCTGTGCTCATTCTTTTGTTGTTGTTGTTTCTATTTTTGTAATGTCTTTTTTTCCTCTGGCTGTATAAGATTTTCTATTTTTTTCCTAGTTTTCAGCAATTTGCTCATAATGTGCCTTGTTGTGGATTGTGTTTTGTGTGTGTGTGTGTGTGTGTGTGTGTGTGCATGTGTGCACATGTGTATGTGTTCTTATTCTTGCTAGGTTTGTTAAACTTCTGGAATCTCTGGAGTTATAGTTTTTTTCAAGTTTGGAAAATTTGTAGGCATTGTTTTTCTTCAAATACTATTTTCTGTTTTTCCTCTCTTTTGTTCCTGGAAATACAAATACATGTATGCTGGATTGCTTGTTATTGTCCCAGATGTCAGCAAGACCCTGTGTTAAACTTTTATTTAATCATTTTTTTCTTCCATACTTCAATTTGGATAGCTTCTATTGCCACGTCTTTAAGTTCATTGATGTTTTCAGTGTTTAATTTCCTAATTATCCCATCTTATGAATTAATTTTTCACTTCAGGTATTATATTTTTAAGCTTTAGACATTTACCTGGCTCTTTTTTTAAAAAAAGTTTTTTATTTTCTTCCTCTTTATTTTAATGGCTTTCTTTAAATTTTTGAGATATTTATAAGAGGTGCTTTAAAGTTTTTTTTTTACTAATTCCACCATTTCTGTTATTTAACTATCTGTTTCTAGTGGCTGATTTTTCTTTTGGTTATGGGTCAGATTTTCCTGATTCTTTCTACCTCCTTTAAATTTTGATAAAATGTTGAATGTTTTGAATATTACATTACTAAGTGTCTGGATTTTGTTGTCTACCTTTAAGGAGTATTAAAATTTGATTTTGCAGTTAGCTAAGTTACTTCAAGATCAGCTTGATCCTTTGAGTCTTGTTTTTAAGCTTTCTTAGGGTAGTTCTAGAGATAGTCTTTACTCTATAGCTAGTTTAGACTTACTCTTAAAGCGTGATCCTTTGGAGTTTTTACTGAACAACCTGAAATTTCAACAAGGTTTTAAATTCTGTTGGTCAGATTTTGAATCTCTTAGCCCTTTTGAAATTCTAGCACGTATCTAGCTTACAGTTTTCTATTAGTTTTTTGCTTGGATATTTTACCCTCCTCATGTGTACTTAGCATATAGCCAAAGATTCAAGGGAACCCTTGTGGAAATTTTGAAACTTTCTCTGCAGAGTTCTCTCCTTCATAGCACTATACACCACAAATTTTTGCCACCTTATCCTTTCTGATCTTCAGTTTTTGTCTTAACCTGGTGAGACCACTCTGCTTTGCTTGGCTTCCCCCTCCCTATAATATGGTCCACTAGGTGCCCTCAGGCAAAACACTGTGATTGTAGGGCTTATCTTATTATCTCCCTTCTATCTATGATCACATTCATGTGCTGCTTGTTGGCTAATGTCTGAAAACAGTAGTTTCATATATTTTATTCAGTTTTCTAGTTGTTTATAGTGGGAAGACACATCTGGTACCAATTCATCTCTTATGATCAGGAGCAAGAAGTCCTTCCCTTATTGTACTTTTAATTTTTATTTCTCTTATTATTAGTGAGATTTGATACTTTTTCGTATGGTTAAGGGTAATTTGCTTTCGGGTGTTTTTTTTTAACTAGCCCATTTAAAATTATGTTTTTGAACATTTCTCTCTCTCTCTCTACTTTTTTCCACTTTGTCATTTGTGTCTTTATTTTAGGATGGTATTGCTTGCCATGTGAACAAACATGAAAATATTTGTTCAAATATATATACATTTATATAAAATAAAATTTTACCAATCAAACCCATCCACATTATGGAGGAATTCATCCATGTTTTCCTCTAGTACTTGGGTAGCTTCAATTTTTACATGTACAATCTATTTACCTGGAAATTGTTCTGATGCGTAGCATGAGGAATACATCCATCCACTTCACCCACATTTATCTTTTTACATATAACTCTAGTTATTCCAAAGCTACTTGCTAAAAAGTCCATCTTTTTCTTCACAGACTTGACATGCTGCCTTTATCATATACTAGGTTTCCATTGCAATTGAGTCTGCTCCAGGGTTTTACATTTTGTTTGATTGTTCTGTGTATTAAGCACTGTTGTGGTAGCTGAGGCTCTATGGTATGTGTTATACCAGGCAGGACTAGACTCCTCACTGTTGCTCTTTGATTTCCTGGGTATTTTGGTTTATTTGTTATCTCAAAATGAACTTTATAATCAACTTGCTTAACTCCAGAAAGGAGTGGAGGATGAGTGGGAGGTACTTATTATTCAGAGGGTAAAAGTCGATAGAGAAAGTTCCATTTCAGGAGCATTTTGAAGATTACGTTTTCTGAAGCAGGTGTGGCAGGGAGGAGTCATTGGGATAAAGTCATTTGGGAAGTTGGAACCAGACAGAGACATTGATGTTTTAGGAAACTACTTAGAAAAAACATGGAGAACAGAAATCCAAAAATAACAAGGAAAGAAATAATAATACATCTTATTCTTTTTGTGTTAACCTGATTTTATGTGCCCCCTTGCAATTTTTAGAGTTGATTTTTCCTAACTTTGGCATTTCCCATCACATAAAAGGACAGGATTGTCTGATACCCTTTCATACAGGAAAAGACCCACCCGATTCAGTCTTAGTCAGATATGTGCACTGGACTGAGTAGCCACTAGCAGTGATGGCCTGCTGTAAGCCATCTGCCTTTGATGTAGTGGGTGGGGCAGGGGATGGAGGTGGATCACAATGCCTTAGCAAAAGCTCAGCCTTTGAAATTAATCAGTTCTGGGCTCAAATCTCAGCACCACTACTTCCTAGTCATATGACTTGGGGAAGTCAGTTTCCTCATTTGTATAAAGAACATACTAATGTTTATCTCAGAGGTGCTGAGCTGGTTAAGTGTAACATAAACAGTAGTATTCTCTCTTCTCTCATTGTTATCTATTTTTCTTTGGTCTTTAATGCCAATTGACACATCCAGGAATCACAGATGTGGTCTTGGTGTTTGTTTTTCTTTTGAGATGGAGTCTCACTGTGTTGCTCAGGCTGGAGTGCAGTGGTGCAATCTTGGCTCACTGCAACCTCTGCCTCCCGGGTTCAAGCAATTCTTCTGCCTCAGCCTCCCAAGTAACTGGGACTACAGGCACCCGCCACCATGCCCAGCAAATTTAACACAGCTTTCTGAGTACCTATTGTGTGAGTCAGGCACTGCCAGACTGTAGGGATATAAAAACCAATTCCAGTGAAGTTCTTGTGGTTATGTGATTTCTAGATAATTAGGGGGAGACTAGAAGTTAAATCTCAATTTTATTTTGAAATCAGTTTCTGATTTCCTGATGCATAATGGGAAATAATAGGATTCAAGGTATACTAAAAACCCTCAGAATGTCCAAGAAATATAGTAGATAACCAAATAATTTCCTTAGCTGCAAAGATATTCCATGATTTAGAAATGAATTATATATGATAATTTTTTATTAATTCCTCTTGGCATTTTTACTATAAATTAATTTCTTAATTTAAAGAAATGCTTAATCAGAGGTGTTCTGTGCCCTTCAGAACAAACTTGTTTCTAGTGGCAGAAACTGAGGAGACAGCAGGGGACAATTTGAAGGAGGCTGCAGTTTTGCATAGGCCCTTGGAATACTGAGCTTGCCACAATCAAATAGTAATGCTGGCTGGACATGGTGGCTCACACCTGTAATCCCAGCACTTTGGGAGGGCGAGGTGGGAGGATCACTTGAGCCCAGGAGTTTGAGACCAGCCTGGGCAGCACAGCAAAGCCCCATCTCTACAAAAAATACAAACATTAGCCAGGCGTGGTGGCATGTGGCTGTGGTCCCAGCTACCCGGGAGGCTGAAGTGGGAAAATCGCTTGAGCCCAGGAGGTGGAGGTTACGGTGAACCATGATTGTACCACTGCACTCCAGCCTGGGTCAAGACTCTCTCTCTCTCTCTCTCTCTCTGTGTGTGTGTGTATACACACGTATGTATATATACATATATACAGCAGGGGACAATTTGAAGGAGGCTGCAGTTTTGCATAGGCCTTTGGAATACTGAGCTGGCCACGTATATACACACACACACATATATATGTGTGTGTGTGTGTATATATATGTATACATAATGTTACTTAAACTCTTTTGGTCTCCATAGGCTGGTGACACCAGTGGTCTGAGATGAGTAATGTAACTTACAAATAGCCCTGGCCATCATGGGACATCCCAATTTATTGAACATCTTCTGTAGTTTTCATCCATATCACCCTCCAAAGGGATCCAAGCTATCTGGGAAACTGATAATAGGTATGTGCAAGACACAATGCTGGCCAGGTGCACCTTTTTGTAAGAATACTATCGACTATAGGAGTTTCAACCTATCCTTTTAGAACAATGTTTCCAAAATTTTTTCCAAAGCATAAGAACCATCTGAGTCATTTGTTAACATACAAATTCGCAGGCCTGTCTCTTGGAGATTCTGATTCAGGAGGTTGGTAGGAGAGTGAGGCAGGGTGGCGAGTGGTGGGATGAGGTCTGAGGATCTGTATTTTTAACAAGCACCTCACCTGGGGATCTTTATGATCATCAAATTTAGGAGACATTTACTTTAGATTGGATTAATGTATAAAATGCCCTGGTTGGCTGGATTTTGCCCAGAATTTGATGTCTAGGATTCAAAGAATAAGTACATTACGTTACCATGTTTATTGTTTTTCTTAATTTGATAGACTTTGGTACATTTCCCTTTTAGCCCTTATTAGGTGGGAGTCCAAATCTTTTAAGTCTTTCTTCCTGTGAAAACTGCTTCACCCACATGTCTCCAGCCATATCTGGATATTGATGTGAGGACCAGAATTGCATGCAGTTTTTCAGATGTTGATGTATTACTTATCGTTGTGTTCAGGAGGGTAAGAACAAGTTTTCACCTCTCTCCCTTCCTCACTTCCAGACTGCATCTCTTCATCTCTGCATTCCAACCACATGGAACAACCTCCTTAGCACTCCATGGGCTGCTCACAGGTCTTTTTTTCTTCCTTTGTGCAACACCAAATCCTTTCAACCTATCTACATCTACCAAACTCCCACCACCTTTTTTGTTGTATGTTTTTGTTTTTGAGATAGAGTCTTGCTTTTTGTCCCAGGCTGGGGTACAGTGGTGTGATCTTGGCTCACTTCAACCTTGGCCTCCTGGGTTCAAGCGATTCTCCTACCTCAGCTTCCTGACTAGCTGCAACTACAGGCACACATCACCACATCCAGCTAATTTTTGTATTTTTAGTAGAGATGGGGTTTCACCTGAAACCCTGAAACAGGGTTTCAGCCTGTTGGCCAGGCTGGTCTTGAACTCCTGACCTCAAGTGATCTGCCCACCTTGGCCTCCTAAAGTTCTGGGACTACAGGTGTGAGTCATTGCACTTGGCCATCCCACCACTTCTTTTAGCTTACTTGAGCCCAATCATCTGGATATGTGTTCTTTTTCCATATGGCATCATGTGGTTATGTCTAGAAGAGAATTTGTTGCATTCCATCAATTTATTTGTCACCTTGTTAAACTATAAGCTTTGTATTTCCAACAGCAAGCACAGTGCATGGCACATAGTCTGTGCTCAGTACACATTTGTTGAAAGAATGAATGTTTATTTGTTACATTTTCTGATATCATCCAACATTCATGTGCTTCTTGGTTTGCAGGAACATGGCAGGGGTAATGTCTTCAAAAAAAGTCCTTGAAGTCTAGCACAGCTGAAAGCCCAGATCCTGCAGTTTCACAGGAACATTTTGTATGGCCTCTCCTAAATGTTGACACTCATCTTCCAACTTATATCAAATCACAGTTGTGAGATACCATTGCCCTGTTCTGTCCCTTTCAGCGCTTCACATAGTTGGTGTCTTGACATCATCTGTATTCTGGGAGCTTTCTCTCTGTTCTCTTGTAGAATACTTATGAAACATCAGATGGCCCCAATTCTGATCTCTGTGGAAACTCACTTTTTTTTTTTTACCAAGAAAGATGTTTATTTCTATTTTCTTTTTGTTTTTAGCTCTTATACTTCTCTTTCTTTGATAAAACAACAGGCTTTTAAGAATAGAGCCCTCAAACTCATTAAGAGCCATTTGGATATGAATGGTTACAAATAGGACATATTTTGTCGGATTGGAATGGGAGAAAAGTCTATAAAATATACGGACTGGGACTCATACCAAATAACATTATTTTGGGAACCATATTTTATTTTATTTTAATTACATTAATTAATTAATTAAATTTATTTATTGAGACAGAGTCTCACTCTGTCACCCAGGCTGGAGTGCAGTGGCATGATTTTGGCTCCCTGCAACCTCTGCCTCCGAGGTTCAAGTGATTCTCATGCCTCAGCCTCCTGAGTAGCTGGAATTACAGGCATGTACCACCATGCCCTGCTAATTTTTATATTTCTTAGTAGAGACAGGGTTTCACCATGTTGGCCAGGTTGGTTTCTAACTCCTGACCTCAAGTGATCCACCTGCCTCAGCCTCCCACAGTGCTGGGATTACAGGCATGAGTCACTGTACCCAGCTGAGAACCATATTTTAAAAAGAAAACGATACTTTCACAATGTGCATGAAAATGTCTATGAAGAATACATGTCAGCCAACTCAACTCAAAGTCCTTCTAAAGGCCTATTAGGTCCTATGTGGTCTGACCCTTGCTACTTCTCTGAACACATCTCCCACCAAATTCCTCTCGCCCACTTGGCTCTAGCCAAAAGAGCCTCTATGCTTTCTTGTTCACTCAGCCTGAATAATTTTCCCACCTGTTTTCCTTCAATCTCTGCTGAAATATCACCTTCTCAGTGAGTTTTCCTTTGGATACGCTATATGAAAACCCACCTCCCCCATCCTGTCTGGCACTATTTAGCTCCCTCTTGGGCTTTATTTTTCTCTAAAGCAGTCATCACCTTCTGAGGTGCATTCCATGTATTTGTGATTGTTTTGTCTGTCTCCCCTACTTGAAGGTAAACTCCAGAAAGGCTGAGGCTTGTCTGTCTTGTTCACTACTGTATCTTCAGGACTTAGTCCAGTATCTGGCAACAGACTACGAGATCAATGAATATTTGTCATTCAATATTGAATTTAATTTCTATCATATAGTATTTGTAAAATCTGTATTATTACAAAAATGAAACTGTACTTAAGGAAAAGTAAAAAGTTACAGAATAATTACCTCCTAAACTATTGAGTTCTAGACAATTTCGCTATTGAGATTTCAGTTTTTCATGGACTATTTCATTTCAGTGTTATTAAGATCTTTTATAAGATAAGGAAAATATTCATCACAATTTATTATGGTGAAAAGTGGAAATAATACAGGTGTCCAACAATTAAGATTTGCTTAATAAGCTAATATATATCCATACATTATAGCCTTATACAGTCATGAAAAAATAATCTTACTATGAGAAAATGCTTCTGAGGTACGAAGTGTATAAATACGATATAAATATGCAAAAAATGATTTCAACTTTATTGTGGAGGATTGGAAAGAAATGGAAAGAAACAAGCTGAAATAAAAATGAAACAGAGATGCGGATGATTTCAGTGAACTGCCCAAGGCCACACTGCTGGTGGTGAAGGAGCTGAGGGTCAAATCTCAGCTAACTGCTCTGCCTTAGCATTGTCCAAACTGTGCCTACTGCCTCTGCTTGCACGGTGCCGTGCCCATCAGTCTCAGCAGCACCACTCCCTCCATCTCCTGCGCATCTCAGGGCAGGGGCTGGTGTCTGTAACTCCTGCACCTACACATGTGTCAGCTTACCATGTAGTTTTAGATTTGAGTTACAGTCTAATAGAACTTTGGATCTTATACATCTTCTCCCTGAGATAATAGGTTTGGATCTCAGCAGGCATAAATCAGTCCTTTAGTTTGACTAGAAAAATAATAGCAAATAGTAAATACTCTGCAGTGCTTTCAGTAATGACAATGAAACAAGCCTACCAAGGTTGAGTTGGTTTTTTTGTCTTTTCCAGAACTGGGAAAGGATTTAGCTAAAATGGTGGTCTATTAAAAATAGTCCCAACTGTTAAATTGTGAGTGTATCGGTTAATACCTTGGGCAACTCTTAGATTATGGCATCAGTTCATTTGAGTGCAAGCTCAGATATGAAACATCTTCCAAAGAATTATCGCTGGAAAAGTTTATTTGGGTATTTAACCTACATACCATGTTAGTAAATACAGCCCTAGACTAGAGTTTATAATCTCAGGAAAGTAGCTTACAAGATGGTCACCATTTATTCTTCTGTTTCATTAAGCAGCTATCCTGATATCCAAGATGTCCTGCTTATAAACAGTCATCTAAGAGGCCAGGGAGCAAAGAGAGCTGTGTGATGGATCACCCTCAGCGGGCTGACTCTGCCTGTCGTTCTCACTGGCTCTAATTAAAAGACGCCTAAGTCAGAGGTCTGAGGCAGGGATGACAATAGGACAGCAGTCCCCAAAATAGCAGCAAAGGAAAATGGATGCCTTTGGGTGATTGCGTGATGTCTGAATTAATGGCCAGGAAATGAGCGATTATTGCATACTTACAGCTAGGCTGTTTCATAAAGCTGTGGCATGCTCAAAGCCATATACTTGAACTTGGGGAAATTTAAGAGAAGAATTTGTTCAGTTATTGCTTGGCTGAATATAATGCATATCCAAACAGTGCTTAAACTAAGGAGAAAAACACTTTCTGTTACTGCTGTTTTAGTACTGATGTTTCTAAAATAAGCACAGTCTTATGAAACTCATTTTATAATCACATGTAGTCTCTAGTCAGTTGTTGACTTAGAGAAACAGTTTTATTGCTACTGCTTCTGTTCCTGACTTATAATAATATTAGTTGGTATTTAAATAGCTGTCTTACTGTGGAAGCAAAGCTTCTAAAATCTTTCTCTTCCTTTTTTTTTTTCTAAAAAAAAACACATATCCTCACAGCACTTCTATTTGGCAAATTGGTGACAAGCATCCTTATTTTACTGTGGCTTATTCGTTCAGCAGGTTAAAGCATCACACAGAAAAGGCCACAGTCTGGCGTTGGATCCCTTTGTGGGGTGAGCTCCCCCAGGCTGCACTCCTCACCCTGTCACCATTTTGTAATGGTGTCCATTCATCACAAGCGGAAACGGGTGAAAGGGTGAGGGTGGATTAGAGGAAATCCATCACCACTACTGGAAACCCAATGATTATGCCAGCCTCACAGACTGAGGGCTGGGAGGGGTCCAGGGAGTAATATTCGCAAACAACAGCATGGTATGCAAATGAGGAAACTGAGGTATGGGTACATTGTATTGCTGGATTTTTGTTTTAAATATCCTTTTAATGAACTTTAAATCTATGTGATTTTTCCCTACTTTTTAGTCAGTTTGAATTTTTTAGACATAATCATTAGAACATTGGCTACCATCTAGCCTGCATCACGAACAGATATCTAATAATTTCTTAGACTATCATGTGTTCTAAAAATAGCCATCTCAAAAGTAATAGTTCCAAAACAGATGTCAAATGAAACCTTGCTCACATATATCCTCTCACAGAAAATGGCCTACCTTAGAGGAACCTATAGAGAATAAAGAAGAGAAAAAAAGACTGGAACGTAACACTGACTTCAAAAGGAGTATGATTTTGGTTGAGGTAGGAGATGTTATATTCGGCCTGGTTTTGTTTTGCAGGACAGTTATTCTTAGAGTGGCTGAACTTCCTCCTGTGGATTTCTTTTATCTTGGCTAAAGTCTTCTGTTTTCTCCTCATTTATTTATTTATGCTCCCACTGGTGGTGCCTCCGAGAGGCCCTGCTGCTTTCAGTCTTGCAGACTGTGCCATCAGATGCCCTCAAGGGGCCCTTGGTGCTGAGGTCGCCACCAAACATCTCAAGTGTACCAAGCCTACAACCAAGTTAAATGAAATGACTTTGTAGGGATGAGAAAAGTCCATCTTCTTTCCTGACTTCACTCAGTGGCATGCTACTCTTTTCTCATAGCGTATCTTTGGTGAACAGTAACTGAGGGGAATAGGAAAGGCAGCCAAGGTCTGCAAATGCTATTTATATGCTTCCCTGACAAGCTATTTGGCTTCATTTTCCAAAGTGCTATATCCACAGATAACCAGAGTGTGCTCCTACCAGTCCAGGCAGCCTGCAACCTACATTTCTAGCTTATTTCCTATTTTTGAGTGGCCTCTGGACCTGGCGTCCCTTCTGTGGACACCAGCATTATCTGTCTCCATCTGTGTCCTGGGTACCTGATTTTCACTGTCTGAAGTCATTCTTCCTGGGGACCCGCCTTCCCTGACTCCTGTGTTCCAGCTTCAGCCCCTCTGCTTCACTGGAAAGGTAACGTCTGGGTCTATCCCCAGCACTTTCCCACCCACACTCTCCATACCTTCTGATAGGAACAAGAGCTTACTAATTTTGGGGGTTAGAAGGCTGGAGAGGAGTCTTCTTATCTCAGGCTTTAAAGAGGTTGTCTGAGTCATAATTAAAGCCACAGACCCTGGGACAAGACTGCTTAGGTCAAATCCCAACTCCATTGCTTTTAGCTGTGTGATGTTAGATAAGTTACTTGACCTCTATGGCCTCCACTTTTTCATCTTTCAATGGGAATATGGCATCTACCTCACAGGTTTGCAGTGAGGGTTCAGTCTATTAATATTTGTAAAGCACTTAGAACAGGCCAGGTAGAGTAAGTGCCCTGTAAATGTTACTGAAATAATGAGAAATCACTCCCCTTCAAATGCCTTGCCAGGAAATAAGCATCAGCCGCCTGCAGTTCCCAGCCCCTGGCAAAGGTGTGACTGCAGGATTAGTACATTTTCCCTCCATGAGCCCCCCTGTAAAGCCTTGGCCCTGAAGTCTCACTGTGAACTTTGGGTCTAGGTCTACCGATCATAGGGCCCTGCTGACTATGGGAGCTGTGAAGTGTGTGGGGGCTGAGTGCCTAGGCATGGTCTGTGAGGTGTGGGGTATGGTGTTAAACTGGAATCTCTCTGGGATAAAACATTTTGTATTCAAGACAGAGATATTTTTAGAATGAGAGAGAGCAACTCAAGGGAACTAGAGAGAAACTGGAAAACAAGATCTGTGAAAGACAGGAACACTCAATAAATAAAGGGAAAATTGGTTTTGAAGGAAATTTAGAGACCTTAGTTAACCTTCTCAGTATTAGCAACACGTACTCACTATATTTGTGACCCAAACATTTCTCTATCTTGACTAATAAGCTTAAAGCAGTCCTTAAAGATGTGTGTGTCAATGAGACCGAAGGGCCAGCACCACCCGCTCCTACAGGGCTCTGCAGTGTCCTGGAATCCCTTACAGAGCCTGCTCAGACCTTCTTGGAACTCTTCATGTTCCTAATTAAATCTGCTCTTTACAAGTGCCAACAATGAAGATTAAATAAATATGCTATTCCTAATCCATCTTACTGTCATCTGTCACTTTTGTTTGGTGACTAGTTATGGGATGCGTGAGGAAACTACTGTGTATATGGTTTTAAAACCTTTTGAGATGGCCCATATACTTAAATAAAATTTCTGAATTCTGAAAGACCAAGATGATTCTCCAATAGCCACAGGTCTTGGACCTTGTTTCTCTTAATTACTGTAACTATAGAACTTGCTCAGTGCCTTACTCTAGGAGAGGCTTAAGAAATAGTTATTGCAGGCTGGGCGTGGTGGCTCACGCCTGTAATCCCAACACTTTGGGAGGCCAAGGCAGGCGGATCACGAGGTCTGGAGATCGAGACCATCCTGGCTAACACGGTGAAACCCTGACTCTACTAAAAATACAGAAACAGTAGCTGGGCATGGTGGTGCGTGCCTGTAGTATCAGCTATTCAGGAGGCTGAGGCAGGAGAATGGCGTGGACCCAGGAGGTGGAGCTTGCAGTGAGCTGAGATCACGCCACTGCACTCGAGCCTGGGCCACAGAGTGAGACTCTGTCTCAAAAAAATATATATATATTTATTGCATGCAATTACTGAATATATGGGCACATGTAACATCTGTTGTATCGTCAGATAAACAGGATTCTGAGGTTTTTTTTCTCCACTGACTTCAGGTACATAGAAATGGATCGATAATTTTTGGTTTATGACACACTCTCATAGTTTTTTTGTTTACTTGTTTATTAATATAATTTTATGAAGTAATATATAATGATGAACCCACGATTCAGCAGGAAAGCTCAGATTTAAAAAATAACCTACACCTAACTTACGGTTCCTCTCATTCTTTCACCCTGGCTCCACCCCCTGAGAAGGTAATCATCTAGAACTCTGTGATGAGTAATCATCTAAGACCTTTCTCCTGGGATGGGAGAGAAGGAAAAACATTCCCATGTTCCAAACAACTGGCCCAGGAATTTCTGAAACAAATCCATGTGCAAATTGGAGACTCTCTACAGACAGTCCGCGTTGTTCAGGCCAAGGGAGTCTCTAGTCTGACCCCATTCATCTTCATAGAGGACTTTGCAGGCCTGTGATGAAAGGGGAAGGGTGGGAGGAATTTCTTTGCCTCTTGATATTAAATGTTTAACAAGGACATAATAATTGACTTTTTAAAGTATAGAATTAAGGCATTTTGTACTAGACTATCAGAACTCATATTCATCTGTAGGCAAAAGCTATTAATAGAAAAGTCTTGGCTGGGCGTGGTGGCTCAAGCCTGTAATCCCAGCACTTTGGGAGGCCGCGACGGGAGGATCACGAGGTCAGGAGATCGAGACCATCCTGGCTAACAGGGTGAAACCCCGTCTCTACTAAAAAATACAAAAAAAAAAAAAAAAAAAAAAAAAAAAAAAAAAAAAAAAAACTAGCTGGGCGAGGTGGCGGGCGCCTGTAGTCCCAGCTACTCGGGAGGCTGAGGCAGGAGAATGGCGTGAACCTGGGAGGCGGAGCTTGCAGTGAGCCGAGATCCGGGGCGACAGAGCGAGACTCCGTCTCAAAGAAAATAAAAATATAGAAAAGTCTTCTGTGAAGAGAGATTCTCTCATTCACTATATAAGGAAGCTTTGCCTCTTATCCTTCAACTGCTTCAAACTCTTCCAATTGTTTCTTCTTGTATGACTTCCATATTCCCAAGTAAACGCATGCGACTCTTGAGCCATCAGTTTTACTGACAACCTATTGCATAGCCACTGTGACTAAGAGGATGTAGCTCTCTTATGCCACTCTCCAGACTTTCCCCATTATTGTTGGTTAAATCAGCATTTCAAAGTTAATAAAATCGTGACTATCGATATGGTTGGCTGAGCCAGGCAGTATCCCACGATTACCTTTCCTCTAGCCATGGCACTTTCACTTTCCTTGGAGTGACTCATTCCCTTGAATTTCATTGGATTTGTCTGCTTTGTGACCATTAATATGTCTTTGCATACTTCCTAATGGTCTCCCAGTACCATTTCCCTCATGATAACCCATCTTATACTCTATCAGTCTCCCTCTCTGCCTGTCCCCCTGACGTTTTTTTCTCCCCAGAAACCTCTTTGGATCCTGGGTCTTCCTGCTCCAATCAGACCCAGCTGCCCTGGAGGCTTGTGGTCCTGCTTTCTTTCCTTGCCCCTTTCCTATACTTACCTCTTATTTTCTTGAAGCACCTATCTTCCTTTCTTGTTTCAGTATCTTATTTTGTGAGGGGAAAAAAAGCACTCCTGAGAAAAAAGGGCAGGGGAGGTAATTATTTTGGTATTCTGTGTCTCTTAAAACATCTGTATGCTTCCCTCACATTGTTGAAATGATAGTTTGGTTACACGATTCAAATTGAAAATGAACTTAATTGTCTTCTAGGTCCCAATGTAGCTTCTGAGAAGTCTAATGCCATTCTTATTCCTGATCCTTCATATGTACCCTGTCTTCCATTCTCCCATTTAAAAGTTATTACAATTTCTCTTTCTCCCCAGTGTTCTAAAATTTCCCGATGTGGACATGTTTCATTAATTATGCTAGGCTTTCACAGAGACTTTCATTCTTCAGAAATACATATTTCTGTTCTGGGAATCTTCTTATATTATTTATTTGATCATTTTCTCCCAACCATTTTCTCTCCCCCCCCCCCCTTTTTTTTTTTTTTTTTTTGTCAGTCTATTTATCAGCTATTCCATATCCTGGATTGATACTCTAATTTTCATTTTTGGGGGGTTTCTTTTGACTCTTTATTTTTCTCTCATTGTCTATTTCCTTAAGAGATTTTCTTAGATCCTTTTATTGCAATTTTTTTTTTTTGGCTATCAAATTTTTCTTCTTGGAATTTTTCATGTTCCTTATTAAATCTGCTCTTTACAAGTGCCAACAATGAAGATCAAATAAATTTTGATCAATGAAGATCAAATGAATTTGCTTGTTCCCTTTTTAGAGCTTCCTCTTATATCATGCAATATTTTCTTTTATCCTGCTGAGATTAGTAATTGTGGTTTGGGGGATGTTTTCTTCTGCCCTTTGCATTGTTTCTCTTACCTCTAAGATCCTTTCCTCCCTCCTCCAAGTTTCTTGGCTTAGATTTCTGTCCTTTATATTACAGAAGTTCCTCACATGTCTGGTACTTCTGTGCTATAAGATTATAATTAAGAAAAAGGGCCGGGCGTGGTGGCTCACGCCTGTAATCCCAGCACTTTGGGAGGCTGAGGCAGGAGGATCATGAGGTCAGGAGATTGAGACCATCCTGGCTAACATGGCGAAACCCTGTCTTTACTAAAAAAATACAAAAAATTAGCCAGGCGTGGTGGCATCCAGCCTGGGCGACAGAGTGAGATTCCTTCTTAAAAAAAAGAAGAAAAAAAAAGGTCATATTACTTGTAATATCTGTAACATTTTATTTTCTAAGCAGAAATTATCTTTGGTTTTCTGATATGTTTGATAAAATATTTAACAAAATGGAGGAATCAAAGTTTCCTCAGAATTCTACCTTCTACAGAAAACCACTATTAAAGAAAATCTGTCACATTTTAATGCATATATAAACATATATTTACATAAACAGAATCATAACATACAGTGTTTGAAAACTGCCCTTTTCCACTATTGCTAGGCCATTAATATCTTTCCATCTCAATACATAAACTATACCTTGTTTATTTTTATTTTTATGTTTTGAAATAGAGTCTTGCTATGTCACCCAGACTGGAGTGCAGTGACGCGATCTCGGCTCACTGCAGCCTTAACCTCCCAGGCTCAAGTGATCCTCTTGCCCCAGTCTCTCAAAGTGCTGGGATGACAGGCATGAGCCACTCAAATTCTTAAATGGCAGTTTGTGTTACTTTTTCTTCCTTTAAACATCCTGAAGCTTAGACACAGAATCTGTATTTCTCAAAGACCACCACAGCCTCCTTTCACTGAACAACCATTCAGGGAACATACACTCAAAAGAGAAAACACTGATACTTAATTAACAAGAGAAAGTTGTACTTGATATCCTGTTTGCACAGAGACAAAATTCAGTCTTAAAAAATAGCAGATTGAAATAGATGTTAAAAATATGCACCTTGACAGTGAGCACTTCTATATCTCTATGCATGAGATTACCTATGCTATTATAGTAAATAGGGCATCGAATGGGACATGATTAGGTTCAAGTTGCTCTGATTTGCACTAACACCAATATGCATATTTTGTAGTGGGAGATGACAATAAAGATTCAAACAGGACCAAGCTATCTGTACTTTTGTTATAGTCCCATTGTTACTAATGCACAGTTGCACTTAAAAAATGAAAAACAAGCAAAAGAAAAAAGAGTGGGACACAATCACAGAAAGTCCAGCTGGGTAGAACTACTGTTGATCCGATTCTCTAGGCTGGGGGAGGGGCGTCTGTGCCTGCAGCAACCAAGGGATTCCTTTATGGACTAAGAGTTAGGACAACTTCCAGTTTCAGTGCCCCCTCATCTTGCCAGGCAGTCTAGGCTGTGACTCAGGTATAGTGCCCAGAGAAGTTGTCTCTGGAGTTCCATGATTGAATACCCCAACATAAGTACATTCATTTATTTAGGGGATATATATATACACTATTACTTTATGTCACATGTACATTACATAAACCAAACAGAAAATTAACAATGATCTAAATAGTACCCATAAATAAAAAATTTAAATTTTCTATCTGTATCCAAGTATATCATTCCATTCTGGAGTCCACTGGTCTGGAACGAAGGTACCATTTTCATCCATGAAATGAAAGGTCCTAGAATTTGCCTTTACAGCAAGTGAAGCACTTGATGAGAATGACAGGTCTGGAGAAGCTTATGTAAATTATCTTTTTTCCTTCTCAACACCCATCGAGTCCCCTCTGTATTATAGATCATCCTTCACTAATGGAAAATTCCTTTAATTAGACACTGGGATAGAAACACAGCTTCCAGAAATGTGTTTCTCCCCGATGTGATTTGAAAGTATTATGCTGGCTATTTTTATGTTCTCAAAGTTCAGGATCAAAGACGGAATTTTCAGATTAGTTGCAGGTTCTCCCTTCCTTCTCCTCATCCCACTTTTGTAACTGGATGTGCTTTAATTCAAAAGGAAACTTTCAGGCCATTAAGCTTCAATACAGTTTAATGCCTTTGGGCTGAGAGGCTTGAAATCATAGAGATGTCTGAATAAATTTTAAAATAAAATCTGGAACAAAAAGCATACTCTTTTTCTTTACTGCAAATTTGTTTTAAGTTTTGTGATTTTCTGCCTTGTTCAAATAAAAAATCTTGCTCATGTCCATGCTACAAAAGCCCCAAAGAACGATGGCCCAACCCAGCTTTGGAGTGAGTGGGCCAAGTCTGAGGAGACTGGGCTTCTTAGAGGGAGGAGGGCCTCCTCTGGCTTGTACTTTTAAAATAGTCCCAAATGACCAGTTTGCCTTCTAGGCCATAGTAACTCTTTTGCAGAATGAATAATATTTTCTTAAGCACTTTTAAGTTGTCATTCACAGCCTATTTTAAAAATGACTTATTGAGTAAAAATATGCTGTTTATAAGTCCCTATGTGCATATTTTTTTAAAATGGCTAAAACAGTAGTTTTGTTTGCACACATTCACTGCAGAGGCCAAGAGATATGCAAATGTGGTCAGACTCCCTCACAGTGATTCATGACGGACAGTGCTATCTGCCTGGTCATCTTTTTTAGGATCAAATTGGATTTTAGCAATTGATTCACTTGAACTTGTACAGACCTTCAGACCCACTTTTCAAATAGGGAAATTAAGGTTTGCATATATGCAAATGACTTGCTGCAGGGTAAGCCAAAGGCAGTGGGGCAATGAGGAACACAGGTAACTTGGAAAGCTAGCCACTGTGTTGCTTATAAACTATAGTGAAATCTCCTTTGAAGAGCTCTGGTCAGCAAGACAAGAAGTGGGCTCTTACTTCTAGACTGGGAAGGATTTGCCAAGCAAATTAGTAATCCACAAAGAAAGAAAGTTTAGTGTATATGCTATTTTAAGTTCAGGAAAGCAACCAGTCATGTATAATTGGCATGCTAATTATGAATTATTTCTCTATTTGTTAACCAGATCCCTAATTTATCTGTTACAAGCAGTGCCTTGCTAGCTGTATGAGTTATGTATGGTTTACAGAAATGAAACTACATTGATTGAAAACATTCTCTAACTCAGATTAGACTGAATGAAGTTCATGTAGCAAGAACTCTTTGCTTCTTGTCCTAATTTTAAAAATTAGCTTTGTTCATAAATTTGCTGTCATTTAATATTTGTGGGGTTTGGAATACTTTTATTATTTAAAATTAACAATCATTCTAACTTTAAGTAGGAAACTGCTCTTTAAAAACCATTTTCCACCAAGAGGAAGATTTAACTTTATTTTTTAAACTGTATCTCCATGAGCCATGTCATTAGAAGCAGCCCAGGCAAAGATAAAATTTAACTGAAAAGTAAATTATCTTCTAGGAATGGGCTATATCAAATCTTTAAGTGATAGTTTTAACATCTTATGTCCTTTTTAGTTAGATATTCCAGGAATAATCCCAAACCCTTGAAAAAACTTTAAAACTGTGTCCTTTGTTGCTTTTTAAATCAGTGTGGTGCTTTAGGAGTTTAGGTAAAATGACAGAGACCAGCTCAGTATTTCTCAGTAAGAAGGAGGATCCAGTGATATTATACTTTATTATAATACCCTCAAATAAAAATGGAAAAATAGCTAGGGGCTATATACCCATACAATCCTGCAAATGCAGAGTCACTAATTGACTTAAATTGTTTTAACAAATCTTCTGGTCCAAATTAATTCACGTTAATCAGATCTAGGCCACCAAAGACTGTCTAGAAGGATTTAGGAGATGTACTGCTCAGGCCAGTCATGAGAGAGTCAGAATTCTTTTAAAGAGCTAAAGTTTTAAATTGTGAAGTGTTGAAAGTGAGAAAACTCTTTTTTTTTTTAATTGGAAAACTGCAGTCAATCTAAAGTACGCCTTCTCAGCACAGAATAACATTGATTTGAGGGTTGGGAGTTCCTGATGATTAGTTTTCAAATAAGGACGCCATTCTCTGCAATTCTGCATCATGCCTGGTTTTGTTTTCACCTTGAAAACTAGTTATTTTCATCCAGCAAAAAGCATTTCCTATGCAGTGGTAATATCACAATGAAATTTTATCAAATGCCTCAGTAATATATAGTCATCAATGAATCTAACAAGGATAAATTTTATAAGAAAACCAATAAAAGAAAATGATTATATTGGTTGCTAGAGCCAGCATCCAGAAATGAAAAATAGAAAGGAAAATATCACTTTGCATTGGACAGCATTTCAGTATATATAATATGTTGGGATCTTCTCTTCAAAGTTATTAGGTATCTAGCGGAAGAACAGACAGCAAAGGGATAAAAATACTTCAGCCCTTTTAAAATGTCAAAAACAACGTGAAAACCACTGTTTCATCCCTAATCTGTTGTCTGAATAAAGTGCAGTGTTCTGTCCCACTGAAATGTTTATGTGTTTAAGTCAAAATGTGCTGTGAGCCACTGTTTGGAGATGCATCTACACATGGGAAAAACTATTCAAATAGTGAAGTGAAAAAAAAAACCAGTGAAGGATTCTACCAGATAGACATCTGGAAAACATGAGAAATGAATCTTTTTAACCTCTGAGCACTGGGGGTATTGTACTTATATGTCATCTGCCCAGTGTTGTGTCCAGATGCAAGAATGAACTTGGTAAAGAATGATACATGTCATAAAGAAGAGCAGAAAATACTTAAGATTGTAGGCACATCATAATCATCTGATTTTTTTCTTCAAAAAAGTATATTAGTTTGAAATTGTAAAACTTGAAATATTGTTTAATAAGTTTAGTTGTCAGAGCAAAAGAACTTGAATGTTTAATAAGTTTTATCATTAAATTTGGAATATGCATTAGCTATCATAACTGTAGTTGATTATAAAATATGGATTTATTTTGATACATTGATTCTATTAATTTTTGTCCCTTTATTTAAAAAATTTTTATGAATTGCTTTGTACAATTTACAACGCAAATATTTTAAAGGGTTACAATTAATAACAATAGTCTCTGACTCAAATTTCCCCTCCTCTGAGTCCTTTTCAATGGAAACCACTTTTAGCTCTTCCAGCTTGTTCTTCTAGTATTTGTGATCATTATTTTGAGAAACATCCTTACGCCACTATTAAAAATCCTTCTTTTCAGCTTTGGGTATCATCTATTAGTTTCCTACTTGTGATGATGAGGGTCAGTTTTCTACCACATCCTTCCTCCCTCCATCTTCATTTTGCTTACACCAATATTCAAAGTTTATGACTATGTAAATATTTTTCACAGCTGAGCCATATAGTATGATACTATTTCCTTCATTGCATACTTTATTCTTCTCCCTGGAATTGGTAACTCTCCTCTTTTTTATTGGCTTAGTTTTCTGTTTTTGTTCTAGCTTATCCCCAAGTCTTGGACAGAGTGGTACATTTTCTCTGATTTCAGTTAAACAAACTAGGTAGCTTTTTTCTTAGGTACATCCCTCCAGAATCTCTTTTCACCTTGCTCTAGTCTAGACTAAGCTGTGTGCTGTTTACTGTCCTAGAAGCTTCCTTTACTATCATCTTGTAGATTTCATTTGCCTTTCTCTGCATTGGATCCTTTGTTTCCTGGATCCCGTACATTTCAGGTTCTTGTTTTTCCATCCTTTTGGATAGTAAGCCTCTATTCTATTATCTTTCAAAATAAAAAAATGCAGAGAAGATACTTTTTTTGTCTTTGCATTTACAAAAATGATGTTATGCTATCCTAATATTTGATCAATAGTTTGGCTGAGAATAGAATTCTACCATGTAAGTAATTTTCCCTCAGTATTTTGAAGGCATTGCTCCGTTGTCTTCCAGTTTCTGATTTTGTCATTAAGATTTCCTATGCCTTCCTTTGTATGTGCCTGTTACAAAGCTTCCTGGATTTCCTCTTTGTTTCCAGAATTTTGAAATTTCATGATCATGAGCTTTGATATTAGACTTTTTTCATTTGCTTTGCTGGGTACTTGAGCCCTCTTAATACATAAAAGCATGTCATTTTCTTCTGAGTATTCTTTTCTGGTGTTATTTCTTCGATGATTTCCTTTCCACCTCTTGCCCTAGTCTTCCTTTGTAAAGGTACTATCATTCAGAAGCTGGACTTCCTAAACAGATTACTTAAATTTTTCATCTTATTTCTCTCATGTTCATGTATTTCTCATTTTTATTTGGTTTCTGGGATTTTTTCTCAACTTTGTATTCCAAACAGTGTATTTTTTCTATGATCGTAATTTCCAAGAACTCTTTACTGTTCTTTAAATATTTTAAAATAGCATAATTTTGAGAATCTTATTTTTAATTTTCTTTTCTGATCATACATTGTTTCTGCTTTCTCCAAGTCTGATCTTCCCTGCCTCCCTTCCCTCCTTCCTCCTTCTTCCTTCTTGCCTTCCCTGCCCTGCCCTTCCCTTTCTTCCTTCCCCCTCCCTCCCTTCCTGCTTTCCTCCCTTCCTCCCTTCCTGCCTTCCTCCCTTCCTTCCTTCCTCCTTCCCTCCCCTTCCTTCCTTCCTTCCTTCCTTCCTTCCTTCCTTCCTTCCTTCCTTCCTTCCTTCCTTCCTTCCTTCTTTCCCTTCCCTTCCCTTCCCTTCCCTTCCCTTCCCTTCCCTTCCTTCTTTTCTATTTTTATATGTTAGAAGCATTTCTCACATGTCTAATGATCCTTGGCTGTCTGTCCATTTGTGGGATGAGTCTCTGTCATGTGATCTGGAAGCTGTGTGCAGGTGCATATGTGTGCCCAAATTCCCACTAGGCTTCACTCTTGGGTGACCCAACAGTATTCTTCTATTAGGGGAATGTCCAAGCTGTTTGTATGTATTGGTCTTTTCTTTAGCTTGGTCAGTTGTTCTCAGAGAGAAATACTTCCTGGGAACCATTAGCCAGGCCCCCAGCATTCTTGCATTCCATTGGGGAAGGATACTGTTCTGTGTGTAGACTTTCACTTAGTCCTTCTGTTTCTCATAAGGAAATCCTATGCTTAGCTGTGACTTGTGTTCTTGTGTCCAAAGTCACTTGAATTCAACTTTCCAGAGAATAAATCTCTGTAATTCTACCAGGTTAGTGATAGTATACTGCCTAATCATGGTGGCTGGAGAAGGAGATCTGTTGTATATAACTGCCATAGAATACACTGTGTATAAATTTTTAACCAATCCATTTGTTTTCAGTTCCCCCAAAACCCCACCTCCAGAGGTATCAACTGCTCCATTTCCTAAGCCTTTTAGAGTTCTGTAGTGCAACTATATTTGCTCCCAGACTTTCTCCCACTGCTGGCTTCAGTTTCTGTTTTCTGACTCTTCCGTTTCTGTTTTATGACTCTGCCTAGAGAGTTATAACTTCTCTACTTGCTTCCAAAATTTTATTACTGTTATCTCCTCACTTATTCTCTTATTCTCTTAATCCTTGTGAGTGAATACTTTTTTTTTTTTTTTTCTGAGACAGAGTCTCGCTCTGTCGCCCAGGTGTGAGTGAATACTTTTTAAAAAATTATTTAATTACACTGAAGTGGTGATTTGGAGGAAATAAATGCATCAATGACAGCATCTGTTACATCCACCATGTTTAAACAGAAACATCCTTTTTCCTAACTCTTTGGTTGTCCTTTTTATGTTAGGCTTGCTCGTTCCTGTTTCTTTTCAGGTTTTCAAAGGAGACTTCCTTAAAGCTCAGCCCTTTGTACTTCTTTCTCTTTGGTGTCTACTTTGAAGACCTCATAAATACAATAATCTTTCTTATGCTACTTCTTTAAAGACTGTATCCTCAATCTTATTTTTCATCTAACCTCAAGTTCCATATTTCCATCTGCCCACTAGTGCAGGGACTAGTGGGAAAGAATTGTGGTCCCAGGAGAAAGTCTAAGGAGGTCCTCTCTCTCAGGCTGTGCCCCCTGAGACCCTGAGAGTCAGCACCTTCTTGAGTTTGGCATCCTGGGCTTTTTACCCTCCCCACCCTAATCCCAGTCCTACTGCCTCCTACATAGCCACATTTTGGCCATCAAAATGTCACCTCCAACTCATTATGTCTGTATTAATCCATTCTTGCATTGCTATAAAGAAATACCTGAGACTGGGTAATTTGAAGAAAAGAGGTTAAATTGTTTCATGGTTCTGCGGGCTATACAAGAAGCATAGCAGCATCTGCTTGGCTTCTGGAGAAGCTTCAGAAAACTTACAATAATGGCAGAAGGTGAAAGGGGAGTGGTCATTTGACATGGCAGGAACAGGAACAGGAGAGAGTGAGGAGGTAACACAGACTTTTAAACAACAAAATCTCGTGAGAATTCACTGACTTATGATAACAGCAACAAGAGGATGGTGCTAAACCACTCATGTAGGATCCACTCCCATGATCCAGTCATCTCCCACCAGACCCCACCTCCAACCCTGGGGATTACAGTTCGACATGAGATTTGGTGGGGATGCAGATCCAAACCATGTCATTGTCTAAAACCAACTTCACTATTTTTCTATTCACAATTCTTCCTTTCTTCCCCATCTCTATTTCTGGTTGTTTTCAATAGCACTACCATTCTCCCTGTCAGATTCATTTATCTCCTTTTCCAATGTCCTGATATGTCAATTCTAAGTTTTACCTGTTTTCCCTTTAAAGTATGTCTTGGCTGGGCGCAGTGGCACATGCCTGTAATCCCAGCATTTTGGGAGGCCAAGGTAGGCAGATCATTCAATATCAGAAGTTTGAGAGCAGCCTGGCCCAAATGGTGAAATCCTGTCTCTACGAAAAACACAAAAATTAGCCATGTGTGGTAGTGCATGCCTGTAGTCCCAGCTACTTGAGAGGCTGAGGTGGGAGAATCACTGGAACCCAGGAGGCCGAGGTTGCAGTGAGCTGAGATCGTGCCATTGCAATCCAACCTGGGCAACAGAGTGAGACCTTGTCTCAAACGAACAAACAAAAAAGTCTGTCTTTTATTTGTTCTGTCCTTTTCATGGTTTTTCTAATTACTTCCAACAGAGATTTTAACCCTGGAAGCCTTGAACAGAAACTTTCCCTGCTTCAAAATTTCCTACACACTGTTTTCACCACCTCCCTCCTAGAAACCTGTGTCTACTTCCTCCCCATTCAAATCTACTATGCCTACTAGACTTTCAAAGCCCTCCATTACCCGACTCTACTTCACCTTGAACAAATTCATCTTTCTTTAAGGTTCAATACAAGTCATAACTCCTTCGTGAAGCTTTGAGTCACTATTCATTCCTTCACTGACTAGTCTGTGTAGTTTCCTCCTTTCAGTTCCTCTGGTACTAATCGTCCATTTCACACTTAATTTTACGCTGATTTGTGCTATTCCATGCCTTATGGCCATCTTCCACTCACTGGGCCAGAGCCAAGTCCACCGTCTTCCCACTCACAACTCACTTCTCCTTTTCTCACCTATCATTCTAGTTTCTGTCAGTGACACTTTTAATCTCTAAGCCAGATTCATGGATCTCCTTTACCTGCCCCCGATACTCTGATTTAAAGTTCGATCAATTTTTCCTGTAAAATATGTCTCATGTTTGTATGTCTGCCTCCTCCCCTAGAGAGTCAGCACCTGAAAGGCAGGATGCACATGTGAATATGGCTTCTTGCAGTTTTAAGCAAATAGCAGGTTTCCAAATTCTCCTTAACAAGCAAGAAAACCTCCTCCAATATTTTACATGATAGTTATCCATGAGAAAGAAGGACTAATTTATCTTCTTACCAAAATATATCGTTTCCAAAGAAGAGGATGTTGCAGGGTTACCCCAATCTGGTGGGAATTATCATTCAGCACGTTTTTTTTTTTTTTTTTTTTTTTGAGACGGAGTCTCGCTCTGTCGCCCAGGCTGGAGTGCAGTGGCCGGATCTCAGCTCACTGCAAGCTCCGCCTCCCGGGTTTACGCCATTCTCCTGCCTCAGCCTCCCGTGTAGCTGGGACTACAGGCGCCCGCCACCTCGCTCGGCTAGTTTTTTGTAGTTTTTAGTAGAGACGGGGTCTCACCGGATTAGCCAGGATGGTCTCGATCTCCTGAACTCGTGATCCACCCGTCTCGGCCTCCCAAAGTGCTGGGATTACAGGCTTGAGCCACCGCGCCCGGCCAGCATGTATTTTTAAAATATTTGTACAATTAGATAAAATGTTTAAAACTGAGTGCCAAAACTGTAACACTTAAACTTTAGTTATTCAAAATATGTCTCTGGTTACTATGATTATTACAAGGCTGTGTTTTCCATAAAGGCTTATATAATGTAAGACACCAAGAAACTTTCTAAACATTGCCAAGCTCAACCTTATAGAATGTACTGACTCCAACAAAGTCTCAATAGCCCATTACCACTTCCCAGCTTTTTTCCCTCCTCCTTCCCTTTTTACTTGGTGAATGCCTATGGTTTCATCACTAAAAACAAGAAGTTTAAAAGCCAAGGAAGAACAAGGAACAATAATGATAATGTGCTAATACATTTTCAGTCTTTCTAGAATTCCTGAACAAGTAATTTGTTCAGGTATTCCAACAACAATATCAAACTACCAGTTATTTGGGAAATGAGAAATTCAATTAGGAAATGGCAAATGGGGTTGAATTAGCACTTCTCTGGGTATATGTGAGATCTGAATTTAGGGCACAGTCTCAGAGCTTTCTGGCCTTCATGGACATTTGATGGGGAAGAGTCAACAGATGATGGCTGTTTTCCTAATGTGGAAGAGTCAACAGATATTCCCCATTAGGGGAAACAGATTTTCCTAGTGGGGAATCAGGAAATAGATTTTCCTGATGGGGAAGAGTCAACAGATTATGGCTGTTTTCCTAATTGTTCAGGCCTGGACTCCACCCTATTTAATTATCCATCTTGGTCTTGCAGTGTTTGTGGTGATTACCCAGTCGTCATGAGATACCATCTCTACACTCACTCTTTTCTCGGCATCTTCCTGACTATAATTAACAGGTATAGGCTACTTTTGTCCTTACAGCAAGGCTGCTTCAATTTTATGTGCCTAGGAATCACTGGGATTTTGTATACATACAGATTCTGATTGGGTGGTTCTGGGTGGATCTGGAAGGGTGGATCTGGTTCTGGGTGGGTCTAGAAAGTTGCATTTTGCAAAAGCTCGCACGTGAAGCCAATGCTGCTTATTTAAGGAACACGCTCGGAATAGTAAGGACTTCGGAATATTCAGAAAAATGTATTCATGTTTCAAAGTATTCTTTTTAAGAATAAAAGTGTGGCAGGTTGCCAAGTTTCTGTATGTTGAGTTGTCCTTTTTTTTTTTTTTTTTTTTTTTTTTGAGACAGAGCCTGGCTCTGTCGCCCAGGCTGGAATGCAGTGGCATGCTATTGGCTCACTGCAACCTCTGCCTCCTGGGTTCAAGCGATTTTCCTGCCTCCTCAGTAGCTGGGATTACAGGTGCCCACCACCACACCTGGCTAATTTTTTTGTATTTTTAGTAGAGACGGGGTTTCACCATGTTGGCCAGGCTGGTTTCAAACTCCTGACCTCAAGTGATCCACCCCCGCACCCCCCGCTCAGCCTCTCAAAGTGCTGGGATTACAGGTGTGAGCCATTGCACCGGTCTGAATTGTCTCAATCTCTTACTGGTAATTATAGGCCCATGATTTTGCCGTTTATTTCCAACTCCTAGTGGCCTAGGGGGTGCCTTGTCTCATACTGGAGAAGGCTGGCATTGCAGACAGGCAAGTTTTCTTTGAACTCAACGGGTCAGCAGCTGATCAGGGCTCTCAGGAAGCCAAGGGAGCAATTCTCAGCCCCTTCAGATCCTGCTCATTTGGGGATTTGGGGCATTTCTAATGCCATCCAGCTCTGAGTAATTGGATCTTTATTTTTAAGAGTGCTGCTCTGAAGTACTTAGTTTTGAAGAATATTCAGGGGTCCCACTACTGGCCAGGGAGGCTGCATGTGGACTGCAGGACTCTGATTTATGGGGCTTCTCTTCTCCCTGTTCAGCAGGGAGTCACTTGCCAGATACTCAAACAGAAATATGACTCTTGGTGATAAACATTCAGAGAAGAGGGCATGAAATGTGACTGAGCAAGGAACTGAAAAAGAAAATAACATTTTATTCATTGCACTACAGTCAACCTCTATCTCCATGAGATTGTATGGGGGCCCTTCTTTTGGGTGGTAGATAGAAAAATATGAAGCTCTGCATCACCAAGCACTGGTCAAGCAGGAGATTTTCACAATGGCTGCTTTTTGCCTGCTGTTTCAGAAGCGTTGATTCATTTTAAGATACAGATAAGATGGAGATATCTCCCTTTACAAGTGAATTTTATTTCATTTTGTTCTTTCTTTTTCTAGGACCAAGTTGAGTAGCCTTGTGCTGGAGTTGAAAGACATTTTATCTGAACTGATACTTGTCTATATCAAAAGGGATATAGATAAACTTCTCCTCTATTTTCAGTTTGCTAAATTTTTGTCACAAATGGGTGTTGAATTTTGTCAAATGCTTTTTTCTTTTTTACATAAATTGATAAGATCGTGTGTTTTTCTTCTTTAGCTGGTCGATTTGTTGGATTACATTGTTTGATTTTTGAATAATGAACTAGCCTTACATACTTGGAATAAATCTCACCTCCTTGTGATACACAATTTAAATAATATATTGCTGGATCCAATTTGCTAAAATTTTGTTGATTTTGTGTCTAAGTTCATGAGAGATTTTTATCCATAAGTTGCTTTTTTTTTTTTTTTGTTACTTGTCTGCTTTTGGTATTAGGTTAATGTTGGTGTCATAAAATGAGGTATTCCCTCCTCTTCTGTGCTCTGAAAAAGATGATATAAAATTAATGCTAATTTTAAAAATCTAAGGTAGAATTCTCCGATGAAACTAACCAGGCCCAGAAATTTCTTTTCTGGAAACTTTTAAATTACACGTGCAATTTCTGTAATGGTTATAGGACAATTCAGATTATTTATTTCATCTTGGTTGAGACTTAGTAGTTTGTTATTTTCCAGGATTTGGTCTATTTCTTCTAAGTTGTCAAATTATGAATGTAAAGTTGTTTGTAGTATCCCCTTATTATCTGTATTGAAACCCTCTGCAGGAACTATACTGAAATCTCTTATTTTATTCCTGAGTTAGGTGATTTGTGTCTCCTCTTTGTCCTTGATAGTCTCGCTAGAAGTTAATCAACTTCATTGCTTTTTTTAAAAAAAAAAAGAAACAGCTGTTTGTTTATTGATTTGCTCTATTGTTTTCCTGCTTTCAATTTCATTATTTTCTTGTCTTTATTATTTCCTTCCTTCTGCTTGTTTTGGGTTTATTTTGACCTTTTTCTGTTTTTTGTTTTGTTTTGTTTTGTTTTAGGCTAGTCAAGTGGAGTATTGGGAGTGGAGAACTTTTTCTGTTTTTTTAAGGTAGGAACTTAGATTATTGATTCGAGACTTTTCTATTTTCTAATATAAACATGTGTTTCCTTCTCGGCACTGCTTTATTTGCATTCCACAAATTTATTATGTCATATTCTCACTTTCAATTTAGTTCTATGAATTTTTAAAAATTCTTTTGAGATTTTTCTCTTTCACTATAGATTATTTGGACTGTGTTGTCTTATTTTCAAGTGTTTGGAGATTTAGCTGTTGTCTTTCTGTTGTTAGTTTCCAATTTGATTTCATGATTGTCATAGAACATATATCACTTCAATTTTTATGAATTCGTTGAGGTTTGTGTTACGACCCAGCATATGGTCCACCTTGGCCTATGTTCCACAGCCTTCTGAAAAGAATGTGTTCCTGCTGCTGTTGATAGAAATATCATTTAGATCCTCCTGGTTCATAGTGTTCTTCTGTTCTCCTATATCTTTGCTGATTTTCTGTCTAGTGATTCTATCAGTTGCTAAGAGGGGTGATGAAGTCTCTAACTGTAATTGTGGCAATATGTAGTCGAACAAGCCTTCCAGATGGTTTTGATTAAGCTGAAGTTTGGGAACAAGTGCCTTTAACTATTTGCAAATTTCAACTTTATGAAAGGAATCCCCTTGAATATTGAGAAAACACGAATTCTTTGGTGAAGTTGAAACTCCCTAGCTTAGGTTCTTTTCTTGCAATTCATCCTTCTGATCATTAGGTACCTTTAAAAAATAAAATTCCAATTATATCACTCCCAGGGACACATTTAGTGACTCTCTGCTGCCCTCGAGTTAAGCCTAACTATCTTAGCGTGAGTGGTCTAGCCTCCTCTCCAGCACTGGAATTCGCTGCCATCCTGTATGGGTTCTGCTCTCTATCAGACTGGACAAGTCATAATGTCTCATGCCCACACCATGCCTTCCTTCCCCTGGGTTTTCTTCATGCATTTTGTTTTTACTGAAATGTCTTCCCTCCATATGTATTTTTTTCCTTTCTATTTCAAATAATACCTTCTGATCAGGAGTTTTCTTAATATCGGAACAATATAGAATTTCTCCCTTCTCTGAGTCTCCATGGCAGTTTCTGGCTTTCTTTCCCATTTCTTTTCTATGTGTTTCTTCTTTAGAGTTATTTGGGATTTTATCTTCTCTCTCCTGCTAGATTGAAATTTTATTGAAGCCGAGTACTCCATCTTTCTATTTCCAGCAGCACATCACATGGTTTCTTAAAAATACTTTAAAATATTTGTTGAGGCCGGGTACGGTGGCTCAAGCCTGTAATCCCAGCATTGTGGGAGGCCGAGACGGGCAAATCACGAGGTCAGGAGATCGAGACCATCCTGGCTAACACGGTGAAACCCCGTCTCTACTAAAAAATACAAAAAACTAGCCGGGCGAGGTGGCGGGCGCCTATAGTCCCAGCTACTTGGGAGGCTGAGGCAGGAGAATGGCGGGAACCCGGGAGGCGGAGCTTGCCGTGAGCTGAGATCCAGCCACTGCACTCCAGCCTGGGTGACAGAGCAAGACTCCGTCTCAAAAAAAAAAAAAAAAAAAAAAAATATTTGTTGAATTAAATTATCTGGACAATTAATGATACTTAATGTGCCATTGCTTTGTTCCTATAAAATTAAAGAAGATTTCTAAAATGAGTCAAGGGAGTTTCCCCTTTTAAGGATCCCGGAAATAAAACTATTTTTCTTTTTTAATGAAAGAGCATTCATTAGGAATTTACGGTGTTTCTAAAGTGGACTTTACATATGTTTTAAGCCATTTTTAAAGTAATGGTACTGTAGTAAAATACATAGCAATATAAATGTTATTGCCAATGCTCATAGTGATTCTAATGTCTAAGTGTAAATGATCTCTACCCGCCTCTTTTTCATCCTCTCTACCACTCTCAGGGGCTGTGTCTTAGTCCATTTTGTGCCATTGTAACAGAAAACCTAAGACTGAGTAATTTATAAAGAATAGAGATTTATTTCTTACAGTTCTGGAGGCTGGATAGTCCAAGATTAAGCGACCCACACCTGGTAAGGGTCTTTTTTCTTATCATTCCATGATGGAAGGTGGAAGACAAAGGGGAGGGGAAGGAGGAGGAGAGAGAAGGAGCCTGAACTCACATTTTTATCAGGAATCCACTTCTGCAAAAACTAATCCATTCATAAGGACAGAGCCCTCATGACCTAATCACCTCTTAAAGGTTCTACCTTTCAACACCATTGCATTGAAGACTAAGTTTCCAACACATGAACTTTGGGGGACACATTCACATTATAGCAGGTTGGTTCCAATAATCTATTTCTTTGACTATTGCCATGTTTCCTAAACCTGCCTGGTTATAAGGATAGCCTGGAGAACTCACTAAAATACGCATTCTTTGGCCCCATCCAAGATCTCCAAAGAAAAATCTGGGAATTTATATTTCTAGCAAGCATCCCCTGTGATTGCAGTTTTCAGGTCATGCCTTCTAATAGTTTCAGTTTCTCACCTCTCCAATCCATGATTTGTCTGTCACGTTACTTAACCGCCAATTTTATTGCAAACTACTTTCATTAAGTATTTGTAATTGAGATGATAGTGTCTCTGAGTGCTTGATCTTCTAAATGAAAGGGACTTCCATGGTGGTCTGTTTATTTATGAATCATAGAATGCTTAGTTTCCTTAATAGAAGCACAAAATATATTATTTTCCTCTAACCAGAATATAATGTTGAATATTACAAGAACAAAAGAAAAAATCTTTTTATAGTATAATATAGAAACAGGGCACAAAGCAATATGAAAACACCTTACCTGTGCTTTAGGGCAAATTATGTTACACTGTGTATATCTTAGCTTGAGTGGTATAGCCCCCACAGTATAATACCATAGGTATTATAGGAAGAACTGATACAAAAGTATTTCAGGATGTCCTGAGAATGTGATGGATAGAATAATTCAATCCATTTGGTGCTCTATAGTATAAAAAACCAGGTAATTGCAAATGGGATGAAGTAAATTTACTCCTAAGGTGATATAATGTCTACTAATGTTGCCATGTAATTACCAGGTAGCAACTTTGAGTGTCATAAAATAGAAGAGCAACATTGCAATCTTGGCTTTAGAGTCAAAAGGGACTTTAGAAAGTATATCATTTAATCCTATTGCTTATAGACAATAAAATGGTGGATATTTGAGCAATTATATCAGGACAGATGCTGTTATAAGTGTTTTACATATACAGCATCATTTCATCTCACTGCCTCTGAGTTAGGTTACTATTGTTGTTCACATATAGGAAAACAGAGTAACAGAGAGGTTAAGTCGCTTGCCCCAAAGCACAAAGCTAATGAGCAGTAGACTGGAGTCAAGGTAGTCCTACTCCAGTCTGCTCTCTTAATTGCTATCCTCTTCTGAGGAAATAAGCCACAAGTGTACTAAGGCAAGTCCCTTCCCCTCAATAAGGGCAAAGCACAGCTTTCTTGGCTGTGACCAGTGTTCTTTCTACCTCACCTGGCTACGTAAAAACAAATCAGACAAATTACCATTTCTTTGAGACCCCCTACTGACATCAGTTGGAATATGCTGCATCTCATAACTACAGCTATGTAGATACTGGAAGGTAAATACTTCCACTAATAGAAACAGCAATGCTTTCTAAAGTTTGCCTTAATTTCAAGTCTACAATTTTCCCATTCATAGACGGATAATTAACTTACTGCCACCATTACATTAACTAAAACGTAAGAACATTATAAATAACCAAAACAAATATTACCACTTAAGAGTTACTTTGTTTTTCATATGCACATGTTATGGGCTAAATTGGGTCTTCTCCCAAATTCCGACATTGAAGTCCTAACCCTCACTACCTCAGAATGTGACTGTATTTGGAGACAGGGTCTTTACATAAGTAATGAAGGTAGAATGAAGTCCTATGGGTGCGTCCTAATCCAATATGACTGATGTCTAATACAAAGATATTAGAATACAAATAACACAGATAGAGACCATGTCAGGACACAAGAAGGTGGCTGTCTGCAAGCCAAGCAAAGAGACCTCAGAAGAAACCAACGTTGTCTATACCTTGATTTTGGACTTCCAGTCTCCAGAAATGCGAGCTAATACATTTCTGTTTCAGCCACCCAGTCTGTGGTATTTTGTTACGGCAGCCCTAATAAACTAATATGGCATAATTGTCAGAGCTTATTATCATCTTGGGAATATTGGCACTTGAGAAAGCACTTTGGTCATTAAGGGGATTCTTCTTTTAAAAAATTAAATTAAATTAAATTTTAAGTTCTGGGATACATGTGCAAGACGTGCAGATTTGCTACATAGGTAAATGTGTACCACAGTGGTTTGCTGCACCTATCAACCCATCACCTAGGTATTATGCCCTGCAGGCATTAGCTATGTATCCTGATGTATCCTTCCCTGCCCGAGGGGATTCTTTATTTACTTTGCATAGAGCAATCAACAAATTAAATATTTGCTTTGCATAGAGCAATTAACAAAAAGAATTGTCTAGTTCAGGATATGTTGCCCGTCTCTGTGAACATATTTTCCTTCATCGGTAAGTTTAATTTGAATTTCTTTGTAAGGGCCCCAGAAATAATTCCTCGTTTTCACTCACACCTTCAATCAACAACTTTCTCAATCCAGTAACACTGACCATTCTCCTGGCTTTCTGTGTCTTTAGCCAAGGCTCTAGATTGAGGTAGACAGCCTGGTAACTAAGTAGGGCAGGGAGTTCTGGCTTAGCAATTGTTCTGTGGCTTAGTCAGTAGTTAAGCCATTTTAGTAGTTGGCCATCTTGGGGAATATTTCTATTCTTCAATACCTGGTGAAGATTAAAAAAAGAGAGACAAATATGCTTTTGGAAAGCAGGGCTTTGGAAAGTAAGTTCCAGCAATTATAAGGAGCATTAAGGAAATTGTACTTATTTCCCCCAGGCTCCCACAGGAAGGACTATGGCAAAAGTTCTTGGGAAAAGGATGCGTAGAAAGGTCATCTTTCTGTCTGGAGCTTTCAAACTTAAGATGTTATTAGCACGTACACGTTATTTGCTAGTTTATTTGAGAAGTATTCAATACAAGCCCTTATACCTTTTCCTCCAAACTCAAAGGAATGCTAAAAGCTTTTACATGCTGTTTCTTTTGTTTAGGTCTTTTGCAAAACAGCATAAGAAAGAACATTATTTTTCTTCTGGAATGAAATGTCCGTATGGGTGAAAGGAAGGAGTCTGGATACCCTAAACTTTTCTCAGTTTTGTCGTAAATATCGGTACATAAGATACAACCAATGCTATCAAACACGCACCACCAGAGCATTCCTCAAGCAGAGTTAGACTGGGGCAAAACATTCACTGTAAATTTTGATAGCACATAAAGGACTTTAATGTCTCTAGGTCCACAAAGCACCAAGAAGTGGCAAAAATGACAATTGTAATAAAAACGGAAAAACACAATTCTGTCATGTTCCAGAATTTTAAATTATGTCAGGTTTTAGATGCATTTTTGTAACTTTAAATCCATAAAGTTCTAGGAAGTGGTAAAAACAAGAATAGTTCTTAAAAATTCTGACATGTTCCAGAAAGTTCTAATTGTGTCAGATTTTATATAATTTGTTTCTTTCACAGATAATATATATTTCACAAACATACACATGATTCACTAGATATTTATGATCATATATTGGTGGGATGGAGGCCTCAGAAGCAAATCATATGCATATCTTTAAGCATATTACTGTAGTTACCAACTTCTGGGAACATGCACTGAGGTGCAGTATTACTCATGATGCAAAAGTAACATGACTTTCCTTTTTTTGCTGCTAGTTTCCTATTAAACAAATGCTGCTGGCAGCCATAATAATGTTGTGAACATAAAGCTTTCTTTGTCTAACATTCCTGACAAATGCTTGATTGTCCAGAAAAAGCCATCTGTATGTATCTGAAATCTTGTAGGATGCTATGTGTCACTATTTTTTTTTACAACGAAATGTCTGCCTTGGGGTAGGTGTTCTCGAATGCATTTCTTTAAGTGTTGATTTCTTTATAGCCAGTAACAAGCAGATGCCCCAAATGAGTAAACCAGCACTGAATCCTTGAACCACCAGTCCTATTAGCCGTGGGGTGAATGAGTTTCAAAGTACAAAGGAGAGGGTAAAAGTGGTCTCCTTTCTTCCTCAGACTGAATAATTCTCTTGAAGAGGTGATTTAACAGGTGGAAAATGATGTGAAACTTTAAGAACAACAAGTCAAATGCATGGCGAGGCGCCAGGGATTTGTAAAGGGATATGGATGTTTCTAGCGCAGATTACCAGGTCATCAGTTCAAATGCAGCTGTGCTTAGCTATCACCAAACATGGTTATGCATGATGACTGCCTGGGTCTGGTGTGAAGTGGGGTGGTGCTCTTGGTTCCCTTGTAGACAGCTGGGGAGCTGAAAACCCAGCTAAGAGGACCAACATTTCAGTTGGCACTCATGGAAATCTGAACTCACCAGGAGACCCAGGTTTGCTGAACCCTAAACTTTCTACCTTCTTAAAGCGTCTCCTGGGCTCTGCATGCTCAGGATGTGTGCTGAAATGAAGCACATCCTGTGGCTGTGTGAATAGCATTAATTCTGTCAGCCCAGAGAAAATCTTTCATGCATGGATCCAGCTGGCTGATAATCGAGCTGGTGAATATAGGACTTGGCTTCCCAGTTTGACTTCTTGTCTCTGAAAAAGTCACACAGTTCTGAGTTTCCTCCAGGCCCCTGTCTCACCCCAAAGTGCCAAGAGATGTCCCAGGAGCTACCTCCAAGAGTCATGGTGCAGTCCTTGGATGTGGCTCAGTTGTAGTAGGATTTGTGTAAATGTATATACCATGTTCACAGAATCTCCAATTCTATGACACATGTTTTAGGACTATGACTGTGTTAGAACCCAGTAGCCAGGGCTCAGCTTCCCATGAAATAAAGAACGTTTTTAAAAGACAGGGAAGTAATCACTTCTTTGGTAGTCAGGTTAGGATTATACTATTCAAGCCAGCCCTGTGTAGAGACAATAGCAACTGCTGGGTTCCCTGTAGTTGGAGAAACAGATAAGCAGAATGCTGTCTTTCTATGACCCCCGCATGCCTGCTCTGACATCCATCCCAGACCAAAGAGTCTAGGGGCTGGCAGGAGGCAGAAAGAGTGATGGTTTGGGGATTTCGAACCTTGAGTTAGTCTTTGATCTGCCAAGAATAATCCTGGCTAGTCCCATAGTCTCTTTAGAACCTCAGTTCCCCCATCTATAGTCTTTCTATTGCACTAGAAAGGCTTCTGATGTGGTTTCCAATGTGCTATTTTAAAAACAATTTGAATCCTTCATAAGACAGGGCTATGCAAGTAGAAATAATTATGACCTAAGCCACTAATAGTAATTAAATTATATAGGCTCATAGTGAATGAACAAAAATTTATTTGTTGTGTAGAAACCTGAAGATGTGTTTATAAAGTTTAAAAAGCAAAACCCTTACTGGCATTTAAATAAAGATTGCTCTGTTAAATGTGTGCATGTGACAAAGACTGCACAGAAAACAGTGAAAGTGGCCATGTGAGTGGGAGAAACACACGTGTGGTTTTTATTTTATATAAATTTGTTCTAACATTTTATTTATTGCACCCATTATTTTTTTCAACAACTAAAAACAAACTTCCAAAGCGCTTTTATCTTTAAATTTACTTTATGGAGGTAGTCACGCTGCCTTTAGAAAAACTTTATTAGACTGCACTTACTACATTATCTAGAAAATAACACATTTATATGCCTATAGATTCACCTGCTCCCTCAAACCACACAAAACAAAAAACATAGATGTCTGGTTGTGTCTTTCTCTATAAATAAAAGGAGGCAGAGACAGTAAATATAGAAAGGTGGCATGTTACATTACCATAATACACCAGAAACCCAAGGTGAGGATGAAAGTGCTATTTATCAACCCACTGAGAGCTATGATTCTGTGGATTTTCATGTCTTCAGTGTTACTGGAGCTTAGATAATTCCAGAATTTTATTCTTTATCTTAGAACTTCATCTTTGGAAAGCTTTTTAGTAAAACTAGGAGGTAGAGTAAAGGTACGAGCTTGATAGGGAACAAAGATAAATGAGTGAAACATGTGGAGTATCCACACTCCAAACAGAAACAGAAGGCAGGGGAAATTTCAAATTCAAAGGAAATCCTAAGTGTCAAGATACTCATCACTTCCACATTCATGTACTTGTTTGCAACCCTAGCTCAGGCAACAGCACCTGATTTCTGCTTAGTATCTTTCGAAAAACACCATTCCAGGTCAGGAATTCATTTGTCTCATTTTAAAATAGAAATTTAGTAGAAAATAAAATAGAAGTAGACAATATTTATATTATATTTATTTTCATCTTAAAAGAGTATATTTCTTATTCTGTGTTTCTGTTACCTCTCAAATACATATCCATGTGTTTATTAGGTATCTAAATTGTAGAAAACATAACAAAGTTTTGTTAGCATTAAAGTAAATCGGATATTATTGAGTGTGAAGAACACAGCATTTCTCTTTTATTTCAAAAATTTTCAAAAAACAGTCTGGGTTTCTAAGAGAAATATGATGAACATTTTCTGACACTTAGCCTATTCTAGGCTCTGAGCTATGTGCTTTAAATGTTTTATCCCATTACCCCTCATACCACCTATCTGAGATAGATGTTGTTCTCAGTTTACAGGTAAGATGACTTGCTCAAGGTCTTGGAGCTGGGAGTTAAGCTACACCTGACATGGGAAACAGGTTAAAATTTTACACTGTACAGTTTGTGAGAAAACAGTAGCTTTCTTTGTTTGGTTTTTCTTCTTTTTTTTTTATTATACATTTTTCTTTTTTTTTTAAATTATACTTTAAGTTCTGGGATACATGTGTAGAACATGCAGGTTTGTTACATAGGTATACACGTGCCATGGTGGTTTGCTGCACCCATCAACCCATCATCTATGTTAGGTGTTTCTCCTAATGCTATCCCTCCCCTACCCCCCTACCCCCGACAGGCCATGATGTGTGATGTTCCCCTCCCTGTGTCCATGTGTTCTCATTGTTCAGCTACCACTTATGAGTGAGAACAAGCGGTGTTTGGTTTTCTGTTCTTGTGTTAGTTTGCTGAGAATGATGGTTTCCAGTTTCATCCATGTCCCTGCAAAGGACATGAACTCATCCTTTTTTATGGCTGTATAGTATTCCATGGTGTATGTGTGCCACATTTTCTTTATCTAGTCTATTATCGATGGGCATTTGGGTTGGTTCCAAGTCTTTGCTATTGTGAATAGTGCTGCAATAAACATGTGAGCATGTGTCTTTATAGTGGAATGATTTATAATCCTTTGGGTATATACCCAGTAATGGGATTGCTGGGTCAAATGATATTTCTGGATCTAGATCCTTGAGGAATTGTCACACTGTCTTCCACAATGGTTGAACTAATTTACACTCCCACCAACAGTGTAAAAGCATTCCTATTTCTCCACATCCTCTCCAGCATCTGTTGTTTCCTGACTTTGAGTGAACAGGCAACCTACAGAATGGGAGAAAATTTTGGCAATGTATCCACTTGACAAAGGGCTAATATCCAGAATCTACAAGGAACTTAAACAAATTTACAAAGAAAAAACAAACAACCCCATCAAAAAGTAGACAAAGGATATGAACAGATACTTCTCAAAAGAAGACATTTATGTGGCCAACAAACATATGAAAAAAAGCTCATCATCACTGGTCATTAGAGAAATGCAAATCAAAATCACAATGAGACACCATCTCATGCCAGTTAGAATGGCTTTCTTTGTTTTTTAAAAAAGATCTTGCCCTTGAGACACTACTCCGCTGATGCTGGAAGAAAAACGCGTATTTGTCAATTAAGGAAACCTGAAAGAGAATGAGTTAGACTGGAAAAGAGGCCTTGAAATGCAAAGAAATAAAGGTATCTCAGCACATCACATCAGACTTACACATAACAAAGTAGGTTATAGGTTTTGCACATCTGAGTCCTAATGCATGAATTCTGGCTTGGCATGCAGGAAATTGTGGGCGGATATTGTGACTGGGCTTCTGTGGAGAAAGTGTCCCTACTCTCCTCTACCCACCCCAGCTTCAGCCTGGGTTGCCTCCTCAATGTCAGAGGCTCCCATAGCACACTGTGCTTCTCATATGCAGAACCCCTTGCCCTTCTGATTACTTTTTTTACATCCTTCTCCCCAGCCAGGTCAGAGGCTCTAGGCATGCTGTGACCATTTCTGCTCTTCACCATGCAACACCTGGCATATGGGGCCTCAGGCAAAGTTGCCAGTGGAGGCCTTGGGCTACCCACTTCTCTCTTCCCACACTGGACACCCCAGTTTCATACTCAAGCTCCATCCTCCTCCACTTAACCACAGCTGGTGCTGTGCCTTCTCCTTGAGGCCATTTGGACAGGAAACTCTGGGGTCTTGGGTACCTGGAGCAGGGCCTAGAAATGGAGGAATGTGACCAGGGCAAACAGTATATATTGTGGGGCCCAGGGCAAAGGCCCTGATTGCCTGAGTCTACAGACAACATTGCCAGCATTCCGGAAGCACTGTTGTGCACATGATGAACATGAATAAACTGCAGCACTGCTACAAAGAAATAACATTAAACCAACTAAGAGGGCCCTGAACAGCAGGAAGCTGTGTACAGACTTCGCCAGAAGAGAGGGCAGGTCTGAGGGGCAGCAATGGTAGAGCCTGGATGAAACACTCGCTGTAGCTTACCGTACTCCAGCTATTATTTTTCCATTACTTTTCTATTACTTTTAAGGGCAGAGAATGTTCCTTTTCATTGTAGAGGAAGTTCCATTTACTTGATGCTTACTAAAGGATAATCTCAAGCTTTCCGGCAATGACTCAAATAAATACAATTTGGACATTCTGAGAATAACCTAGACCCTCAGTTTTTTTCCCAATCTGTCACTAGTAGTTTCTAGATCCACACAGCATGTCTAACACATTTCTGATAATGTATTTAAGGTAAAGATTATTAAGTGAAATTTCAAAGCAAGGTAAATTCATGTTTATACAGCAGTGCCTATAGGGTAGGAGATCAATGAAATGGGGATATCCAAATGAAACAAATATAAAACCCAAACAGAAATTTTTTACTGTATGAAAACAAAACCATCTTTTATATAGCTAGACCAATGCTATATGTCAGGCTGATTTTGAATTTAAAGTTCAGGGCTAACAGGAAGTGAGAGCAGAGGTGCTGAGAGAATTATTGTGAAGCAGTAGAGAAAGTTCCTGGGAATGAACCAGAATACCATTTGTTTTCCTACATTGTTTTATTTTAAGAATAATTCTGAGAGATTCAGAATGTGCTTCATTTATAGAAGGAGAAAAAACAAAAGGGAATATATATTCAGTAGACAGGAACTCCATTAAAAAAAGAATTGACAATTACTTAGAAGTCAGGAAGCCAATTTTCAAATCAATACCTTGCTTGAGAAGGATAACATGATGTAGTGTCAAAGTAGGAAGCATTATCAAAGCTACATTTACTTTGCATCAGTTTTTAAGTAGTCCCGGTCAATGTGGAAATATCTGAGTAAGGAAGGTCAGACAAAAAGGAATTACAATCTGAACTAAATCTTTATGTTCTCTTAGCCAAACCTTACCATACAGGACAAAGTCAAAAATCAAGTTTGAGTTGCATTTATAACTCACATTTGCTTCGTTTTAGCCTAACTGCCAGAGAACATCTCCATCCAAGCCCTACCCCTGCCCCTGGAATAAACAGCATAACTATAAACAGGAACAGCCGCAGAATTGGGTCTCTTGTGTTCCACTCAGATTCTTGATGGCATTGCAAAACACATTCTGAATATTATTTAAGGGCACGTAGACAACAAAAGGAGGTTTAAAGTAAATCACATGAAATGAGTTTTTATCACCTCTGCTTTATTTGGTATGTGAGAAATTCAATGCCATCTACATATGTACATCACTGAAGAATAATTTCAGCTTAACCAGCTGAAGGGGCAGAAATATATTTAATTTGTGGAATGATTAATCATGATTTGCATATCATTATCAGATTAAGAAAGTGCTCAGTAAAGTGCACTCTAAGACGAAGTAAAGATGTAGACTGCTGGAACGGAATGATGAAGGAACCAAATTTGTTTTCTCAATATTTGGCACAAAGCCTTTTCCCATTCGTTTTAAATTACTAGGAAAAGTAAACATTTTGGTAAATGCTTCAGAGAGATTTATAGGGGACCCTAAATGCAGTCTACTTGGTGACTGACTCAATTTTAATTCCTTTGGTTCTTGGTTGCAGAAAGGGCAACATTGTTACCACTTGCCTGGTCAAAGGTTACACTTCCTGCCCTCCATCACCCTGGCTGGGACATGTGAGTGTTTTTAGATACTAGTCAGGTCACCTTCCAAGGGGAATCACTCGGGCTAACCATCTGATTAAGAGGCTTTTGTAATGAATACTGCAGCCAGGTATGCAATTAGCACAGCGCTAACTCTCCCTTGTTTAATGAAATGCATGCTAGGTGCACGTTCATGGAAGAGCTAAGTAAACAAAGGCAACTGGGAGCTAGAAAGCCAAATAGTCATTCTTTCTTTTCAAAACTTTTAACTACTATTTTAATTGCTCTGTGTGTGTGTTGTGTGTGTGTGTGTGTGTGTGTATAATACAAAGTTTTCTGTTCACATCCCAGGGAATCTGGAAATTCAGAGTGCCAGATTTGGGTTGTTGTTTCTCCTAAGAGGCTTCCACAGGCATAGCTTTAGTCATTCACTTTCAGATTAATGTTAATGCCCATGGCCATGCATGGGTGCTCTTCCCCTATGATCCCGGTTAATGGAGAATCCTTACTGAGTGCTTACAGGAGCCAAGCACTGTCTTAGGCTCTTGACTTGCTCAAGACTGATAATTCTTTCTCACAGACAAGGAAACTGAAGCCAGACAGCTGAGAGCCTGTGCCCTTACCTGGGACCCAGATCAACAAGACTAGGCCAGAGCAAAAACTGTGAAGACCTCTGAAGTCGTCCTGGCTTCTCCAAGATCCCCTCTCTGCTTTCCCTGTAGTAGTGTCCCTCTCCTGGCCCTCAGACACTAATATGCTGGACTCTAACCACCATCCCAAGTCAAAGCAGAGATTTGCCACCTTAATTTCCTCAGTTCAGGGTGGGCACTGATGTGGTACCACCCATGGGTGTTCACTTGTTAGCTTGGCCAATCTAGACTCACATCCTCTGACGACAGGGATCGTTTCAGGGTGTGTGCGTGACCCACAATAGTCCAGTCAAAGTTCAGCTGGGTCCTGGCGACAACTACAAGGCCCAGTCCGGCTGGATCTGCAGCTGGTTCTACCCCTGGACCTCTCAGCTATGTGACCTGATGAATTCCCTTTTTGCTGAAGTAGTTTAGATTGAGTTTTCTGACATTTGTCCCAGAAAGGAGTCCTTGTATCAGAAAATAAAAATGTTGCCCAGTGGCAGTGAGAAGCCACTGTGATCCTTCAAAGAAGCAGAGGGGTGGGGTGGGTGTTGTGACAAATGAGGGTGAGGGGGACGAGACTTAACATTGAAAAGCTACAACTTCAACATTTTTTTTTATCATTTAATGCCCCCAGTGATCTTGTAAAGAAGGTGGCATTCTCTCTAGTTCACAGATGAGGAAACTGAGGCCCAGGAAGCTTCAGTAATGTCACTCATTTCACACTGTTTATAAGTGGCTGATTTGGCCTTCAAACCAGGCCCACCTGGCCCCAAAGGCCACAAGTGACTTTCTGCCACTTGGTGCTGCTCTGGAGAGTGCTGTGTAAGATGGAGGACCTGGCGAGTGAAATTGTCCAAGGCGCTCTACGTTTGATGTACCATCTTCAAAGTGCTCAATGTGTCATCTCATTTGCTGAGTGTTGTGGATGAGGTGAGTGAATATGATGGGTAGATGTTATATTCAGTTTTTGGAGATGAGCTCCTGTCATTAGGGTGGATAAGATTTGGGCTAACACTTTGGTTGTAAAGATTGAGAGGAAGGAAACAAATATGAAAATGTGATGCATTCAAAGTAGTAATGTTTTGCTATTAATATAAGAGGACTCACAGAAGACAACATGGACTTAACATGGCTCTTGGACTTTTTTTGTTTTTGGTCTGGGAGGAGTCTGAAATGTGACAGTTGCCTGGTAATGAGTAGGAGAGCACTAGGTTGAGGAAGGAAGAGGACATTTTCTCTTTCTTTTTTTTTCTTTTCTTGAGACAGAGTCTTGTTCTGTCACCCAGGCTGGAGTGCAGTGGAGTGATGTCGGCTCACTGCAACCTCTGCCTCCTGGGGTCAAGCAATTCTCCTGCCTCAGCCTCCCGAGTAGCTGGGATTACAGTCACCTGTCACCACGCCAAGCTAATTTTTGTACTTTTAGTAGAGATGGGGTTTCACTATGTTGGCCAGGCTGGTCTCATTTTCCACATTTAATTGATGGCAAGGCAAATATTTAACATTTTAAATGTTGTACTGCGAGTACAGTTCTGTACCAGGTGCTTTGAGAATATTAAATAAAAGAGGATTTTGTTGAGGAAGTCAAAATATACAGAACCATGGAGCAATTAAATAGCAAGACATGAACAAGAGAAGATAAAAACACATGTATGCATATGTTTGGAGTACACCAAGGGTAACAGGAGGGATCATGAGTTAGGTGGGGCTGGCCCAACGCAACTTTTTGTATCTCTCGATTTTTAAGCTAAGATCCTGAGAATTAACCTCTCAGTAGAAATGGGCAGGAAAGATATCTTTATTAAAGTAAGAGTAAATTGAGGTGTCCTTTTATTTTACTGAGCAAAAGAAAGTTGTAGCTGGGTCTCTGGAGAAGGGGATGCTGGAAACTGGGGTTTGAGCCAGATTTCCACTGTGCCTGTCTGAAGAGCCGATAGGGAAAGGCAGCCTATCATGAAGTTGCTATTAAAGTGTGGAATGACACTGGGAGGCTTTACCTAGAATGGCAGCTGGGAAAACATGGAAAAGGTGAATCTAAACAAATAGGGATTTGGGCAACTGTGCTTTCTGGCTTAGTTGCTCAAGGAAAGTGTACACCATTGGGAAGTAAATCAGACTGGGTCTTAGTCATCTTCCCTTAGTGCCTGGCACTCTGGGGATATTGATATGTGTTTACTGAATGAACAAATGAACGAATGAATGAACAAGGCTGACTCAACTGGGAGGGTACCTTAGAAGCATGAGCAAGATAATAGCTATTGATCAATGGCTGGAAGTTATGCAGAGTTCAAAAAGATTCAGAATGGAGTAGGGCCATTTTTTCTTTACAAAAGTGAAGAAGTCATTAACTGGATGGGAATTGTGGTTTCTTTTGTAGTGGGGCTGGTGGAAGTTATGCTGGAAAGGATGGATCTCTTTGGCTCATTTACATGGCCTGGTTACACCAGGTCTTCAACTCACGCACCAATCAATATTTATATCCTTAATGCTCCCTGACGTCCCTTCTCACAGAAGTAAGACACATCAGGAGTTGAATTCCAGGTACTTTGCTCTCCACAGACATATTTGCTTTGGTATGAGAATTATCTTGCTTGACATACCTTAGTATTGTTCAGCTTTGCTCAGCGGTTTCAGCAGTTTTATTTCCCCAAACCTGTTTATAGGGTTTTGCATACCTGCCTTCTCTCTTAAATGGACATTTCTGGCCGGGTGCGGTGGCTCAAGCCTGTAATCCCAGCACTTTGGGAGGCTGAGACGGGTGGATCACGAGGTCAGGAGATCGAGACCATCCTGGCTAACACGGTGAAACCCCGTCTCTGCTAAAAAAATACAAAAAACTAGCCGGGCGACGAGGCGGGCGCCTGTAGTCCCAGCTACTCGGGAGGCTGAGGCAGGAGAATGGCGTGAACCGGCAGGCGGAGCTTGCAGTGAGCTGAGATCCGGCCACTGCACTCCAGCCTGGGCGACAGAGCAAGACTCCGTCTCAAAAAAAAAAAAAAAAAAGGGACATTTCTGTTTCCTCCAAACATTTTCTAAAACACCTGAACAAACCAATTAAAAGAAAAAGTCATCTTGTAGTTTCTAACGGTATTTGTGACTTTACAGGCAGTGAAATATTTTCCTATATACATCCTAAATCAACAGAGTCTCCGCTTCATCTTTCCTCGTTTCTCTCAATGCAGGAAATTGTTCGGGTAAATGGAGTCCCTCCCCCACGCACGCCTGGGATGGCCAGGGCCACAGAGTCCTCTGATCCTGCCCCAGGTTGATGGTTCTGTGTGCAGGCGGTCTGCATTGCTCCAGTGATCCCATGAAATGGAATTCTTTTCCCAAGCTGAAGCCCCTGAATTTACCTCTTTCTTCTTGCATTCCCTCAGAGATAGAGAATCCGAGTTAATCCCTTCAGGATTCCTATGCTTTTAACTCTTGCCTCTTCTGCTGCTGTTCTCCACTTAAATACCCGAAGCAAATTCCCTAAGCTCATTCCAGCATTGATCCTTATTTTCTTGTATAAAGGGAGAATTGCATTAAAGGTAGAGTTTCTTTAAGTGAGATTCTTATGCAATTATATATTTTTTTCTGTATTCGATGGTTGACTGTTATTCTCTTACAATGTCAAATCTTTTCTAACCTTGCTTTTCGAAACAAGTTTTGCTTTCTATTTCTTTTACCTCACTTTGGGGGAAAGAAACTTTCACGGCATTTAGAGGAAAGGATGCTTAGACTAGGAGTGAAAATACCAGGTTTTTCTTTCCCCTTGTCTCTTGGGGAATAAAACATCTTGACATAGGCACACTGTCAGGTGCTGCCAACAAACAGCTACTTCTATAAATCAGTTTGTTAGGCCTTTAATTTCTCTGACATTTATCTTCCCAACTTAATTGTAAACTTTTTTTGATAGTGGGAACTGACTGACTATTTATTTTCCTTTTTTTTGTTTTGCATATTCTGAGCCAACTTCAGGATTGGGTTCTCCAAATTGTGGGAAAGGCCTCTGCATGTGTAGCTCGTGCTCGGGTTGAAGTAGCTACTAATTCCTGTGGGGTTGGCTCTGTTTGTTAAAATCAATGTTTTAAAATTAAAACATTTTAAAAATGAATTTATGCCAATATATGGAATGTGATGGCATGTTCACTATAATTATTTAGGATATTTCTGTCTACAAGTGTCAGAAAACTGAATTCAAAGTGATGTAAACAACAAATGGAGTGTTCCCTGTACACTTTACCTTACTTTTTCTGCCAGAATTATTACTAGCGCTCCTTTCACTCTCAAAAGTGCCTGGATTTGGATAATAAAATATTTGGTCATCCGTATCAGTGCTCAATGGCTGCCATAATAAATGACCATAAAGTTAGTGGTTTAAAACAACACAAATTTCCTTTCTTATGATTCTGTGGGTTAGAAGTCCAACACAGGTTTCACTGGGCTAAAATCAAAGTGGCAGCAAGGCTGGGGTGCTGCTTGATGCCCTAGAGAAGAATATATTTTTTTGTTTTCTAAAACATTTATTTTTAAATAGACTTTATTTTTTAAAGCAGTTTCAGATTTATAGCAAAATTGGGCAAAAGGTACAGAAATTTCCCATATGACCTGTCCTTACACATGCATAGCCTCACCCAGTATCCTTGCTTATCCCAGTTTCAAGAGGTTACCTGCATTGCTTCACTCATGACCCCTTCCTTCAACAGTGTCCGGGCACACGCTCCTCATAGTACGGTATCTCTGGTCCTTTCTCCAGGTTCCCTCTCCCACATTTAAATGCTCTTGTAATTACAGCACGTCCATCCAGAACAATCTAGGATCATCTTCCTTTTTAAAAGTCATCAGTTGAGTAGCAACCTTGATTCTATCTGCAACTTAATTCCCCTTTGTCCTGTAACAAAACGTATTCACAGGAACCAGCAATTAGGCCACGGTCATCTTTGGGAGGGTCTTTATCCAGCCTACCACATCACTATACTCATAAAGGGTTTTATTATTATATTATACCTATCAAGAAGTCTAGACATGAGATGACTCTGGGAGGGTAAGTTTACAGCTGATCACATCATTATGGGCCCGAGTTCTCAGGCCTTTCTGCCAAGCCATCTTCAGTGAGCAAACTTGTCTTTTGGGTTGGGTGCAAGATGGCTGCTGCTTTCTCAGCCACTGTGTGCAGTCACAGCCACAGCCAGCTCAGATAAGCAAGGGGTAAAGAGAGGGTTGTTTTGTCTCCTGTAACTCCTTACTAGTGATGAAAATCTTTTCCACAGCCCCACAAGAAGATTCTTGTGTTTCACTGGTGAGGATGTAGCACACCAGTGTTCACCCTCTGAAGCGTATGGCTGAGGAGGGAGTGGATGCCAGAGTAAACTGGGGTATTCTCAAAGGAAGGACAAAAGGGGAAGGACTCACAGGTAGGCAACCAACACTTTCCTGTGCATTCACAGGAAGGCGGGAGCAGGAACCTTCAGGGCACTCTTGTGACACATCCTAGTTTCTATGCATGAAATTCTTTGGGACTATGAAGTAGATAATAATTTTATTTAGAGTGACTGTTCCAGAAATCTTAAGGCATAGCAAGATTGTTTTCAGTATTGCATAGATAAAGGAAGAAGACACTGTGAAACCAAATGGCACTCACAGAAGGAGGGTCTGAACCACAGCCCTTAGGTATCCATCGTTGGTTTGCACCTGAGCCTCATTGCAGCTGTTTGACATCTTAGTCCTGTAACTACTTTCTTCGAGTATACATGTATGTAAAATCTTGAGGTACAAAAGCAGAACTTGTCAGCATATTTTTTTTTATGTTTTATAATAACTTTGCAAGTTTTCTGTATTATCCGTGCTTAATGCTTCAATAACTATTGTAGCTAATAGTCTCATGTACTTTCGTGAATTTATACAACCATATTGATAGCTACAGCCTCATAATGCAGAGCAGTACATTCCAGTAAACGACTGGGCTGTAAGGTCCTATTATTATTGGCAGCAGGAATATGTGGTAAACACAAGAAGCCACAAGCAATAAAAATTACCTCATGTCCTTGCAATAGTCCAGGTGAAATGACATGCCAGGCGTGGGTAAATATCCACAAACTACTACAGAGCACCTCTTCACCCCTTGAGGAAGTAGGCTGTTAACACCAGAAGAAAATTGCCACTGAGATTATTAGAATGGAGTAGTGACACCTGGTAGTGAAGTGGCCCATTCTAGTTCTTCCATTGCTGTGGATAAAGCATGGTTTTCTCACATTGTTCTACATAAAAAAGTAGATTAAAACATGAATATGCCGTTTATTTATTACTCCAAATTACTATCTTTATGGAAACGTATTCATCTAATCAACAAGTGTTTATTGAGCACCTACTATGTGCCTTCTACCATTTCAGGCTTTTGGGGTTAGATCAGTGAACCAAACAAAGATCCCTGCCCTTACGGAACTTATATTTACATGGGAGATGGACAAGAAACAGTAAATATAACAAATCAGCAGATTACATAGTGTGTTAGAAGGTGATAAATATCATGGGAAAAGAAAAGTTAGAGCAGGTTAAAGGGGATTGGAAGCATGAAGTGAGGGACAGAAGAGAAGAGGAGAGTTAGTGTTTACAATTGTAAATAAGGCAGTCAGAGCAGGTCTCATAGAACAGGTGGTATTTATGAAAAAAATGGGAGGTGAGGGAGTTAGTTAGCTGTGCAGACAGGAGAAGCATAAATCAGATTACATCTCTCCGTGATTCCCCCACTCACACTTAAAGCCTTTCAAAGTCTTCCCTTAGCACATACGGGGAAGTCTAACACTTTAACAGGACCTATAAGGTAATTTTTTCTTCCTCTCAAATTATATGTTGTTCATCTCTTCCCCCAGCCCTTACATTGCTTCAGCCACCTGGTCAACCTTCTGTTCCTTAGCGGCTTCATTCTCTTTGTTACTTGGGACCATCTTCCCTGGAGGTTTATCATGGCTGGCTCCTTAGCTCCTTCTCACCCTTCAGGTCTCAGTTAAAATGTCATTTCCTCAGAGAAGACTTCTTAAGTCCCTGTCAAAATTGGACACCAGTTACTCTACTGTATCACCCTATTGATTTTCCTTATAGCATTTTTTTACTATAATCTGCCATTTTCTGGTTTATATATTTGTTTCCTTATGTTGTCTGTCTTCCTTCTTTGGAATGTAAGTACCCTGAAAGAGCCTTACACATGGAAAATGACCTTATCCATTTTATGCCTTACTTTGTCTCTAAAATTTAGCACACAGTAAGCACCCAATACATTTGTTAAGTGGTATGGTTTGGCTCTGTGTCCCCACCCAAATCTCATCTCGAATTGTAATCCCCACGTGTGGAGGGAAGGAGGTGAGTGGATTATGGGGGTGGTTTCCCCCATGCTGTTCTCGTGATAGTGAGTGAGAGTTCTCACGAGATTTGATGGTTTTATAAGGGGCTCTTCCTCTTTCACTTTCTCTTCTCTCTCCTGTCACCTTGTGAGGAAGATGCCTACTTCCCCTTCTGCTGTGATTGTCAGTTTCCTGAGGCCTCCCCAGTCATGAAGAACTGTGAGTCAATTAAACCTCTTTCCTTTATGAATTATCCAGTCTTGGGTATTTCTGTATAGCAGTGTGAAAATGGACTAATACATTAAGTGAACAAATGCGTGCTTGTGTGTATGAGTGTTTGGAGGCCTGTTGCTTTGTTGTAACTTAAGGCTTACAGAGTACTCACCAACCAGCGCACCACCACCACCACCACACATGTGCATGCGTGTGCACACGTACACGCACACGCACACACACACACACAGGTGAAACTTTGGTGATGTTGCTGGGGAAATTATCAGATAATTAATCAACACCACCCTGCTTTCTCTTGCCGAAAGACCAATTGCTAGGCAAATCTGAGGGAGGTAGTGAGTTTACAGACAGATCGACCCTGGGACACACTGCAAGTGACTGACATCACAGCTGTTTAATAGAACACCTGCTCTATTGCAGGTTAAATTAGGCTGATAATTGTTCATTGCTATTTCGGGAGCTATCTATCTATCTCTCTGAAAAATTCTGAACTAGAATCTTGCCAAGGTTTGGAGTTTTTCCCAACAAAAATCTAGAATAACTGGGTATCAGCACAACCAAGTTGCCACTTACAGAGGTTGTAATTGCACAGCTGCAGGTGGTAGCACCTGCTTTGTTTCCATTGTTTTCAAAACAGCTGTCTTGATAATATGTTTTACTCTTCTGAAATGAGGTGAGAGAAACAGAAAAGAAAAGAAAAAGATGGAGTCTATTTTCTTGAGTTTATTTTCCTTGAGCTCTTTAGAAACTAAATCAAATGTAACTGGTCTGTAGGAGGCATTCTACTAGGAGAGAGTCTATGGGGGCTAAAGGATATTAATGTTTTAAAAACCTAATGATTTTTGTCAAACACTTTCCATAAAGGTTGTTTAAGGATTGCGTGGATGGGTGGATGAATAAATAAAATAAAGATGGCAGATTTACTTTATTTGGGAAGGCAGCATGTTGGGATAGAAAATTCAAGGACTCATAACTGCTTTGTGACATGTCTAAAACTGGAATAATTTGGGGGAATTAGCATAACCTCTGAAGAGCAATATTGCATTTTTAAAAACGTGAAAAGAAGCTTCCATCCGTTAGTTCAAACAAGAATGCTATGCCTATTTTTCATCTATCCATTAGCAAAGATTAAAAAGTAATTCAGTAATAGTCATGGTAAGGGTGTTGTAAGACAAACACTCTCAATTATTGCTGGTGTGAACTGATACAACCTTCCTGGAAAGAAACTCAGTAACAAGTAACAAGAGTCTTAAAAATTTCCATGCCCTTTATTCCAGTTATTCATCTTGTAATTGAATTTCTTGCTGAGCATGATTTGTATATGAAGAGGTTTATTGCAGTACTTTCTGTAATAGTGAAAAACTGGTAGCATCCAAATATACATTAGAACAGTTAAGTAAATGATGGAATATCCATATGATAGTATATTCCACTACCATTAAAACTTAAAAGTATGATGTAATGTTAAATAAAAAAAAACAGGATGTGAAATTACATATGGACCTTTAATTCAACTATTAGAAAGAAAATATGCTGAAAAAATATTGGAAGGAAATTTGGGAACACAGTGAGTGCCTCTACAGGGTGGAATTCTAGATTTTTTTCCTGAATAGTATTTGTATCTTTCCATATCTTTTTCATTGATCATGGATTATTTTGATCCTTCTGGGAAACAATGTGGAAGCAGAAGTAGATTCTGATTTAGGCTTTACCATATACGAATTGCGTGATATTTGGTAAATTATTTAATCTTTTTGAGCCTCAATTTATATCTGTAAAATGGGCCCCATAGCATCCAACGTGCAGGGTAGCTGTAATGCTTAAACAAGACACTGTATTTAAGGAGACTTGCAGAATTGCTGGCCTATGTTAGGCAGCCAATAAATAGTGCTTCTTATTACTCTGGGGTAACAGGTGATTATAAGCTGGCAGGAGTGTTTCCTTTTACTTTACCAATTAATCTTTTATTTTTTATTACATACTTCAACATTTTACAGAAAAAGGATGGTAAACTACAGTAAATTACATATATGTTTTCTGATTATTTTCAGTGTAGAGACCTATATTTTTATATAAATACCATTATTTATGGTATTTATATAAAACACAATCATTTATGTTCTATTAAACATTTTGAGTCTCATTCAAGCATTTTGCATACAATTATATATATATAAATGTTTTTTAATAGTTACATGTATGATAACAACATCTGTACACCAAAATTTACTTATTCATTTCCCAATTTGGGGCTGCTGCTTCTTTCTTTAAAAAAAAAAAAACAAAAAAAAAACGTGTATAAGTGGGATTACTAGAAACATCTCTGTACAAGTAGCTTTGTTTTCTTTGAAATATTTTCCTGGGCATATGCTATTCAAAGTGGGTTAGCATGTTGAAAGATTGATTGATTATTGTGCTCTTATTATATTATTTTAGCCCTTCTTTAAGGAAGGGCTAAAGAGGCGATAAAGAACAAAAGACTCCCTTTAAAGAATATAATCCAGAAGTTGCTGCCATCTCATTTGCTCCCTTTGGAATTTAGTAACATGGTCCTCATTAGCGGGAATGGGGACTGGGAAGGAGGATCTCTAGTGACTATGTGCTCAGTTAAAACCCATGTTGAGATGCAGTGCAGAGAGTGTATTCTACCATGAAAAGCAGGACAGAATGGAGAAGGGGGTTTTTCCCATTATCTGCAACACTTTCTCTGTGAAGTTTTTCTTGTCATCCTTAGGCAGAAGTAGTTTCTCTCTCTTCTGGGTCCCATATTTATGGTAAAAAAGTTTTGCACATCCCTTTCTCTCCTGAGTCTGCTCTGCTTGAGGACAAGCATAGCGCTTCCTTCCTCTTGGGATTTACCTTCTTATTTCCTACTTATATGGATACTACATTCATTTTTCAGTGTTAGACATTATCTAGCATGTTGACATCTCCCTTAGAAGGTGAAGTGCTAACTCTGTTTCACCTTCCCATAATACACACACCCATCCTATGTCTTCACCCACTCAATGTAGTTATACAGTAATTTTATTTATGTCAACATTGTGTTGTGTTTAAATAGTTATGACCATGTAAATCCTTGTTTATGTGTTGAGCAAGCAATTATGACTAATGCTTGCTCATGTGCTGTAGTGTAATATAATAACATTTCCCATCCTGTCCAATATTTTGTTTTCCCTGGAGTTTATAGTTATGCTTGTTTTTAACAAATTATTGTTAAGTATTTATGTACTTATCACTGAATTCAATCCTAACTTTCTCCAAATTGCACAAATATCCTTTTAAAATGTTTAAACACATTAAGGATAAATTACATCTTCTTGAAGAAAACAAGTCTTCTGATGTGCTCTAAATGGGACTGTTTTCTAGGCCTGCCAAATAGCTATTATCTTCCCTCGCTATTCTTAATCTCTTTTTTGTATTGGTTTCCTTGTTTTTTTGGGTCCCATTCTCCCCTCTTTCCTGGTTTATTCCCTCCTTCCCCCTCTTCTTTTTTTTTTTTTTTTTTTTTTTTTGTAGAACATACCCTCCAGAAGCTTCTTGAGAAAACATTTGTGAGAAGTAAGATTTGAGACCTTATTGATCTGAAAAAAATGTCTTTATTCTACTCTCATTCTTAAATGAGAGTTTGGCTGGGTACAGAATTCTAATTTGAAAGTACATTTTCTTCAGAATTTTAAAGGGATTACTTCATTGCCTTCTAGAATTTGGTGTTGCTCTCAAGAATTCAGATGCTGTTCTTCTTGAAGCTTCTCAACCATTTTGCTTTCATTTCTCTGGAATAGTCTAAGATCTTTTCTTTGTCCTCAGTGTTCTGAAATTTCATGATAATATACATTGATATGAATCTATTCTCTTCTGGGTAACTAGTAGGACTTTTCATTCTGAAAATTTATGTCCTTCACTTGTTCAAATTGTTCTTGAATTATTATTTTGATTTTTTTTCTTCTAGTTTCCTTTTTTTTTCTTTTTGTAATTCCTGTTATTTGGATTTTAGACTTCTTAGCCTGGTCCTCTGATTTTCTTACATTTTCTCTCTTACGTTACTTCACATTTCATTTCTGCTCTAATTTCTAATTTTCAAATGTTTTATTGTTTTTTCCATTTCTGTTGTCACATTCTAAATTTACTTAGAAATGGAAGCCTCATTTAAAAATGTTGTATGTGTTTTTTTAAGTTTTTTTCCTTCTTGCAAAAACCTTTATTTTCTTCAACTTTCTTTTTCTCTGCTTGTTTCAGCCTCCTTTTTTCATATTATAGGCTGTCATGCCTGGTGACTCTTGGCTATCTGCTCATTTAAAAATTAAGACCAGTAAGGCTGGGTGTGGTGGCTCACACCTGTAATCCCAGCACTTTGGGAGGCTGAGGCAGGCAGATCACTTGAAGTCAGGAGTTCAAGACCAGCCTGACCAACATGGTGAAGCCCTGTCTCTACTAAAAACACAAAAATTAGCTGGGCTTGGTGGTGGGTGCCTGTAATCTCAGCTACTCGGGAGGCTGAAGTAGGAGAATCACTTGAGTCCTGGAGTCAGAGGTTGCAGTGAGCCTAGATCATGCCATGCACTCCAGCCTGGGTGACAGAGTGAGACTCTGTTGTACCAAAAAAAAAAAAAAAAAAAAGATTAAGGCCAGTGAAAACCTCTGTGCACGTGTGCAGTGCTTGTGGACTGGATGCAGAAACAAATGAGTTATATGGGTCAGAGCTGGGTAACACAACATGAGGGAGAAGTAAACCTTTATTGTTGTAAGTCACTGAGATTTGGGTGTTCTTTCTAATGACAGCAAAACACAGCTGAGGAACACAAGAGTTCAAGAATCTTTTCTTTTATAAGAGTGGCCTCCAAATTTTTTATTTTTATTTTTTTGAGACAGAGTCTCACTCTGTTGCCCAGGCTGGAGTGCAGTGACATGATTTCCGTTCACTGCAAGCTCCGCCTCCCGGGTTCACGCCATTCTCCTGCCTCAGCCTCTCGAGTAGTTGGAACTATAGGCACCTGCCACCACGCCCGGCTAATTTGTTTTGTATTTTTTTAGTAGAGACAGGGTTTCACTGTGTTAGCCAGGATGGTCTGAATCTACTGACCTCGTGATCCACCCGCCTCGGCCTCCCAAAGTGCTGGGATTATAGGCATGAGCTACCGCGCCCAGCCTCCAAATGTTTTTAAAAATCATCTTTATTGAAGTATAATTGATATAGAATAGGTTGCACTCATTCAAATTGTACCACTCAGTTTTAATGGATGTGTGCACATGGAAAACCACTTTCATAATCCAGATACAGAGCGTTCCCATTACCCAAAACATTCCTCATGTCTCTGCAATCCATTCTTTCTCTGCCCCTGCCCTAGATCACCAATGATCTACTTTTTATTACTGTAGATGAGATTCCATTTTTCACATAATCATGTAGAGTATGTACTTTTTTGTATCATACTTCTTTTATTCAGCATAATGATTTTGCAATTCACCCATGTTGTTGTGTGTATTAGTGATTCTTGGCTTTTTATTGCTGAGTATTATTCTACCGTATGGATTTACCTCCAAATGTTTTTGTTTAATTAGTACTACAGTAGTAATATATTTTATGCATTAGAAAATGACACAAACATCTTTAGAAAAAATGAGATAAAAATAAATATAATTTATTTTTTTCTTGCCTGCTAGTGCATCATCCTCGTTAGTCCCTGAGTGTACACACTTCTTGGCCATTATGTTATGCCTCTGGATGTACATCTCCATTTGGATATACCTTATGATATCTCCAAAATGATTCATTATCTTTCCCCTAAATTCAACTTGTCCTCCTGATAATCTGTGCATGAAATTAGTCTTTTCACCTAATCAGACAAGATTGGTAAGAATTACCTTCAACTATCTCTTTCTTACCCCTTATAAGCAATCCCCAATCAAAAAATGTGTTCTGGGTGCATCCAATGGGTGGTCCATCACTACCTCTCTGTGTTCATGTTCATTCTTATTTACTGCTGCTTCTTGAATCAAGGGTGAACAATTAATTGTCTTTTTCTAGGACATCATCCTTTTCCTTTTGTTTCCAAATGTGGTGGCGTAAATTGTACATAACATTCCATTATAGTCCTTTAATCTTTTCTATAACTTGTGATTGTGTCCTTTTCATATTTTCTATTTTATTGTTTTTCTTTTTTTTCCTTAATCAAGATTGATAGGGGTTTATCCATTCTATTCGTCTTTTCAAGAATCCAGTTTCTAAATTTATGTAGTTTTGGTTTCCATTTTACTAATTTCAGCTTTAATCCCCCCAAGGTATAGTTTAGATCATATCATTCCTTCTTGGTAAGCTCCCAATGGCTCCCTGTGGTCCTCTGAATTAAGTACACACTCTTGAGACAGGTACTTTTGGCCTTAAGGAGATGTGTATTGAATGGAGTTCTTTCTCCATTGTCAGGGAAGGAGAGTTAGGGTTGTGTGGAGAAGAAAACCATGTCTGCAAACCAGCCCATAATCTGTTTAGCTGTGTTATACAACACCTTTTATGTTTAACATCGGGGCAGATCCCTGACCTCTGGCAAGGCTGTGAAATAGTCCTTGCTTTCCTGAAAGTTGGGGATATAAATAATATTTATATATAAGGTCTGCAATGCTATAGGATCAGTTTCATGAGTTGTAATTAAATAGGACTCTTGCCATAAATTCTTTAGTTCTTGACGGCATGCAACAGCTGGTGACTTTAGTTTTTAATAGTGTTTTCAGGGGAGGAGGAAAGAAAAAGAGAGGGTCATTAATATGGTCTAGCCTTTGAGACCTTTGCGAATATTTTGGTCTAGTATATACTCCCACCCACTAAGTGAAAGACATCTGTTCATTCTGTCTGCAGTAGTTGGTATTGGCACTGAAGGCAGCCTAAAGGAACGGATCATCCCAGTCATGGGCTACCCGTTTGATTGAGAGGCAGTATTTATCACTTTTGGTGGACTTAGTCAACTGAGCTTTTTCTTTTTTTCTTCTCAGAGTAACACCTCAAAAACCAATATTACTGATTGATCTGATATCTTGTTTTACTTCCTATGTGAAAAAAAAAAGATACCACCAGCTGCCATACTCAGGCTAGTGTGACTGGGGCCTCGTGTGCTTGTGGGTTTTCCTGAGCAGGTTGCATGAGAAGGCCATGGCGTGGTCTCTTCCTCAGTGGTGGTCACTCCCCACACTGAGTTACCAGGCTCACTATGGATTACTAGGCATGGCAGGTAACCAGTGGTCTAAGACATTGAAGAGATTTATTGACATAAATATGAGGAAAACAAGTATGAATTTACGTGTAATTTTTACTTGAGGGTGTGGTAGATTGCTCCATGGTGATTTTGCAAGATATATGGGGAAAAGTGCCTAGCTAGCATAGAATATGGAGGCAAAATATTGTTTGTGTCTTTTCCAAATTTTAAAAGTTAAATATTTTTATTTGATTTGTTTCTGATCACAAAATTAATAAAGATTCAGCGTAAAAATTTCAAGTAGAAAAGATGAAAATAAAACTCATCCCAATTTCAGGGAAAATCATGCAGTATTTTACTTATGTCCTTATGGTTATTTTTGTTCCTAGCTACATGTCTACTTAAAAAAATGCAGCTATATTAGATAAATTCTTTAGTGACATGCTGTGGCAGCTTAAAAACTGATTGCAAACTTGTTGACACTCCTTTCATTGTTCTCTTGCCTTGTATTGGCAGGTTTGTGGCTTGCTTGTAATCAATAGAATGTGACCAAAGTGATTCTATGGGACTTCCCAGGGTAGGTCAAAAAATGTGATTCAGTTTCTGCTTTGTTCTTCCTAACACTTATACAGGAGCCTGGAGCCACCATTAAAGTTCAATTTCCTGAAGCAACCATGCTATAAGGAAGCCCAAGCTTTATGAAGAGGCCATGTGTAGGCACTGCACAGTCAGCAGCTCCAGACTAACTCCCAGCTGACAGCCATCTGGGGTATTCAGCCCAGGAGGGTCTTTGATGACTATAACCCCAGCTTTCATCTTACTGTAATCACTTAAGGAACCCTGTGCAAGAACTGTCCAGCTTTTTAAACTTCTGACACATTTTTTAGAAAAACAAAATAAGAGTAATTGGGGTAATTTGTTATGCAGTAATAGTAATCAGCACACATGCTGAAAACAAGCCACCAACTTGGCAGCATATTATGAACTCTTCTTTCATGTCATTCCATTTCCTTCCACCCATTTTAATGGTTTATTATATTTTATTGTATGGAAATAATATACCATTTTAAAATGAATTCCCCAGTGTTGAATATTACTTTGCCTCCTAGCTAAATATTTCAATGAATAACCTTATAGTGAAATCTTGGTGCATGCTTATTATTTATTTCTTAAGATAACTTTCTAAATTCAGAAAGTAGAAGGGCTGAAGTAATTATTTTTAGCACTTTTTACAAATAGCCTCAAATTATCTTCTACCAGTAGTGTCCAATACTGTCTGTGTACCTGTATGTGCACACACAGGCACACAGACAGCTGGAATATGGGAGACAGTGTGGGTTTTAGAGTCAGCAGGCTTGCAGGCTTGACTTCCAACTCAGCTCCACAATTTTCATGACCTTGAACAAATTATTCAAGCTCTCTGAACCTCATTTTAATCACCTGTAAACTGGAGATAGTAATACTTACTTTGAAGGATTGCTGTGAGAATTAGATGAGACCGTATTAAAGTGCCAAGCACAGAGTGGCCATTTAAAATTGTAACTATTGTTCTTATAATTAGCAGTTAAGAGTGAAGAAATCACTCCCAGATATCTTTTTCCCACTCTCTCATGCCTACTTGGTGACTCTGCTTTCCTTCCGGTATTTACTGTGGCTCTGGTCATCTTGGGCCTCGCAGGTAGCTAGTTGATGAATCCTGGGTGAGTGATAGCTGTCTAAAGTCGAAAGTGTTATTTCTGCCAGCTGGTGGGTGCATTTTAAAAGGAAATTCTTGAAAGCAGAGGCATTTTGAAGGCCAATAGAGTGAGTCCCTGATGTTGGGGCTCCTGGCATCTTCTCTGCAGAGAGAGCAGATGTTCTTGGGAGGAAGACCTCTCTGTCATCATACCTTTCAAACCACATGCCTCGGGCACTCCGCATTGTGGAACTGACCCTGTTCTCAGGCAAGCAGTATGGGACAGCTGGTCTTCTAAATATGAAAGAAGAAAACCAAACCATACAGACAGTTCTTTCACATTAAGTTTGGAATTACTTTGGGGAGACACCACGTGGAGCTCTGGAAAGTGTGAAAGGAAAAGTGGTCACAGATGTGGGGCAGGACCTGGGTGGTGGCTCTGCAGGCCCCCTCGAGCATGTTTAGCTCTGGGTAGCCGAGAAAGACTGATATTCACAAATGACTTCTGCAGATTTTATCAGCAGATAAGTGGGAATGAATGATGTGGTGAAGATCTGAACCATTTATATTTCTCTATTCTTTTGTTTACTTTCACTCATTCCAGAAAACTAGATAAATTGAGGGCTAAAAAGGGACAGATTTTTTCATCTTTAACTTTATTGACTCTTCTATATGGGAACCAGGACTTGGCTGGGAAGATGTTTACTTTTAGTAGTTTGGATAGTCTTATTGTAAATATACTGTTATGTAGCAACCATAGAACCTTCTTCAGAGACAGGGACTAGGTAAGATTATTTTTAAACAATGTAAAATACCGAAAATATAAATTATTTTCATATTGGATATTTCCTTTTAATCTTTGTCTACATAATCATGTTGTAAGATCACAAATTTTCTCGTAATATACTTAGCTGTGCAAAAAATATAGCTTTTTGTTTATATAAAACCAACTTGATCTTCCTCATAAATCCCCATCTATATCTTGGTAGTCAGGGGAGAAATGTTAACCACTAGATTTTTGCTAACTGGCAAATTTAGTCTATTGCAATTATTTAATCAGTCTTTATAGAAGTTCAGATGCTTTAGATAAAATGGGCTGTGACTCACGCCCGCCCTGCCCTGCTCCTCTCTTAGAAGGACCTGGGAATATGAGGTAGAAGTAGGTGGGGGTCCTTGAATCTTTAGAGATTTCCGTGGGATCCCTTTTAGTCCCTGTTCTGAACTGTTGGTCTGGTAGCTTCCTAGGAGGGTGACTGCTGGGGTGGGACCAGTCCCATGGTGGGTACAGCTGGCAGCTGAGGCTGAGTCCTGCTGCTGGGGTCATCTGTAGTCTTGCTTGGAAAAGGCTGGAGGTTTCTCCCAGGGACCTGGCATCCCTCACCTCATCTCCTACTAGGCTCTTAGAGCCTGTGCAACATGCTCCATTTGCCCTGGCTGGGTCCTTCCACTTCATTCATCACCTGGGGTGTCCCCAGGCTGTCTCTCAGCTCAGTGGCCACCTGTGTCTGCCCTGGAGACATGAAAGCACCTCTGGGTCCTATCCAAGCAATGCAGAATCCAGGGTGGCCTATAAAAGCCTTTGCGTTCATAGCCCATTCTGTGCTGCAGTGTTTATTGGGATCGGCAGCCTCCAGTTGGGTGTAGGCCACCTTTCTTCCAGAATCTAAAGGCAAGGGGGCCAAAGCCTGCCTTCCCACCAGCCAACAAGCATCTCTTCATCTTCTTATTGGGTAGGAATCTTCCTCAACTAAAACTATGATCTAGCTGGTAAGCCTCATCTTAGATAGTTTAACAAGGACACTTTGTTATTTAGACACTTCTCTCTCCCTCAACCAAGTCTTGCTTTCAAGACCAATGTTTTACGAGAGAAAAAAGAAAATTGGTTCTGAGACTCAAAGTTAATTAATTCCCTCTTTGTTCTTTGTTCTGACTACACATTCCACCGCACAATGTACCTGCGTACCTTCCCTGGGGCAATCACTCTATTGGTTTAGCCTGGAAGTCAAAGGCAGAACAGCCATGATCCAAAGCGGGAAATAGAAATTCATGGGTTTAATGTCTGCAATACATTATCCCAGTAACAGAAACATTTATATTATTATATTCAGAGTACGTATGATTCGGTAATATGTTTTTTCATCACTTATAATATGTACCCTTCTACTCTAATAATAATTTCCAAGTTTCCACGAAATCATTTAAAATTATCATTTTTAGTGGTTATAAAATATTTCATTAGTTTGACCTTTCATAATTTAATTGTCTCTCTTGTTGGACATAGTATGTCTTTGCTAGTGTTGCTGTAATGAGGTACTACAAACTGGGTGACTTAAACATACAGAAATACATTGTCTCATAGTTCTGGACATTAGAAGTACAAAGTCAAGGTAGCAGCAGAGCCATGCTTCCCCTGAAACCTATATGGGGAGCGTGCCTCCTCCTTGCTTCTGGTGGTTTTCCAGCAATCTTTGGCTTTCCTTGGCCAAAGATACATCACTTCAATCCTCAGTCTTTGCCTCATATTCTTCCTGTGTCTCTTCACATAATCTTCTCTTTGTGCATGGCTGTGTCACGTCCAAATCCCGTCCTCCATCCCCTGCAGTTTAAAACAACATTAGTTTTTTTTAGAGACAGAGTCTCTCTCTGTTGCCTAGGCTGGAATGCAGTAGTACGATCACTGCTCACTGCAGCCTTGACCTCCTTGGCTCAAATGATCTTCGCACCTCAGCCTCCCAAGTAGCTGGGACTACGGCACTACAGCATTCCACCATGCCTGGCCAATTATTTTTATGTTTAGTAGAGATGAAAGTCTCATTTTGTTGCCCAGTCTGGTCTCGAACTCTTGGCCCCAGAGTTCAAGCCTCCTGCCTTGGCTTCCCAAAGTGCTGGAATGACAGTTATGAGCCTGGCCCAAATGTCCTCTTTTTATAAAGAAAGCAGTCATAGTGGATTTAGACTCACCCTAAAGACCTTTCATCTTGACTAAATCGGCAAAGACCCTCTTCTAAATAAGATGACATTCTGAGGTACTGGGAGTGAGGACATCTATGTATCTTTTTTTGACGCAAGTGATTTCATCCATAACAGATATTGAAGTTGTTTCCAGGTTTGTGGTGGTGGTGGTGGTCATGGAGGTTGTATTATAATAGATAAAACTGCTATGGATGTCTTCAGGTATATAGCATTTTACTTCTGTTTTAAAAGAATGCTAAAATTTAAAAGCAATGAAAGAAGATTGTAGTTAACTATTTTTAACTTAAATGATTTATTTCTACTTTTTATTATTCACACATTTTCAATTGATACCATAAAGAGAAGTAGAATAAAGATGGTTCAGAGCTTGGAATCAAGTTGTTAATAGACAGTAGGCTCAGAGTGAAATAGACATTGTCTTATAGATAATAAAGCATCATGGGCAAAATAAAATTTGAAGAACTGGGAAGTTTTGACGAAAAGTTAAACCTTTTTCTAAAGAATTGTTTTGGGGATCATGTTGCCTTGCCATGTGTGGTAAAGTTTTTCCAGATATTTTTCCATGGAAGATAATTGGTAGTGTTTTCAACATGTTTTGAAGTTCAGATATTGCCAGAGATTTCCAGAAGGAAGAAACTTCTGTTTGATGAAGAGTAAGATCTTTATAATTTGGGACAAAGCAGTTCCTCAGTCCCCAAACCCCTATCTATTCCTGACAAATGCACCCAGATCTCATTCAGGCTCAAGGCCTGAGTCTTATTGCATGTGTGTTTCTGTCTTGGTGTTTCCAGTTGCATCCCAGCTACTTGGTTGTGCTTCTCTTGGTTTAGCCTCATGAATAACTAGAATTCAGGTAGATGCTTGGTCCTCTGGGAAGGCCTGATATTTTCTGGCAAAGCTTGGTTATAAAGTTTTCCTGTGTAAGACAGCTTTTCCAACTTGGATTCTTCAAGATCTATACCACAGATCCACCATATTTCCATTGGTAAACCCTTCTTTGGTCGTTTTGGTACCATGATTAGTGACAGGGAGTTAACATTACTGTGCTTTTCTGGTGTTCCAGGCATTGTGTCATGGTTTTCAGACACAACTTTCTTAACACTTTATCTTGGAAGCAGGCATTTTAATTCCCACTAACAATTGAGAAAATGGGGCTATGAGAAATTTAAAATATTGTCCAAGGGCCCCCAATGAGTGAGTGACAAAACCAGGATTAAAACCTAAATTTTCCAGGGGTGCAAGCCTCTGTGCCCTTTCTAGTGTACCACAATTCCTTTAAAGAGAAAGAGGGACTTCTCTGAAATGGGCAAATGACCTAAAGCAAGCTGGGTCATAACTGGGACTGGTTTGGGGCTAAGAATCACTAGGCAAATCAAAGTAAGTCAAGAGCAATGGATCTCAACTGGGTTGGTTTTGGTTCCCAGGGGAACGTGTGGCAAAACCTGGAGATGTATTTGGTTGTTACAACTGCAAGATGGGTGCTACTGACATACAGTGGGTAGAGGCCAGGGATGCTGATAAAGATCCTACAATGCACACATTGCTAATGGAAACATAAGCAGATCAGAGATGGGTTGGAGTTTGGAATCAGTTCATTTATAAATAGGCTCAGAATGAGAAAATTATGGTCCGATACACAATATGATACGACAAAGCCTCCCACAACAAAGAGTTATCTAAAATGTTAATAGTGATGAGGTTGGGAAACCCTGGTCTAAGAGGACTGGCATCTCCTCTTGGCTTTTCCAAAGGGTTGTGAATCTGAATGTGTCACTTTGTTTCTCTCTGCCTCACTGTCTTCAACTCTGATGTGGTTTGGATGTTTGTTCCCTCCAAATTTCATGTTGAAATGGGATCCCTAATGTTGGAGGTGGGGTCTGGTGGTAGGTGTTTGGGTCATGGGGGTGGATCTCTCATGAATAGCTTGGTGCCCTGCCCATGGTAATAAGAAGTGAGTTCTTTCTCTGTTAGTTCTCATGAGAGCTGGTTGTTTAAAGGAGCTGGCTCTTCCTCCTCCCTCTTTTGCTCCTGCTCTTGCTGTGGGACATGCCTGCTCCCTTTTCGACTTCCACCATGATTGGAAGCTCCCTGAGGCCTTCACCAGGAGCAGATGCTGGTGCCATGCTTGTGTAGCCTGCAGAACTGTGAGCCAATTAAACCTTTTTTCTTTATAAATTACTGAGACTTAGGTATTCCTTTACAGTGATACAAATGGACTAACACAAATTATGAAGTGTGTTTGTAGAGATACATGGACTCTGTGATTCTGGGGTTCATTAAAGAAGGTAACTAGGCCAGGCGCAGTGGCTCATGCCTGTAATCCCAGCACCTTGGGAGGCTGAGGTGGGTGGATCACCTGAGGTCAGGAGTTCAAAACCAGCCTGGCCAACATGGCGAAACCCCGTCTCTACTAAAAATACAAATAATCGGGCATAGTGACAGGCACCTGTAATCCCAGCTACTTGGGAGGCTGAGGCAAGAGCATTGTTTGAACCCAGCAGAGGTTGCAGTGAGCCAAGGTCATACCATTGCACTCCAGCCTGGTCTACAAGAGTGAGACTCCCTCTCACAAAAAAATAAAAAATAAAAACAGAAGGTAACTAAAAATGCCTACACCTGAAAAACCAAAACCAAAAATGGGGATAATTCTGCTTTTCACCAAATCTGGGCAAGTATTAAAGTATACTAGAGCTGGAGTTTTAAAATTTCTGATTACCTTTACATGAACTAATAGGAAACAGCTATCTCTTTTTCTCCCCAAATTATTACTGGGGTAGCGTCCTCGCCTCCCAGCTGACTGCTTCAATTCACCTTCCCAGTCTGCTGCTGTTGCTGCTCTGCTAGCCATAGCCAACAGCTCCACATATATAGATTACCATTTTGTTAGGACAATCTTTATCAGCCTATGTTAGTTTTCTCTTGAATCAATTGAAGAGGAGTCTTGAATCTTCTCTTAGAGTGTGCTAAGGATTTCAGTTTTTAAAAAATGAGTTGGATTTCAATAAAAGTGTGACTATTAACATCAGTTATTTCAAATATTTCATGCAAAGTTGGATACTTCTGGGGCTAAGAGTTGGGAAAGAGCATCAGAACACAGAACTGCTGAATTTTTGTGCACAGACACAAAACCCTAAATCAGCTTAAATCCATTGTGCTAGTCTAACCTCTGTGGTGTGAACAATATCTATATCATATGGCCAAGTGTTTTTATCAAATTCTCAATAACCTATTTTATATTATTTATACAATAGCCACATGGAACTTAGTGGCTAGAATATTAATACTAACCAAAAAATATATCTAGTTACTTTTTCTTAGAACAGAAGATAGATGATTTTCTTTTAAGAACGCTAAATGGGAAATACTAGGTAATATTTTCCCATGCCCCAGTAATAGGAAATATAATAGAATTTGGTAAAAAAGAAAATTTGCTTTTGGTATGACTGCAACTGGCCAAATGAAATCACGTATCTACCAATCAATGCAGAAATCAGTTTGTGTGGTTAAAAAAATACTTCCAGTAATCATGACCTGTTTTTTTTTTTTTTCTTCTTTTCATTGTTTTCTTTTCTTGAGAACCGAAGGTACAGAGCATAGGTTCCCAGCACCCATCCTGAAATAATATTCCAGAGGGTAATATTCTTTTTTCATGTGGGTAGGTCAGAGTTGTTGCCAAGCGATCATTATTTAATGACTTCTGCCAAAGTAGTTTACATCCTTGTCCTGAACTGATGGATGTCTCTATCAGGAGAAAGCAGCTGTTGTAGATTTCCTTGTTACTAATTTAAACAAGGCCCAAGAAGAAAAGCCCAGTGAGACAGATGTTTCAGTAGAAAGATTCCCTTATTAACAAGTAGTAATTAAGGGTCCTATGTACTATGGGATAAAGGAGAAAGGAATAAGTCTGATATCTAAAAAGTATATTGGCCTTGTGGTCAGAAAGGACCAGTCTCAAATCCTCACTCTACCATTACTAGTTACATGAGCCTGGACAAATTCCTAAGCATTTTTTAAGCCTCCGTTTTCCTATCTGTGAAATGTGGATATTATCTTCCTCACTGAGTTTTTTTTTTAATGATTTAAATGAAACAAAATATGTAAACTGACTTAAAATACAGTAAATATTAGTGTTCTTTCCACATGCACAATGCTCATATTCCTCCCGTCATCCTCCACAGCTTATATTACGATGGGAGAGAGAAGGGCATTGTAGAGTACCATGCAGGTGCATGTGATTGGTATCATGTGAGAGAGACACCCAGCACTCTGTAAAGTGTCACACCAGCCTGGTGACTTAGGAAGAAAAATAAAACTGAGTGGGGACTAATCTCAACCGTCCTCATTTAATGGAACACCTATACCCTACCTCTAGTTCCAGATTATACATGAGTCCCCATGGCTCTATGCATTACTCTGGCCCAGCCCTTCTTACCCTGCATTTTGTGTGTGTGTGTGTGTGTGCGTGTGTGTGTGTGTGTGTACACATCCTTGGTTTCAATGCCTTTCCCTTGTACATTCCTGTGTTCTCCGGTCTACCTTCATAGAGTAGGTAAAACTAAATGGTCATAGAATGAATGAATGGAATGAGTGAGCTGTACTAAGAACTGTCACTTTTGGAAATATCTAATGGAGAAGAGCATTCTAGGAAGAGTGACTTGCAACCAGCTTTCTCTCCCTCATTTAACGTAAATTTAGTAAAATTGTACCTGCCATGCTTTGTTATTTGCTGTGGGCAAATGCTTAAGGGGCCATTGCAATGATAGATTGTTTTTCTTTAGGCTCAGGCCCATGAAGAGGAGCAGGTTAGAGCACATTTCACTAAGATTCCACCAGAATCTTCCCTCCATTGTAAGAGCCATGAGCAGGGTACATCTCTGCTCTTCATTTTACTGATTCTGGACCTGAGGCCCAGAGGGCACCGACCACCAGCTCCCTCTTGCCTAGCCCACAATGCTGGTTGGAATGGTGATGAATAGGAACCAGCTCTTCCAATTCAGCTTAAACAAAATGAAACAAACCATCAAACAAACATTACCATTTGCTTTCTATGAGTCATTATTCTGGCTGTGTTTATTTATGGCCAGAGACCAACTGGTCAGTATTGCTCACTAAAGGCCTCTTAACCACCAGCTGGGGTGCCAGGCGGAGAGACTAACTGAACTGGCTACCATAAAAATCACACTGTTTCTGTCACTGACCCAACATTTATTTCAGATACAGGATAACAGCTTTTATGTGATCATAAGTTTGCAGGAACAAGAAGTTAGAAAAATGCAACTGTTGCAGGCATAAACCGGTTTACCCCAAAGTTAATGAGGCTTAAGCTTCTGGGCTTCTCACTTGTGTACAGACCCCACTCATGCAAGGTCTTGGAAGGGTCTTAGCAATGAGTTCACAATATCATATGCTTTGCAACATTTCCAAAAGTTAGATATTTTTGTATTATTTTCCTTGAGAAAGGATCTCTGCTCCTTCCTCCACCCTGATTATATGAGCTTCAGGCTTCAGAAAAATCTAGATTTGACCCTGGTTATGGGTATTTTTTTCAAATTCTGATTGCTTAAAGAAAGAACATATAAAAATACTCCTTGGGCCAGAAATGGTTCATTTCCCCCTGATTTCCATGTTCCCCTCCTCTCTTTTAGAAACAGCATCCCGAAAGTTTTAGCTGGGCGGTTCGGCTCAGCTAGAGAGTGTATTTCTTAGCTTCCCTTGCAGTTAGGTGTGGTTATGTGACATATTTGAGCCAATAGGATGTGAGCTAATGTGAGAATGCACAAATTCTGAGCCTTAAAGCCTAAGCTATGTTTCCTAAATGTCCCTCTTCCTCCTTCCCACAGGCTGGAAAATGGCGATAACTTGAAGCCACAGGTGCAGGAGGATAAGACTGTTCTCCCTGTCCTGGCCTGCTCACTCCAGACACAGGTATGAAAGAAATTAAGTCACTTAACTTTTGAGTCTATTAGTTATGGCAGTTTAGACTGTACCCTAATGAATTCACTTCCTCCTTCTTCCTGTCAAAGGAAATAAACAAAACCGAAATCCAACCCAGTAAGAATTTATCTCCGTAATTACTCCTGAGCCTATGAACTACAAGTGAGTTTGTTTAAGATAGGCAAAGCTCTAGAAGTGTCCTTATGGATAGATCCTCTCAAGTTCTGTTGTCCTTACATTGCACAGAGCACTGGGAGAGCAGGTAAGGGATGAGGATTCTGTCATTTATAGGTACAGAGCAGGCCCTCTGGCTCTCTGGGTCTTTTTATCCTTGACTGTGTGTATTGTGAATAATTGTTATTTCAACAGGGTCTTGGGAAGGTCAAATGAATCCATATATGAGACAGAACTTAAATTTTGTATTTATCATTTTACTTTATTATTGAAATGTCTAACAAACTTAATAATGACACAAACCTGCTAGTTTGTTGTAAAGATTAATCTATTCAGTGTTTAGCACCATCCCTGCACCTTGTAAGCATATAAGTGGTGATTTACGGTTAGAAATGATAGCTTTTGCTGTTTATAATAATTTGCTATTAATAATAATAATGTATATCAAGTACTTTAAAACTATAAAACTCTGCACAAATGCTTATTGTTGTTGAGCTTATTCTGCAAAAATATAAGCACTTATTATTGTCAGATATGATGCAATAAAAGTAACTTAGGCAATATTTACAAGATATAAGTCTAGAGTGTAGTGGACATGAGAGAGGATGGCTGTGCAGCTCATAGTACCCTTAGTGACCCTGTCTAGGGTTTATTCCCTAGCTCCTGACCATATCTGTTTGGTTCAAGGATAGAGATTTTAGACCCGAGCTGGGCCAATCAGATTCCCTATCTTGAGAGACTGAAGATGGGTGGAACTGAGTCTGGGGCTCTGAGGGGAAGGTCACTGGTACTGCCTGAGTTTCTGCTCTTCTCAGCCTCCTCTCCATGAGCTGTATCCTTCCCATAACCTGCTTCTTGCATCAGCCAGAGTCAGTTTCTCTGGCTTGTACCCAAAGAAACTCGACTGATAGCTACAGGAAAACAGTGTTTGCTCTTCTCAAGTGGTTGCCTTACATGCCTTTAAGATTCGTATAGAGGACAAGAAGAATAAGAGCTTATTGAAAAGGCTGAACAAAACTGGGGAAACAATATAAAACCAAACATTTTTGAAAATTTTATCCAGCTTTCTTCTAATTATTGATTTGGCAGGTATAATGAAAAATATGAAAACCAATTAGAAATGTTTTTCTTTCTTTTTTTTTTTTTTTTTCTTTTCTTTTTTTTTGAGACGGAGTCTTGCTCTGCCACCCAGGCTGGAGTGCAGTGGCCGGATCTCAGCTCACTGCAAGCTCCGCCTCCCAGGTTTACGCCATTCTCCTGCCTCAGCCTCCCGAGTAGCTGGGACTACAGGCGCCCGCCTCGTCGCCCGGCTAGTTTTTTGTATTTTTAAGTAGAGACAGGGTTTCACCGTATTAGCCAGGATGGTCTCGATCTCCTGACCTCGTGATCCGCCCGTCTCGGCCTCCCAAAGTGCTGGGATTACAGGCTTGAGCCACCGCGCCCGGCCTAGAAATGTTTTTCTTATCAAATTGTAAAACTATATGAGATTAAACAGAATCAAATTAAGGCTAAATTAATGCATTTTGTGTAGAGAAAATAAATAAATGATTAAATGTTTCATGGTACCTTTAATTAAGACCACGATGCAGGAGAACCTTGACCCAATTGTAGCAATGTGTGAGCCACCAGAGCCTCACTCTAGCACTCTTCCAAGAGAGAGGAGTTTGGTGAGCTACAGGCCTGTCCTGCCCTCCAAGGAGTGCTTTATCGCTAATGTACCAAATGCGCTAATTATAGTGCCGTTTTCTCTTTAAGGCAGTTCTTCAGCACAACCTCTTGAGAATAGTCTATCTCTGCCGCTTGTAAAACTGCTATGAAGTGGGTTTTGAAACATAAACAATTACATGGATAATATATGTGGGAATAGACTATTGTAAAAATAAAAATTATATTTACCTTCAATGGCATAAAATGGAATGTTTCCTTTGCCCTGGTCACACTTTATTTGTCCCCTCTATTTTATAGGGATTTTTTTTTCTTAAATAAATCTTTCCCAAGCATAATAAAAACCTCATTGATCCTTTCTTTGGGGACGTTCATAACCAGATCTTTGATGAAATGCCCCATAATGGTTCTAAATGAGGTGTATTGAACTGCTTTGTCAATTCATTGCAGGGACAGTGGCATTGCCAATATTCAGCACGAGGTAAACAGAGCTTATAAGAAGTACTACACAAGGAGTATAATGTTTGCCTTTTAAAGCCACTGTTTTATATTTTAGATCTTTTAAATATAGTTTGAAAATGTTCAACACTATTAGATAATGAAACTAAAAATGCCACTCAGTGGAAAGCCCCTCTAACAAGGCTTGGCTTTCTGTGATGGGTATTGCCAGACGTTCCTTTTGCTTCTCTACCTTTCACAGCTCCCCAGACAACATTCATCCCTTCATCCATTCACTCAGCCACCCATCCAATCATTTCTTCATTCAACTATTGTTTATTAAATGCTTGCCGTGAGCCACGAGGGGAACATATTTTAACTCAGCTTTGAAAATATCTTTGTTTCCAAAAAGTGTGTCTCTCCAGGTGCACTGCCCATGTGTATTTCTTACACTCACTGGTCTCCCCTGTGTTACTGGGAAGACACTTTAGCCCTCATTAAATGAATAAATCCCTGCTGCTGGTCATAGGGAGGACACCACAAATGCAGCTTCTCAAGAAGCAGTTCCATCTTGAACCGATGCTTGCAGTCGAGAGGCCTTCCTGAGTTTTAGTGTGGGCTCACATCTGAAACTCCATTTTGTTTTCTTCCTTGCCATGTCTCTGATTAGTAGTTACGGGCACCTCTACTGTTGCATTTTTACCTGCTAGCCGGGGCCTCCCGAAGTGACTTGCATGTTTGCAAAGCCCCACGGCTCGTTTCTTCAAGTTGGGTCATCCTAAACACATCCTCTAAATTTGATAAAAATCTCTGTTCTGGTATGATGTGGTGACAAAATGATAGAAACTTAACTTTAGATTTGTGGAACAAAGATAAAGCATGGTAGTATGCTACGGAGAATTCCTGCAGGTTCAAAATGAGTTCAAGTGTGTGACAACAAGGCTCTCTCCCTTTTGATGTAGATTCAGGAATTTGGATGCCGTGAATTTCAATAACATCAGCTTTGGTTTCAAGTGCCTGTTTCAGGCTCCTCCCCAACTTTCCACCATCTGGAATGTGAGTGGCTAATGGAAGAGGCTGTGAATACTGAATCATTTTGTCTTCTGCTTGTCTGTCCCCGCAGTGGGGTTTGTTCACATGAAAGCTACGTTCTGCAGGAAAGACATCCTGCACTGAGGAGAAAAATGGCATTTCTTGTCAACTTTGACTTTTTCACACACTTTCCCCAAATTTTACTATGAGAGACTGTGATAACTTTTTTTAAAAGTCAGAATCTGAAGGAAAAGCTGCTTTCCAGCTAGCTACAGGGGCATTTCTTGAGATGTAAAGTTGTGATTACATGTGAAAAAGTCTGATCATACTATGAATTATTAATTAATATTGACGTCCTATCAAGCAGGCAGTGCATTTATAGTTAGATATAAGTTAGAGCAAGTCAGCCATCCTAATTGGCACTCTGGAGGGAAGGAGACTCAGACAATCCCTGCAGAAACCCCTTCTGCACTAGGGATATGGAGTCTATTTACCTACCAGACAGTATTAATTCTTGTGAAGGTCTGGACAGCTTGTTGTTCCAGTGCCAGCTTTCACAAATTGCAGTATAAAGGAGGACCAGTTATTTATTGTTGGGTAACTAACCACTCAAGAGATAGTGGTATGAAACAACCATTAATTTCTTGATTTTGTAATTTGTGCTGGGTTCACATGGTTCTTCTGCTTATCTTGCCTCCTGGAGTCACCTATGAGGCAATTGGTTGGTGGGTTGCTTGGAGGCTGGCTGGTGCGGACCGTCTCATTCATATGTGAGTGAATTGCTGGAACGGCTTGCTGTCTGGGCCTCTCTACCTGGTCTCGTTCTCAAGGAAGCTAGCTTGGGCTTTCCTATATGGTGATAGTGGTGTTTCAAAAGAATGAGAGTGGAAGCTGCAAGATCTCTTAAGACCTGGGCTTGGAAGCCTCACAACAACAATTCTGTTGGTCAAAGTAAGTCACAAGCCCAGCCCTGATTCAAGGAGTAGGAAAATGGATTCCATCGCTTAATGAAAAGAGCTGCAAATAATTCATGGCCCTGCTTCATCTATGCAGGTAGGAGGAGTCAGTGTTAGAGCCATTGGCCCCTATAAACGTGGGCTGCTGGGATGTTTGCTTAATGTCAGGTGAAAATTCACTTTGGGAAAGGAGTTGTAAAGTGAGCCCAGGTTATGGTCTTTCTACTGTCAGATCAACCCTTCACAATAAGCTCCTGCACTCTTGCCAGATGATTTTTCTTAGATTCAAGTCTGATTATATCACTCTCAAGCTTATACCTTAGTGGTTTCCTTTCTCCTGGAGTCTACAATTCTCATTCTTTTTTTTTTTTTTTTTTTTGAGAGGAAGTTTCACTCTTATTGCCCAGGCTGGAGTGCAGTGGCACAATCTCGGCTCACTGCAACCTCCACCTCCTGGGTTCAAGTGGTTCTCCTGTCTTAGCCTCCCAAGCAGCTAGGATTACAGTCATGCACCACCATGCCAGGCTACTTTTTTTGTATTTTTAGTAGAGATGGGGTTTCACCATGTTGGCCAGGCTGACCTAAGGTGATCCGCCTGCCTCGGCCTCCCAAAGTGCTGGGATTACAGGCGTAAGCCACTGTGATCAGCCTACAATTCTCATTCTTTAGCATAGCCACTCACAATCTGGCTCTCATCCACCTTTGAGTCATCTCTCATGATTTCCTCATGAGTAAGCTTTGATCCTTGCAGTATCTAATTGCCCCATGTGCTTGTATGCTTTGGTGCAGTTCCTGATGCCTAGAACCTCCCCTCTAGGTTTCTTAAGGGTCAGGTGGCTTGCAAAGCTTTCTGTGAGACAGCCTCAGCTAAGTTAGGCTCCCTCCCTGCGCTCCCCTCTGGTGTCCACAGCATCCTGTGTGTGAAGGCTGGTCTCCATGACCTCCCTTCCACCAGACTGCAAGTTCCTTGAAGGCAAGAACTATGCCTTATTTCTCTCTGTTGCTCCTAGCCCGGTGTTGGGCACATAAAGGGAGCTTGAAATATGTCAGCAAACATATGAATTATATAGTAAAATCTCTTTGGGATTTATTTCTTACCATTTTTGATAAAAAGACCCCAACTGTCCTTTGGGCTCCCCAGGACGTACAAATATGAAGACACATCATGGATCACAGTCTCCAGGCTTGTTTGTGGGTCATGAGAGATCCTGGCATTTCTTACCACTTCCAAGGCTCTACCTGGCCCCTAGTCCCAGCACCAAGGCTCTGGATTCTTTCTTTTTCTTTCTGTATTTTACAATTATGCCATCACATAATCCTTATCAGTGAAAAGTTCTGTTTGGGTGTAAAAGAAAGCATCAAGAAATGGCAAAAAAAAAAAAAAAAAAAAAAGCAACGTTAAAATCTTGGCTGAGTACAGTGACTCATGCCTGTAATCTCAGCACTTTGGAGGCCGAGGCGGGCAGATCATATATCAGGAGTTCAAGACCAGCCTGGCTAACATGGTGAAACCCTGTCTCTATTGAAAATACAAAAATTAGCTGGGCATGGTAGCAGGCACCTGTAATCCCAGCTACTCGAGAGGCTGAGGCAGGAGAATCACTTGAACCCAGGAGATGGTGGTTGCAGTGAGCCAAGATCGCACCACTGCACTCCAGCCTGGGTGACAGAGCAAGATCTTTAAAAAAAAAAAAAAAAAGAAATCTTCAAGTTGCCTATGGAGTCCATGAGAATCCCAGGAAGATGGCACATAAGTGCTACTTCCCAGCCATGCATGTGACCACTGGAAAAATGCTACACCTGGACTGACATGGTGTCATTCATCAGGTGTCATGCAGTGGTCCAAAATGGCCCTTACACATCTAAAGTGGACTGAGGAAAATCACTCTCCATCCACCTCAGGCCATGACTGCCCTGATCATTCACTGAGGCCACCTGGGCCTTGTCACAGCCACTGGCAGCAAAGGCAGCTCATTGTGCTCTTTCACAATTCAACAGCTGCTCCAGGAGAAGGTGTGGCAAGGAGGAGTCAGGTCAGAGGAAGTGAGAAGGAAATGAGAAGAGGTGATGGCATGGGGGTGAGAGATGGAGCAAGGAGAGGGAAGGAGGAGGTCAGGCCTGCTTTCCCCTTTTGTTGCCCTGAGCGTGGCCAATCTGAGTTTCTCCTCTGTGATTTCTTTATCGTCTGGGCTGTCACGGGTAGAGTCTCCAGTTTTCTCTTGCACACATTATAAAGTATTGGGGACAGAGGAGTATTGAACTTGAAGCTCTGTAAACCTTGCAAATTTCAGTCCATAACTGATTTTCTAATAGTGCTGTTAATCTTTTTTCCTTTCAAAACCCTCAATCAATGTTGATTACCAAAGGCTTCTGTGTCTCTCCAAAAATAGTTGAACTTGCTTTTTGGGGGAATGTTTGAATAAATATTTGCTCTTATATGATACTATACACTGACTAAGTCCTTAAAAAACTGGGTTAAAATGAAACCGAAGGGAAGAATCATAACCTTTTACCCTATGCTAGGCACCATGCTAAGTTTTTGTATGCCTTATTTCATTTATCCTCACTTCAACTCTGTGAGGTAGCATCTACTGGTATTATCTCCTGATGGGGAAATGGAGATTAGTGTGATTGAGTTGGTTTAGTAAGGTCACACAGATGATGATGGAATGAGCTGGAAATATCCTATTTCTGTGTAACCCAGTGCTCCCAACCACTTCCCTAAATGAATACAGGTCAATATACATGTGTACGTGTATCAGTCCTCCTCACCCTGTCCCAATTTTTATTGAACAGGTACTATGTGCCAAGGACTGGACTAGATACCTTCCAAAGGTTTCCACATTTCATTAAAATAGCCACTCACTAGCTGAGTTTGTATACAACTAATACCCCTTCCCTACTAAGAGATAATGTAACATGTTGGTTTAATACTTGGACTTTGGTTTCAGACAGCCTGGGTTCAAATCTTGACTTGTTTATGTGCTGTTTATTGCATATTCTGGCAAGTTATGTAATTTCTCTATGCCTCAATTACCTCTCTGTGACAACACATAGAGTAGTAATCACCTTATGAGGTTTAAAGGACTTAAAATTTCAAGAATGCCTAGAACAGTGAGAGACACCACCTAAGTTCTATAGGAGTTTGATTAATAAGTGAATTGGCTTTTAAAACATGGCTGAGGCTGCAAACAGAATAGGGTGAATAGTGAACTCTTGCTAGAGAATAACTCCTACAAGAAAAATATTTAAAAGAAAATGAAAAAAAAAAACCTATCAAATTACAAAATCCATCGCAAGTTTAAAATGAGAATATTACCCACATGTGTCTATGGAGCTGTGAAGTGTGAATGTAATGAGCTAAACTGTCTAAGTTTATTCAAAAAACAAAAGTAATAGGTGTCTTAAAATGTTTAAATAACAATGGCTGGTGATACTGGATCTTGGTTTTGAGAGGAGAACACTGTTGTCCACTTCTGAATTATTTGCTTCCAAGATAATTTAGGATTGTCTAAAACAGGGTTAATTATTTCAGCTAATGAGTGGCTTATTTATTATAATTATTTATGCACTGCCAGGAGAACATGAGGTGCTTTCCACACAGGCTCAAGCTGCCAAGGAACACAGTTGACCCTTGAGAAATTAAATAACTGGAGGCCAGTTTTATACTGATATACACATGCATTATTGATGCAGGCTTTTATGAGACAGTCTAGGAATGTCTTGTGCCCTTTGAGTTGATCGTGAAAATCAGGCAAGCCTATCTTGAAACTTTTGTGGGCACGTATTCAACCTTCTTCGTAATCTATATTTAATTTCCTTGACGGTTGTCTTTCCTCAGATTTTGCTTTTAATCCTTGCTATAAGAACAACTACTCATCAAGATGTCCATTTTCATAAGAGGTGGGAGGAAGGCTTCCTAGAGGGGAGTGTCTGCTTTGAAGGAGGAAGCAGAGGGTTAGAGAAATCAAAATATCAATGATCTGTAAGGTGGGCTGCTGCAGAGCAAAGCTATAAAACCGAGAGAGTTTACTGCAAAAGGGTGCTCCCTGCTGGGGACTCTTTGAACTGCACTGTCATCCGTTCTGAAGGTTTCGTTCAGCTGAGCCCAGAAACCTAATGCAGCTGCTGGAGAGGGGCCTCCGTCCCCCAGCACACAACTCATGGTCCCAGACATCTCTCCCAGATGTTTCTTTATAACCCGTCAAAATGTTTGCTAAATATCATCTGTTAATTTCCCAAACATCCTGGCTCTAGTTCTTTTATGTGTAACCTGATTCAAGATCTTAAAATAGCTGACAGCAAAATAACATATAAAATAAAACACGAAGGTGCATTTGTCCTGAAACATCAACAAAGTCTGCTGTTCAGTAGGATTCCAATCTCAAAGGATATTTCTTCATCACGACGGGCAGACTGGTAAGGTGTTTGGTGATCATCCCTAGTCTTCAGCTTTTTGATCGTGAGATTTTTTAAAATGTCACCATCTGTGGGGAGAGCTATTGGTCTCAACCTCAGTTTGTTGTGGTGGCAGTTACTCTCCTCTCCACCCTCAGCAAGTACCTCACAGCAGGACTTCGGTGCAGTTGTAAAGGAGGTAGCATTGCTGCTGTCAGTCTCTCTTCGTGGATGAGGTCTGGCAGTTTCTCCTCTGAGGCTGGTACCAGGCTCCATTTGATGAAAGAATTCACATTCCTCCTAAGGACTGTTTGGATTGTAAGATGGGATTCCTGGATGGAAAAGTGCTTACTGCAAAAAGAGTTTCTAGTGATGAAATACTTTCATCTGGAGAAATGGAAATGATGGAGCCCACCCATCAAATCACACACTAGGGTTCCTCTACCTCAGTGGATAGAGGATCAGTTGCCATGGCAACCAAACCTTCAGCAGTTGCCCTCCAGACAGTGTAGGCTGGTTCTGGGAGGAGGGCTGACGTCAGGAGGTGGGAGGAAGTGGGGAGGAGGTCCACCCTTGAGGCCAGGCTGCTCAGGTCCTTACCACACCCACGAGTCCCCTGCATAGAGGGAAGTAGGTCCTGCTCCAGGAAGCTGGAAGCATGCAGCTGGGCTGGGAACCTTTTGTGCTAAGGGAGGTCTGTGAAGACAAGCAGTCACTGATTATAGGGTATTTCATCAGAGCAGCTGCAATTGATCAGCTCCTGACTCAGTGCCTCTCAGAAGGTCCACCCTTAGAGACTTCCCAAGCTGCGTGCATCGCACATTATCCGAAAGGCTGTACTACTGTCACAGTTGTTTTAAAGGGAAAGGCAACCTTAAACAAAAATTTTCCCCCGAAAAGCTGTTAGGATAGGTAACTGGTTCTCTGTGTTCCCTAGACCAGCAGCATCATATCACCTGGGAAACTGATGGAAATGTGCCCCATCCCAGACATACTGAGGAAGAAACTTTAGCATAGGGCCCAGAAATCTGTGTTTGCACCAGCTCTCTGGGTTATTCTGACACACACTAATGGTACCGACGAAATAGGTAATAAAGTACATAATTTAGTTAATACAGGAATATATAATGGAAATGAGTAGAGGTGGGTGAAATGGTGACCCAAACCCTCTCTAACTAAGATGAGGCCAAATGTAGGTTCTTCATGCACAGAACCTATTGGTTTCCTCTTCTTCTGGAACCTAGCCCATCTTTAGTGTCCTGTTGAGTCTGGGCAGATAGGAGTACTGTCCCCATCTTTGACATCATTCTTTTTTTTTTTTTTTTTTTTTTTTTTGAGACGGAGTCTTGCTCTGCCTCCCAGGCTGGAGTGCAGTGGCTGGCTCTCAGCTCACTGCAAGCTCCGCCTCCCGGGTTCACGCCATTCTCCTGTCTCAGCCTCCCGAGTAGCTGGGACTACAGGCGCCCGCCTCGTCGCCCGGCTAGTTTTTTTTTGTATTTTTTAGTAGAGACGGGGTTTCACCGTATTAGCCAGGATGGTCTCGATCTCCTGACCTCGTGATCCGCCCGTCTCGGCCTCCCAAAGTGCTGGGATTACAGGCTTGAGCCACCGCGCCCGGCCGACATCATTCTTGTGGAAGACAACAGTGTATTCAATGATGACCAGCTTTTTAGTGGAGTTTCCAATAGTCCATTGCAGGGAAACACAGGGACTGCCAAATTGCTAGAGGGCTTTCTAAAGCCCTTCACAAGGTATTTCAAACCAGCCACACAAAGGAAAACTTTGACTTCAGTAACTGTGATAGGCTTCAGAAGATAGTTGTGGGATGAGTGATCACAATGAACTATTGTTAGGGAGGTTAACAATTTTTTCACAGGGCACTGTAGGGTTTAGAAGGTTGTTTTGATTCTTATCTTTTTAGTCATTTGAAAAGTGCTTGGCCCAGGTCACTCTTAAAAAGGAGAACTTGAGTAATAGCTGCCCTTGATGGAGGGCTTACTATCTACTAAACATGTGCAACAATCCAACTTCTCACTCAGTTCTCACCACATCCCTATAAAGTAGGTGCTTTTAATTTCCCCTATTGAGCAGTGAAAGAAAATCAGCCAAATGAAAAGTAACTTGCCCAGATTCCCAAAGCAAATAAGGGGCCACTCCAGGATTAGAATCCTGAGTGGTCTGACTCCAGAGACCATGGAGTTAACCACAACTTCCTTGAAGCCCTAGACCCAGGGCCACCTCCTTCCCAGATCTCTGTAGAGACCACCTCTTCCTCTGTATACCACTCCTAATATTGTCACTGATAATTTGCAGAATTTTACATTGGTGATCTCATTTTATATTCACAACAGTCCTATAAAGTATACAGTGGTATCAAGGTTCCTATCGTTACAGATGAGGAAACTGAGGTCCCAACTAGCCCAACAGTCTGTCTGAAATGACAGTTTGTACGAGGCTGAACCAAGGTTCAGACTTGGAAGCACATTCACTTTTAATACACTCCATTCTGCCACTTAGCTCATCATGGCTTGCATCCAAATTATGTTTAAAGCTGTGGTTATCAGCTATTGATGGCAGACTTTCTGAGTTAGTAACCACTTTTTTCTTTTAAATATTCAGGAGATGAGGACTTAGAACTTTTAAAACTGTTACTTATTTTTGTATTACAAAAGTGGTCCATGTTTATAATAACATGTCAAACAATTTCAGAAGCCTGTTAACCTTTTTATATTCCCCATAGGACCCAATATATTGCCCTGGCATAAAGTAGCCTTTTAGTAAATAAAATGGATGTAATTAAATATTGAATTGTTTTTTTCATATAGGCACTGAGTTCCCAAGTGCTCATTGAACACCAAAAACTGTTCTGGGGGGTCGTGGGGATGCAGCTGTGTCCTCTGTCTTCCTGGAGAACAGGTAATTCAGGGGACATGAATGGGGCAAAGGGGGAAGGGCAGGCCCTGGAGGAGATGGCACTACATAACCAGATTCTGAGATTTCCATAAAGGCTTCCCACACCTGAGATCCATGTCTGAATTCTGCTCGCTTACCCCATGTTATTAATTTAATCTGTAACTGAATCCTCCCATTCACTCATTATCCAACAAATATTTATTGAACACCTACTTCAAGCTAGCTTCTGTGTTTGGCCCTAGAGGATTTTGTTGTTATTGAATAACAGCTTTATTGACATACAATTAATATACCATACAATTCACCCATATAAAGTGTACAATTCGATGGCTTTTAATATATTCACAGAATTGTGAGCCCATCACAACAATCAATTTTAAAATATGTTCATCACCCCAACGAGAAATTCCACAGCCATTCCCCATTTACCCTCAAGTCCCTCTGTGCTAGACATCTATTAATCTTTCTGCCTTCTTTCTCAATGGATTTGTCTATTCTGGATATTTCATGTAAATGAACTCACATAAAATGTGATCTTTGGTGACTGGCTTCTTTTGGCATGTGTTTTCAGATTCATCAGTGTTGTAGCATGTATTGATACTGCATTTCTTTTCATTACTGGCTAATATTCCATTGTAAATACCATTTTAAATTTATTCATCAATTAATAGGTATTTGGGTTGTTTCTGCTTTGTAGCAATTATGAATAATACTCCCATGAACATTCAGGTACAAGTTTTGGTGCGGAAATATGTTTTCATTTCTGTTTCTTACTTAGGAGTAGAATTGTTGAGTCAAACCCCCACAGGGTTATTGTAGGAAAGCTACCTGGGGGATATCAAGTCAACTAGCCAGAAATTCCTCTCTTAGGTAAGAAATAGAAATGTTTAACCTTTGGAGAAACTGCCAGATTATTTTTCAAAACAGCTGCACCATTTTACATTCCCACCAGCAGTGTATGAGGATTCCAATTTCATCACATCCTGACCAACATGTGTTATTATCTGTCTTTTCAATTATAGCCATCCTAGTGAGTGTGAAGTTGTATCTCCTTGTGGTTTTGATTTCCTGGGTAACCTGGAGAGTTTTGAGCACTGTGGTAACACAGTTTGGCTTAGTTTTAAAAGGATCTGTTTGGCTAACAATGAACTGTAGGGGTAAGAAGTGGTGGGGTGGGGTAGGGGGGCTTGGCGGAACTAGTTAGGAGGCTGCTGCAGTCATCCAGGTGAGAGAGGCAGGAGAAGTGGTGAGGAGTGATGGAATCCTGGAATCTGAAGAGCTCTCAAGACGTGAGGGATTTCTATGTTCTTTATAAGATTGGAAAGACAAAGATTCCATTGTTGTCCCTGGAAATCAAAGTAATGCGTGAACCTCAGATTTTGTACTGAGCAAATGCAGTAAGAAGAGTGGTGAGCCTAAGAGCTCCTATATGATGGGATCTGTATCTGGATCAAATGCTTGATAGCATAGGGAGGGACAGTGGTGTTAAGCCTGGCCATGGGGTCTGCCAGAGAGCTTGCACTTGAGACCTGGTTCCTGTACTAATGAGTATGGATGACTTTGGGCACCCCATTTAAGACCTCTCTGCCCCAATTCTTATCTGAAAAAGGGAAATAATTCCTGATTCTTCCAGAGTTGCTGTGGGAGAAATATTACTTTTAATGGAAAAAACTGCAAATACTTTTGTACCAACCTAATGTTTGGGGGGATTCAAAGCATTACAGTGATTTTCTCAGAGCTTGAGAAAGATCAGGTTTGAGAAAGATCAAGTCTGAGAGGAAGTCAGTGGAAAAGAAGAGCTCTAAAATGTTTGGTTTAGAATCACCTTTGAGATCCAGCTGCCATTCATATATTTCTGCTCTCAAGTACTTCCTTTTTCTTTGATCTCCTGGAAAATACAAACATTTTAGATGTGAAAATCTAAAATTACTTTTTTTTTTTTTTTGCCTTCCTGGGTCATATGACAGTCACATGACTTGATTTAAATAAATTGGCTGGAGGTGTGTATCAATGGATTTAGGAACTGTAACCATCAATAGCTTCAGTCTAACCTTGTACAATGTCACTCAGACACTGTCAAATCTCTGTAAGATCTAGTTGATCAATCAAATTAAGAAGGACACATGAGAGGCAAGGCAAGTTGCCATTCTTTGTTGATAGAGTGCGCCCTTTACTGAGTGCCCTTTGTTGTCTGAAGAAGCCAAAGACACACATGCTTCCTGGGCAGAGCAGAGGAACAAGATCTTACCTATCATATTCACATTTCAATGGAGCATACCTCTGGATACAATATCCATTGAGCTCGTAATAGCAATTTTTAAAATGTCTAAAACATAGATTATTCACTTTTTCAGCTGAATGCTTTATTGCTTTACCTTTGGTTTCGGTTTCTAATTTGAAAAATAAAATGCATAAATCAATAAGGTTATATACTTGATTTATTCGACAACATAAAAATATGTGAACATATATATCATTTTACAGTTACAAAACTAATAGTAATAGTACATATAAGTAGTGGCATATACCTACTCAGTTCACAGAGGAGTGAAAAGTATAAACCTTCTGCATTCTTGATATGATTACCGAGTCTTGAAGTGTGAGTTCAACAATTATCTTAGTCTTATGAGGTAAGAAAATTTAAGCCCTGCTAACTCCAGATTATCCCTATTTCTTGATTATTTTGAGTTGGAGATAGAATGAAGAAGAAAAAGACTGATTTGTCCTTTCCTTCAGGAACCTCTCCTTGGGCACTCAGTATTCTTTTAGGTCCAGAGACGGCTTAGCTGGTGTAGAAGTAGCTATTCACCAAACCCATTCCTTTTTGTTTTCGGACATGTAAAGAATGTACATTTCCTAGCCTACTTTTCAATTATATATGTTCATGGGACTAAGTTTTGGCCAACTACATGTGAATGGAGCAATGCTTTTCCATTACCCATTTTTATAACCATTATTCAATTTTTAAAAAGCAACCTCAAAATAGAAAACTCCCATAATGTGTTAAAGGGATCTTAATAACTGGTAACTGTTATTTTGGTCATTCCATATGTTTTGGTATCCAAAGGTCTTGGCAAGAACTTGCTTTAGAATAGCATGTTATTTACTCACTTAAGAGCAATTCTGGCCAGTGAAGTTTACTAAGATGCAGATTCCAAAGACAAGAAGATAGGAAATTATTTCACTCCATTGGAATTTATTCTCTGTTGCCAGAAGAACCTTGATTCCAGAATTATTCTTTGGTTGACTTTGGATGTAGCAGCTGAAAACCCTGAGAGTCTCCAAGGAGTTCCAAGCTTTCACCGTGACTGCTGGGCGAGAGTGATGCTCCTTCAGTGTTGGTGAACACTTAAGTCTTTTCCTCATCTCCTTCCTGATGTTTGGGGCCTTCTCCATGGGCAGGAACTTGGGCCAGGGTCTCGGAAGAGCCTCTCCTCTCTCACAATCTCACGCAAGCTGATTAATGAAAACAAACTTTTTTTTTTTTTTTTTTTTTTTACTTATTTGACTTCCTTTATAAACGTTTCCGACCAGGTTTTATGCCTGGTAATGAAATTATGCTTATTTTTAAACTTCTAAAAATGTTTCCGTCATCCTTGAGTTGGCTGGAATTTCAATTTATTCAGGCATGGATTATTCAAAAAGAAGCTTGCTGTATTTGGCAAATGGTAAGAACAAGGACATTAAACTATTAGCACTTTTAAGTACCATTGAGCAATACTTTTATTCCCTAAATGTAAAGCTTTGCATGAGAACGTGTCTAATAATTAGTTGGTAGACCAGATCACTTGGGAGTCTCTTCTGGTCTCCTAAGTAAATAGTATTTCTTGTGTTGTAATTATTTATTTTCCCAGGAGGCCAGAAAGGCTGTAATCTTAACAACAGTTTTATCTGTTTCCTCTCTCTATAACGATTTACTGCGTATACCTAAGAGACTGGGAAACCTCTTTGGGTTTCCCTAATCCAGACTTCCAAAAGATATTTCTCTTTTAAAGAACCCAGGTGTTAAGCCAAATCCCCTGTTTATAGAATGTTAAAGTTATAACACAAGTCAATAAAAGCCTGGAAGTGCTGTTACTGCTGACATTGCACCCCTAACACACACCATTGTGCCTTTTATTTCTCTTTCACAATAGTGTGGAGTTAAGGAGGGAGTGTAAAACTTAACTTTGAATTTCCTGGCTTTTGTTGGTTTGTTGAGCAATCCTAATGCTATTGAATTTTTTTTCCCCTTGCTGGGTGGTTGTTTTTCTGGTGTGCAGTTGTGCATTGTATTTTTCTAAGAATTACAATGGTTTAGACACGTCATATTGGTGTGAATGTAAACCAGAGGTTAACCTTTGGCATGGTAAGGAGAATAGAGGAATATATGTAAAATGTGTGAATTCATTTGAACCTGACAGTGATTTTCAGTAGGAGAGAGAGTTTTATATACATAGTTCATTGGGCAGCTCTCTCTTCTTTTATCCCGTGGGTTGGATCTGCTCATGGAGTTGCTATTATTACATCAAGGCAAGAGCCCAGATGAAAGGGAGCACATTCTGCCAATCAGCATGGTACTTCCAAACTTAGAGATCTCACATTTATTCTTTAGGGAGAGTACACACTGTTTCTAGTGGATTTACTGCAGAAAACTGGCTCTGAGCTTGTTCCTATGGCAAAATTAAGAGGTCTCTTTGGTTGCCTTTTTCTCTTATTTCTTTTAGTAATTAACAAGAGTTTATACTGTTTATTTTTCTCAGTGCAAAAGCTATACATGTTCATAGTAGGAAAATTGTTAAAAATAAGCAGAAAGAGGAAGAAAAAAAGAATAACTTATCAACCACTGCTAATATCTCAGCTTATATCTTTGTAGGTATTTTTATCATGTAAACTAATTTTTTAAAAAAAGGAATCATACCATACATAGTGCTTTGTACCTACTGTTTATTAAACCATAGTGTCAAATAGAATTGCACAGCAATAATGTTCATCTCATTTTGAGTGTTAATTATAAAGGCAATACATATGTATAGTTTTACAAAAAGAAAACATCAGGTGATTTATGCTAAAAGTTTCTAACTGTACTTTTCATATATACACACTTTTTAATTTATATAATATTTTTTGGTTAGATGAATTATAATTTATGAGTACTCACCTTTCTTTTCTCTTTCCACTGGGCTGCAAGCTGTGTGGCAGCATATCGGGTTTTATTGCCATTGCATCCCCAGCACCTGCATAGTGACTGGTACATAACAAGCTCTCAGTAAATAACTAATAAATTAATAAATAAACTTTTAGATTCTTTTCATTTTTTCTCCATTATAAACACTCTTTAACATATAACTTTGGGCATGTGTATTTTGTAGATTGTGTATAGTTCTAGAAATAGGATTTTGAGCCATGAGCATGTGTGTGGGAAGCCATACTGCTTGAATTTGTATCCTGGTTCTACTACTTACAAACTGTAGTGTGCTGAGGCTGGCACATGAAAGCCAATTATGCACGTCTCTTCCCAACTCTGAATTCAGTGACCTCACGTTGGTAGCCTGAAGTCAATTGTGGTGGAAGTATTTAAACCACAGAAATTGGCAGGGCTTTTCATTTCCACTTTTCTTTCTTTCCTTTTTCACTTTTCTTTCTTTATTTTTATTTTTATTTTTTATTTTTTTCCCGAGAGAGCTAGTTTACTACTTACCATTGCTAAGACCCTAGGAAAGTTACATCACCTCTCCAGAGCTTAGTTTTCATATGTATAAAATGGGGACAATTAAAATCTGACTTCATAGTCAGGGCGGCTGCACTGCACAGCTATGGGAGGCATCATTCACATGGAAGTCTATGTGAAATGTGCCTTCTGGAATTGTGGAGTGTGCAGTGTTGCACAGAGGGTGGCTGTGAGGATGAAATGTTTAATATATGTAACTATATAAGCACTTAGCCTGAGCACACACTAAGCACTCAATCAATGCAAGCAATCATTATGTTACGTTATTATAAATGTATATATTATCTTAGGAGTTTCCAAATATTCTCCAAAAATACCAATTTATATTCTCACTACTAGTTTCCTTACTCTCTTGACGTAAGTGACTATTATTGGTCTTTTTCTTAGTCTAATTGCTGCAACATATCTAATTATGGCATTCATTTGGTTTTCATTGATTATTAGGAAATGCAGGCATCTTTTCATTTGATTATTGGCCACTGGATTTCTATGGATTATCTGTTTATGCTCCTTGCATATTTTCCTATTAGCAGCCTCTTTTCTTCTCCTATTTCTCCTTCTTAAATCAATCTGTAGGAGTTCTTTGTGTATCTTTCTAAATATATGTGTTGCAAGCATTTTCCTCACTTTGTCTCTTGACTTTGTTTATCCTGTTTTGTTTTTGTGTTTGTTTCTAAACCAAAAATATTTTAAATTAGTATGTAGTAAAAATCATTTCTGTTTTCTGGGTTTTGTATTATGCTTAGAAAGTTACTTTAAAATTATATATATATAATCTCAAAAATAATTATGGCAGAGTATTTTGTGTTTGGACAGACATCTGGGTTATTTTCATATCTATCCATCCTTTACCTATTTTTAAATTTGCTATTATAATTATGATAGTTAAATATGTATAAGCATATATGACAATTGTAAATGCACATAATTGTAAGTAGCTATTTTGTTATTATAAACAGTTCAGGTTCAATATCCTTGTGAGAACATTTTTGCACACATCTTCAATTATTCAACTAGAATAGTGCAAAATTGTCTCCCAGAAAGATCTTTTTCACTGTATTTTTACCCTCACTATCAGCATATGTATTGAGAAAATAAGAAATCTGTGAAGCAAAATATTGTTCACATTGAGAGTTTGGGATGCAGTTTGTAGTATTTTTCTCTTTTAGGTAAGAAGATGTCTCAGTGTCTTTCCAATTACGATTTTGTGACATCTTCACCACATAAATTATCCAAACACAAAGACTGAAATGCATTGCTAAGCTCCTTATCAGATTTGGGAAAACAGCAACAACGGGAAAGACAGTTTGAGCTGCTGCATAATGCTCATTATGGAGTCTTGAAAACAGACATTGCACAAATGCAAAGAGAGGCTAAGCAAATAAAGATTAAGGTGATGTGCCTGTGTGAGAGCCAAGTCCACAAAACCCAGGATGTGAGTTAGAGACAATAAGGATGTGAATCCTGAGCTGTTCGGGAACTTCAGGTTCCTGGATGGATGGTGGGGAGTGCAAATGTGTGGTCTGAAGGCATCTAATATATTTCTGGTGTGTGCTGCCACGCTGCAAATTCACCAAAGGGTGTAGGAATGATTTCACACAGCAGTTCACTTGGTGATTTACATGGGTGCAGGCAGTGGGGTCATATGACACTGGTGAGCCAATAGACAGCAGACCTGCTTTGCCACTGACAATCAACCGACACTGAGAGATGTCAGCAGCCAATATGACTGAGAACTGGGAAGGCATAATAACATTTACATTGATGTTTTCAGCTGCAATTGCTACATGCTTTTTCTCTGCTATTGCGAAGATACAATATGTTGATTGTACAATAAATTCCCAAGCCTTCATTCTTTAAAGCTTTCTAAACTAAATTTGATAATTTCACAGCAGTGCTGTGGCTTGCTGTTACTCTAAAATGGAATCAATATCTATGTTATATATATGGTTTTTCAGGGATCATTGTTTCTATTTCTTGAATACCACTGCCATTTAATCAAAAGGCAAAATTCAAAAGGCAAGATGATATTATGCTGAATGTTAAGCAATATTCTGCATACATTAGACATTGATGAATATTTCAAGGAGCACCTCATGACTAATCTTTTGTCACTTTAAGATAAAAGATTTAGTTGTTACACACCCAAACTCCTATACTCAAACCTGAAAAAGGTGATAATTTGGTAAGATTGAATTCTGCTGTGTAGATTGCCTACCATCATGTTCTTCAGAGAGAAAGAGAATAAAGATTAAAAGAGAAAGCAGGAGTTATATTCTAATTGTTATTTATATTTTATACTTATAAAGATGCAACTCTTTCCCAGACTGCAGGGTATTTTTTTAGATAAAGCTGACAAAAACAACCATCACAACTAAAAAATGACAATTGCAGATGTTTAAGGCTGATTGGTTATGGGGTCAGGGAGGTAATTAAGACAACTAGCTATCCGTGATGCTCATTGAGGACTGGCTTGCTAAAATTTCTCTACTGGGAGGGCTGGAATCTATTTGCCTTTTCTTACTGCTCATTCGGACAGCTTGGGGAGACAGTGCAGCATTAACAGAAATGCCAGTCAAGTCCAAAGAGGACAGTGCCTTTGAGCTTGGCTGGGGAGATAACTGTCCACCTTAAGAAGATTGCTCCATTTTTTTTGGACTCCATGTCTTCATCTGTAAATGAAGTTTCAGATAATGAGAAGAAAATTCCACGAATCTCTCCAGCGATACGCACAGGGTAGGTGATCTTCTCTTTCATGCTGGAGGAAATTTGAGAGAGGAGAGTGCCACTGTGTAGGTCAGCTCTGGGTTCTTTCTAGTCCAGAGTAGGGAAGAAACAGGAAAGAGGGCTGGTGTTCAAGGACCTTCAGCCACGAGAAGGGCTGTGTACCATGTAGCCCCTGGGGAGGCAAGAAAAGGCTCACCATTTTCTGAAAATTGCTAGACTGCAGGATCCACGTGAGTGTGACTATTGCACACTCTGTGGACCTTATCCACAGAGCCTCACACGGTGCCTGACATGCAGTAGGCTCCAGATACAGATTTATTGTAAAGTGAATAGTCCTTTACAAGCTAAGCTGCAGGGTCCCTTCTATTTGCATTCTAAGAAATAGTCACTTTTATGCCTAATTTTGTATTTGCAGTTTTATAAGAGGGTCTCCCAAATAGTATAAACTTCAAGCCCCACAAAACCTATGTTTGCCTCCCATAGGCATGCAATAAATATTCGTGGATCTAATGAGTAACAAGAAAAAGAAGGAACAAAACCCTAACCCCTCCCCTACCCAAACCAGTGGCAACCGGGAGGATCAAATTCAACCTTGATCAGTCAGAGGCAGCATTCCTAAATTATTCCCAAGCAGCAATAGACAATGATTTACCTCAATTAATTCAGCCAGTTAAAAGCTTAGTTCTTACTTGCCAACCAAAGGCTTGAAGGCAAATGTGTTTAAGCCTCTCTAAAGATCTTCTGAGTGATTACAAGAGGATTGTAAACATCTCTGGAGGCAGGAGATGTAAGTATAGAAGGAGCGTTTGTGCTTGGCATTGTGCTAGGTACTTTCACATACAGTGTTTCGATTTATCGGTCCCATTTTGTGGATGAGAAACTGAAGCACAGAGAGGTAAAATAATTTCCCTTAAAGTTATGCAACTATTAACGGGTAAACTTTGGATATGAGTCCTAAATACTATGTTTGTTTTCCACTCTTCCATGCTATTCTACAGTGACAAAATGGAGGGCCCTTTCTTGTGGGTTGTAAAAATCTAAATAAAAAATAAGAAAAGCACAAAGGAGAACAGTAGGAAACTAAAGTGAATAGGAATTAGTGGACATTGACAGCAATATATTACCTGATTACTTCACGAACTGTGGCATCTTTTATCCTGCTGCTTATTGGAACAAAACCCATATAATTCAAAGTAGACGGAGAAGAATCTCTGCATTTGGGCGATAGGAACTTTAAGAATCCATGAGCTTAGAAAGCAATTTGAAGCAGAGGCTGTAGATGATTCAAAGATCAAATCCGAGGAAACATGTAATCAGAGATATCAAAAAAGTGCTTAGGGCCGGGTGTGTTGGCTCATGCCTGTAATCCCAGCACTTTGGGAGGCCAAGGCGGGCAGGTCACTTGAGGTCAGGAGTTCAAGACCAGCCTGGCCAACGTGGCGAAACCCCATCTCTACTAAAAATACAAAAATTAGCCAGGTGTGGTGGTGCTGGCCTGTAATCCCAGCTACCCTGGGGGCTGAGGCATGAGAACCACTTGAACCTGGAAGGTGGAAGTTGCCGTGAGCCAAGATCACGCCACTGCACTGCAGCCTGGGCGACAAAGTGAGACTCTTGTCTCGAAAAAACAAAAAACAAGAAAATCCCAAAATGTGCTTATACAGAAATGAGAACAAATAACTTCTCGGTAGAATTTTAATGTTTTGTAATTCTGCAGCGCTTTTGGTGATTCATTCCTTATAGTAGGAAGCCCTCAAAGGAGTCAGTTTTTTGGGCACTGCAGTGTGTAAGGCTGTGTTAAGCATTGTGATACATTCAAAAGAAATGCATGGCTGTGATTTCCGCCCGTAAGAGCCAACAGGGCAGTCAGGGAGTCAAAACAGGCCTAGAACACAGGAGATAGAATCATCTGTGATGATAGAAAGTCAATTATGAGGAAGGAATAGGAAATAAGGAAATAAGGCAAAATAGAATACACTGCTCATTTGGTGGATTTCCTGACCTTTTCTCAGTGTCTCACAGTTTAGAATATGGATTTATGTGCATCCTTACAACAGTCTTGTGAAGGAGGCAGGGAAGTATTGTTATTAGGAGACTCAGAGGATGAAGTGATTTGCCCAAGGCCACCCAGCTGGGAGTCAAGCTCACACCCGCTGATTCCGAGGCCAGTGTTCTTACTAGATGATAATTCTTTATAGAGTCACATTTTATTGGGCATCATTTACATGACCTAATGCATTTTAAAACAGTGACAATTTTCCTATTCACTGAGTTGACAGTGAGTATACAAATTTGGTTCAATATTACAAGTGTGAGAGGAGAAATCTATGACTTTGGGTTCAGGCTAAGGATACATTTAGACATATTGTAGGACTTGGCCAGTGGTGTGTTGATTAAATGGCTCTAGAGAAGTGCAGAACCTGCTCTGTAGCATTTACTAATTTCCATAGTGTTGGATACTCCCATCCTAGCTGATTCTAAGCTACCAACCTAGTTTAAGGTCCAGCTCAGGAAATTCCTGAATACCACTGCTGGTAGTAATTTCTTCACTCTGCTACTATTAGTTTTGACACTAAGAAGCATCTTGAGAGAAAATTTTAGACCCAACTTGAAAATCTTGAGTTCAGTTCCAGGATTATGCCTCGCCCTCTTCTTTATCTGTGCCTGTCCATTAGAATACAAATTCATAGTATGTATCTCACTGGTTTCTTAGAAAGTGGTTTGACTTTATCTGCTTGATATATACATGCTGACTACATTATTGATTATTACTTCTTTTTAATTTTTTTTTTTTTGTGTGTGACAGTCTCACTCTGCCACCCAGGGGGAGTGACAGTGGTGCAATCTTGGCTCACTGCAACCTCCGCCTCCCAGGCTCAAGTGATTCCTATGCCTCAGCCTCCCCAGTAGCTGGGATTACAAGTGCAGGCCACCACACCTGGCTAATGTTTATGTTTTTAGTAGAGACGGGGTTTCGCCATGTTAGCCAGGCTGGTCTTGAACTCCTGACCTCAAGTGACCAACCTGCCTTGGCCTCCCAAAGTGCTGGGATTACAGACGTGAGCCACCATACCCAGCGTACTTCTTTTTAATTCTTAAAGAACAATGAACTCCTAATGGATATTAATTCTTTCCAGGACCCATAAGAAAGATGTGGTTTCATTTAAGTATTCTCCTTTTCCTTACACATGAAAACATTTCTATAGGGAACTAATCCATTCAAGATCTCTACTTTTGCTGAATTTTATATATTCTGATGTTAATGAACATCTGATCTTGGGCTTCTGATGCTTTGCCTTGATTCTGTTGATTGCTATTCCTTGCCTTAGCAGCACTGCTTTTCCATGATTATGTCAAAAGATTTGCTTTAATCATGTTGCTCTGAAAACCTGAAGCGCAAAGTATCCATTCAGTTTTATTCTTCCCTGGTGGGCACAACTTCCATTGGATACTAATGAGAGTTACAAATGTGGGTAAAGGAGAAACTAGTGCCTTTGGAGTTGGGCTGGTTATTTAAAGATGTATTGCCATGGCACTTAAGGAAAATGATTTATCTGTTTTGTTTTGTCCTCCTATAAATCAAAAATACACCACAGTGTTAAGCATTTCTCAATATTTATGCTAATATAAATTTGGGCTTACATACTTGACACTAATTCAGGAGGAGCTGTGGTATTAGAATAATGGCTACCTGTGACAGCCACAGTATTATTCAACAAGCACTTTAACTCTTTATTAGGCTACAGATGTTCCTGTAGAAAACAGACACAGTAAATTTCCCTGGCAGACGCAGCTTCTGTGGTAGGTAAATTCAGATCACATTCTTTATCTTTTGCTTGGTTTTGTTTTTGACACTCGGTTAGCAATTGCATTTGTAAATTTCTTACTAAGGAGGCACTGGAATAGAGCAAAGAGTCAGAGGATGAGTCTCATGGGAAATCAGAACCCAGAAAGTTTGACTCTGTGTCTGTAAGTCTTGAATAGTCCATGGATCCAGCAGGCAAACAAATACAATATAAATATTTGTTAAAGGACAGATTTTTGTCTGTTTAAGTTTCTTCCTTTTCTGTCATTGTGTTAGCATCACCAAGATATGACTCTTTCAAGTTCCTTAACCTCTTTGTACTTCAATTTTCTCATAAGAAAACTGGGAATAATAATAGAACTCATATCAAAAGAGTCCTCCATCCATCAGAGTGAGGGTAAGTGAGACAAATGCATATAGGTTGTGCCTGTATATGCACGTGGCAGGCAGGCTCACTACAGGTTACTGGGTGTGATATTTGCCATGGATAGCTGGCATCCTGATAATCTCTGAACTCTGGATTGTATTGGAGAATTTGTGAAAGTCCACTAGACCTCATCAACCACAGGCAATTTTCTGAGATGTTATGTTGGGGCACCCCCCAACTAGTCTGTAGTAGAGGTCCAGAGACTTGCTGGGGTCTACTGCATTGGGGCTATCTTCAGTGCCTCTTCAGTCTATGAATTGGGCCAATTGCTGATTAGCTGCCTGGCTGACCTTTGATTGGGGGGAACACTTTAGCTTTACCTTCCATATTTCTCAGTGTTTGAGTGCATTTTTGACATTTCCTGTCTGCATCTACCCACAATGTGCCCACATTTAATTTGGTAATTGGCTTCCTCTGGAAGCTATAACTAATGTAGATACCATATTTCTCACGAAAATTTGGGAGTTCTTTGATTACTTTTGATGCAAAGTACAATGAGAATTCAAGACCTTATTATTATTTTTACTAACCAAGAGGCACACCAGGTTTAAAGTCAGATTTGTTTCTGTGTAAATAATACATTTGTATTACCCTTCCTTGCAATCCCCGTCTCTACTCCTGCTATCTTCAATGTGAGTTTGCACTTGTCAAAATGAATAATATGCAGCATCAATTCAAACTCTACTTTTCCAGTGTGTTCAGCTATAATAGTTTCACTTTGCCTTGATTCTGTTGATTGCTATTAAATCCTGGATTGCTTTAAAATCTGGGAGATAGTCCTTAAAGTCTCACTTATAAATTGTGTGCATTTATTAGAATCTTGCTTAGAACAAAGAGTATTCAAGCCCCTGGAAAAGATTGCTGTTTGCTTCTGCACTCTAGATAGAAGAGGTTACAGAAACACATTTTATTTTTTGAGGAAAAAATTAATTGTTTAAAAGGCACAATAAATGGTTGTGGAGAAGCTCTTCCTTTTCCTTCCTTCCTTCCTTCCTTCTTTCCTTTCTTCCTTCTCTTTCTCCCTCTGTCTCTCTCTCTTTCTATTTTTTATCTTGTGGGGGAAAATTATAATCTAAACCCAACACACTTTAGTGAAGACAGCAGATTATGGCCAAGATTCACAGTAAGTTTCTTTGTGTCTATATGCCATTGATGTAAATGAAATGTTAGTTGAATGTATTATGAGAGCATTATTCTCATGGGGTATATCTGGATTTCAAAATCCAGCCCCCAACTCTTTTATTCAATGACTATTGTTATTTTAGACTATGCTTTAAGAAATAATTTCGGATAAAGTATTACAAATTTCAAATCTATTTTTGTTTTGAGAAAATCAACCTGCTTCAAATAAACACCCATCCAAAGTGTAGTTAAGTCAGCTGAGCATGGTAAATAAAATCCAATGGCTATCAATACTGGCTGAGCACACCTACAGGCACAGCTGTGTGCTGGGTGCTGGGCACAGGAGTCCTGGAAGGCACTGTGACAGAACAGCTTATGCGAGAGGAAGAGAGGATGCTGATTTGTTGAATGCCTATTATGGTTACAACTAGATGCAGGTTTACCATGAGGCTAATGAACCTTGAGCTTTAGGTTCCACATTTGCACAGATCCTTTCCAAGACCCTGTAGCACCTAAGTAATATGTTCACTTGGCCACGTGTTTTGTAAAGTTTGGAAAAATAAGATATTTAAGTGCAGTTAGTTAGGATCACTGTCTTTGTTTGTTCCTACTTCCACTTTTGATAGGTACTTCCTTTAGTATTGAGCAGTGGGTGTGTTTAAAGATGAACACTAGTATTTTGGGGACCTTGTTAAGGGAAATTGGGTTGGGACAACATTTTGTTTTGGTTTCCTGGTCCACAGTCACTTCATGCCCAGTTATGTTATTGCTAACAATCCCAGTGTAGAAATAGCTTCCCAGAATACATGCACTGTCCACCAGCTGACACCCAGCATGGTGGACAAAACTCAGAGCCCAGAAGTTGTATCACAACAGCAACATGCTCTACAGGGCCTGGCATTGGCATCAGAAATGGGTGACTGATGAAGGAGATACAAGATTTGAAATGTACAGAGGCAGAAGCTGGTCTCATCGATGACTGGTGGAAATAGAAGCTCTTTTCTGTAAGGAATATACTTAATAATGAAACAAAAATCACCATGTATAAACCCACCATATGTTTCTCTTCTTTTTTGTTAGAAATGTGAGAAATAGAATGGATCACAATTCTTGTATTTTTAGGGTACAAACCTGTAGCCATATTATAAACAGAAATATGTCTGTATTTAATACTTAATGCATCCCAGCTATCAATAACATAAAACAAATTTTGTTCAATTGAACTAGAGCAAAGGCTAAATTATCTTTTTATTCTCTCTATAAAATTCATATTACAAAATCATTGTCATATGAAGAAGTGATAAATACTGTGCAGCCAAATATGGGAAAAATATTATGGAGGTTCATCAGGCAATTAATAAAAATATTGGGCTATTTTTCTGTATTTTGTGATGCACATGGCATTTGGCAGCTTAAAAATATGTAATTTATGGTGATTCCTTTTCTTTTTCTAAGTACGCATTCACTTTCATTTTCTCTTCTAGTCTTTAAAGAGTGCTCTCCAAATTGTAAGCACTCTGAGCCCCACAGTCTGGATCCACCAGGCCCCGTCTCTGTGCCAGTTTCAGGCATGTTAATCTTATTTCAGCTGCATCTTGGCTGGGCATGCTAGAACCTGCTCATCCCTTTTCCTACAAAAGGTGAGGCTCAACAAGGTGGAGTCAGTTTCCCGAGGTGAGATGTAAGTGCAGGCCTGGATCCTTCCCCAGGTCAGCCTGTATTCACCACACGCTGAATTCACACCCAAGCCCAAGGCTTGACAGTGAGCCTTTTCTCTTTTCAAGGCTGCCCTTAATGTCTGTCCTTTAACGTAGCACTTATGAGCTTTCTCATTTAGCCTTCACAGTCGTTTTTTTCTTGTTTCATTACACCTCCCTCATTTTCAGCAAACTTTAAAAAATCCATTTCGCACTGTGAGCAGAGGTCATCAGGTGGAAATCTCCATCCCTCCTCTTCCTCTGCCCCGCCCCCCTCCCCCACCATCCTCCTCCTAGCCTGTCCTACTGGAACTCAGTGAAGGATGCCCCTCTCTTTCCCTCCTGCAAACCAGGAATCCTCCCCACCTCACTCACTCACTCACCTCTGCATTCAGTCAGTTCTAAGATTGGTAGAGTTCAGTTTGCCAATACCTCTCGCCCTCCGTCCCACTTACCTTCCCCTCTGCCCCATCATTAGCTCAGGCCCGGATTGGGATTGGTTTAACTAAGTGACCTGCTACTTGGCCCCCTTGGTTTAGCTCTTTAATCTGTTCTCAACAATGCTGCCATCTGATTCTATGACCCTTCTGTTTAGAATCGTTCAAGTCATTCATTTGTCATCTAACAAATCCTTACTGAGATGCTAGTTTGACCTGGGCAATGGGGACACAGTGGAGAACAAGACAAAGCTCCTGCCTTCATGGAGCTCACATTGTAGTAGGGGGAGACAGACTATAAACAATGTTAATAAGTTAAAAATATAGGTATATATAAAACCCAGACAAAAATGTGCATGTCAGAGAGTGATAAATGTTAGGCAGGAAAATGAAGCGGGGTAGGGGACCTAAAGCAAACGAGCAGGAAGGGAAGGGAATTTCTTATTTTATGTACAGACTGGCTGAGGGAGGCCTCACTGATAAAGCAGATATTTGTCTGAGCAGAGACTTGAATGAAGCAAGGGCGACAAGCCATGGGGACATGCAGAAGAGCATTCTAGGAGAGGAAACTATGGGAAGGAGCATGACTGCCACGCTGGAGGAGCAGCAAGAAGGGCGGAATCTTGGTAGCTGGGTGGGGGCTCAGGGGCATGGGTTGACAGCATAGCATTGGGTGTGTGTCATGGGAGTCCTCTTGCCATTGAGAGGTTTGGTTTTTACTCTGAGTGGGTTGCAGCATTGTGAGAAGTTTTGAGCAGAGTAGTGATGTGATCTGAGTTGTAGTTAACAAAATCACTCCTGGCGATGTGTTGGGAAGGGATTGTAGAGGGGCAAGGGTAGAAGCAGGGAGAATATCAGGAGACCGCTGCCATGATCCAGGCAAGAGATGATGATGTCTTAGAGTGGATGGTGAGAAGTGGGCAGATTCTGGATGTCTGTTGCATGGTTCTGTGTCCTTCAAGATAAAATGCCAAGTGCTCAGCATATTATACAAGGTCCTTCATATCTGTCTCCTTCATATTTCTTAGCTGTCCCTAGGGCTTTGCACACACTCCTCTGTGTTCCTGCAGCCCCTAGCTACTTTCCTTGAATACAGAACTCAGTAAGCCCTCTCTTACTTCTCTTCTTCCTCCAAGCCTGGGTGGACCATTTTTTCAGCTCCTTGCACTTATCTCCATCCTTTTGTGATATAATTGGGTCTTTACTTGTTTCTCTTCTCCACACTGGGCTGTGAGCTCTTTGAAGGAAGAAATTACCTGAGACTAGGTAATTTATAAATGAAAGAGTTTTAATGGACTGCAGTTCCATATGGCTAGGAGGCCTCACAACCATGGTGGGAGAGAAGGAAGAGCAAAGGGATATCTTACATGGTGGCTGGCAAGAGGGCTTGTGTAGGGGAATTCCCATTTTTAGAACCATCAGATCTCATGAGACTTATTCACTATCACGAGAACAGTATGGGGAAAACCACCTGCCTGATTCAATTATCTCCACCTGGCCTCACCCTTGACACGTGGAGATTATTACAATTCATGGTGCGATATGAGTGGGGACACAGCCAAGCCATATCACCAGTGCTTAGCACATGAAGAGATGCTCAATAAACATTTCTGTCATGATGAAATATATACACTAATGAGGCTTGGGCTTGAACTTCCTTTTTTTTTTTTTTTTTTTTTTTGAGATAGGGTCTCACTTTGTCACTCAGGCTGGAGTGTCATGGCATGATCACAACTCACTACAGCCTCAAACCCCTGAGCTTAAGTATCCTCCACTTCAGCTTCCTGAGTAGCTGGGACCACAGGCATGCACTACCAAGCCTGGCTAATTTTTAAATTATTTTTGTAGAGATGTGGTGTCTCTCTGTTTTCCACATTGGTCTCCAACTCCTGGGCTCAAACAGTCCTCCTTCCTTGGCCTCCCAAAATACTGAGATTACAGGCATGAATCACCATGCCTGGCCTGGCCTTGAACTTCTGATTCTTCAAGGAATAGCCCTAGAGAAGCATTCCCTGCCCAGGGACATACATAAACAAAGACAGCAGTGGGATTTAACTTTGGAATATAGGCTTTGCAACCTTAGGAACTTTTTAGAGTATCGTGGGGTTTAAGCAAACAAAAAGAAAAAACTAACAGTATAGGCAAAAAGTGTGAAGGGTTAGTTACCAGTTATGGAGTAAAAATATAAAGACTTACTGTTTGTAGAGTGCTTGCTCTCAGTCATACTCTCTACTAGCATCTGAACTATGGATTCAGAGATTGAACTGGAGGCTTCTGGGGCCCTGTGAATCCTGGCTGAGTGTGTTTTTTAAAAAGTGTTATGGTCTGAATGTTTGCATCCTCCCAGAATTCATATGTTGAAATATTAACCCCAAGGTGATGGTATTAGGAGGCAGGGTTTTTGGGAGGTGATTAGCTCATGAGGGAAGAACCCTCATGGATGAGGTTAGTGCTCTTATAAGAGGCCAAAGGGAGCTGGTTTGCCCCTTCTGCCATGTGAGGTTACGGTAAGAAGACATCCATCTAGTAAGAAAGCGAGCCCTCACCAGCATCTGGCCATGCTGGCACTGTGATCTTGGACTTCCCAACCTCCAGGACTGTGAGAAATAAATTTCTGTTGTTTACAAGTCACCCAGTTTAGTGTATTTTGTTATAGAAACCCAAACAAACTAACAGAATAAGCTTCCAAGAGTTCACCCATCCTCTGAACAGGCAGAGGATACAAACATGATGAAACTGGCATTTGAGAAAGAGTATGGAAATGGCCCCTTGCCTGTGTCCCCATGTGTCACCATATGCAAGTACCGTAAAAATACTTACTCTTTTTGGCATCCCCAACAGCATTTAGAATTGGTATGACAGCTGGGTACTTTGTCACAATTCACTTGTTAGTCTTCACCTAAGTGGTTTTATCTCTGTGTTTAGCATTTCGCCTGTATTACCTCCCACCCTCGGCCCACCTCTTACTCTACCTGCTGCTACTGTAATTAGCTTTATGTGGCCAAATTTGACAGCACCTCGCCTCAGCTACACCTTGGACCTCTTGCTTCCTGTCGCAAGGCCCCTCTGACATCAAGGGTAAGAGAGATGCCTGTGGAACCCATTCACATATGCAACCTGGAAGTGTAGGAAGGTCAGGTTTCACAGGCAACCCTTGATCAGTGGAAATAAGAGCTGGTGGAGAAATGCTTCCTCATCTGTTCCCCAGGCAGGTAATTCTGAGGGACTTTTTTTTTTTTTTTTTTTTTTTTAAATGGAGTCTCACTGTGATGCCTAGGCTGGAATGCAGTGGCGTAATCTCGGCTCACTGCAACCTCTGTCTCCTGGGTTCAAATGATTCTCCTGCCTCAGCCTCCCAAATAGCTGGGATTACAGGCATGTACCATCACACCCAGCTAATTTTTGTATCTTTAGTAGAGACAGATTTCACTATGTTGGCCAGGTTGGTCTTGAACTCCTGACCTCAGGTGATTCGCCTGCCTTGGCCTCCCAATGTGCTGGGATTACAGGCGTGAACCACTGTGCCACTGCACCTGGCCTCTGAGGCACATTCTATACAGTGTCTCAGAAGCTCCTGGAGGCTTGAGCTCCCATCACTCACAGCATTGACTGGAAAATACACCCTTCTCTGTGCTTTCCCCACTTTCCTCTTTTATTGTCCACAGTGTCTCATTTCCATTTCCTGAGTTTGCCTCTCAACCAGATGTAACCCACTGTCTTAGACTGCTTGGAAATGGCAGCACAGGTGAAGGGTAGAAGACAGCCAGGCTCAGAACCTCATGCTTAGTACCCTCAAGTCATCAGAACACCAGGACTACATCTTGGAGCCAAATAACATGTTTGCAAACAAAATATATGAAAGGAGCAGTTTGGGAGAAGCAAAATCATCAGCATGGCTGGTTGAACACCTTCTGTGAAAAGATTTTTTTTCATTAGATATTCTAAATGTTATCTTCCAGCTTCAATAGGTCAATCCGTTTCTTTCTTCTATACTATGGACACAGAGACCACTTTTTTCAGGAACAAATGGCCCCGAGTTGAGAATCCTTGTGGGGCAATCTGCTGCCTTATTACCTGATAAATGGCCTTTACCATAAAGATGTCATGGGTTTACCACAAAGAATATTCTAAAAAAGGAATATTTCTCATTATGAAAAATCCTGTGAGGACAGTTACCATAGTTTTGCTATGAGCCGTCATAGCAAACAGTTGTTTTCTAGTTGATACAACATTATTTTGTGAAATCTTTTATTTATTATTAAAATGAGAATTCCATTAATTTCAGTCTTGTGTTTCTAAAACGTAATATTTTCTCATAGGAATCAGGAATCAGGCAAACATCTTTCGTTTTTGTCTAAGATGGGTTTGGGTAGACAAAAAGTGAAATGGATTCCATCGCTCACAAGTACAAAATCTGCCTTATTGTCGCAGTTCTTCCATTACGCATTGTGCAGAGAAACAAAAGTAATCATAACATGAAAATCTTTACTAATGTTATTTATTTATTCATTTATTCACTTAAAATTCATTCACTTAAAAATCTCTCCCCAGTTAACACAAAATTTGCCATTTACTTTAACAAAATAGTATACGTCTGCAAAGTGAAGTTGTAAATCTTACAAAAGATGTGGGATTTGTAAAGTTGATAAAAGTGATGTTGACAATTGTTTGAATCATATGCAAAGCTATAGAAAGATAGGTGCAACAAACCACCATGGCATACTTTTACTTATGTAACCTGCATATCCTGCACATGTAACCCAGAACTAAAAATTAATATTTAAATAAAAAAGATAGAAATTAAAGAATTAGTAATATAAACAATAAGTAAAAGAGAAAAAAATGACGAACTAGAAGTTCTTCATAAATGTTTCAAAACCAAATGATTAAGAGGGCCCTTGAGAAAATATTAAAGTCCTAAAATATTTTACTTTTTTTTTTTTTTTTTTGAGACTGAGTCTCGCTCTGTCGCCCAGGCTGGAGTGCAGTGGCCGGATCTCAGCTCACTGCAACCTCCGCCTCCCAGGTTTACGCCATTCTCCTGCCTCAGCCTCCGGAGTAGCTGGGACTACAGGCGCCTGCCACCTCGCCCAGCTAGTTTTTTTTTTGTATTTTTTAGTAGAGATGGGGTTTCACCGTGTTAGCCAGGATGGTCTCGATCTCCTGACCTCGTGATCCGCCCGTCTCGGCCTCCCAAAGTGCTGGGATTACAGGCTTGAGCCACCGCGCCTGGCTCATATTTTACTCTTTTTATGATAGGGATATGATGATGTGGTATTATACTATCATAAAATTTGGTAGAAAAGTTATGTGAAGAAATCTACTTGCTTCATTTTTGGTTCTAAAATGTAATTTATAGTTGCAATTATAGCCCACACTTTAAAATATATGATAATGTAAACCTCTTTTGGTAATTTTTAGTTGTTTTTTTTTTTTTTTTTCCAAAGTGATGTTCCATTCAAACCTTACTGTCAGGCTCAAACTATTTATTCTGAATTTTTAGTTTTTGCTATAAATGAATTCATTCGAAGAAGCTCTTGCTCATTAGAAATTGTCCTGTATATGAAATCACAGAATCATGAATCAAGGCATTTTAGAACTTAGAAAACATTTTCAGGAAGCCATCTGCCTTTGTATGCTCACTTTGTGGGTGAACATTTTAGAAATTGGATGATATAGTGGACTGTCAGGGATTCAGCAGGCAGAGGGAAAAGATAAGATTCTGAGTCTTATGATTCCCAACAGTTATCCCTACACTATGTGTATGCAATTTTGCCCAAATCACCAAAATTCTTTGCATCTGAGAGCTCAAGAATTATACTTGATACCTAGTCATATCTATAAAGTTTTTGGAGATGATTGAGAAAAGGTGCCATTCAAAATTTAAATATAGTTACATAATTCTTGATTACTTGGGTCTCTGGATTAGAATGGAAGTACAGATAATTGAAAAAAAAAAAAAAACCTTGAATGCTTAAAAATATTTTAGCTCCGTTCTGTTTTATAATGTATGACATTCTCAAAATTACATTATATTTTTACTCTGAAGGTTTTAAAATGGTTTTTGGCCAAAAGTATTAAAATTCTGTCCTAATAATCTAAAAACAGCAGATAATTCAGAAAGTATTTATATTAAGCTTTGTAAAACCTTATGGAATATTCTGGTAGTGAATTTATCTTTTTTAAATATATCTTGAAAAATGTGTAAAATTAGTTTGTCTTTCCTCCGAGCACAAATCACTAGTAGTGGGTGGTAGAAGTCAGTTTTGAATTAAACATTTGTCTTAGATAATCCACTGAGCCAAGAATATGCATTTAGATGTTACAAAGTTGCTTGTATTTCAATTTTTTTAAGGCATTAGGAAAACACTCAAAATTGAGAGGGATGTTTTCGGATCATTAAAAATCATATCAATAAGAAATACAAATGAAAAAAAACTCACCTTATTATTCATTGCATTATACTTGATTCCCTCCACTGTCCCCCTCTTGAAATTACAGCTGGTTAACAGATGGCAGACACTAAGATTACACAAAGAAGCAGTCACATGCACACATGCATCCTCTTAATGGGGCCTCCGCTTCTTAGGGTATCCAGTGAAGACTACTGGCTGAGGAAGACCCAATTGGCAGTCTTCTGTCAGAGCTAATGTGGAGAGGGGAGGGTTTTGGGATATATTAGCTCTGTATTTGTGTCCCACAAGACCAGTTGGTAAGTTACACGTTCAAAGTTCTAACATAGTGGAGCCTTCTCTGAATGTTCTGTGGGGTTTTTTTTGTTTTGTTTTGTTTTTTTAACACACGGTCACACTCTATCACCCAGGCTGGAGTGCAGTAGCATGATCATGGCTCACTATAGCCTCGGCCTTCCAGGTCCAGGTAATCGTCCCACCTCAGCCTCCCAAGTAGCTAGGATAATAGGCACATACCACCATACCCTGCTACTTTTTGTATTTTGTTTTGTTTTTGTTTTTTTTTTTTTTTGTAGAGACAAGGTTTTGCCACATTGCCTAGGCTGGTCTTGAACTCAAAGCTCAAGTAGTCCACCCACCTCGGCCTCCTGAAGTGCTGGGATTATAGGTGTGAGCCATTGCGCCAGGCCTGAATGCCTATATTCTTGAAGGAGACCTTCTGGGGCATGTTGAGCAGGGAAGTGACAAGACCAAGTTGAAAAGACTGTTCTTGCTGCAGTGAGGAGAGTGAACTTTTTAAGTGCTGTGCAGAGGAAGGTTGGGGGTGCGTGGGGCTGGATGGCTAGTGAGGCAAGAGAGGAGGCATGGAGACTCATAGCTGGCTCCTGTGGTAGTTCAGATGAAGGATGATACAGCCTGATCTAGAGAAGTGCCCAGATTCCAGAAAAAGTGGAGTTGAATCAACAGGACATGGTGATTAATTGGCAGTATGAGTGCAAGAGAGAGAGAGGTCTCAAGGAAAGCTCCCAGGTTCCTGGCTTAAACATCTGGTAGGGTAAAGTCATTCACAAAAATGGGGGAAATTGGAATAGGTGGAAATTGGTAGGAGATGATCAAGAAGTCCATGTTGGACATGCTATGTGTGAGATATCAGTAAAATATTCAGGTGGAAATGCCAGGGAGACTACCTGAAGCTCAGAAGCGAAGTATAAAGAGAGTGCTGGAGACTTATGTTTTAGGACGTTTTATGTCTTTCAAAGCGCTTATATGAATTTAATCTCATTTAGTCACATAACAATCTCTTTATGAACTCAGCAGAGGAGATATTGTTAACCTATATTTCATAGGTGAAAATTGAAACAGAAAGACATTCAGAGACTTTGCCAAGTTCATATCCCCTGATCCAAGGACAGCATATGGGATATGGTAATGTGATCTTGTTCTTCCATCTCAAAGCCTTACTGATTGTTTTAGTCTGATTTGAGACTTGCTTTCGAGTTTTCTACAAGTGAATCAAGAAGCAGAGTTTTTCCTCTTTAAAGAGCATCCCAGATTCCATAAGTATTAAAGGGCCTCGAGTCAAGTTTATTGCTTTCTCTTGCCTCTTGAGGTCCAATGAAGAAAGAAAAGGGACTATTTTCAGCTCAAAAGAAAGTTCAAGGCCACCCACGGTTCCCATCAACCCAGACAGAGTAGGTACTGCAGAAATGATAGCAAAGGTGCAGCCTATGGTTCTGCAGAAAACTGGTGTGTGTGTGTGTGTGTATGTGTGGGTGTGCATGTGCATGTGCGTGCACCTAGTGCATGGAGGGACAGTGCTATCATCCATTGGGTCCCAGCAGGAATAACAGTAGACCCATAGATTAAGAGTCTGTTGTGTTACCTCAGGCAGCTGGTCTTCAGGCTCTCACTCTTGCAGGGCATCTGGGTATCATCCTAATTTATCAAGAGTGTTTGGGCATCCAGGAGTTCAACTACCCAGATATAAAACCTATCAGTTCTTTTAAAACATCCAGCTAAAAGTCAGTCACATTTCAAACCTATATTTGGAGCCTATAAGAACCCCTTATTATAACCAAGATGCAATAGGCTTAAATATTTGAGGGAAAAACCTGGTGACCAGAGAGTCTTAAGAAAAGGTGGGGTTTGCTTAGGGAACTCTATGCCCCAGGGAGGTACATGTCTCAGAAACCAGGGCCAACTTCAGGTTCCTTTGCTCCTTTTCTCTAGCCAAGGTTCCTCTTGCTTTAAACATATTTTTCTCTATGCATATTTGAACATTCCCTTCTCCTTTCAGCTCCAACATACTTTTTTTTCTCCTTTCATTAACTTGACATTAAACATGTCTTCTCTCAGCTGCTACACAGACGCTATTTTCAGTAGGAGAAGGTGAACACTGCTGCACTCTGGGTTCAACTAACATCTTGAACTATTTTTCAGATGTTGTGAGTAAACCCAAACCCTAAATAACTTTAGCTGAATACTTTCCCTTTATTTTTTATAGCCTCAATATGTATATAAATGGAAATATATGCCACATGGTTCTGATTTTATTTATCCCCAATTCCTCAAGAGGTTATTTTCTGAGACATGGTGGAAGTTCCAGAAGCGTCATGAACATTTTTTTCTCCCTCAGCAAAACCCATCTTTCTCAAGCTTGGAAGGCCTCCGATCAGTAGCTTCATCATCAGTTTTCTTCTGAACTATGTAGACTTCAGGAATTAGGTCCAAAGAGTGTCTCCACAGTTGTCTTCCAGTCTTCAATTTCCTAGATCTTCCTAAGTCTATGTATTTAGGGCATTAAAAATGTACATACCTGGAGATTTTCTTTTGACTTAATCTTTCTGGTTTCAATCAACCCACAAAGATGTACTTAGCATCTCCAGTAGGTCCAGCCAGTGCTGGAGATAGGTCCTTGGGGGGATGTAGAATATAAAAGTAATTTTGAACAAAATGCCTTTCACTTGGGTCAGTAGAGTGAGGGTGTCTGTGGCCTGTTAGGAATACAGGGTTAGAAAGAAGGTAGGAGAACAGGTGGACAGTTTAGAAGTCATGAGACTGAATGTGCTCCCGGAGGAGTCAGAATCAAAAGAGAAAGAGAAGGCTGTGGGGAAAGTAAGGCGGCACCAAAGGTTGGGAAGGAATGGTCTGAGATGAAACCTGGGAGAGCATCCAGCGCTCTGTAGGATGAGAGCAGGTGTCCTTGTCCCCTGAATCCGCGTGTCTGTGTCTCGTGATGTGTCTTACAACAGATTATTGTTGTAACAGTAAGGGTTTGCTGATGGAAATCATTTTTCACATACCAGTTTATTTTCATACTGAAGGAAAAAGCCCCTAGAGAAATTTTCTCAGAACTTACATCCTCAAGGGTCACTTGGCACTTGGGACATACACTGTGAAAAAGTGACAGGAACTAGTTTTCTTTTAAAAAGATATTCCTAAAAGAATAAACAAGCTAAAGCAAAAGCTCTAGATCCACTAATGACCCAAACACTATTTTAAATGCACAAACACTTAAGCTGGGGAAAACAGAGGAAATTCCAGGGAACAACTGAAAGAAGAGGAGAAGCACTTAAAAATAGGTGGGGTTCATTTCCTCAGTGCACGAAGTTTTCTCCAACCCTTGCCTCAAGGCTTCGTGTTTCTGGTATTAATAATTCACAGGAAAAGGTAATGAAGTAACCCTAGCCTGGTCCGGAATGGAAATGATTTAGAGCTTTAATGAAGGACGTACCTTTCCAGGAGTTTTCTCCATAGCCGTGTTATGCATCTCCTAACACACTCTCCTGGGTTTGTTCTGACTCAAGTGTGGTTTCATTGATAATATAGAACAGATTAATGTTTGGCAAAAGAATTACCACCTCGAGCTTGGGACAGCTGAGTATAGATCAATTCTGCTTCCACAGCCAATTTCTGTTGGGCATGATTATCTGAAGGCAGCTCTTGGCTCGTGTATACGATTAGCAGGGTTAAATGAAGATTTAATGACCCAGGATTCAGCTGTTTAGTTTTCAGTATACCTACGTCTTCCAACTAATCATTCTGACACACCCTACCTTAAAGGGAGCAGTACATCTGGGACTCATTTTCGTAGACACAATCAGGGGCTTGAGCACCAAAGATGGTTCCATTCTATAGGAAGTGACTCGGAGGCTGATGAGAGTGCTGTGGGAGTTATTGCTACCTGTCCCCAGAACAGTGCGCATGGACTTAGCACCATTATGAAAGGTCTGTATTTCTCAGGCCTTGTCCTGGTCCCTTATGGTAGAAAGAAGGAACAAAGACGATATCACCTGTCCAAACCAAGAAAGTAAGTTCACATCAGGAAGAGATTAACTCTCTCAAACCTCCGTGTTCCGCTTGCTGGTTATTATTTCATGACCCATCCTCTGCTTTTGACTCCTGATATTCAGAGAAGGCCCTCCTCTGAAGTGAACAAAGCCTCTCCTTCGTAGAGGGTGACCGCTTTCTCCTGTATCCCCTCAGCAATGATGCATCCCTGTAGATGCAAATTGAGATGCCTACTCTCCCTCCCTCCCTCTCCTGAGGCTTATGGTTGCACAGTGGCTGTGGCTGGCTCCACTGTGGAGCTGCTGGGGTCTCTGTAATGTTACTTGACTTACACATATTTTATTATGTTTGGCTGTTGGTGATATTTAGATTAAAATGATTTCCAGATTATAATAAAGGCTGCACTCCATTAAAGGAGAGCAGTTAGATCACTGACCATGTTAAAATCCTCAAAATTGGGGAATATATATCAAGACACCTAGGAAACGGGTTTCAAAGGTTGGAATGGGGATAACATGGGAAACTCCACAACCCATATGTAGCATTTTTGGCTTAAAGGAGCTGCTGAACCTTGAAAAAGATTTATACCACATTTATTATGATGCGACAACATCACCAAGGATATAAACCAGTCACTGGCACTCTCTCAAAGAACACATCATTGTAACTCGTTATAACAATACTGCTGTGATATGTGCTCGTAATATTTATAAAGGCTAAGCCATGAAAACAGTACATGCCAACCGTCAGTAGTGATGTATCATTTAAAACAAAAGAGAGTGTACACAACATAATGGTTTAAATGAACTTCATAAAAATGCGTTGTTCTGCTGAAACAGTTTGGCCGTGTGGACCTCCGGTGTCATGTACTGCTTTCCAGGATTTTCTGTGACTTGGCCTCCAGGAGCTCTTTCCCCATCTTGTAGCTCCCTTTGCTGTTTTCAGAAATCCTGCAGTGTTCTTGGCAACCTGGCTGGACTCTGTATCTGGTTACTTAGTACCTAGCAGAGTGCCTTGCTAAGAACGCTTGTAATCCATGTGTGTAGGCTGATTGGATTTTTTTTTTTTTTTTTTTTTTAAGACAAGGCCTTACTCTGTCACCCAGGCTTGAGTGCAGAGGCATGATAATGGCTCACTGCAGCCTCAACCTCCCAGGCTCAAGTGATCCTCCCACCTTAGCCTCTTGAGTAGCTGCAGCTACAGGCATGCACCACCACACCTGGCTATTTTTTTTTCTATTTTTTGTAGAGATGGGGGTCTTGCCATGTTGTGCAGGCTGGTGATTTGATTTTTATATGGGTGTGGGACACTTGATGGTCAGTCAGAGGGTGAGGCAAATGGGTCTTACTTCCTTATAAAAAGAAAGGTGATTAAGGGGGCAGTCAGGTGGCTTGGCTGATAATTTAGCTCCTAACTTTGGGTACGTTCTGTGAAAATGCTCATGGAGCTTTTCTGAAGCCAGCAAGATGTGATTAATCAACACTACCCCAGGGAGACAGGTGCTGGGCAGGTGAGACCACAGTGGCACCCACCAGAGTGGGAAAGAGAAGAAACATTTGATAGTCAACTCAAGAAATAATTCAGTGACTTCTGAGGGGTGGGCAAGATGTTCAGTTCATACATTACTTTATCTAGTAAAAAGTCACGATGGCAGGTAAAATCCCTTCCATCAGTGCAGGATGGAGAGAGGAAGATAGGGAGGGTGAAAGGGAGAAGGAAAGGAATTCTCTTACAGAGATGACTCTAAAGTATGAGTTCTGAACATGCAGACACAGAACATTTTGTAATTAGTGGATCAGCAATGGCACACAGAAGGCAATGGTTCCTTGTTAATGGAAGAAGGTAAACAACACACATTGTCTTTGACCAGTCTTTGTTAAGAGTTCCAAACTTATTTGGAGGGAGTTAATAGTCAGGCCATTGGGAAAATCTAGCTGAGTATGTTTGGAGTTTTATAGGCATTTACATGTAAGTGTAAATGATCTATTTAGCAAGCTGTGTATTTTTTATGCTATAGTATAGGATTACTTGTCTCAAATAATCCTTTATTCTTTTTGTTGTCCTTAGAAGTCTTGAATCAGAACAACTTCTGGTATTTGAAGAAGCAATACCTAAATTATCTAGGGTCAACAGACAACATTTACAGTAAAAAAAACTTTGCCCATCTTTTTAAAAATTTTATTTATTTTATTACACTTCAAGTTCTGGGGCACATGTGCAGAATGCACAGGTGTGTTACATAGGTATACATGTGCCATGGTCATTCACTGCACCCATGAACCCATCATCTACCTTAGGTATTTCTCCTAATGCTATCCCTCCCTTAGCCCCTCACCCACCAACAGGCCCTGGTGTGTGATGTACCCCTCCCTGTGTCCATGTGCTCTCATTATTCAGCTCCCACTTGTGAGAACATGTGGTGTTTGGTTTTCTGTTATTGTGTTAGTTTGCTGAGAATGATGGTTTCCAGCTTCATCCATGTCCCTGCAAAGAACATGAACTCATCTTTTTTTTTTGGCTGCATAGTATTCCATGGTGTATATGGGCCACATTTTCTTAATCCAGTCTATCATTGATGGGCATTTGGGTTGGTTCCAAGTCTTTGCTATTGTGAACAGTGCTGCCATAAACAGATGTGTGCATGTGTCTTTATAGTAGAATGATTTATAATCCTTTGGGTATATACCCAGTAATGGGATTGCTGGGTCAAATGGTATTTCTGGTTCTAGATCCTTGAGGAATCACCACACTGTCTTCCACAATGGTTGAACTAATTTACACTCCCACGAACAGTGTAAATGCATTCCTGTTTCTCCACATCCTCTCCAGCATCTGTTGTTTCCTGACTTTTTAGTGATTGCCATTCTAACTGGTGTGAGATGGTATCTCATTGTGGTTTTATTTGCATTTCTCTAACGACCAGTGATGACAAGCTTTTCATCATATGTTTTTGGCTGCAAAAATGTCTTCTTTTGATAAGTGTTCATATCCTTTGCCCAGTTTTTGATGGGGTTGTTTGTTTTTTTCTTGTAAATTTAAGTTCTTTGTAGATTCTGGATATTAGCCCTTTGTTAGATGAATAGATTGCAAAAATTTTCTCCCATTCTGTAGGTTGCCTGTTCACTCTGATGATAGTTTCTTTTGCTGTATAGAAGCTCTTTAGTTTAATTAGATCCCATTTGTTAACTTTGGCTTTTGCTCCCATTGCTTTTAGTGTTTTAGTCATGAAGTCTTTCCCCATGCCTATGTCCTGAATGGTATTGCCTAGGTTTTCTTGTAAGGTTGTTATGGTTTTAGGTCTTATGTTTAAGTCTTTAATCCATCTTGAGTTAATTTTTGTATAAGGTGTAAGGAAGAGGTCCAGTTTCAGTTTTCTGCATATGGCTAGCCAGTTTTCCCCAACACCATTTATTAAATAGGGAATCCTTTCCCCAATTGCTTGTTTTTGTCAGGTTTGTCAAAGATCAGATGGTTGTAGATGTGTAGTGTTATTTCTGAGGCCTCTGTTCTGTTGCATTGGCCAATATATCTGTTTTGGTACCAATACCATGCTGTTTTGGTTACTATAGCCTTGTAGTATAGTTTGAAGTCAGGTAGCATGATACCTCCAGCTTTGTTCTTTTTGCTTAGGATTGTCTCGGCTATGTGGGCTCATTTTTTGGTTCCATATGAAATGTAAAGTAGTTTTTTCCAATTCTGTGAAGAAAGTCACTGGTAGCTTGATGGGGATAGCACTGAATCTATAAATTACTTCGGGCAGTATGGCCATTTTCACAATATTGATTCTTCCTATCCATGAGCATGGAAATAAAACTTGATCCATCTTTATCACTCTTATAGAATGACACCTACAAAGTCATTCCTCCTCTGTAGTGCCAGTCACACAATTGAGAGCAAATGCACCTAGAAGGGCAGTGAGGAAAGGGGATGAGAATGGGGGAAGAGCCAAAGAGTGGGGCCAGGAGGCCCAGGCCATTAAGTGGGGGCTGTGGTTGGTATGAGAAGATGGGGGCAGGAGGACGGTAACCACAGCAGGGAGGTGGCAGACCTAGGGGATTGGGAGGCTCAGAGAACACATTTCACAGATTGCTCTGGGAGGCTTAACTAGGGTGATAGCCCTGCTGGCTGATCAGAATGTAATAACTTGGTAACCTCTAGTTTCAGGAAGGTATCATTCCACTGCAGAATTCCTACAGAAATTCCCACTCTCACCAGAGGCCTCATTAGGGAAGGAAACTGGGCTCTGTGCTTTGAGAACTCTTCAAGTTAAGATGTTGTCTGGGAATGTCCATGTCCCTCTGGAGAAAAAGGGCCCTGTTTCTCATGAAGCAATCATTCCTGGAAGCTGACTTGCTTTCTCCATGCTCTATCAATCTGCCACCTTTTAGGAGAACTAAATCTAGTCCAAACATTTTTATAATGCTATTTGATAGTTTGAAACTGAGTCATATTTTATCAAACCTCCATTGTCCTAGTTCCAACAGAGAGGCTGAAGAGCTGCCCTCTAAACACGAAGTTTTAAAAAACAATCTGTGCTCCTCATTAGCCACAGACTTTAAATTTTACTGTTGGAAACTTCTCAACTTAGAAAAATGTTAGGTGAAACAGCCTTAAACGTGGATTTTCTCACGACTGTTAAAATTTGATGTGCATACTGAGAAATATTCTTGCTGCAGAGTTGGATTTGTGTCTCTGTGTTGTCCTGAAACCCCAAAACTTAAAGAACAATGAGAACAGGACAAAGTGTGAACAAAAGAATTAGATGCTCTGAAAATCAGCTGTACTTTGTCAGGGTTTGGTACTGAAAACCCAGATTCTAAAGTCTAGGTGATGAAGCCTTTTTCTGCATGCAGGAAAATGGTTTCTGAATAGCAAATGGTCTCATGCATAGGTCTCCCTGGTTGATTTCTGCATGGGTCTCAGAGATGACATGGCTTTCTCACTAAGGAGCATTCATTATTTTTGATGTGCCCTCATTTAGCAGTAAATCATCAACAGTAGAAGTACCATTTTTGGAAATGGAGATTCAGCTGGAGAAAATGCGTTGTTACTTCTCTCCTTTTGGAAGTATTTTATGTCCTTCATTCCATCACTGCATTATACATTTAAATAAGGAATTCTCCTCTGCAAATTCCTGAACAGACACTACAACTTTATTTGTAATTTTGAAATTGGAAGATACCTTAATCCACCCTTCAAGTTTGCAAATGAGAAAAACAAGACCAGCAAGAGACCAAGTGACTTACTCATGCTCATATGAAATAAATTGTTTAATTTAGGGATTAAGAACTCAACTTCTAAAGTGAAATAAAATGAACCAACCAAGCACCTGCTTTGTTTCCTATTGTGCATCGAGTAAAGGTTAAAATTCGAAGTTTAAACCTGAGTGGTAGCCCCTCTACTGCCCTCCTCAAAACTCCACTTCCAGACTAAGGGAAATTGGTCAGAAAATGTTCTTAAGAGCTTTCATTCACAGGATTGCATTCAGGCTTTTCCTTTTTGTGGCATCAACAGTTATAATCAGCAAGTAGGTCAACTGCTGGCCCTGGTTACAGACAGGGACAGGATTTATAAGTGTACGGTAACACCAGGCAGTCAGGACTGGCTGAAGTGGAGCAGAAAAAGGTGCAAAGGGAGGAGAAAGGTGCCATGGTCTCGGAACCTTGCTCTGAATCGTCAGCCGGAAAAGAACAGTGCCTGGGTGCAGTCACTCTTCCTTGAGCCTAAGATCACAGCTTTTCTTCTGGGATAGCCTGGCACTCCACAGACAAGCTGGTGATTCTGAGGGAAGTTTTGGTTCCTTTCTCTCGGAAAGAGGCCCCCTGAGCAGACTATGAACATATTTTGCATGTTAATTATACCTATAGGACCTATTCGGTCTTTTATTGAAATTCGTGGTTTATTCTCTCTCCTCCAGCAGTCCACAGGCGCCCAGCTGCAGATTCCCCTGAAGGACGACCTGTGCATCCTCCAGGGCGCTTCTGTGGCCAACTCAGGGGCCTGTGGGGTGGAGTCCTTCTCCGTCCTCTTTAGGCCTCACGCTGGCACTCTCAGCAACCTTTGTTTTGGATTTTCCTCCCTGTGAGCTGTCGCTGTTTCTCGTGTCTCTGTCGCCATTCCCTCGGTGGCCGGCGCGCAGGGGACACCAAGGTAGCCGTTGCCTGGGGAATGGGCCTTGTGCTGGGCGGGAGCTGCGGGCTGACAGCAAGGTGGGCAGCCCTAACAGTGCGAGGACCGGCTGGAAAGGTTGAAGGAGACACAGATCGCCAACGGGGACGGCTACTCCTGCTGCAAAGGGAACGAGGACCCGGGCTGTCCCGGCCTCACAGCTGCTCCTCTCCCGGGCTTGCCCCATGCCTGCACGCCCTGCACTGCAGACTGCCTTGGGCAGCTTCCCCCAATGGCCCGGACATGGCCTGCTTCCCCCTAGCGGCGCTTCGGTCTACAGCAGCCGCCCGGCAAGGGCTCCGGCAAGGTTCCCGGGCACCCCCGCTACAATGCAGTGCTGTGGCCTGCGACGGAGGCAGGAGGCCCGGTGGGGTGTTCTCTCTGGCTTGAGCTCTCAGATGGCACCCATTTTGATGAGCTTGTCATTGTCAGAAAGGCCATTCACAAGCCCAGATACTTTCCTCAACGAGACAAAAACACAAGCGACTCTTGCCTTCCCTCCACTCAGAGGGCCAGGAGGGGTTCAGCGTTCACACCTCTATCGCTGGGACTGGACACTAATGAGGGAGGATGACTGTGTCAATTATTTGTTCCAGCTGGAAGCAGGGGTACAAAAACAAAATAACCTCTTAAAAGTTTTTTCTAGAATTGTGTATGAATCTATTGGATTTGGGAACATATCCCATTTGTCCAAGCAAACGTGATAGCAACACCCACACAAAGAACCCGAGAGATCATAAATAAAAAACAAAAACTCAAAAGCAACCGACCAAACAAAATCTACGCAATATCCCCGAAACTGCTGACCACTTTTATAATCTCCGATGCAGAGTGTTTCTCATGACTAGCAAAGGGAGGGCTCAGGGGCGATGATTCAGAAATTGGCCTAAGCCAAATGTGGGCGTCAGTCTCTGGTGATATTTGATGCGCCTCAAGTAACCACAGGCAAAGGAAGAACAGAGCCTTCAAATGAGTTCTGGCTTGTGAAAATGACTCAACTTGTTTCGGGGGTGAACTTGAAAGTGTGCAGCCCAGATGTCAACTTTAAGATCCACTCTGCCTGACACAGCTGTGGTCTTCAAGTTGCCTTGGGATTGAGTGGGGCCACACCCACAGCTGCAGCCGAGTGGTGCTATTTGAAACTCCCCCAGGGCCAACTGCCGTGAAAAGAACAGTTTATTACAAAAAAATAAAACAAAATGCCAGCTCATCCTTACAGTTTCACAGTCTGCCTTAGGGAAAGGAAAAAGAGTTTCAGTTTTCACCCCTTGTGCACCAAGTGTGTTGCCTGGGGCCAGTTTTGGAAAGATCTGGAAAATTCTCTGCTGTGCTGTTGACTCACTGACCATGGACCTGCCATTTAACTTGGCCAGCCACATTTCTCTGTTTGGGAAATGGAGAGAATGGCATTTGCCATCTACCACATGGTGATGTATAGAGTGCTTTGGCAATGCAAGTAGATCTGAATGAAATCTGTGATGCATTATGATCATTGTCTTCAAACAGATAACTTCAATCATTGTTTCAAACAAAGATAACTGAGTTTGGGAAAATTGTTTATCCTGACAGCCTTAAGAAGCTCATTCAAGTTAATTCAAGGGCAGGCTTCAAAAGAAAACAGGGTATCTGAAAGACTATGAGATTGGAATATTGAGGCAAATATTGGAAGTTTTTCTACTCTACAACACAGACAAAAGACAATAAAAATATCTTGTTATCAAATGAAACATCAAACTATTGGACTAAAGATAAAAAGTGTTTTCCCCATAATATTTAGCAGATAGGTTAAACGCTACTCATTTAGTGTTAAGAGAAAAACTGCCCCCTTGTCTATTATTTCTCAGTGCCTAATATATTGAATTTGGTCCTTTGAGCCTAGAAAAATGAGTTTGCACATTATGTAGGAGAACCCAGCCTGTGAGTGGGTACGATAGTGTTTCTATGGTACTTAATCTGAAAGAAACATGAACTAAATTGATCAACCAAATGTTTTGTCTACACAATACGAAGCATTAAGATATTTCCCTTATATGTGGATTCTTGGTGTCATATAGATGAAACACTTCAGAGGATAATTGAGATTTTTCCTTTTTGTTAAAATATTTATCACATACAGAAAAAAAGTTTCAGAAATTCAGAAGGAGGAAACAGAAGGACACAGAAGTAAATAAAAGCAAGGATGAGGACACTGCTAGCTTTTGTGGTGACACTGTCCTCTGGGTGCACAAGCAGAGGACACGTTTGTATGAAGAAAAAAGCACCACTTCCTAATTACAGCAACTTCATGCCCAAGGCATGTGACTTGGCCATTGGAACATGGACTAAATTTTATCCTCCATTCTTTCCTCAGCTTGGAGCCTTTGTGCAGTGCACTAACTATACAACTATACATACTGGCCCTGAAAAGCCATCGAAAGGAGTAGGGGAAATGTTCAGTAATAAGGTAGAAGTGATAAGAAGAGAGATAGAAGCTTGTCTTTGCTCATAGGCCTCCTCAGTGAATGTTCACAATCCAGAGGGCACTGTGTGTGTGTGTGTGTGTGTGTGTGTGTGTGTGTGTGTGTGTACGAGCCACTTGTTTGTTGGTTGGTTCATTTTTGAGGTAAGAAAATACTATAAATTATATTTACTATGCTATACTATATTACTGCCTTCTCTATTTGGTGCTGTGCCTGTCAAGTTTTCACTTCCTCTGAATTTTAATTCCCTGTCTCCCTCCCCATGCTGTTCTCCCTGACTGCAACACAAATGCCTTTTTAAATTTTTGCTAGTTAAATTAGTGCATGCATTCATTTTGATTGATGAATTGATGTGGCTTATTGGTATGAAGACTCTCTTCCACTCCCAGTGCTGTAATAGAAACGGCTTGCGTGGGGCGACACCTGCTTTGATGCTGCAGACATTCTGTTTGATGGGGAGAGGTCAGCCATTCGGCTGTGATTTTGTAGTCTCTGGGGAGATATTTTTTCATCACTGTTGGTGGAGTGGGAGGAGGCTGGTGGCGAATAAGGAGAGAGTGGTGTGAAACCGATGGCTGAGAAACAACATAGCTAAGGATTTAATGTTTATATCTTACTGGACTGATTTTGAAATAGTCATTGTTCACACCCTAGGCCCAGGAGGGAAGGAGACCTTGACATTCTGCCATCAGTAGTAAGGCATTGTGAATTAGTGCAGCCAGTTGAAACTTTCCAACACCTCTTGCCAAAGAATTAAGCTGAAATTAGTGCACAGTTGGTAACAATTTGATTTCTAGTTTCACTTTAATCAGTGAGGATTAATGGGTAAAATTTTTACTTCTAATCTCACTTTAGCCTGACTAACAAAAGCTGTCACTTCCTTGAAAACTGCTAAATGAAGAGGGATTTATAAGATCTTTGAAAGAATAAAAGCTAAAGTGCTAAGGCCCACTTTTCAGACCATAAAATTTTCAAATTCCCCTCATACCCCTTACATAATGCTCAGAGAGCTGACTGCTGCCAAATTCAGTAAGGTTTATTGCTAGACAAAGGTGGTGGAAAAGCTTAAGAGCATTCCTAATGGCTTCAAAACTCCAGAAGAAATGCAACAATCTTCCTGGGGAAAATTAATATTACAGAAAAAAAGAGGAAGTAGGATTCGAATTGCAAATAGAGCATTGCCCATCTAGTACATATTTTAAATCCTTTTTCTTGTTTCTGTTGGCCACCTTAGCTAGCCCTTTGCATGACCCTTCCCTGACAATCAGTCCACAGCAACACTGTGAAACTGGTGGTCCGTCCCCACTCTACCAAGGTTTTCCCTGAATATCTTTTGATCTATTTTTTATTAACTCTCACTCCCAAGAGGCCCTCACTCAAGATCTTTTTCCTTGAGGACAACCCCCTACTCCAGACTTTACTCTGTTTTCTTGCTCCACTTCCCACCAAAACCAATGTTGTTATGAACCTTTATGCACTCATTTCTCACCTCCCTGTTTTTAGTATCTTCAGGGTAGGAACACAGCACCTTGAGCTTGGAAGTCAAGGTTTGAATGGGTACGATTGATGGAGATGTTGGGGAAGGCATTGCTCGAACATCATGAGTTGTGAGACCAGATGATCTTTCAAGTTCCTTCTGTTTTCCAATTCTGTGATTCCACAGCATCACCAGAAAGGAAACGTGGCCTCCTCAACCATTTATCTAGTTTGATCAGAACCAAATATGAACCTTTACTCCAAGGCTTAATTATCTTCAGATAAATTTAATTCCCTAGCTACTGGGTTGCTCCCAAGATTATGCAGCAGAATAGGCACCTCTTTTCATAATCAACTGGGAAATAGGAATGAATTCTCTAGTGCTCAGATGCAAGAACCATCAACCCTCACAATACTTTGTTTTTCCCAGTCATATTCATTCTAAGTTTCCACTTAACAAAGCAGGTTCACTATCATTTAAGGGGTTCCTTCCCCCTGCAATGAATTATATAAGAACCCTGGAATTTAGGTGGTGCCAAGAAATTTAAAACACTGTGTTTCTAGCTCATGGTGGCTTTAATCTTTGTAATGAGACTTCTGCTAAATGAAGTGCTGTTCAGCATTGGCATAGAGGGCTGGTTGGGTCAACCCATAGGGCACCCTGCCAGCCCTCAGAGTCATGATTCTTATCCTCATTTACCACCCAGGTTGTCATTTGAGGAACTTGTCACAACCCTTTGTTTCCTCTCTTGTGTTGGGAGGATCCTTCTTTGCCCTTGGATTGGGCCATCTCCAGTTCTCTCCGTTAAGGCCTTTTCTCGTCTTAGTGAATTTAACTCATCTTCTCTGTAATCCTTGGATTACAAAACAAGTTGTTTTTCCTTTCCAGGGACAGGAGGAGCCTCCCTATTGTTCTTAATTCTCAGGGCAGAGAAAAAGGCACAATCATATTAACTTGTAGCCGACGAGAAGGAATTGGGTAGATTAGTGAAATCCTTTATTCCTGCTGATTTTTTTTTTTTCTTTTTAAGACAAGGTCTTGCTCTGTTGTTCAGGCTAGAGTGCAGTGGTGTGAGCACAGCTCACTGTAGGCTCAAACTCCTGAGCTCAAGTGCTGTTCCTGCCTCAGCCTCCTGCAAAGCTGGAACTACAGGTGGGTGCCACCACACTGCACTTCCCTACTGAAATCTGTCAGTCATTTAGGGCTATGTCTACATCTACATATGTACCTTAGGTTTATTTAATAGAAGATTGTAACTGCTGTTTGAAAGCTCTGTTAGAATGAGCTTGTCTAGCAATATTGTGTGTTAGCTGGGATTACATGTGATTATATGTAGCAGGGGTTTATTCTCCTCATGTTACAAGGAGTCCCAGGGTAAGGAGTTTAGGACTCGTGCCATTGCTCTGTGTGGTCACCCTGGTTCCCTTTCCATACATGGTACGTCCTTTCATCTGTGTGATTGAAAATTGGCTGCTCCCAGGTAGGAAGAAGGAAGACAAGAAAAACCTTCTCTTGATGAGGTGCTGTCTTTTTATTTAGGAACAGGAGTATTCTCCAGGGGCCTTGCCGGTATCTATGACCAGGACAGTGCTGTGTGGTCACCCTGGTGCTATGGGAAGCTGGGTAGGTGTGTTGATTTTCCAGCCCTTCTAGTGGAAGCAGAGGAAATGGTAGAGGGGAAGGATTGGAGTGGGTACTGAGTTATCCATTCTATGGTATCTATCAAAAGGCATGAGGGGGTCTACATGGTTTACAAACAGAAAAGAAAAACTAGGAGTTGTGTCTGTGTTGTGTGACTGTGACTAAAGAGACAAATGCCTACCTAAAAATTACAGTTCACATTATCATTGGATGAAAGTTAATGTATGGAGATTGACAGCAAGAGCTAGGTCAGAGTCAAGGCACAAAGAGTGTGGAGAGGCTTCTGGGGAAGAGGGCTACAGCCAGAACCATCCTTTGCAAAGACAGGAGCAAATGAAAACTCAAACCTGCGTTGGGACTTGGATATTGTCCAGAGTCTCACAATGGGTGTGTGTGTGTGCTTCTGAGGCTGAACTGGGGCGGTGTCTATGGGAGAAAGAAGGGTACTTCTTGATCACAATGGCTCTTGACACTGTCTGCACACTGCACTAACAGGGGAAACTGTTTTTTCTTTTCTTTTAATACTGGCCCTTAGGATCCATCCCCAGAGATTCTGATTTGATTGGCCTGGGGTATGGTCGGGGTATCAGGATATTTCAAAGCTCCCCAGTTAAGATTCTAATGCACAGCCAGGGTTGAAGCCACTGCCTTAGATTATTCTGGAACAATCATAGTAACCCACCTTCCTTAGAATTATGCTCACTAAATCAGACCTTGGCCTGATCCCATCGCAAACACCAGAAGATGAACCTGCCTGCAGGAGCTCCTGGTTGTATCTGCTGTCGGGATGCTGTTGAGCATCCTCTTTATGAGAAGCTATGGGGAAAATGCTTCCAGTCTCAGTTTCAGGAATTGTGATTCTCCTGAACTTTTGGTTTGCTAATGTCTTGTTGACATGCTGAGTCTTATAAATGATTGTTTCCCCTTTTATTGTGGCTGCTAGGAAGCTTGGGAGCAGCTCTACATTACCATATGGTCTACATTTCTCTCTCTTAATATCACTTAGAGTTTCTTATCCAAAATGTTTAGTTAGACTCCTTCAATTTTTAAGAATTATTTTTTGTTATATATCTGTAAGCTATCTCCAATCCTTGGTGGAAAAGACAGAGGATTAAAATGAATAAAATAAATAAAATAAATACCCAAAAAATTGCCTAAACTTCTCACTATCACCCAAGCAACACCCTTTCATCCTTTTATTTGCAACTTTGCTAAAGTTTGAATTTCTAAAATTTGATTTCTTTTTTGCCCTTGAAATTTACTTTAATCTGGGCTCTTCTGTGTAAAAATGTTTTCAATGGGAACTTGAATGGTAGTATCCCCAAGAGTAATTTGTTTCTGGGTCTCTCTACCCTCAAGGGATGGCCTTAGTTCTTTATGAGGTTGCTTTGCTTTGGGAATACAAAGAAATTAAAATTTAGAGAAGTAGACATTCAGCTTGCTCTAACAGAGACATTCAGCAGACAGTGTAATAGGTGTTGTTAGAAAATGACTATATTTGTATTTTTGCCTTTTATGGTTTTTTTTGTGGGATTTATTGTTTCAAGAAGCTGTTTTTAATCAAAAGAAAAGTGGCTGCTGTAGCCATTCACTGTGAGACAAAGAACCAGAAAGCCGTCCTCATTTGATTTCATTTCATTTCATTTCACAGAAGCAGCACTCCAGTTCGGATTCTCACTGTTGCCCAGGGTCAGTTGTTTAGCAGACATGCTTTAGATAGCTACAACCCATTTGTAAGTCACTTATTTTGTACATTATGGACTAATGTCTGGCAAAGTGGTTCTAAGTTGCCTGTTGTCATAAAAGTTAAGAACTCTGACAGAGATCTTAGGAATCGTAACGATACAATATTTATGAGGCAAACTACCAGGTAACATCTACTGATGGAAAAATAGCTAGCAAGCATTTTCAAAATAAGTCTGCTATTAGTCAGCCTTTTTTTTGAGATGGAATCTCACTCTGGCATCCAGGCTGGAGTGCAGAGGTGCAATCTTGGCTCATAGCAACTTCCGCCTCCCAGGTTCAAGCGATTCTCCTGCCTCAGCCTCCTGATTAGCTGGGACTACAGGCACGTGCCACCCTGCCAAGCTAATGTTTTGTATTTTTAGTAGAGATGGGGTATCTCTGTGTTAGCCGGGATGGTCTCAATCTCCTGACCTCGTGATCTGCCCACCTCTGCCTCTCAAAGTACTGGGATTACAGGTGTGAGCCACTGCTCCCAGCCTAGTCAGCCATTGCTAACCCATGTAGAGTTAGAAGGAAGCCAGATGCCCAGGATTAATTTCTAAGTACTTGCTGTGTGTCTTTGGGTGACATACTTAACCTTTCTGGATTCCAGCATCCATGAAAACAGTTAAAATGACGTGAATATTGTAAGGTTTAACTAAGGAGGCAGACCATCAGGCTATCATGATTTAATATTCTGAATTTAACATGGTAATTAACAGGATGGGCATGGTGGCTTATGCCTGTAATCCCTGCATTTTGGGAGGCCAAGGCATGCAGATTGCCTGAGCTCATGAATTCGAGACCAGTCTGGGTAACATGGTGAAACCCTGTGTCTGCAAAATATACAAAAAATTAGCTCGGTGTGGTGGCATGTGCCTGTGGTCCCTGTTACTTTGGAGGCTGAGGCAGGAGGATTGCTTGAGTCCAGGAGGTAGAGGTTGCAGTGAGCTGAGATTGTGCCACTGCACTCCAGCCTGGGCAATACAGGCAGATCCTGTCTCAAAAAAAAAAAAAAAAAAAAGTAATTAGCAGATGCCAAATTCTTCTGCTGTTGACTGGTACTAATGTGAATACAGTCCAGAGGGGAGGAAGCCTTCCGTGAGCACCCTGCAGGATCCATTGCATGCATCTCTTAGTCCTTTTCGAAAGCATAAGAGAGGAAAGAAGGACAAATCTGAACAGAAGAGAGGCATGAATTCTGTCTTTTCCCCTTCACTTTCTCACCTCTCTGCTACTAACATTTATATGTGTCTTATTTTGGTATTAGAGGTGGAAAATTTGGTTTCATTCACCACCCCCTTCCCACCTCTCTCTCTTTTTTTAATCAGAAGACTCTGCAGAGAAGAATTCACAATAGTAAACTTTGACCTTCAAGGTATGAGATCATGCTAGGAAAATTGTAGAAGTCTCTAAACTATAGCATTGGTCATGGCCTTTGGATAAATTAGATTCCTAGCTTTCAGGGCATGGACTGTCTCTTGCAGAATTCTGTCCACCCCTGCTGGCCTCTCTGGTAAGCAGGAATAATTGTCCTGAGTACTGCTGCTTCCCATTGTCTAAGAGTTCTGTCAAGAGGAAAAATGATAATTGTTACACTGAAGTTATTAAATTTTTGTGACACTAGCAAAATGTCTTGCAATATAATCAAAACTAAGAAGAGAAAGAGACCCTTTGTAATCAGAGATCCCACCCAGCTCCAAATAAAATTTTTCAATCACAATGTGATGTCCCAGTAGTAATTTGGTAGCAAAATCTCTGTAAGATTTTTTCCATTGCTATTTTTTTCCACCGTGTATCAAGGGAATGTAGAGAGACTTTGGCTCAAGTAAAAAGACCCCTCTGCTCAGTCTGCATCCTCTTGCCTCCCCTCACTGTCCAGCACTGCAGGTGTCTGAGTTTTATATATTAAAGAACCGTTGATACTCAGTTTCCAGTGAGGTTGCCTGGACCAGCAAATCTGCAGAGATACTTCTCCCCACCCCCTCAACTCCCTCTTCACCCCCCTTATTTCTGCTGGTTCAATTAAGTCATGGGGTACTGTAACTTTGCTAGTGACTGAGATGAGCTCCAGGACCTGGCCAACCCAAGACACATAGAAGCAGAAAGGGAATGAAATGGCTGGGCCCTTGGAGATCAAATAGGGACTCTTAGTTTCTCTGGCTTCCTGAGGAAGCATACTGTGTAAGATGTGAGGTTTGAAGTGTGCTTTGGAAGAAATGAAGCATGTGGGTTGGTTGCTAAAGACAGGAAAATTATACCACACCTGGAAGTGGTGAAATGATTTTTCTTATGCAGATGTTTGCACAGAGTCCTGCCTAGGGATCTCTGATGGGAAATGAGAATAGCAGCAACCATTGGACATATCCTGAAACTCACAATCTCTTTTGATTGAACTTGAACACCTTGGGTATTTTTAGGTGTGAAGAAATGTCCTTTTTCCAACCTACAACCACTCTAGCCACCAATATCTCTAGAGCGTCTAAATCCATTTCTTGATAACATAGTCATACCATACTAGCTATGAACATGTGCTCCAAGCCAGATGGCATAAATGGGAATCCTGGAACTGGGAGTTATGGTCAAAATATATGGTTTGATGGTGAGGGAGGATTAGCTCCCCAAAGAAAAACTGGGGTATCCCAGAAAGGAAGGAGTAGCAGTTCTGGGGTAAGTTAGACCTAGGCTTGAATCTCAGCTCTACTAAATCTTAGTGCTGCAAACTTGAGCACTTTGTATAGCCTCTGTACTCTTCAGTCACTAAAATGGGTTAAATGTATCTTTTTTGTGTATTCCTAAAGGGACTTAATGAGATTAAGTCGTAAAAATATATATATAGTATGTGGGACACAGCAGGCTCTCAATAAAAGGGCATGTTAAAATATTTGGATCTAGCAGATCTTTCACTCCCTCATGGTGTGAGACATTATCTAAGGTTCTTTGGATTTGGTTATCGTTTTCAGCATTCCCTTAGCCACTAAGGTTTCCTAAACCTCAGCATAAAGAAACTTTTCCAGTTATAGCTTTGACTCTGCCTTCTGTATCCCCTGGGAATGAAACTATTTTTTTGGTATGTGTTTATTGTTGTGGTTATGATTATTATTAATTTGCCATCAAAAGAAAGTGTATCCTTAATCAGTTACTTTCTGCATCTCATCGCACACATTTCCAAATCAAAGCATTGAAATGAGCAACTCAGCCTGTTGGTAAAACATGCTTTTTAGTTTGTGTAGCTCATGCAAAAAAATGTTCCCCATGACCTGCCTTCCTAATAATTCTTGAGGGTTGAACTAATGCTCGTATAGTTACATCTGGTTCTAGAGTTAACAAATGGGTCAGAAGGAAAAGGAGGAGTGAGAAAAGCCATCCAGTTTCCTCCGCCCTCCCCTCTGTTTTTTTTTTTTTTTTTTTCTTTCCTCGGTGTGAAGTCATTTGCTTTTCTTTCTAGCCCATACCAAGTCTTCAGAAGTTGAGCCAGGCAGATGGTGAGGTTATAGCTTGGGCAAGATGTGTTCTAATGTTATCAGCTTTAAAGGAGCACATGGAGCAGAGAGGAAAGATGGTTTGTGGTATTTTTGTTTATTAAATTTGATGGCTGGATTATGACATTTATATTTATTAAATGTACAGAATCTCATCCATCACAGTTGACAGTCAGAACACGTCCTGTGTGGTTGGCATAGATGTCTCTTCTTGCAAGGAGATCTAACATTTATTCTTATTTGGGAGACTAAGACGAGGTGAAGAAAAAAGGAGATCCACCCTTCAATGCCACCACCCTGGGGACATGGGAGGGGGAGATAAGTGTTACTGTGTTTGATTCCGTCATATTAAGAAGCATTTTCCTTGCTTGGGTTGTGAGTCGGTTTGATGGTGCTGTGTGTGGAACACTCGGCAGCATAGGAGCAGCAGAGCCAGTGAACCTAGGACAGGAAAAATATCCGTAAAGAGGGCTCTCAGCTTTGCCTCATTAAAATCCTGGCATTGCTATGGTTGACACAATCTTGCCATGGCTTTATTTAGTGGCTAGAGCACCTCAGCAGCTAGGCGTCCTCATTCCACTCTGGATTTTATTACCTACCAGATGTGGGCCTCTTGGATATTTTATTAGAGCACCAGGTGAGCTGATGAAAGGACAGCACTCTGACTGCCTTCTAAATGACTCCTGGTTCACTTGAGCTTTGTTTGTATGTAAGAGGAGACAAGAGCTGGCAAGAGTTAGGGACAAGAAGAAGGCACTGCCACTCATGGGTCTCAGTAGGTCTTTAGGTGGAAGAGATGGTATGCTTGCTTAAGGTTTATGGATCTTTTCCAGAGTATAACTTAAAGATATTTCTATAGTCAATGTGCAAATGAATGAGACATACATGGATTCAATCTCTCTGCTATATATACTTCCAAGAATAAAAGGTTCATTTAGGTTTGAGTGAACCCAGTCTATCTGGAAACCAGATAATCCACAATACTGCCCATATAGCCTAGAAATCTTTGAATTCTAAATATTTGAGATACTAACCTGAAGAAGAGATTAAGTCCTTTTTCTCTCCCTATGCCCCTTGTTATTTTGTTAGGGCTAATGTTCGGTTCTAACTTCAGTCATTAATGTCCTGGTTGGCATTTTCTGAGGCAGCAGCCTGTGTGTAGTTGCTATGTCTAAGAAAGATTTCAAGCAGTACCAAACATTTATGTAGGCCTCACACAAATTTGACTACCATGTATTTCTTCCCCTTAGGTTGACTTAGGACCTAGGAAATAGTTTATAGGGGTACCATGTACTAATCTCATTCCTTTTTAAATCTAAAAGTAATTGTTCATAACCATTACATGTCATTGACTGAGCATCTTTAGGGAATAACTCTAGTCTAGGTATTATGTGGGCTGTTAAACAGGTAAATGGCAGTTTATCTCTAAAGAGTTTAAGCAAAACATACCAAAAGCCAGGCCTCTGTGAAGAGGCACAATTTCCTGCTAGATAGTGTGTGTGCATGGATTGTAAACATTTCCAGAGTTGGGAGAGAGTGCAGGTCCTGAGTGTTAGAAGGCAAAGGTCACGAGTGTACCTCACATGGCCCAGTTGGCTCCATTCTATCCGACAGCCACAGCCGCCCCTCACTCCACCCTGACTACTTTGCGGTTCACATGAGTGAAGCCAGGGCTCGCTGATAAGGGAAAATACTAGTAGTCTTCTCTGTCTCCCTTTCTTTCTTGAATAAAAACAATACTATGAAATACGGTTTTAATTCTTCTTCTAACACATTTACTGCTTATTCTTATCTGCTGTTCTAATGGAGTGAATACTTGTGAGAATATACCGTGTGCTAGGGTACACATACATATCTTACATACATAAATGCACACATACATATACACACATACATACATATATATTTTCATTTGATTGTCACAACAACCCTCTGAGGTCTGGACTTAGTATCAATTGCTTTTGCTTCTATGATCATAAAGCAAGTACAAGGCAATGGCTGGATTCTAACCTGGTTCCTGTAGCTACAAAGCCTGCTCTTTCCTCAACAGTGCATGAGAGGGCCGGCACAGTTAGGTCTGTGCCTGCCTGATTCTCAGATGGGTACACCTCATGAAAGAGAAGCATTTCTGAGACAATTCTCTATCCCTCCACTAACTGTTCTGTTGTAGACAAAACCATAACTATGGATCTTCTAGCATTTTATTTTTTAATCAGAACCCTGGCTATGGAACAGAGATCAGGAGAGTGATGGGCTTGGAACTGGTCATCGCCCTGGAACTATTTATTCGTAGCCAATGCAAGGTGAGAGTTCAGAAGGGGCTGAGGCCATGGGTGTAGAGCTAAGAACTGTGGACCCAGGAGTACTCCTGAAATCTCTGATTTATATGTGTTTCTTGCAGTTGCTAGAGCCCCTGAAGAACAGCTTTCAGAGTTCTGTGGGTTGAGACACACCAATTCCACACTTGGGAGGGAACTGCTATTTTATTGCCCCAATTAACTGCTTTATTTGTTTATAAATTCTTCCCTTTTCTGTTTTATGATGCAGTTGTGGTGTGTTTAATGGAAGTGCAAGATTAAAACTGGCAAGCTGACTGCGTGTTACATTTCCAAAGCTTATAAATGGTTTGAATCCAGAATGTCTGTGGCCCTTTCCAAAAATACTTGGTTTCTCTAAAAAGCAACAGCTGTTGGGAAGTGGATGGAAAGTTTTTTGGCTTTTTTGTTTGTTTGTTTGTTTTTCAAGAGGAGAAAAGCCATTGGCTTTTACTATAGTGTGTAGAGCATTTTGTTTAATGCTTTTATTCCATTGGGGAATTTGCCTGTTTGATAACAGATGAAACAACAGGGACTTAGTAAAATATAAAAACCCGTGATGTTAAAAATCAGCAAATTGAATGCTACTTTAACAAGTCACACAAGAAAATAATCTTTTTTCTAAAAAAATACCTCTTGCTGAGTAGAGATTTTTTTCTGTAAGAGTAGTATAAATTTAAAAATTTTACTTTCTACTGTTTCCGTTGTATTCTGTAGTTTACAAAGCACACGTATATTTAAAATCTGAATCTCACTACAATTCTATTAAGAAGCTCAGGGACAGTGATTTTCCTTATTATAAATGATTCACATAAGTCTTGGAAGGATGAAGTCACTTGCCTGGAGTCAGGCAGCTCACCAGTGGCTGAGCCAGGCTTAGGATAGAATTTTGCAATGACTAGCTCAGGGCTTTCTGTCATACCAAATTATTTGATTATTAAATGGTATCATTATCAGTTGAGTTAGGCAATGTGATCTGGCCAAGCTGTTGTCACTGCTCCTGCTGGATGCTGTTCCCACAGCTATAAACCCATTACTTACCCCTGGGTCAAGATCCTGGTGGAAGCATCAAATGGCTGAGTATGCTCACATGCTCAAAGCCCTGACTACCGAGGGGTGGGACCAGAGAAGACCTGTCTGCCTGAGCTATCCAGAGGAGCAGGGCACTGTATCCCAAGAATACTATATACATATGGTGAATGGTTCACCTGAAACAGGAGAGAAGGTTGGATGCTAGGTAGAGCAAAATGCAGTGATAGTATATCTGTTTAGTAGGGCAAGTGCAGACCAAATTGAACCTAGTTGACTAAAGTGGGGATAAACCTTCTTTCCTCTCCTCCTTCCCTTTATTTCTTTCATTTTCCCCAAAATATCAACCAAAGGGATTGAGAAAGAAAACTAGAGGAAGTAGTTTTCCAATTGTAGTGAGTGCAAGACTCACATAAGAGCTTAACATACATGCAGATCCTAAGGCTTGAGCCCCAAGATTCTGATTTCATAAACGTTTTTCAAACGTTTGTCAAAAACAGGCAGGATCCCCTAACCAAAACAGCCTGAATAATATTAAAGTAACACTAAATAATTCTTTATTTTAAAATAAAGGAGTAATAAAATAACTGTTTGGCCAAAGTCCCTTGATATTATAGAATTTCTATCTTACTGCTTTTAAAAAAGAAACACAAAGACACTAAAATCGTATCCTAAAGGCTATGACCCCTGATTTTGGCAAGCTGCTAAAATAATAAGTCTGGAATGAGGTTCAGGAATCTGTATTTTTAGTAAGCCCTTACATGATTCTGATACAGCTGGTCCATTTTGAGAACCTCAACCTAAGAAGTCAGAGGGTTAACGTAGGCAATTCTCTCCAGTTGATAGCTGGAGAAATCCCAGTCCAGCTCAGCTAGGGCCCCACCTCTGTGCTCTATTAAATGGGCTTCATCTAACCCCTAAATTGCAGGTTTGGCCTCCATCTGTTGTTACTGAGCCTCTGCAGGCATCTATACCATCACCTGATTTGGCCCTTGCTTTGGCTCCCAGTGGCTGGCATTAGTGGTCACCAGAGTGCAGGAAAATGGATAGAATCAATGTGCTCCAGTGACAAGGAGAACTGGACTTAGAGTGAGGAAGTTTAGCACTTTGAGTTTTCTTTATAAACCCTGCCACCACTTCTCCACATGAGAGATTGGAGGGTTAGTAAGAAAAAGAGGAAAAGGGAGAAAAAAAAGTAAGATAATGAAATTGTATCTTTCCTTACTTTTTGGTTTATATAGCACTTTCTGTCCTTCAAAGAGCTTCTAGAAAAAGATAACTGTGAGACTAAACAGTGTAGGACAAAAAGCCAGTGCGATGGGGGACAGATGAGGGCATATGGGAGAGCATCAGAGGCAAGGAAGCATGTTGGGGGACGCAAAGCAACGTGCCCGATCGGGGGGTGCATCATGGCAGGGTGAGCTCATTGAAATGCCTCCCAACTTCCAAGAGGAGAGAAATTGTCATATTAGATAATGGTAGATTGTTGAAAGTCCAGGGAATCCTCTGAATTGATTATGAAACATAAGCCCACAACTGTTTGGTCTGGAATAGTTTAAAATATTGCACAATTTTTATTATCATGGAAAATTGGAACCCATAACTACCATATCCTGGTAACTTATGCTCCCATACTCCACTCCCCACTCACTGGATTCTCATTATACCTTCAAACATTGGTTTCTTTAGAAATTTTTTGAGTTGTTCTAGTATAAGGAAGCAAAGAGCCAGGGGTCCAAGACCTGTGTCCTGGACACAGGACATCTTTGCTTGGCTGCCAACTTGCAGGTGACCTTGGAAGAGTCATTTCATCTCTTTGGGTTTCAGTTTCCTCATCTGTAAAAAAAAAAAAAAAAAAAAAAAGTGGTTGAAATAGTAGTCTCTCTACCCCTTCTATGTCTAACACTCCACATTCCCTTAATATATTCAGGATATTGTTAAAGAACTTACTAACCTTCCCATGAAAGACAAAATAAAAGTCCACTATTTAGGGCTAGTGATATTTTTATAAGACCTAGGAGAATTCTCCTAACAGTAAACAAACTGATGGCTTTAGTTTCCATATCATTTTGCTAATGCTACCAGCAAATCACTCAGTTTTAAACAATAGATATTTATTTTCTTATGATCCTGGAGGCTAGAAGCCCAAGATCAAGGTGTCACCTGGGTTGGTTTCTTTTGACGCCTCTCCTTTTGTTTGGTAGATGGCCATCTTCTCCTCTGTCTTCAGATGGTTTTCCCTCTGTTGTGCCTGTTTGTGTTCAATCCTCACTTTTTTTTCAGATGGAGTCTTGCTCTTGCCCAGGATGGAGTACAGTGGCACGATCTCAGCTTACTGCAATCTCCGCCTCCCAGGTTCAAGTGATTCTTCTGCCTCAGCCTCCCAAGCAGCTGGGATTACAGGCTCCTGCCACCACACCCAGCTAAATTTTTTTTTTTTTTTTTTTTTTTTTTTTTTTTGTATTTTTAGTAGAGCCTGTGTTTCACCATGTTGGCCAGGCTGGTCTCGAACCCCTGACCTCAAGTGATCCGCCTGCCTCAGCTTCCCAAAGTGCTGGGATTACAAGTATGAGCCACTGTGCCTGTCCTCAATCCTCACTTCTTATAAGGACACCAGTCAAATTAGATTAGTGGCCACCCTAATTGTCTCATTTTAAGTTAATTAGATCTTCAAAGACTGTATCATGAAATAATACAGTCACATTCTGAGTTACTGGGGAGTTAGGACTGTAGCATACAAACTTGGAGGGGTGACGAGACTCCCATAATAGTCATAATAGTCCGTCTCCAAGCCATTGCATCTTTAGGAGTATGGTAACACCTCAGCTATCTTGGGTGAAGCCCCAGATTAGATGAACAAAGAGAAGGATTCAATGAACTTTTAAAGAACTTGTCGATTCTAGGGATTTGTGATACTATACAAAGTTCTTCAAACCCAACACCCAATCACCAGGAACATAAACCAAGGAGGGGTGCAAAGAGCAAGGCTGTAGGAAAATAAGATAAAAGGGCAAATGGTTTGTACTTTGGGGAAAGCAAAGATGGAAAAGAACTTTGAAGCATTTACATTTAGGCCAGTTCCATTACATCATAAGGGCAGAAGTATTTTATCACACAGCCATTACTGTTTGATCTGTGCCAGTAGGTGAACTTTTAGAGAGCATAGGAGTCTATTTCACATAAATCCCACTTTTAGCAAATGCAGAAGCAGGATCCTGCTGAGGACAAAGGAAAAATTCATGATGCAATTCCCACTTATCCTCATGGGTGCCTTTTTATCACTAAGAATGAGGAAGAGGAATTCCTTTCCAACACCACTGTAAAAAGAATACTTACAAATTACTCTTCCTTATTGTTTGGACAGTAAAAGCAAGTAATGAGTCTCACACCACATATCTCGGGTTTTTATAGCCTCGATAACCTATCTGTCTCCTCAGGTATGTTCTCAGTGGCACAGAGAACTGAAAAGAGAATAAATGCATAGTTCTTGTGCTCAGACCTGCCTCCAGGCCATTGCTTCCTGCGGCTTCTCAGGGCCCACAATACACTGCTGGGCATCATCTCTGTTTTCACAATGGGAAAAGAGGTACATGATATTCAGTGTGTATTTCTCCTGCACTCTGCAGCCAACCATCCTCATCTGTAGAACGTTACACATCTCTCTCAAGGAACCCCTACTGCCTATGAAATCACTTTTGTTTAATAACTAAAATTCAGATTTAAACACACACACACACACACACACACACACATACACACACAAATAGTTTGGATGCCATCTTAGACGTTAGCCTATTAGTATGTCATAAACTGTGTCTCAATCCTCACTTCTTAGAAGGACACCAGTCAAATTCTGGAAACCACTGTCCAAGCACACTTTTAACTCATTCTAGTGAGATATCTCCCCCTCTCTACTAGTTTCTTATCACCATTGTAACAAGTTACCACAGATTTAGTTGCTTATACAGCATAAAATGTTACCTTATAGTTCTGCAGGTCAGAAGTTCAGTGCGGGTCTTACTGGTCTAAAATCAGGTGTTGGCAGAGTTTGGGGAGAATCTCTGCTTCTAGAAACTGTCCGTATGTCTTGGTTCACACCTCACCCCTTTCTCCCTTTTCAAAGACAGAAAGGTTGCATCTCTCTGACACTTTTTCCATAATCATGTCTCCCTCTAACTCTCTGATTTTCTCTGTCACTTTTAAGGACCCTTGTAATTAGATTGGGCCCACCTGCATAATCCAGGATAATCTCTCCATCTCAAGGTCTTTAACCTTCGTAACATCTGCAAAGTCCCTCTTGCCATGTAAGGTAACATATTCAAAGGTTCTGGGGATTAGTATATGAACATCTTTGGAGGGCCATATTCTGCCTACCACAGGCTCTGACCAATTTAGCTGTGCATTTTGGTGTCTTTGTTTGCAAAGTCACAGAAAGATGTGTAATTGCAAGGCAGATTGTTTTTCTTGAACAACCCAGTGAGGTTTCTTTCACATCATGTAGGGAGAGAGTAGGAGGGGCCTACATTTACAGTCCCACTGGGTGAGATGTGGGATCCGTCAGAGGATTTTTTTCTTGCTCACCCAACCATGCAAACCGGTGGAAATCTTGATTTCATTTTGGTTAGTCATGTTCTCCGATGGGAACCACATTCATGTGTGTATATCTGTATGTGTGTATGTGTGTGTGTGAATTTAGGTAAAGCCTTCCAGGAGCCCTCTTTGCCCCCTAAGAGTGGTTCTGATGTCTCTTGGCTCTCATCAGAGCAGTTGTAACACTTTGTTGCATGTGTCTGTCATCTCATCTGCCAATGCTGGACAACAGGAGGGCAAGCATTCTAACTTGTTTCTGTTATGCTCCCCGTGCCTAGCACATGGCCTGCCAGGATGTTTAATAAACATTTGCTGAATTAATGAATGCTCCACATCAAATCTCCTATTCACAGTGTTACTAGACCAGCCTCTGACATAAGTGAGTGGCCTGGCAGACTCTAAAGATAGAGTAGAAAACTGAAGAGTATTTCCCAGAATTTTAACATCGAATTAATTAAATCGGGAAAATTCAGAGTTTGTTTTTTTCTCCTGTAAAACAACTTGGCAGACAAATTTTATATATTTGATCATTGAATTTCCAACACAATATTAAAACCTACCAATGGTGAACCAGGGACACAATGTAGAATTCAGGAAAGCACTTTGATCTAGGATCACGTTTGAATTCTGGTTATATAGCTGTGTGGTTTGGGGCAAGTCATTTACCATCTCTGGAATCTTGTCCTTATCTCTAAGTGATTCTAGTTGATGCTTAACATAGGTAACGGCCAAGGGCCTTCTCAATGCTGAAATGCTGTCTTCTCCATGGTCCTGTTATTCTAGTGTGGTATGACTCATTCTTTCCTAAAGTGTGGAATATGAAATGTAGGTGATCGGTTGGGAATGTGGTGAATGTGACATGATTTTAAGTACATAAATGAACATTTTTAGTTTTAACAATTTGTTGAGTGGGTTGAATGCCATGAGGTACGATCAAGAAATGGCATTGTTTTTATCGCCTGCTGTATCCCATGTACTCTTACAGCTCTCTGTTCTGCTGCTGAATAATAGTCTAGATCAGTTTCATAATTTTTCAGATCATTTTTGGTATTTGAACAGTCTCATGCTCATGTATTAAAAACTCCAGTCAAATGAAAATCTAGATTTCAATCTTTCATCCAGTTCAGAGTTTTTGCCCTTTACCATCTGAATCCTTACCCTTGATTATGAAGACCAATAGCAGAAAAAGAGAGTGATGGTTTATTTTGCTTTCCTTGATTCACTGACTCCAATTCATAGTGTTACCACTGACATCCCCAGAGTCAGGGCCAAGGGAGTGGGACTGAAGGACAACAGAAAGACTGGCTTGCCTGGAACTGGTATAAACTTGCTGTCAGAGGCTTCCCTGGGACAGAGGCCCAACTTGGTTTTCTCTGGGGGCATTTTTATGGGTCCTTTGGAGATGCTCTCACCCAGTCAGCCTCTCTGTCAGGATTTGCTCTCCTCAGCAGGTGGATCTTGGGTAGCAGCCCTTCAAGATGGCTCTAACCCCACTTCTTTCTGGGGCATTGCCCATGGCTCATGGAAGCTCACATACCTTGCTCTGTCTGCCATTTGTAGAAGGGCAGGTTGCTTCGCCGTATCTTTGTGTTACTGCCTGGTGGAAGCACCAGGTAACCTCTTGCACTCTGACTCCTTTGGTTGTCCAAGACTCCAGGGCATGTGACTTGGGCTTCCCCCAAGAATTCACAAAAGCTCTGGAGCTTAGCTCCCCAAGGCTTGCATCCAACTAGGGAGTAAGAAGTCGGCATCCACATCTGGCAAGGATCATCAGTCTGTATGAGTGGTTTCCTTGGGACCTCCTTTACTTTGCTCAAGGTGGAAGGGGAAGACCCCACAGTATCCTCTAATCCAATTAGATAGTCTCATCCTGATGAATCTTCAACCTTCTCTTCATAGTCCTAAAGGACCAGCTTGGCCACATATTAGCACCTTGCTTTAGATGACTGGGGCACTTCTCATTCCTTTTTAAAAGCTTTGAAACTTAGCCAAAATTTTGAGATAACAGGGAAAGTCCCCTTTTACATCTTGTTATATATTTATTTTGCTGTGTATCAGCATATATAACTTATCAAATCTGATTTCATAAATACTGTTTAGGATTAGAATGAATACAGAAAGTAGGAGAATTAAAGAAAAAGTAAACGAATAATAGTGTAAGTGGCTTATAGATATTGCAAAGACATGTATATTAGTCAGGGTTCTCTAGAGGGACAGAACTAATAGGATAGATAGATATATAAAGGGGAATTTATTAAGTAGTAATAACTCACATGATCACAAAGTCCCACAATAGGTCATCAGCAGGCTGAGGAGAAAGGAAGCCAGTCTGAGTCCCAAAGCTGAAGAACTTAGAGTCTGATGTTTGAGGGCAGGAAGCATCCAACACAGGAGAAAGATGTAGGCTGAGAGGCTAAGCCAGTCTAGCCTTTTCATGTTTTTTTTTTTTTTTTTTTTTTTTTTTTTTGCCTGCTTTATATATTGGCCACACTGGCAACTGATTAGATGGTGCCTACCCAGATTAAGGGTGGGTCTGCCTTTCTCAGCCCACTGACTCAAATGTTAATCTCCTTTGGCAACACCCTTACAGACACACCCAGGATCAATACTTTGCATCTTTCAATCCAGTCAAGTTGACACTCAGTATTAGCCATCATGTCATGGTAATACTCTGTTGGGCCTTCATGTCAATGTTAAGTGGAACAGTGCAAGGTTGAGGCAGCATACTCTCCCCTTTCCAGCCCAACTGTGACAAACAATGCTTATTCTGAATTAAAGACAACATTTTTACTCCATTGTAGCTAATCTACAATCAGACATTTTCTTCTTCAGCTTTACAGTTAAATTTTTCCAAGTGCTCAAAAAGTGAGAAAATACTAATTTCCAAGTTATAAGAGAATAACCTATTTACTCTATTGAGATGAGGAATTGTCTTAAAATATAAAGTGCATGCTAAATAAGGTGATCACAATACAGAATAATAAAGCCCTGTATAATGATCTATAGTTAAAAAAAAAGAGAGATGGTCTATATCTTCTTTCTTGATTACTTAAAGCAGTATAAAGCAACTGCTATGATCTGAATGTATGCACTGCCCTTTCCCAAATTCATATGTTGAAATCCTAAGCCCCAAGGCATAGTATTAGGTGGTGGGACTTTTGGAAGGTGATTAGGTCATGAGGGCATGAGTGGGATTAGTGTCCTTTTAAAATAATCCCAAAAGGAGCTTGTTTGCCCCTTGTGCTATTTGAGGACACAGCCAAAAGATACCATCTATGAACCAGAAAGCAGAACCTTACCAGGCACAGAATCTGTCAGATCAGATGTTAGACTTTCCAGTCTCCAGAACTATGATAAATAAATTTATATTTTGGGAAAGTGACCCAGTCTATAGTGTTTTGTTATAGGAGCCCAAAGGAACTAAGGTGACAACATATTGAAAATGTCAAGGGAAGTTTTAAAAATATGAATTTCTATGGAAAAGAGGCTTTGTAGGTGAAAGAATACTGAATCTGGAATAAAAATTCCAACTTTGCAACTTACCTACAGATAGTATGATCTTAGGCAAGTCCCTTGGCCTCCCTAAGCCCATCTTTGTAGAATTGTCCTACAGAGCCATACTGGATGTGCAAAGATCAATTAAGATAATGTACAGTCTTGCATCACATAACGACAGCAATACATTCTGAAAAATGCATCCTAAGATGACTTTATCTTTGTGCAAACATCATAGATTGTACTTATTACAAACCTAGATGATATAGCCTACTTCACAGCTAGGCCAAATGGTATAGCCTATTGCTCCTAGGTTACAAACCTGTACAGCTGTGAAGGATACTGAATACTGGAGGCAATTGTAACATAAGTAGTTGCATGTCTAAACATATCCAAACATAGAAAAAGTACAGTAAAAAATATGGTGTAAAAGGAAAAACCTCGTACAGGGCACTTAGCATGAATGGAGCTTGCAGGACTGGAAGTTGCTCTGCCTGAGATGATGAGTAGTAAGGAACTATGAGGGCCTAGGGCATTACTGTACACTACCGTAGACTTCATAAACACTGTACACCCAGGATACACTAAATTCGTAAAAAACTTTCTTCAAAAATAAATTAACCTTAGTTTACTGTAACTTTTTTACTTTATAAACTTTAAAAATTTAAAAAACTTTTGGCTCTTTTGTAATAACACTTAGCTTTAAACACAAACACATTGTACAACTGTACAAAAATTCTTTATATTCTTATTCTGTAAGCTTTTTTCCTGTTAAAAATGTGTTGTTGGTTTTTTTGAACTTTTTAGTTAAAAATGAAGACACACACACACACACACACACACACATATATTAGTCTAGGCCGACACAGGGTCAGAATCATCAATATCATTGTCTTCTACCTTCACATCTTGTCCCACTGGAAGGTCTTCAGGGGCAGTAACATCCATGGAGCTGTCATCTATGATGATAACGCCTTCCTCTGCATAGCTCCTGAAGGACCTGCCTAAGGCTGTTTTACAGTTAACACTTTCTTAAAAGTCAAAGGAGTAGACTCTAAAAAAATGACAAAAGTGTATTCTAGTAAATATTAGGTGATGGGAATTTTTTAGCTCCATTGTAATCTTATGAGACAACCACCGTATATGTGGGCCATCATTGGATGAAACATCATTATGCGGTGCATGAGTGTATGTGACACTGAAATAATCTAAAGAGCCCAGTGCAGTGCTTTATCAGTCAATATACACGAGCAATTGACCTTAACATTTTTCATTGAGATATAATTTACATTGACAATGGACCAATTTTAAGGTACAGTTCAATGTGTTTTGACAAATGTATGTAGCCTTATAACCGACACCACAATGAAAATTATAGAAAATTGCCACCACTTCAAAATATTCTATTGTATCGCATTGCAATTTCCTCCCTACTCCCGCTTTTATTTTTTGTAGAATTTTTTTATGTAGTCATGCGCCATCTGAAGACATTTCAGTCAAGGATGGGCCACCTCTATGACAGATTATAATGGAGCTGAAACATTTCTATCACTTAGTGTTTACTGTACTTTTTGTCATTATTTTAGAGTATACTCCTTTTATTTATTAAAAGAAAACACCCACATTCACTGTCAAATAGTCTCAGGCAAGTCCTTCATGAGACATTCCATAAGAAGGCATTATTATCATAGGAGATGACAGCTCCCTGCATGTTTTTGCCCCTGAAAATCTTCCAGTGGGATGAGATGTAGAGGTGGAAGACAGGGATATTGATGATCCTGACTCTGTGTTGGCCTAAACTAATGTGTATATTTGTGTTTTTGTCAAAAAAGTAAAAAAATAAAAATAGAAAAAAACCTTATAGAATAAGAATATAAAGAAAAAATATTTTCACACAGCTGTACAATGTGTTTATGTTTAAAGCTAAATATTTTTACAAAAGAGTAAAAAAGTTAAAAAATATTTTAAGCTGCCGGGCGCGGTGGCTCAAGCCTGTAATCCCAGCACTTTGGGAGGCCGAGGCGGGCGGATCACAAGGTCAGGAGGTTGAGACCATCCTGGCTAACACAGTGAAACCCCGTCTCCACTTAAAAAATACAAAAAATTAGCCGGGCGAGATGGCAGCGCCTGTAGTTCCAGCTACTTGGGAGGCTGAGGCAGGAGAATGGCGTAAACCCGGGAGGCGGAGCTTGCAGTGAGCTGAGATCCGGCCACTGCACTCCAGCCTGGGCGACAGAGCGAGACTCTGTCTCAAAAAAAAAAAAAAAAATATTTTAAGCTTATAAAGTAAAAATGTTGAAGTAAGCTAAGGTTAATTTATTATTGAAGAAAGAAAGATTTTTAAAATAAATTTAGTGTATCCTAAGTGTACAGTGTTCATAAAGTCTACAGTAGTATACAGTAATGTCCTAGGCCCTCACATTCACTCATGATGTACTCACTGACTCACCCAGAGCATCTTCTGGTCCTGCAAGCTCCATTCACGGTAAGTATGCTATACAGGTGTATTATTTTTTTTTTCTTTTACATCAAATTTTTACTGTACCTTTTCTATGTTTGGATATGTTTAGATATGCAAATACTTATTATGTTACAATTGCCTCCAGTATTCAGTATGGTAATATGCTGTACAGGCTTGTAACCTAGGAGCAATAGGCTATACCATTTGGCCTAGGTGTGTAGCAGGCTGTACCACCTAGGTTTGTGTAAGTGCACTCTATGATGTTCACACAATGACAAAATCATCAGTATGGAATGCATGACTGTAAATGGAATCATGCAGTGTGTAGTTGTTTGTATCTAGCTTCTTTCACTTGGCACAGTGCTTCTGATAGTCAGCCATGATGTTGCCAGTATCAGTAAGTTCATTTTTTGTTGCTGAGAAGTATTTCATTAGGTAGATACGTAATATTTTGTTTTTCCATTCACCAGTTGATAGACATTTGTGTGATTTCTAGTTTTTGGCTATCATGAACAAATTACTATAATTGTTTCAGGATAAGTCTTTGTATGGATATGTGTTTTCATTTTTATTAAGTACGAAAAAGTGGGATGCTGAGTTGTCTGGTAAGTCTGTGTTTAATTTTACAAGAAACTTCTAAACTACTTTCTAAAATGGCCACACCATTTTGCATTTCCACTAGCCACATATGAAATTTCCAGTTGCCAACATCCTTGGCAACACTCGGTGTTATCAGTATTTGTAATTTTAGTTAATCTAGTAGATAGGAAGTAACATCTTATTGTGCTTTTAATGTACATTTCTCTAATGATAAGTGATGTTCAGCATCTTTTCATATAATTGTTTCTTTGGTGAAGAATCTGTTTAAATCTTTTGCCTATTTGTAAAATGGATTTGTTGTTTCCTTATATTGAGGTATAAGAGTTCTTCTTATATTCTAGGTAAATTCTGGGTAAATGTTCTTTAGATATGTAAATGGAGATTTTACAATACAATTTCCTGGTCTGTGGCTTGCCTTTTTTATTTTCTTTTGAAGTGTAAACAGTGTTTTTTGAATTGTGAAGTTTTAGTTGTAGTTATACCACAGAGGCATGATGGATTCCCTCCCCAGGTTTGGTTTAGATGTTGAGACTGTTGATACCACAAATGCACGAAGAATATATGAAAAAGTTATGGGTCGTAGAATGAGACTTTCTTGGGAGAGCAGGGCAGGCTCCTAAGCAGGTTTAAAAATGGCTTGAAAGAAAGCAAGAAAAGAGATTGGCTTGGCTTTTACTGTGATTAGGGAATGAGGTTGGGGTGAGAGTTCCTGTGCATGAGAGCCAGGGCTTGCATATTTTGAACTTCCCGTTGGCAACAAAGGTAGGTGCACCTGGGTTTTCTTATCAGCTAGCCCAGATGTGGGGCAGAGGGGAAGGGGAAGTGGTGGGGCTTGAAAGATGTGTCAGCAGTGAAAATCAAGCATCTAAATGGAGTCAGGCTCTTTATTATACTTTTGATTTTTTAAAAATTTATCATACTTTTTGTGTGGTTCATTATTTTTGTGTGTTCTATCTAAGAAATATTTTCCTAACTAAAATAAAATAATTTTCCCTATTGTTTTCTTCTGGTAGTTTTATAGCTTTAGATATTACAGTTAAGTCTTTGATCCATTTTGAGTTAGTTTTTGTATATGGCATGAGGTATGAGTCTAAGTGTTTTTCCTCATATGGATGATCAATTTTTTCAGGACCATTTATTGAAAAAGACTACCTTTTCCCACATTGAATTTTCTTGACACCTTTATTGAAAATTAGTTGGCTATAGATATGAAGATCAATTTCTGGACTGTCTATCTCATTGATCTATACGTTTATATTCACACCAATACCACACCATTTTTACTACTGTAGCGTATGTGTTGTGTAATTTTATTTTTTAGATGGAATCTCACTATGTTGCCCGGGTTGGCATTGAACTTGTGGGCTTAAGCAATCCTCCTGCCTCTGCATCTCAAGTGTCCAGGACTACAGGTCCACACCACTGTGCCCAGCTATATAGTTTTATAACATGTCTTGAAAATGGTTGTCATAATCCTCCAAATTTGTTCTTCTTTCCAGAATAATTTAACTTTCTACATCTTATTTTGCATTTCTGTATGTGCTTTAAAATCAGCTCTTCACATTCTACAAAGGTACCTCCTGGGGTTTGATTGAAATTGCATTGAATCTATAGATTAATTTCAGGAGATCTGACATCTTAACGACATAGTGTCTTCTGATAAATGAACACAGTTCATCTCTCCATTTATTTAGGTCCACTTTTAATTTCTCTCAAAAAATGTATTATAATTTTCAGTGTACAAGTTTTACATACTTTGCATTTTTTCCATATATATATGTATTTTGAGCTGCAGTGCAGTGGTGCCACGTTGACTCACTGTAGCCTTGACTTCCTAGGCTCCCAAGTAGCTGGGACTATAGGCACATGCTACCATACCTGGCTAATTTTTGTATTTTTTGTAGAGCTCACATTTCACCATGCCCAGGCTGGTCTCAAACTCCTGGCTCAAGCAATCTACCCACCTTGCCCTCTCCAAGTAGTGGGATTACAGACATGAGCTACCACACCTGGCCAGAGTTTTATATTTTTGATGTTTTTGTACTTGTATTTTTTTTTCAATTTCAAATTTCAAAGTGTGGAACTTTTGCTTCCATCCGAAGTGGAGTAAACAGGGATTGGATCTATCCCCTCAATTGAAACAGTTAAAAAGCTGAACAGAATATATAAAACAATGAATTTCAAGTCATGGGACATCAGGCATTGAAAGACGGTGATTTCTGAGTAATGCAGCACAATGAGGAGAGGCCAGCTCATCACCAGGTAATGGCAGAGGGAGCAACAACCCAGGCAGGGCCCAGTAGTTGCCCTGAGTTGAGTAAATAGAGATGGGAGTTCAGGGAATTCCGCTGGGTATAGAGGTGTGTGTGTGTAGTCCCAGCTACTCGGGAGGCTGAGACAGGAGAATCACTTGAGCCAGGGAAAGAGAGGCTGCAGTGAGCTGAGATTGCTCCACTGCACTCCAGCCTAGGCGACAGATCGAGACTCTGTCTCAAAAAATAAATAAATAAACTACATAAAATAAAAAAAATTGCAAAAATAGTAAATTTGAAAATATAGCAACCACCCAAAATGAAACTCAGAGATGAAAACTTACTGAAAAACTAAAAAGAATAGAGCATCAGTGAGCTACGAGACAACTTTGAGTCTTAATGGGGTGGGAAAAGGGTATAGAGGGAAAACAGGGAGGGATTACCAAGGGGCACAAGAAAACTTTTAAGGATAATGGGTATGTCCATTTTTTTATTACGGTGATGGCTTAATGGGTGTGCATATATATGTGTGTGTGTATGTATATATATGTATATACACATATGCTAACACCAAATCGTATGCTTTATGTACAGTTTATTATTTGTCAATTATATCTTAATAAAGCTGTTTAAAGGTTCCAATTATTTGATGACAGTATGTAGAAATACAGTTGATTTTTATGTACCAATTCTGTATCCTGCATCTTTGCTAAACTCACTTGTTCTAATAATCCTTGTTATTGCTACTATTGTTGTTGTGATTAAAATCAACACTATCAATGAGATAATCATTATCTCATTATCAATGAGATTTTAATGCAGGTGTTAGGGCTTTACAAACTGTGAAGCACTCTATGAGTTATTTTATTAACTACAATAGAAAAATCAAACTTTTATTCTTTTAGGCTCCTATGCAGAGGGTGTTTCTCTGTAGAAGAAGGCCCAGATAAACTGGGATCCTAGCCATCACATGAGAACAGTATGCACATATGACTCTAACCTACTCATGGGCCAAGCTGCCATCCTTTTCTAACAATTGCAGGAAATGGACTCAGATCCCTTTTCCTTAGAGCTCGTGTGCCAGCTCCCCTACTGGGGAAGCCCCTGCATCCTGTCTGCTCAGTATTTGATGCTTGGTAATAACAGGCCTTCATATTCCAAGAGCTGGGAGCTGCTCAGGACAGAGGTATTTATAGGTTCCCTGGAAATGCCTGCTGAAGGTACCCTGGAGGCTGACTGGAGAGCTTTCCCTTGCAGCGCTGCTCAGCTCCTGGGCTGTTGTCAGTGCCAGCAGAGCAGGGTAGAGAGTCTTCTACAGAACCAGGCTCACTTTCCTGGCTTGCTGTCCATATGCCTTTCTACAAAAGACCCTCTTAACCCACTGGCCCTGTCACCTCAAAGCTATAGTCCTATGTAACGGGAATTAGTGTTAGGATAACAGATTTCATTTACCTTTTACGAGGAATTAATTATTCAGTGTTGGTAAATTTATTAAGAATTCTCCATGGGCTGCCAAGAACAGAAGAGCATTAGACTAGAGAGCAAATTAGATGTGCTGAAATCCATGTATTTATATTCTATTGTTTTCTTAAAGTCATGAACAAATATTATTTCATATGGACATCACATTTATTTAGTCCTGTCAAACATTTGAAGTATATTTTTGGTACATTTGAGTTTTTCCTTGTTTCTGTAGATAGCAATGTGACAAGCTAGGCTTCCAGCTATTCCTCAGGGGCCTTAGCTGAAATCGCAGCCCTGAGTTTTCCTCTTATGGAAGTCATCTTTGCTCCAAATGTCTTCTTGAGCAACACAGAGAGTTTAGCAATGGGTGAACTCATTTTCTCCAAGTTCAAAAATTATTCAGATGTGAAGATTTTTGAAATTTAAGGGGATTCTTGGTTTCTACATTAGGTCACCCATGACACAGTGCAACTTCTGTTTTTAAGTGGGATAAAAATGCTTTAAAGAAGCTTCTTGAAAGGCCTCAGAAGATTTTGTGGACATTGAATAGTTTTTAGAGAACATTTTGATGGTTTAATTATAAGAAAATGGAAAACATGCAGATCAAATTGACTCTAAAATACACATGGTTTTAAAAATTAAAGGCAAATAATTCTGACAAAACACATTTTTCGAGTCTAAAACACATGAACGAAATCAGGAGGACTGAGGAATTCAGGTTATATTAACAGCAGTTGGACTAATGAGATCTGCCATACAGAACCCCGAGGAGACCATGGGCTGCTTCCCTGTGTTGCCTCAGACCTCATCACCTGGGATCCTGTTTCTCACCTCAGTTTTTACAATTTTATCCTTTTAAGTGAATAAAATAATACATCTTTCTCCTTGTCAAGTTTTTGTATTTTTTTCTTAGATTCTAAAGAAAATTACATGTTCTTTGAATTCCTTACACATATAAAGTTTGTTCCCAAGTGGATTACGTTCTTGTCTGAAGGAATTTGATGACTTTTACTCTGTTTGGCTTCCTAATTGTCAGAGAACTGGGTGCCCCTATGAGTCATGTAATTGAGAAATCCCAATATTTGTAGCCCCACGACACTGTGGTGTTTAATCATTTTTAGCTGCAGAAACTTTTCTACAAATAGTAGATGTATTAAAAGGCACTTGCCCTGGTAGGGCTGGGAAGGTGTCCCCTCCTCTCCTAGTGATAGTCCTTCTGTTGCGCACAGTTTAGGGCTACTCAAAAGATAACAGATTTGCTTGAGGTGCCTTGTTTCTGTGTGTTTAGTAAGTTTTATGCATGTACTTGTCACTGTATTTGAAAATTATTTCGTGGGAGTCTTTCGGGCCTATCATGAAGGTGCCTTTCTCCAGAGAAGTTTTGCTACTGCCTGGCACTTGTGAGCATTACTAATCCTCGACCACCTTAAACAAGTTCAGGAGTTGAGGCTCCCTGGAAGCTCCAGGCAATACAAACCCAGGTGCAAATTCACATCAGGGCTGGCCTGTGGCTATAAAGTCTCAGAGATGGAAACTTTTTCTTTCTTTTTCCCCCACTTTCCTTCCTTTCTCTACCTCTGGATGTATTAGAGGCTAATTGACTTACGGTTGATACTTATTCTGAGGGTGTAGTCTTTGGGCCCCATTTAATGTGAGGAAGGACTTTTTTCTCAGACTTCCTTCTTGCATTGGCCCTGAGCCTTAACTTCTGCCCACCTCTGCATAAGACCAACAAAGTTCAGCAAATGTCTTCTGGATAAAAGTGTCTGTGGTGCTCAGGTCTTGCTTTCCTCTCTTGCTTCCCTCTTTCTCTTAGGTTTAGGCCTGGTAGTTGCTTACAGCTTTGTCAGCTTACTGACATTTTTGTGAAACTTTTTACATTAACGTTTTATTATATCTATTTAGTTGTTTTCTGCAGGAGATTTCATCTGAGAAAACCTGTCTCACCATCTCTGAAAACAGAACTTCTCTAGATATCAAACTGAGTTGAGAGTTCCCAAACATCTGATAGTCAACTAAATCTTACTGCAAGGGCCTACGTTAAATCAGGGCTTTCAGATTTAGAATAAGGAGATCATTTTCTGCTTCTTCTATGCTGGTTGACAATGTATGTTCCACCATTTTTCATTAATAAAATTCTACATTAGACATTTTATAGGAATCCTGTTTTATCTCAGCCCTATATTAGGCAGTACATGTGATGGTATAAAATGTGATTTATTTCCATATAATTCTAAGGAATTTGGGATGCTGTTTATTTTAAAGAATAAATTTAATTGGCCTTTATCTTTAGGAAATAAACATTTTTAAAGTGAATGATATGATGTCATTAATTTATCCTGAGCAGAAAACTAACTCTAAGTTGAGGACAATAGTGTCAACTCTTCCAACACAGAATTTCCCCCACTGTGCCCCAGTTGGTATTAAACAAGCTTCCGTGCTCCACCTCTCTCATCAACAGAGTCCACCCTGCTGTAGAATGATTGTGGGCTCAAGCTCACAGCCAGCCATTTAAACCTCCAGCATTAAAGGGGATTCCAGGAAGTAAAATCAAAATGCTGAAAACAGAACATGGGCACTTGTATGGTATCTTTCTGGAAACAAGGAGGGTATACTTGAAGAACTGTGACTAGCAGCCTCAAAGAAAGGAAAATTTGAGGAGAAAAAGAATAATTTCCTGCACCCAATGACTCTGTTTCTGACAATGGGCCTTCTCATGGGCTAATCTCTATGCATGGGCCTCAAAGAGCAGTCACAGGCCTGGAAAGCAAAGAAGTGCTTTGTGATAGGTGCTCAGTGGGATTTGTTCAAATGAATGAAGGCATGAGTGAAGAAATAAATGAATAGAATGCCCTTTCCTTCCAGACTAGTAATCTTTCTTCTGCTCATCAGAGAGCAATTGTCTCCATGTTGCTTTCTAAAGTGCTTCTTGGCTTACTGGAAATACGTTATTCTTTCTTCACAATTCATACCCTGCAGTGGTATTTTTCAAAGTGTGGCCCACACGCCATCTACATTCAAATTACCTGAGGTGTTGGTGAAAACTACAGGTTTCTAGGCCCTATTCTACACCTACCAAATCAGCATCTCTGGGGATGGGCTCAGGAATCTGCACTTTTAACACACCCCATGTGATTCTGTTTTACGAAGGAGTTTGAGGAGCGTTGCATTCTGTGAACATTATCATTACCATCAGTAAACATTTATGAAGCAACCACTATGTTCATTGCAAATTTTAGTCTTCACTGTATGAAAATCTGTAGGAAGTCTGTAATCTATTTTATCATGTTGTTTGATGCTTTCTAATGTTGAATGCATCTGTTTGCCTTATTATCACAATCATCTTTATGAAAAATATTCATACACATCCTGTATCATGATGAGATGATGAGTTTCCTATAGAATGAGAAAAACAGGTAGAAATATTTCCCTCTAAACTCTAGACAGAAAATCTGAAATATGACAGTACCATTGAGGATGTAAAGCTTAGAACCTAGCTAAAGAGTTAAGGGAGTAGGGAATTGTTCCTTTCAGTTTTCTGTAGTTTGGAAGTTCCTTCAGTTCTGAAATAGTAATTTGTTTAAGCAAGTTTGTCTTATCTTTGTCCAATATGACTTCACATAATAAAGTGAAATTCCTTTTATGAATTCTAATCAGAATTCCTTTTACAAATTGACACAAGTTAAGTCCAGACTATTTGGCTTGACTAATTCTCTTTGGTAAGAAAAGTCTCTTGGGTGTAAAAGAAGTTTTTTTTTAAAGAAGAAAAAAAATCTCTTGAAATAGGTTCATGTTCTTAAAAAGTAAGCTTGCATAAAGACTGTTCTTGTTGCCAAGTTCAAGAGATTTCTAATGCAATGTAAAGGATTAAGTGACACACTGAAGAGAGATTTGAAAAGTTAACTATGCTGCATGTGAACAGAAAGCCTTTCACGTCTGTACATAACATCCTTGCACGAAAGAAACGTGGATTAAAACCACTGTGACTTAACATAGTACACACTTTGTTGCAGACAATAAGTAGGTAATTAATCAGTTCTCTGCTGTATTTTCAGTCTCATGTTTACAGTAATAAAAACATAAAGCAGTACTCTTGCAGACACTGGCAAAGAAGCATATTGTGATGGATTTACTATTTCCTTTGTATAGGCCTTAGATCGGAAATCAGCTGAACTTGTAGATTTTAAGTTCTCATTCGTCATATGAGGGGCTGGCCTGCCAATGCAAGGCATGTTGCTGCACAAACATAAGATCTCCAGGAAAACAGCACTCTGATGTGGGCACACGCAGCCTGAGCTGGGAAAATGCTTTAAGCATGCCTTGCCAAGGAAAATGGGCAATTAAAAGAAAGGCTGTCAGGATCCTAGTGAAAAAGAGGCCATAGAGACATCAACCATCCTGGATGACCTGAGGTTCCACCGCTATTAAGTGAGAAACACTGTAGCTTCCCCAAAGGTTGGTACTATAAAGGAGAGTTCACTAGACTTCTAAAGATAAGGGACAATTTTATAAGACAGAACTGAAAGGACTCAAATAAAATATAACGACCTTTAATTTATAAAGGCACTGGTGGATCATTGCCTGGTGTCACCCAGAATCTTGTACCCAGTTATGAGGAATAAGTTCAATTGTTCAAAAAGAAAATATTTTTTAAAAATTGGTTGTTTTAGTGATCATTTAATAATTGTTCATTGCAATAGTTAGAAAGAAATCAGTTTAACTTTAACTCTCAGGTCTCCAAAAGGAAATAGAAATTAGCTTTATAATTATTTTACATGAAACCTCTAGAGCAATTTATATGCACTGCACATTTGAAACAAGGAAGGAAAAATCTAAGGCATTTCCTGCTGCAAGATTCAATTGTATGAAGGCAAAAGGGGCCAGGAGTAATGTATTGCCCAAATGAGCATAGGGTGTATATACTCAAATCAACTAAGGGTTTATAGGAGCTGGATTTCATTGATTAGGACTATTCTCTCTCCTGAAAGCATCTGATGGGTAGAAAGTTTAAAAACAAAAAAGTCTACTTGTTAGCTTGATTCAGCTTTGTGAGTATTGCTGATAATTCATCAACAAAACACATAATCAACCTCATTTGTAGAAAAGGACAGGAGGAGAATCCTCAAATGGGGAAAAACAAATTCCATCATAGATTCAAAAAGCCCAAATAGGTTTTGTGTTCTTTTCCCTTTTATCTTTTTCTCTTAGTCCATCTTATGTAAAGATGCTGCCCCTAGCTTATGTCTTTGATATTCTCTGTCATCCAGTGGAATTTGTGCTGTGTCTTAAGAGCTCTTCTGAACCGTAAGTAGTGTATTAATTAATTATTGAGCAAGTGAAACAAATTGCACATCAGTGTATTTTATAATTATTCTCCAGTTAGATTTGGTTTATTGAGTTACAGGAGGAGGAGAATGGGATTTCTGGTTAGACTAGAGGGAACAGCATGCAGGGTTATGTTTTGAATTGGGAAACATTTTGAGCTTTCTTATTAAATAAAATCAGTCATTATATGTATCCACAGCAGCTGGAAGAGTGTAGAGAGAATGTTATTCCAAGAATCAGATGCCATGTTCCTTCTTTGCAGGATTTCCCCAACTTTTGGAAAGGCTGCAGCTCATATGCAAGTGCAAAATGCTGTCTGGAGAAGATATGCTGGAAAGGGAAAGAGAAGGAGTTGACATGTTATTGGCATGGGGTCAATAATGCAAAGGGTCAGAAATTTAGAGTATTTCAGATGGAAGAACAATTTTGGATCTTGGATATCAAGGAAGAGAAACAGAAATCACAGCAGACATCACATTCAAATGGTCATATACCATAGAGATACCATTTGAGAAAAAAATTTCTTGTACCCACTTCTGTTACTGCTAGTACATGTTTAGTGTGTGTATTCCTGAAATATTTGGTTACGAGCTTTGGACTGTTTTCCTTTGTAAGCTTTTCTCTCCTACATTAGGGATCCTCAACCAAGGTCCTCCACACTTGTCAACATTCTATACGATCTGACCACTATCCCCTTTCAAATGTTACCCTTCCTGTGTTGCCTCCAGAAACCTCTGCACAGCCATCCATGCTGCTTCATCTTCTGAACACTTGTCATGCCTTCCTGCCTTGTTCGGAGCATAACTCAGTCTCTACTTGATCCTCCTCTTATCCATTTCCAGATTCTACCCAGCCTTCGATGTCCGGCACAAATACTTCCTCCCTTAGGAAGCTCCCCCTGCTTTCTCTACCCTGAGAACCCATGGTGCGTCTTTCTGAATCATTAGCTTGGCAACTTACTACATGCCATCATATATATTATTGCTTATATTGTTATTAACATTTTGAGGTGCTATGTCTTATCTTTCTTATGTGGCTGTTTGTCCTTTGAGAGCAGCAGCTGGGTCTTCTATCTTTATACTCTCCACAGGCTCTAGGACAGTACCTGATACACAGTTGGAGCTCGATGTACAATGGTAAATTTGTAAACCACAAAAACAAATTCTAACTTCTAAGAAACATTTCTTCCATTCCTTGCAATTTCTTCTTCCCAATAATATTAGATTTATTAAACCTATTTTTTTTTTTTTTTTTTTTTTTTTTTTTGAGACGAAGTCTTGCTCTGTCGCCCAGGCTAGAGTTCAGTGGCATGATCTCTGTTAACTGCAAGCTCTGCCTCCCGGGTTCACACCATTCTCCTGTCTCAGCCTCCTGAGTAGCTGGGACTACAGGCGCCCACCACCACATCCAGCTATTTTTTTTTGTATTTTTAGTAGAGATGAGGTTTCACCGTGTTAGCCAGGATGGTCTCAATCTCCTGACCTCGTGATCTGCCCACCTCGGCCTCCCAAAGTGCTGGGATTACAGGTGTGAGCCACTGCGCCCGGCCGAAACCTAATTTTTAAATTTGTTAGTGCTTAATTAAAAAAACTAATAAATTATTAGCTTTTAAAAATATTTAATTACTGCGAAGGAGGGAAGGAGGGCCCAAGGGATGTGAACTACTCTGTTTCTTGGCATAATACTTGTATTTTCTCATAAAATGCAGTAAAATAATATTACCTTAAGGAAATTACTTACCTTCATTAAAATTTGTACTTATTCTTGCTTCCCTCCTTACTATTTGAGAATAACTGATGAACTTGCTACATGACATAAATAATAAAAGGGGGAAGAGAAGATATCACATTGGCTTTCTGGCTCCTTTCATACAAAAATGTCCCAGATTTGACCTCTTTTCTTCAGTTGACACTCACCCATTGCTTCTGCTCTCCTTTCTCAGGTTAGGGCTGGGCAGAAGCCCAATGTGATATTCTGCTAAATCACTGAGCTATTGGAAATGCAGCATGCATCAAGAGGCAGCTAAGTGGTTAATTGCAATTCTTGGACTCAGCCAAACTAAAAGGCAGCTTGTTCACCAAGCCACCCTCCTTTTTCCTTTTTTCTCTGGAGCGATCCCAGCTCTAATTAAAATGTAATATTCTCCTTATGTGATTCCTTGGAAAAGTTTGTGGAATGACCACATAATACAGAGCAGGTTTTCCAGATGTTCCCTGTCTTGGCTGGTATTCTCATGCACAGAATCTCCACCCCCAAATTTCTCTTCTATATACTTACCAGATGACCTTCTCTCCCCTCCCACTTCTCCCCTGCTGTCCCTGATATATTGTACATAACTTCCTGAGTCGTATTGTTGTGCCTTCAGTGTATAAGAACCATTACTGAAGTGCAGTGGGCCAAGAAAAAAGTAATACTTGCCTCCAAAGAGCACTTTAATGCTATTTACAATGGAAAAAACAACTTTGAACTGCTTCCAAAATAATAGGCATTAAAATCACTTCTGTTTGCAGTTGAGATGGATTTTGCAGTAACCTTTCCAAACCTGCTTCCTCTGAATGTTTTTCAGTCCAGAGAGTGGCTTTCTCAATGAAAATTTAAAATGGTGCCCACATAAACACTTGACGTACACCGCAAAAGGCAATTTTCCAACACTTACTCAGTTGCTCATGAAACCAGGGTCTGCAGTCACACGATCCCAATGAAGATTGTACAAGCCTAGAGATATTATGAAACACTGTTCCAAGCTATGAATCAATAAAAGTGGCCACGATGGCATAGCCATCAGGTTTAGGCACATGTTCGATAAAGTGATCACTTAACATAGTTCCATGAATTCAATTTCCCACGCCTTTCCCCACACATATTTTCCATCAACCTTATATCCCTTCAGTCTTTTTTTTTTTTTTGAGACGGAGTCTCGCTCTGTCACCCAGGCTGGAGTGCAGTGGCCAGATCTCAGCTCACTGCAAGCTCCGCCTCCCGGGTTCACGCCATTCTCCTGCCTCAGCCTCCCGAGTAGCTGGGACTACAGGCGCCGCCACCTCGCCCGGCTAGCTTTTTGTATTTTTAGTAGAGACGGGGTTTCACCGTGTTAGCCAGAGATGGTCTCGATTTCCTGACCTCGTGATCCGCCCGTCTCGGCCTCCCAAAGTGCTGGGATTACAGGATTGAGCCACCGCGCCCGGCCCCCTTCAGTCTTTTAATCTGGGTTCATAAAATGTTACAAGGATTTCTCAGCCAGGCATTGCAAAATGGCACTCTGGAAGTGAAATCTGTGTGATTTTTGTTTCATTTTTAATTCGTATAGGTTTTTTTCCCCACAATTTATGAATCCGTACTAATGTTTTAAAATTGTAATATTCCACTCACAAATTTGGATTCCTGGCTTCTTTTGAGATATCATTTTGGTCTAGCACTGGTCTGCTAGCACAAAATTGAAGGGCTGTCCCCTTCACAGGGGCAGGAATCTGCTAATTCTCTGGAGCTTCTGATTCTAGTAATTTTTTCCTTATCACCTCCCTGGCATTGAGTTTAACATTTTGAGTTATAACTTTTTCAGTTTAAATATTTTATAGCCAAAAATTGAGCCAAGCAAGACATTTAAAGCCATATATTCTAAGTTGTTGGGTTTTTTTAATTTAAATTCTGTCTCCATAGTATATTTCTTACTTATCTATATTTTTGACATTGGATTCCCAAGTAAACTCAGGTTCATCACATAGCAAACCTACATGCTATGTTAAGAACAAGGGCTTTGGAGTTATGCAGCCTTGACTACTTTCTAGCTGTGTGGTGCTGGAAAAATTGCTTAAACTCTTTGTATATCCATTTTCTTATCTCTAAAACAGGAATACTCCTTAACTCAGCAATTCTCAACTATAGTGTGCATCCAAATAATCTAGAGCGCTTGTAAAAACATGATTGCTGTTTCCATCCCCAGAGTTTCTGATTCAGTAGGTCTGCGATGGGGTCTAGAAATCTGCATTTCTAACAAGTTCACAGGTTATGTCACTGGTCTAGGGACCACACTTTGAGAACAACTGTGTAACCCGTTGGATGAAAGTTAAACATGATAATTTTGTAAAACACAGGGTGCGGTGAACTAGTCATTTTGACTGCAAGAAAAAGTTATATTTAACTTGTTAGAAGTTCAAAGTTTAACTCTTTATAAAGCCCAGTGAATTATTGCATTTTTATAAATAGTATTGATTAGTGGAGGTTCCACATGTAATTAAATTATTTCATTTCTGCAACCTATATATTTTTATAATGAAAAAGATAAAACTCACACCTTAACCGTGTTTTGATCTTACTTTGGATCTCTTGCTCTTTCACTGCTATAAGGGGAGAATTAATAGATTTTGTCATAAGACATTGGAAGGAAACATGAGCTAGAAAGGAATCATTTTATATTGCCATGAATAAAATCACATTGCATTCTTCCACTACCCCCTCCGTCCTCCTCCCATACCCTCCTGGAATCTAGACCCAGTGATGGAGGATCACCCTAACAATGCAGCGTTCCCTCTCGTCTGCAGGGAACACAAAACAATCCATGGTCCACTGGCTGTCTGCCGCTTCCCTCTCCCCGCATTGCCGCAGTGCTGGGCAATGAGACATGGCATGGCCTCATAGCAGACTCAAGAATCCTGGGAATGAGTTCTACATGGACTTAAAATCATTTAACAGATTTCTTCCTCCTCTCCCTTCCTCCTTCCCTATCTCCCTCCTTTCTTTTTCCTCTTTCCATTTTTCCTATACTTGAACATTAAATATCATAGGGATATAGCATCCATTTTGCAATACTGGCAACTGACACCTCTTTAAAAGCAACTCTAGAACCCAATCCTATTTGCCTGATTCTAAAAAAGAAGTTCTAGCACAGTATTCAGGCATATTCTACTCATAAAAATAGCCCTGGTGCATATGCAACAAACAGAAGCTAAATAATAACACCTGGAGTTGAATGTGTTGTATCTGATTACAAATTTATGGATCCCTAATTTTCAAAAAGCTTAACCAATGCAATGTACTCTACTTCTTCCTGTGGTAGACCACTTGGGATTTCAGTGCCTCTTCATTTGGGAGAAATGGGAGTGAATGTGAACTGCAGGGACTTGTGGAGGTGCTGGGGAAAGCTTACCCTAGTGATAGGCTTGTTGAATAGTAAATTTTGTTACCAAAGAAGAAAGTCTATGGAATCTCTTTTCTGAAGATTCCAGGGAATGTTCTAAATGCTGTTCTCCCCAGAGACAGCAGACTGAACTGAATGACCTCCGAAGGATCCTTTCAAGACTGTGATTTTGTGAATGTTTTTGTTATACCAATCCACTCATTGCTTCCTAGAAGCTTATGAAGCTCTACACATTTTCTCCACTGCATAGTTAACCGCCATGCAGTCTTTTATGAGCACTTCTAATAAAATACCCACTCCAGAGAAGCAGAGCCCATCAGAGTCAAAAATGGCTGTGACTTAGAGCAACCTTTGAGATAGGAGCTCTCAATTGGTATTTAAATTTAAATACCGCATCATAATTCAGGATGCTAAATCAGTGTGTAAAAAAGGATCAATACACAGTAAAACTACAAGCAAGGCTGGCATAGACCACACAGCTTCTTTTTCCATCTAAACACTCCCAACTTGTCTCCAGATCTCCTTGACACTGCCTCATTTGACATTACTTAGTCCATAAAACTTTACACATTTATAATGGGCAACAATAAGACTGGGCAGTTATTGTGGCATAAAAATAGGAGAAAGAAGTTACCAGACCATCAAATATGGACATCGTTTTCTAGCCAAATGCTTTATTAATGATAAATTAGCAGTCCCAAATTAACACAGATGTGATAAAATATCTACTTCATTGACAGGTTTTTATTATGAACTGTACTTACAGGCTTAAATTGAAAAGACCCATCTCCACAAACCACTTCCACATTTTGAATAATGTTTCACTTGTGATAGGTAAATAGGAAGCATTTTAGGAACATTTCAATAAATCTCATTTGGAGTGAGACTGATTTTTCTTAAGTAGACAAATTTGAGTTGGAAGACTTGTAAAAAATAGATCGATTATTTCATGGTGCCATAAGAAAGGAAAACCACAGTAAGCACTTTGCTGCTGACATTTTGAAAATCTTACATCCTATAGCTTGTTTGACTTCATTAGATTATACTAAATATTAGGAAGGTACAGAGCAATGGTGAAGAAACGAAACTAGAGAAACAAGGATGTACTTGCATAAAAAACTGGAAGGAAAAATGAATTCTTTTCATTGAACCACTATCTATTCCTTTCCATCCTATTTATGAGCCAAGTCAGTCAACAGCTATTTACAAGACATGGAAGCTTAGAATTACATTGCTTTAAAGTATGAGGACTTCAATATTATGGCCTAACAACTAGCCAGTATCTTTTTCAACACAAGAGCAAGCAGTCTGGCAGATCTCTGGAGTTCTAAACCAACAGACCAAGTTCCCCCCTTGGTTGTTTAGGCCTCCATAAAGAAAGAAATGCAATCCAATAATGACGATATTGGCAGTGGAGAAACGCATCCAAACCCCTATTAAAGCTAATTCAGAGAGGCTTCCTGTACCCTGTAATGATATTTCAGGGCATCTTTTTTTGACTTGTGGTGAATTCAAATGTATGTAATGGGTCATAGAATAATAAGATTTTACTGTTCTTGGAATTGGGTTGAAGTATCTTCTTTACCTCCCACCTCCTTCATTCTGTCACATACTCATGCCCTCTCTGCCCTGATCCCAATATGACCTCACAGCACATGTCCCTCAGGACCAATGCACAATGAGGATTCAGCACAGTTTTCACTGCCTTACCTCATTGGAGTCTTTGGATAACCTTCCAGGTATGGTTCTGAACCTTTCCATAAAGCAGTAGCAGCCTTGCAAGAATTTTGCTATGAAAAAAAATAAAATGAACTGGACTTCATGATCAACCAGAAACAAGCGTGAACAGACCTGTTCTCAGACCAAATCAACATCTACCCCTGCCCTGACAACTATAAATTCAGAAGTCGTCACCACATAAAGTGCCTCATGCACAAATACTTGAACTCTGACTTCCTTTCAACAGCCTTAATGGTACTGCTTCCCATATCATTTTAACATGTCCTGGTGTTGTAGTGCCATAAATGACAAGCTCAACTATGATCATGGCTCTAGTTGCCAGGCCTAACTCCACAACACCTCTGTCACGTAACAGGCGACCCTGATGTGGCACATACAAGGGAACTCCACCCCCATAACTCCCAGGGCCTCAACTCTCCCAAGCTTTTTCTTCTTTATTAGAATGCGGAGGCCTACAACCCACTACTGCAAAGTACAGACATGAAAATAATTAACCATCTCTTCTGTTCAGCTATAACTTATATTCCCTCTGAGAAGAAAAAATGGAGAGAGAGAGGAAAAAAAACTCCAGGCCCAGAGACCCACGTTTCATTTGGAACACTAGGGGTTCTTGGTAGAGATCATTAAAGTGTAGTTTGAAATATTTTCCTTTTCTCATCAAATCACTAGCCCTGTAATTGATGTCATAAAAAATATCTGTGTTCTGTTGCAGTGGGTTTCTCAGGTCCCTTCAAGTTATCAATTATTTACATCCCAATGAAATGAAAGGAAGCTGCATTGTAAGGTCCTGAAATGCCACCAAGGAGTCTGAGGGTGGCGTCGTTAATCTTGTGCATTGCACCCATGAAGAGCGCATTATACTCTACTTGGGAAAGTTCATTTCCCCTTCTCTGTCATACATTATCGGTGGATTTTATTGCTTCTCCTCATAAATAGTCTCATTGGGCTTTTTGTTTGTTCATATCCTCCACAATTTATACTCATAAGGATGAGAGGAAAAACACCAGTGCCTTCAGATTCCACAGACCCTTTTCTTTGGGTCTTGTGGGCTTTAGCCATTTCCTCCTCATTCCCATGGCATCCCGGAAGTTTTGTTCACCTACCAATATTCACACAGTCTGAATTTTAGGAAAAATTACATTTGCTAATGGCATAATTTAATTGGTATTAGGATTCATAGCCTTCCATTATTTCTCCTGCTTTAACTTCCCCCTTCCTACACTTTCTTCCCCTATTCACCCAACAGAGTAATTCTGGCAAGATGAGATAACACACTGTTACTTTTCCATGGGGGAAGCAACAGAAAACATTTGATGATAAGTCTTAACATCCTAACTTGGCCATTATTCCTTTAGTAAGATGAAAAGGAGTCTTGGCTAGCACACTACCTTTACATATTCTGGTAAAGAAGTTTGTAGGTATTGCTGGTAAAATCTGATACTGCACCTTGTACCAACACATTATTTTCAGGCTTATTTAGTATTGTCCTTTTATAGGCTTCATTGTAACAACTAGAGACAGTTTATGGAATCAGAGTTATATCTAAACTAGAGTGCAATAGGCTTTAGCTTTTCCATCATGGAAAGCGCAGGTCAAAATCAACATGAATCTGTTCCTAATCAGCCTATGTCTCTGATCTACAGACTGTATAAATTTGGTTGTTATCAATGATATGTCATGCAAGTATAAGTAGGGGGTGCTTATGTGGAGAAACCACTAAGAATATTCTAAAAATTTCAGAAGAAAGGAGCATGAATTTATAAGAAAAAAAATGGGTACAAGCAAACCCAAGTAACCTTGTGTAGTCTTATCTCTACATGACCTATATTTTCTATTATAGGTCATGATCTCCTTTTAGAGAACAGCAAAGTACCTCTTTCCAGGACTGAGGAGGGCATATATATTCTTGTTCCCCATATAGTCAAAGGGAATTTTTGAGAATAGGAGGGAGCATGCTGGTTAGACAGGACTGCAGCCATGATTCTTTCTTAATGCTGCAGTTTCATGTTCTATATTTACTATTCCCTAGACATGTAGACATCTAAATTGGCATTAGGAGTGTGGGGAAATTCTGCCAATATCTGGATCCTGAAAACCTCAACAACTTGATTAACTTCAGAGACTTGCAGTCCTACTTGCCAAGTATTATGCCATCCAGAGTTTCACAATACCCCTAGCAATACAGATAACTAATATTCCTCTCTCCTTGATTTTCTGCAAAGAAAGGACTCTTTAGAACATAAGGGGATATGTTTATTTGATGCAGCTACAAGGAAGGTGAGAGGGACATTTTTGCAAAGTGATAAAAAGCTACTTAAACAATTAGGTGCCTGCGATGAAGACCCCAGCACTTGTGGTCTCAGCTTGGTGCTCCAGCTTCCTGTAGGATGGAGAGGCATCATATGGCTGACAGCTATATGTTTCCTGTCCAGAGGAAGCAAAAGGGAGCCAGGAAAAAAAGACAGTAGGGGAAGGAGCAGGTGGGTAGAGCTAGAGAGGACTTCTAGCTCTCTCTGACCCCAGCCATGATCCGTGCTTGATGGTTCTTTTAACAGAATGTGGTTTTGTTGAGGACAAAGCAAATGCAGCTTAAAGAAGCCCCTGTAGACAATTTCAAAGCTGAAAAAAAAAAAATCAGGGTTGCTTATGTGGAGAAATTACTAAGAATGTTCTAAAAATATGGGAAGAGAAGGGCATGAATTTATCAGAAAATGGGTACAGGCAAACCCAAGTCACCTGGTTTAGTCTTAACTCTCCATTATCTGTCTTTTCTATTATAGGCTAGGATAAATGATTTCATCTATGTCAAGCTTAATGTTTTTCTTTTCTTTTTTATTTGTTTTATTTTGTTTTGTTTTGTTTTGTTTTGAGATGGAGTTTCGCTCTTGTCGCCCAGGCTGGAGTGCAATGGCGGGATCTTGGCTCACTGCAACCTCCGCCTTCCGGGTTCAAGTGATTCTCCTGTTTCAGCCTCTCAAGCAGCTGAGATTACATGCATCTGCCACTACACCTGGCTAATTTTGTACTTTTAGTAGAGATGGGTTTCATCATGTTGGCCAGGCTGGTGTTAAACTCCTGACCTCAGGTGATCCACCCGCCTCGACCTCCCCAAAGTGTTGGGATTACAGGCGTGAGCCACCGTGCCCGGCAGAGCTTAATGTTTTTCAAAGCATGTTTCACGTGGGTTTTGTTGGCTGTTCCTCGAGTAAGTAGGTCTGGCTGCTGTCCTGCTTCCAGGTTTAAGGCTTGGAGGGGTAAGTGAAGGCTCGCCTGGTGTCCAGCAGTCTGGAGCAGGAAGGACATCACTTAGCTTCTGTTTATGGTTTCTCCCCTACTCAGCTCCCCTAGAGTGCAGCCTCTGTCTCAGAGACTCCTTCACCCTTCTATTACTCGGCAGGGCACAGTGCTGTTCCCCTTTCTCAGTGGCAGCTCTGTAAACACTGATTGATTAATTAATTGGCAACAGTGATAATGACTGCTCTCAAGTACCTACAACAAAAGTTGTTGTTTTCTTCAGGGATCTGCGCAGAACTGATGTACCTAGGGTTGGCATTAGAAAAATAATGAAGAATATCAGCGGATATTACTGACTGAGGAAGCAGGCGCCAATTTAGCTCTAGACACCACACTGAGATTCACACAATTAGAAGTTTACAGTCAACTGTTGGATGATACAGTCCATTAATCTTTCTAACAGTTACATGGTTCCATTTGGACCAGGCTCAGCTCTTACAAAACGCAGACTCATTACACTGACTCAGACGGGAGCCGGGAGAACATGTTCAAGGGCAGCACCACCATTGGCACACATACTTGAGGAACTATTTTGGCATCTTAAATGTGAAGTGGAAGTTAGGCAGATTCTCCGGAAAGTCAGTCCTTGCTTTTGCTTATCTAGTCCTTTGCTCCTCTGTCCTGTTTGTCTTGTCCACTTGGGCTGGGAATTCAAATACAAAGAAAAGGAGAGCATCTGTAATCATCTGCTCAGAGAACATGGCCAGGGAGTTTTACCAAAGTAGATTTAAGAACAAACTCATCCTGTTTGGGAGGCAGTGGAATAAGCAGCCAGTGTAAATATAGCAACTCAAAGGATGAAGTAGGTAATTTGACCTCTCGAATACCCTTTGGAGCTTGAATATCCAGTTGGATTATATTGAACAAATGAGCACACAGTTCTCAAATCTATGGCCTTAGAATGATGGGGAGAACGCTGTTTCACCTATGTCCTTTCTATTACAGAGACATGCCTCTTGGCATTACGAGCTTGGTGAACGTAATTTCATTACATCTGTATCGCCACTTTTTCAGCTGAGAAACGATGTCTTAGAAAAGTAAAATGACTCACCCAAAGTTACGCAGCTGTGAAGTGAGCAGGCAAGCATATGTAAATGGACCCCAGGCTTATTGAGGCCATGCTCTGAAATCTACCTTGGCATTACCAGAGGGAGAGACTATACTTTTAGCTTTTGTTAATAATTTTAACTCCAAAGAGGAGGAAAATGAAGGGTAAAATATGAGGAAGTTGGGAGAGAGAAATGTAGAAATGATGTTGACTTCACCTACATCACCATTGGCCTAAACTGGCTGTGCAGTCAGAGGAAGGGGGCATTTGGATGTGGTTCTATGATGCTTGGGAATGAGAATTAAGATTTATTTGAGATCAGTTAACAAGTGGGCATCCTAATAACTGCTTAAAAATGCACGTGAGGCTGGAAAACATGCAGGCTCTGGAGGAGAATATAGAAACGCTGCAAGACTGTCAGTTCTAAGCATTATTACCATGCTGCAGTGGTTTCCAATGACTATATAGTTCTGATGCATGTGGCATGGGTCTTTCCACTTAAAACCACTTTCAGGATCTTTTACACACTCTCCTTGTGTTTTCATAAACTATAACCACTGTAATCGATATAATCAATATTTCCTACCAATAGAGTCTGCTCGTTGAGCACTGAGCCGGTTCTGAAAAGATGGTTCCTGGAATCCTAACAATGATGAAGTCATCTTGATCATCTGCATATGGATTGTCTATGGCCAATTTTTTAATGCCATTCTGATTTCTCACAGCCCACAAGGTCCTTCTAAGCCAGCTCCTTTTACACTCTGTCACTGGGAGCAAGGGAGGGCACATTAATTTTAATATTGGCTTTAGTCAGACCTCATTAGGAAGGTCAATATACTGCCATAATCTCACTAAATAATATGTTTAAAACACTAAATAAATAACACTTACGTTATCCATAGTTTTGGAACATCAAGGCAGCTTTTATTCTTCCAGTATCACAGCTTATTTAAGACTGCAAAGGAGTTTTAAGCACATTACTTTTGGCTTCTCTCCAACAATGTTGCAATATGATATTTAGAGCTTGTGAATCAAGAGACAAACATGTATGGCCAGGTGTGGTTTGACATAAAAATTTCTGGGAGACAGTTGGTCTCTGTGTATGATAAATGATCAAAAATCCCATTCATTTCTAAGGTCTGTGCTTTAAAAAGAAAGGTAAATATACCAAAGGCTTCCTTTTCTTTGGTCAGCATTTATCTTCTCAAGTGTGGAGGTCCATTTGATTAATGTCTAGTCATTTAAGGAAAAAGATGTCTTCTTTAAATTGCATGAAATATGAAATGATTAGGTCATGCTTCTGGGGAGTTTTTATGTTCAATTACTTAAACTTTTTAAAACTTTTTTTTTTTTAAAGTTTTGTGTTGTGTGCTCCAAGGAGACTCTCTCATCCCCTGCATAACTCAATAGATGGGGCAGGCTGGGCATGGTGGCTCTTGCCTGTAATCCCAGGACTTTGGGAGGCTGAAGCAGGAGGATTACTCGAGTCCAGAAGTTTGAGACCAGACCTGGCAACATAGTGAGACCTCATCTCTACCAAAAAAAAGAAGAAAAAAAAAATTAGCCAGGTGTGGTGGTGTATGCTTGTAGTCCCAGCTAATTGGGAGTCTAAGGTGAGAAGATCACTTGAGCCTAGGAGGTTGAGGCTGCAGTTAGCCATGGTTGTACCACTGCACTCCAGCCTGTAGAACCGAGCGAGACCTTGTTTAAAAAAAAAAAAAAAAAAGATGGGGCTATTTTCTGATGTGATCCTTCTTTAGCAGGAGTCTTCATCTGCTGGCAGTGATGGCTTTGAATTCTGGCTGTGCCTGAGTACTAGTAGGTAGTGGTCTCATCTGGTGGGCAACCACATGCCAACCTATCCCTCTTTCAAAGTTTCATTAATTATGAAAGACAAATGTCCATTCTAATTTGGAAATTACATTTTACATTGTTGGCCATGGTACCACATTGAAGCTGCTGCTTTTCGTTATATTATTATCCAGTTTGGGTTTTGACTTTTGTTGTGTGCGTGTAGTCATTTTCCCCTAGTGGACTAACATAGTTTCAAACACTACATAAATAACCCAGTTCCATTTGCTAGTTTCCACAATTTTTAAAAATCAAGATACCAGATAAAATAATGTTTTGATGGCTAGAGTCTATTATCAGCATATTACACAAGCCTGGTCTTTGGAAAGGCATAAATCAGATAATGCAGTTTCAGTGATCCTGTGCTCTTCTGATTTTCTAACACCTTCTGTCAAGGCTGCCTTTACCTGCATCTTTTGATAATAGGAGAATTAGATCATTGGCATCATCACAAGATGCATCTAGCAGCAGCATTTCTTCATTATTATCATTACCAGGGGTTTGTGGTGTTGGATTTCTTTCAGTTCCATTTGTTTCATGTCTGTATGTTTCTGGGTTCTGATAGCGCCTCTCTGTCTCTCTCTCTCTTTCTCTCAGTGTGTGTGTGTGTGTGTGTGTGTGTGTGTGTGTGTGTGTGTGTGTGTGGTTTAAGGATACAGAGAGACAGACTGAGAGAGAGACTAATGAAGACATTGACAGTGAGGAGGAGAGAGGTTGGTAGAAAATTAAAAGAAGTTGGGGCTGGGTGCAGTAGCTCATGCTTGTAATCCCAGCATTTTGGGAGGCAGAGGCAGCGGATCATGAGGTCAGGAAATCGAGAACATCCTGGCTAACACAGTGAAACCCTGTCTCTACTAAAAATACAAAAAATTAGCCAGGTATGGTGGTGCATGCTTGTAGTCCTAGCTACTCGGGAGGCTGAGGCACGATTATCACTTGAACCTGGGAGGCAGAGGTTGCAGTAAGCGGAGATTGCGCCACTGTACTCCAGACTAGGTGACAGAACGAGACTCTGTCTAAAAAAAAAGAAAAAAGAAGAGAAAAGAAAAGAAAAAGAAAAGAGTTGGAAAAGAGAGACTGGGTAGTGGTGTGCTGGGGATTCCTTCCTTTGCCCTGATCACACCCCTACCCCTATTCTTTACCTACCACACCCCTACCCCTATTCTTTACCTACCACACCCCTACCCCTATTTATCTACCACACCCCTACCTCTATTCTTTATCTACCACACCTCTACCCCTATTCTTTATCTACCAAGTAGCCTGTGAGGCCCAGTCAGCCATTCCTCAACAGAGGGGCAGTGTGGCTTCCTTTGAGACTGTTCCTGGGTTTTCTACCCTTTCCCTGTCACCTTCCTACCCTCCTTCAGAATCAAAGGCCCTGAAATGTGTGGCATAGAGGATGTCTCACACAGAGAAGCACAATTTCTCTACCTATCTTTCAAACAGCCTGTTCTAGACTAAGTGGCACATGAGGAAACATTCTCTTTGTTTCTGTATAAGCTGTCACTCCCTCTTCATGTCAAAGCTTCTGGTTTCATTCAGCCAAGATGAGTAGAAATGATTTCCCACGTAGAAATCCTTGAAGAGAGTTCCTTTTTCCTTCCTTCTTCCTGAACACACAGCTGAACTGTTCTTCCTGTGCCTAGGGTATAAAAGTGGGACCATGAGACTGAATTTGGCCAACAGAATGTGGGTAGAAGCTATGCTGGCCACTACCAGGCCACTAAACCTTCTGTGCAATCTTCCAAGCTCTGCTTCTCGCTGTCCTTGGGCTGGAAGTAAGATATTCTGAGACCCTAGAAGACAGAGGATCCTCATGATGGAGGGCCCAGATCCGTGTCTCACTGCTAGGAAGAGGTGCTCCCAAGTGAGCTGCCTGGCCAGAGACATTCACACTGGTCTGAGTGAGCAGCGCCAGAGATTTAGGGTTATGACAACTGTTAGCATCACACCAGAACTACGTATCTGTGATTTTTTTTTTTTTTTTTTTTTTTTAAGAAAACAAGTCTGGTTGTGGTAGTTTTCAGAAAAATCTTTTGACTTAAAGAAACTAGGATGCTGCTATCTTTGAAAAAAGAATAAATTTGTAAAAAGCACTGATAACATCTTCAAATCTAATATCCAACATTGTGCAGCACGGTCAATTTTCAAGAGGATATATATTTTCAGGAATAATCAGGACATTTGCATTATCCTCAGTTTTGGGAAGAAATTATTACAAATGGTTCCATTTGTACATTAGTGAAATCCCTAATCCCATGGTGTGCTTGTCATACGACTGTTCGTTTGCAGGTATTCAACATTTCTGATAACAGTATTCCCTTACCTGCTTTTAAATCATTACTGTTTTTATAATGGCTTCATTATTTCTTAATTGTCCTAATTTTTTTCTTACCTATTCTTGTTAAAAGCCGATTAAAATGTGAATAATTTCAACATCCCAGGCATTCTAGAAACAAAATGAATTTCAGGTTTACATCCATTCATCAGTAAAAGGCAGAAGAGGAGGGCAGGATGGACAATTCTAGATTAACTTCAACTGAATTTAATTATGCCTTTATGCCACATCCTCATGGTACTCAGAATGTGACAATGTCAGTGGTATTTATTGCTCATTCAGTCCTGATGAGGACACTAAGGTCTAAAGAGGTCTGCACAGTTAGATAGTGATGAAGACAGGCTAAGTCCGAGGTCTAACAATTTCCAGTCGAAGGAGCTGTGTGGAACTAAACCTGTTAATGTAAGTGGGTGTTCACTCTCTTCAGCACTGTGTTCTGTCTCTCTGGTTTCCTTTCCTGGCCCTAACCTAAGGCCCACAGGATAAAAGGCACTAACAAATACTACTGATGCATTGGGAGGTTGACATCTCTAGGTGCTTCCGCCAAACACAGAGTTCAACTAAAGCTTTTGACAATGTATTTGTGAAGGTTGCTTTCTATCATCACCCCTCTCCATTCCCTATTTCTTCAATTCACTGGCTATTCTTGCTTGAACCATCTCTGGGCAAAGCATGATAGGAAGAAATGTTCTATTTCCTGCAATTGTTAGAATATCACCCTCTTCTGTGTGGTAACAGTCTTCTAATTAATTAGGAGAATCACTACCAGCCAATCTGTTTTTTCAGGCATAAGAACATTTTTTCCCCCTTAGTTCAGGAATATTGAATTCTTGTCTTGGATGATCCTTTAAGTAGCTATGTGACTTTGAACTAAACTCATCACCTTTCTGACCCTTAGTTTTCATCAGTTAAATTAGGGGTTAGTTCAGAATGCCACTGTCTCTTCCAGTTGGAATTAATCAATCAATTCAACAATATATGACAGCCACTGTGGAAGGTCCTGAGAATTTTCAAAGGAGAAGAAGAAGGAGGAGGAAGAGGGGAGGAGGGGAGAAGGGGAGGGAGGGAGGAAGGAAAGGAAGGAAGGAATAAGAAGGCGGAAGGAAGGAAGGAAGGAAGAAGGGCTTTCATCTTTCTTTCATTTTCCTCTTCCTTCTTTTCCTTAAGGAAGGAAGGAAGGAAGGAAGGAAGGAAGGAAGGAAGGATTCCTGTCCCAATCTGGCTTGAAGTTCCTGCTTTTTCTAGATGGGGTCATGAAAATTAAGGGGTACCTGGTTTTCTGGGTAAGATCTGGTTTCCAAAATCACACTGGGAAATGCAGAATCCAGGGACATCCCCTGAATCTGTCTGGATTCAGCCTCCATTCTTTTTTTTTTTTTTTAATTACCCTGGATAATGTTCTTGAGATTTGAATTACCTATCACTTGTATTAAAACTCCTTCTTTGGCAAGGTGCAGTTACTCATACCTGTAATCCCAGTACTTTGGGAGGCAGAGGCAGGCGGATCACGAGGCCAGAGATTGAGACCATCCTGGCTAACACGGTGAAACCCCATCTCCACTAAAAATACAAAAAATTAGCCGGGCTTGGTGGCACGCACCTGTAGTCCCAGCTACTGAGGAGGCTTGAGGCAGGAGAATTGCTTGAACCCAGGTGGCAGAGGTTGCAGTGAGACAAGATTGGCTACTGCACTCCAGCCTGGACAACAGAGCAAGACTTCTTCTCGAAAAACAAACAAACAAAAACTTCTTCTTTTTATGTTTCACTTGTCTCTTGTTCTCCTTCTAGTTTTTTTTCTCCCTTGAAAATTGTCAACATTTAAGAATTTAACCTGGGCATGATGGCTCATGCCTGTAATCTTAGCATCTTAGGAGGTCAAGATAGGAGGATTCTTTAAGTCCAAAAGCTTGAGACCAGTCTGGGCAACACTGAGAGACCTCATCTCTACAAAAAATAAAATTGAAATAAATTAGCTGGGCACGGTGGTGGGCACCTATAGTCCCAGCTACTTTGTAGGCTGAGAAGGGAGGATCGCTTGAGCCCAGGAGTTTGAGGCTGCAGTGAGCCATGATCACACCACTGCACTCCAGCCTGGGTGACAGAAAATAAAAAGAGAAAGTTGTGTTTTAGATTCTCTACACAGGCCACCCATTGATGCACTTATCCTGGCATCCAGTTCTTCCTATATAGACGTTTGTTCATTTGCATACACTTATATGTATTTACTATACTATAATTCTTCTTATGGTTTATAGTTTTCTTAATATGTTATAAAACTATATCTGATTGATCAAAGGAAAGCAGTTCCTTCTCTCTTCCTCTATTTCTATTTGAAATGTTGAATACTTGTCAATCATATCAAACCAGGGTCAGAGGAAATTTGATGGAATGGTAGAGGCAGCCCAAGGAAGTCTGCCTACCTAGAGCCTCCTGGAAGTCTGTGCTTGGTCTGCTGGTGCAGAACCTCTATAGTCCATTCTGTTTTCTCATCCCAGACAGCTCTGATGCTCTGCAAATCTAAAACATGTCCACCAGCTGGTCTCCATTTTATGTCTTCTCCTTTATTTATTTGCTGTTGGCAGTGGATAAACCAGAGATTGTCTGTGTCATTTCAAACTTCAGTTTGTGCCAACCCCTCTCAGCCTGGAGATAATTTTTCCCAACATGACCTTGTAATCTTTCATCATATCCTTCTTCCTCTAACTCACTCTATGTTTGACACATGGACCCAGCAAGGAAAGGGTCTTGGTTCATCCAGAGCACAGATGGGGGTTCTTTTGTGTCACCTGCCAGACAGTAGATTCAGACTTTATACTCACCAGCTCACTCTGGTTCATGTTCATTATTTTGGAGTATACCCATCAGGATTGTCTTGGTTACAAAGGACAAAAAAGTCATCTTTAAGGTGACATTAGTTTTTTTCTTTTCTTTTTCTTTCTTTTTTTTTTTTTTTAAGATTTAAGAGATTATATAATAATCCTAAAAACTAGGAGAAGTTTTGGCTTTAGGCATGGCTAGACTCTGGAGTTCAAATTTATGTGGACTCAGTCTCTTACTTACTCTCCCTTTTGTTGGCTTAACTCTTGGAGGGATCCTTTTCTTAGGATAGCCCCCAGCACCTTCGGTCTTACACCCTCCTGGGTTCATGTGCAGCTCAGCCAAGAGCTTCTGGGTCTGATTATTACTGACCAGAGTGGAGTCTTGTGCCTGCTCCTGAGATGATCATTGTGACCAAAGAGAGGAAATATGTTCATGGCAAAAGCTTGGGTTACATGTCTCCTTCAGGTGCTGGAGTGTGCCCAATCTCAGTGTACACTGAGGTTAAGAGATGTGATTCCTCCCAGGAAACCAAAGGTATGCCTACCAGAATAAGGAAAAGGTGACTCTGGCCAGCCAGAACACCAGAGGTCCGCTGCATCAGTACGTTGCCTGACCATGCATGTGCTTGACTCACTTCTTTTTCAAGATTATACTTTGAGAATATCAGTCTCATATGTTTTCATCTTGGTTTTCCAGTTATGTCATTATCTCTGATTCTAACTCCTAGGCAATGTAGGAGTTCTCATCTTTTCAGTTCTTCAGCTTATACTTTCAAAAATCAGAAATGTTTCTGTTATTTCAGTCTGTAAATCAATAGAAAAAAAATCACCATTGTACAAGGTTTCAACTGTTTCTCCAATCCAGCACACACATGGCGATGACTGCAGGGTGTTTATGGTTATGAACACAATATAACATTGTACATGAGGCAAAGAGCACATTTTGCAGTTCAATTTCATAAACTGTTTTCTAGTTTATCAATTCATTTATTCTGTTTTCATCACAAGATTTTTAACATTTAAACCCTGCGAAAAGAAAGCAGACAGGCCACATCATAAAACTAACAAGTTTGGTAAACACAAAAAGAAAAAGCAATCATTTGCATTTGCAATTGTCTAAACAGTCCACAGATGCACATGAGCTATTGCCAAGTATATTTGTTTATTTGCTTGATTTATAACATGAGCTCAATGCATAAAAACATCGTAGCATACATACAATAAAATACGTGCATGCATGAATCTGTTGGCTCACAATATTATGTTTCTTTCTGTACTTCAGAATTCCCTTAGCACGTCTTTGACACTCAATGTATGTTCACTAATAGTGACTCTTCCTGGAATTTCACATAACCACCAAACAAAAAGAGTAACTGGGGGAAAGAGAAAAAGAAAAAATATATATGTAAAGGTCCCTATATCTTTACAGTCATTGTACTTTTCTGGATCCTTCTCAAAAAGCCAAATGGAAGTGAGTAGGTCTGGCATTTCTTCCTTTCCTCTCAAGAGACATAATGTGTTCATAAGACCTTATAATGTGATGAGATTCTAGGAATACTTTCTGTTACTCTGCTTTTTTAAATTTTTCTAATCAAATATTAACTTTCTAGTTCCAGAAGTTGAACTTAAACCAGATTTTTCTTCTTTTTAAAGCGGGATCCTTTACAGCCCCACAGACACGATAAAGCATGAGCATGTTTTAATGCCACCCTCTTCCTTCCCATGACCCAGTGGTGAAGAAAATGGAGAATGTATGTATGAGAATGTATGTATTTAAAGAAAAATGTAAAGCGTTTCTCACCATCCAGGCAAGGTATAGAGCATTCTAATTAGTTACTCCAACTAGTTGGATGTCCCTAAGACACTGAGCCTGTCCTTTTGTGTTCTAGGATGAAAGGATAGTTTGGATTGCAGAAGGCCTCATGGTACCAGCCATGCATGTCCTGTTGCCTTATGCCATCCCAGAGTAACCACCAGTTCCTCTTTTCCAGCTGGATATAGCTCCAACTTACAGAGTGACCAGCCTTTCAGAGGTCAGGCTGTCTAAGTACAAATAACTATCAAACCCCTTCGCAAAACAGAGCTAAAATCCAATCACTTTCATACATTTCAAACATCGTATGGTGCATTGCCATATTAAAATTAGGTTGTGTCCGCCAGTTTTATATTTAAGGCCCATGAGATTCAACTAATTTAGAATTCAATCTTGTAACTAAGGAAAAAGCCTCATTACAAATAGCCTGTGCTTGGCAGCTTTATGTCTCATAAAGAGTATTGTTCTTACCGAGATAGTCTCCTAGGCTGAAACAAAGGGATCACTGTTCCAAATGTTGGTCTCTACTCCAATTCTTTGATTTGATTTCCTCAGCTACAACACTGATATGGGCAGTACTCACTACCAAATGTGTTCAACCTCTCAGGAATGCTCTGACAACCAATGAAACAATGCCCTAGGTTCTCTAAATTCTTTAGCACTTCCCTGAAAAGCACTCAGAAAAGAAGCAATGTCTGAACAGATGTAAATTTTACATATCCTTTCTTTAATTAAATAGACAAGTGTAAAAGACTCAGAAATTAGGAGTATGGACAAAAAGAGCATCCACTAATCTTTGGAGTGTGTTTCTAAGCAACCGGCATTGTGTGATACAGAGATCATTACATCTGTTCCATTATTATGCCTCGTGTTCCCAAGGGGTTCCGAAACCTCAAAACATTCCAAACATTTTATAAAGAATCTTCCTTTTGCCTTATTAATAGGAACTGAGGACATTTTAGAAGCAGAGACATTGCTGGTACAAATTCTGTGAAAATGGAAATCTTACACATTTTAGGCTTAGCCAACAAATTGATTTGTGATGCAAATGCTATTGTCCAATGTCTCTCACATCCCTGGAGTCTCTAAATGTGTGTGTGTGTGTGTGTGTGTGTGTGTGTGTGTGTGTGTGTGTTTTAATTTCAGTCTGGCATTAGAATTCTCTTAGTTTATGGCTATAAACTACCATCATCCATTCCATGTGGATATTATTTCCTGCCAAGTAGCACAGGCTGTCACAACTACCACACTGACCAGGGGATTCCCCAAGTGGCCTCTGGATGCCTTCATTTAAGTAGCTGAAATTTATGAGTTCTGGCCTTAGAATAAGAATTTCCATTACGAGGTCCAGACTGTTTTGCGCTGAAATTTTGATTTCCTGTGATTTCTTGTGGAATGTAGGCAGCTGTCAGTCTTGTTCATGAGAGGATGTCTAATGAGTCCAGAAATTAATTGTATTTCATTGTTTGGGGATCTGATTTACTACTCCTGATGGGCCAACTGTCCAGTACCTGCAATAAGTAAATGCACATTCTCCCATTTCTCTGGAATACAGTCTGTCATAATTCTCTGGACTTTTAAAATAAGAGGCTAGCTGTCCACTGCTGGAGAGAACATAAGCTGTGGAACAGGATGACCTTTTGAGCTCCTTTCCAACTCTGTCCCCACATTCTGATTTCCCTTCTGGAAAGCAGATATTAACATTTGACAAGGTTCCATGCTTCTTCGCTTTCTCAGCTTTTGTATTTCAAACGTCTATTGATCATGCAGTAGTTGCACACTATTCCTTTGTTCTTTATGTCTTTATTGATGCAAAGCAGTGCCAGAAACTGCTTTTTAACAATTGTTCAATCCCTGATGCCCTTCATGTATCAGATTTGGGATTTCATTTCTTAGAACTACTGGGCTGGCTACACAATTAATTGCTTCTTATTAATAAGCCATTAGATTCACCTGACCAGCCATCAACGACTGAAGAAAAGCACACCTCCCCCTCCTTTGCCTATCTCTCTTTCACTTTTGATGTTGAAGCTGCTCTGCTGTGCAACAGGAGACTTGCTGGAGTGTCTGAAGGTCTCTGGCTCATTTAAAGTGACAAGCAATGTTATCTCCTGATAATAAACAGGTTTCTGTGGTCATCTCTATGACCTTTATCCATTCACCCATCAGAGAGATCCCAGAAGGGCACTGACACTTCACTCTGGTTAATCACATGGCTCTTAAAGAAAGAAGTTGTATGTTTGTGTGTGTTTAAATTTCCATCCACTGGCATCAGCAGTCTGTGTTCAGGAGGAGGCGTAGCATGCAGGGTAGCATGGCTAGGTCTGGAGAGAGACAGATGTTGGTTTCAAATCCAGCTCCACCACTTATTAGAAGACATCAAACAAGTTACTTCTTCTCTCCTAAGCCTCAATTTCTTCTCCCGGAAAATGGTGGTCAGAGTATACCAACCCAGCTTGATTGTTTGCAAATAAAATAAGCCTGCATGTAGAATATATTCCATAAGCATTTGCTAGAATTGCTCTCTTTAGCTTGATGCCAATTGACTTATATTCAACAAGAGATCTGCATGGTGTAATGGGCCATGAATGGCCTTTGGTGTCATCAAACAGACCTGGTTTGATCCCCGACTGTGCCATTTACTCTGTGACTTTATCTGCTGATCCTTATTTCCCCTTCTCAGAGGGCAGATGTGAGGAATAAAATGAGGTAATGAGTTGTGCCTGGCATGCAGCAGGCCCTCAAAAAACATGGATCTCCTGACTAGAGACCATCAGGACCCATTAGACTTTCCTCTCATGAGAACATGGGGCTAGGGCCAGCCCCAGGTTGATTCTGATGACCATTCGAGGACTCACAGTATTATGTGAGCACAGACCCCATCTGTGCTCCATGAAGGTGGACTTCTTGCCCCGGCTGTGGTCTCTCTGTATGCTCTGTGTTCATGGTTCTGACACTCCCAGGCATGTAGTCCTCTTGGCCCTCCCATTTCAGGTCTAAATGATTTATCCAGATCCTTGGGGCCAGATGTGTTTCAGAGTTCAAAATTTTCCATGTTTCAGAAAGATCATTCAGAGTTGTCTGTGTTTATGGTACCTAACACCCCAGTGGACTCTGGGCAGCACTCTATAATCAAACACATTAATGTTTCTGCAGTGAAATGTATGATTGCTCACCGTAAAGTGGGATAATGGTAAATATCTTCACCTCTTTTCAGATCAGGTTTTGTCACCAAATGTATTCCAGTCAAGTCAGCATCAATGGCCAAATGAGTTTGGGAAAAATACTCAGTTTTCAGAGACGTTTCAATTTGGGGATTGCTGATTAGGGGGTTGTGGACCCATAGAAACCCTGGAGCTAGAATTAACTCCTCAGACCTTGTTTGTTTTTGTCCTGCTGACATACAAGCCATTTCCAAGTATTCTGTTCTCCTCAGCTATAGATAGCCTTTCTTGTCTGTGCCAAACTATAGAATTCTCATTTTAAAGCCTTTTCTTCAGGACCCTGTTTTTGGTAGATACATTCCATTTATCCAATTCACCACCTCCATCCTTTATTCCTTTCCCCACCAACTCTGAACTTGAATATTCTGCATCGGTTTCTATGGTTTGCCTTGAGTAAAATAATGATTCCTTGATTTGCCCTTAATGTATGCATTTGCTTTTTCTCTTTTTTTATATCAGCCCACAGAGCAGGGATCTGTTATTAGATTCCTTATTAACTCGCTGCCAGAACCAGGGACTTCCATGGGTTGTATGCATGCTAATGGGGGGAGAACCAAGCACACTAGACAGAAAAACCCAGCGGAGGCTTCAGTCACTTCCAAGGCCACAGGTTGCAGTCCTAACCTATTTATGTTCAACCTTCTTACAAAAGAGACTGAGTAAAAGGCAGTGAACAAATTAGTGTTCACCTCTATCTTTGTTGCCATAAAAACAACTTAAACTCTTGTTTCATCAAAAGTGAACATCATCTTAAAACAATAAAGAACTGAAAACTGTGCCCCAGACAGTGTTACTCTTGATGGTAACAGTGATCTTTATATAAAGAACTGTTCTAAGAGGAATATCTGACCTCGACTAATAAATAATAGTGACTGACAAGAGGAGTCTTTGGCAAGGTAAACAGGGAGCTGCTTACACTTGCTGGCTCTATTTCTCACACATCAGTCACAGCAATTCAGCTTAATTTGTCTTCTCTCATCAGGGCAAACAGTTCTCCCGAGTCACTGGTGACCTGCAATGGCTGGATTTAAGGGCTATTTTTCAGTCAATTTTACTTAAACTCTCAGAAGTATCTTATGCCACAGCGAGCCCCTCCTACTTGAAATACTTTCTTCCTGTGATGTCTGTAATCATGTGGAAACTTAGTTATCTCCTTCATCTTTTACCTCTTCTATTCATTCTCCTCAGCAGGTCATCCTTCAGTACCTAATCAAGATATACTAGCATTCCATAAGACCCTCTTGCCTTTTCCCTCAGTGATCTTTCCCTAGGTGATCTTTCTATAGTCAGATGACTGACACATTTATATTTCCTGCCCAGGTCCATACTTTCCAACTCCAGACTTGTATACCCAGCCATCTCCTTCCTATCTCTTCATGGGGGTCAACAGATCCAAAATGGAGCTCATGACCTCCCCTTCCAAATCTGGTCTTTTCTCTCTCTAGAAACAGCATCATTATTTGTTCTCTTTTGCAAGTCAGACACATAGGGGTCATCTGAAATCCTTCTGTCTCCCTCATTGCTGATATCCATCTACCACCAACTTCTGCTGGTTTTATTTCTTAGGCAGCTCTCCTGCCCACCACATCTCTTCATCTCTACCACCATAAACCTAGTCCAAGCTTCTATCACAGCTCACCAAAAGTTGTAGTCCCCTCAGTGTGGAGGGAGGAAAGAGTGGAAATTGGAAGAAAGCAAAGTCTCTGTTACAATGCCTGTAGGTTTATAACTGTTAGGATAAGTATAATAATCAATAAAACATTATGTTTCTCAAATTTGCATCTTTTTGTTTGATACTGGACCATTTAGGAGACCAAGGAAGGGTTTCATTTTTTCAATGCTTTTAGCAAAGGAGTTCCTAAGAACTATGTCTAACTGATCACTGATGGCGATGCCGTGTCTGTGGGGAGAGGAACAGTGGGGCCTAAGTCACTCTAAAAGCCCCTTAAGTCCAGGGATGCAAGAAAACTGGATATACTTCCTTCCTCTCCCTGGCTTCCTGAGTCCTGTATTGGCTCAGATTAGAGGATTTCCTTAGTTCCTGTATGATCTAGCCCTTCTGTGGTACAAGGTTAGAAGCTCCCTGTCCTGACACTCCCCTGACACCCACTCAGCAATGGACATTGTCCCTGGAAGGAGATTTGTAGGAGGATCCCAACTCAAGCCTGCATTAACCTACTTCAAAGGAGTCTGACTGGAATTTATCGGGTCTGGGTGGTTTTGTTCTTTTTCCTCATTACCTGCTGAATTTGTTGCTTATGATAATATATCCCAAGTCTCATCTTAGAAAATAGACAGTTGCAAGATCAGCCTCATAAACAGAAACAATTGCAGTAACAATTCCAAATAGTGGCGCTCACCTCCCAATTCTGCTTTTTTGATAGTCTTTCCCATTTCTGTACATGTCACAAAGGGACCCTAGTTGTTCATGCCAGAAACCAAGAAATCATCCTTAACACCATCTTCTCAGTAACCACTTCTACCCATATTCATGAAATCATCAAGTCCTTTTGTTTCCACCTACCAAATACTCCTAGAGTCTTATGCCTCTCCCAAATTTCACAAGCACCACCCTAGTCAAAGCCATCATCCTTCTGTGTCCTGCCTACAGCAATAAACACCTAGCTGGTATTTTGCATGAACTCTTCATCACCTGCATGTATTATCTACACAGAAGACCCAGTGTCTTTAAATACATGGGTTATAGTGTGTCCTTCCCGCTTTGCTCTCACTCCACTCACTTCTTTCAGTTCTTTCCACATCATTATCCTCTTTCCTGCCATGGAGCCTTTGCAAATACTGTTTCCTCTCTCTAGAACTTTGTATCCTTTTCATCATCTGGCTAATTGTTCACTAACTTCTAAAGCTCAGGTTAAATGTTAATTCCTTGGTTCCTCAAACTAAACTGAATCCTGTCATGCTCTTACAAATTTACCCATTGATTTGTCACTTTCACTTGTTTCACCTGATAAATATATACTCATTTTTACGATTGTTTAATATCTGTCATCTCAACCAAAGTGTGAATTCCAAGAAGACAGGGACTGCATCTGAACCAACACAAATGTGGACTGGCACTTGGTAATGTCTCTGATGGAGGAGGAGCTCAGGGTGCCGTAACAAATTACCATAGACTGGGCGGCTTAAATAACAGGAATTTTTCTCACAATTCTAGAGACTGGAAATTCCATATTAAAATCCAGCAGGGTCAGTTTCTAGAGGGCTCTCTTCCTAGCTTTCAAACAGCCACCTTCTTGCTCTATCCTCATATGGCCTTTCCTTGGTACATGTGTGTGGAAAGAGAGATCTCTCCCTCTTCTTTAGGACACCACTTCTATTATATTAGGGACCCATTATGACCTCACATAAGCTTAATTACCTCTTAAAAACCCTATCTCCAAATACAGTCACAATGAGGGTTAAGGCTTCAACCTATGAACTGGAGATGGGAGACACAGTTCAGTCCATAGCAGAGTCCAATAATATTTCTTGAAAATATGAATATAAAGCACAATCACTAATGAAAAATGACTTGCCTTACATTGACAGTTGATTGTCTATTGTAGTTGGGTTTCATGAATATGGAAGAATTAATTTATTGAAACTTTGTATTCAATCATAATTATCTTAATAAACATTTTGTGTTTATTTTTTATTTTTCCTTTTCTGTCATCATTTCCCAGGTAATAATGTGGTATTGGCATCTGGATATGTATGTGGCAAAATAAAAGAGAAAACATTTTTCAAAAGTTTATCAGAATTTAGGGGAAGTTTGAAAGTTAAGTTTCTTTGGCCACTTGAATTGAAGACAGTTTAATTCTAAAGTCCTTTTAATTCTGGCTGTGAACCTTACTTCCTAGTTGTGATGGCTAATTTTATGTGTCAGCTTGACTGGTTAAGTGGTGCCTGGATAGCTGCTAAAACATTATTTCTGGGTATGTCTGTGAGAGTGTATCCAGAAGAGATTAGCATTTGAATCAGAAGACTGAGTAAAGAAGATTCACCCTTACCAATATGCGCTGGCATTGTCCCATCTCTTGAGGGCCCAGATAGAAGAAAAAGATGGAGGAAGGATGAATTCCTCTCTCTCTTTGAGTTGAAACATCCATCTTCTCCTGCCTTTGGACATCAAACTCCTGGTTATGGGGACTTCAAACTCACACGAGTGCTTCCCATTCCCCATCCCTAAGTGACATCTTAGGACTCAGAATTAATTACAGCACTGGCTTTCCTTGTTTTCCAGCTTGCAGATGGCGTATCATGGGTCTTCTGGGTCTCCAGAATTGCATGAGCCAGTTCCCATCATGTATATATTATACATATATCCTACTGGTTTTGTTTCTCTAGAGAGCCCTACGTAATACACTAGGCAAATCATTGGCAGGGGAATAATCCTGGCTCATTGGAAGTGCAACAGGAATGATAAATCTGACAGATCATCCCATTGTTTATGCTTACTGTCTATCCTAAAAGAAATACAATAAGAACCTCCACAAAACCTTTGACTGTACTTTGATACCCACGTTTATTTTCCAGAGTGAATACTTCCTCTGGGTTTATTTCCAGAGGCTGCTGCTTTTTTTGGCAGGGTAGGGGGTGGAGCGGGTGTAGGGGTAGAGGACCTCTACTAATTGTGGCTTCATTCCAACTAAATAAATTCCTCACATCTATTAATGACAAACTGCAATACTGTTGCTGGACTAGAAAATTATCTGTTAGAGTCAGTACAGCTACCAGGGTTATTAAGGAGCACATTTGTTTTTTTTCCCCTGAGTCAGTGTCCAAAAGACATTTTATGTAGCCTCAGCTATTTTGAGTACATTTACACAACTGGCTTGAACTTATTTTGGCAAAATCTTAGTGTGTGTGTCATGGGCAATAAAAAATTCCTGGAAAATATGTGTTTTCATACAGAGTATCATTACTTACACTTTCTGGAAATTAATTTCATGTAAATCACAACGTTTGATCTATAGTCTCATATAGCTAGTTGACTCTGACCAGAGATTACGTGGCTATATGAACAGAAGTTGGTCCAGAGAGATGTCTCAAGGGCTTGCCTAAGGTAGCAGTTGAAACTGTCAGCCACAAAAGGCATGCCTGTCAAGGGCTGGCCTCACAGCCTAGTTTGCATTCCATCTTTTGGTGTAGTACTTTGTCAGAATGTAGCAAGTAGAGAAATTCCATTGTGCAAACATTTTATGGCTGTCAGTGGTTAGGATCTGAACTTGGTAGACATTTCACAGGGCACAAGGTGGTAAAAGATCCATAAGGAGAGCCTGGGTGGTGAGGGTCAGAGCTCTGAGTTCTGGACCTGTGTTTGCTGCTGAGTGACTTGGAGGCAGTCTGCCACTTACAGGCTCTGCGACCTTGGGAAAGCCATTTGACCCCTTTCTCTCTCTCCATTTTCTCATCTCTCATAGGAATAATATGAGTGCCTGCTTTGTAGTGTTGTTTGAAGATTAAATGAGTTGACGAACAGAAAACACTGAGGATAATACCTGACCTGTGGGTGGCACTCAATGTTCGTTGCTTGCCTCTTTTCCTGTTTTTAAATTTTTTTTAATGTATTACGTGGTTATCTCACTAACTTGCTTCCAATGAATGTGGTTAAGTATAAACTACTAATCCTGTCCTGAGAAATGTCTCATTTGATGAGACAATGGTTAGAAATGGTCATCTGATGCAATAGTTTATAACATAAGTGAGCAAGAAACTATTTTCAAATATGAAAACTTTTGGGCCATGTATTTCAACTCCTTCCTCCATTTTTAAAAATTCTCCTCTAGATGCTTACAAGGGGGTTAGTACCCCTCGTTTAGGCTCTCTCCCCAAACGTCCCTTCCACTCCAACTCCCTAGTTTTCTTTAACTTTCTCCCCCTTAGGAAAGGGAAAGAATAACAGCTCCAGCTAGAGACGCTTGCTTGAAATAGCAGGGGCACACGGCAGCCTCCTCTGCAGAGCTCTGCCAGCGAGCCCCGCCCCACCTGCAGATTCTGGGTGTGCTGCTGGGCACGGGAACCGACCCCTGGCCGTGAGGCTTGGCGTCGGGCCTGGGCTGTTCTGAAGATAAGCACCATCTCCCTTCGGGGGCCAGGCAGGCACTGCCCGTCTTGCTATCCTTGGAGTCTGAGCCAAGTACGACATCAGGAAAATCTCTTTTTCATTGTTTGATTTTTCATGGGCTTTGAAAAAGTTCCCATTTCACACAGCCAAGTCCAGAAGTAAATTGGACTTCACTGACCGTTGCTGACAAAAAAATTCCCATTCCACTTCCTGAGGCTCTTCCGCCTGGATTTGTACGTTGGCCTCATAGATGATGTTTCTGACGTGCGCCCAGAGCTCGTCACTCAGAGCCCCTTCACACACGAGCTGACACCCCGCACACTGCTTTGTGATATAAATTATTCATCTGATTTCTTCAGCACCAGGCAGGCGTGGCCGAGGAGAGCCTCGCTTTCCCAACGTGGAGTCATTGACGTTTTTCTGTTTTCCTGCGAGGTGGTTAGGGAATGATTAAAATGGACTTGAAGAGTCAATTTCTGTTGGGGTTGCAGCTCTGCAGTCAGCAGTCTCCTAGGGTGGTCTGAGGGCCGGTCAGTACCGAACCGCTGCCAAAGCTGTGTCTTCATACTTCTCTCTTTCCTTCCTACCACCCTGCCGTACTTAGAGAGGGAGAATGGCAATGATGTGAGTATTTTATGTTTCAACCCCCCAAATCCCCTAAGATTGCTTCCAATTCCCCTCCCCCTACTTATCGCCCACGCCACCACCAACAGTGACACCTAGTGGTCAAATATAAATTAGTCCCTTTATTCTGAATTGACTAGCTTTCTACAGAAAATAAAATTTCCTGTAGAAGCAAATAAAGACTGAGCTTTACTCCTTCCATGAACATAGAGAAAGATGGATTATTCATAATAAGAAGCTAAAATATATTACTTGGGAGAAGAGGCAAGTGCTTTTTTTTTCTTAATAACATATTGGAGCTTTGTATCTTAAAAAATAGTTTCTATGGACGAGCGCTTGGTTTTCCTTTCTTTGATAATGGCCACTTTAATTTTATTATAACTTTAAAAGTTAACAGCTGCTCATCAATGTTTTAAATTTCAACACCTATAATTGTTATGTGTAAAGTATTTAAAAATGTATGATAGTACAAATCAGTCATTTGCATAATCCATCTAAAATTCTTGGAACCTCATTTACTGGCAAAAGATGATTTCCACTTAAGTGATGCAGTCTCCAGAAAGAGGTGAAAATTTTTATTTTAAGAATTTTTTTAGTAAGGGAGGAAACAAAAACATTTATATTTTTAATGAAATCTTTTAGTGGTTAAAAAAAGAAAAATCTTGAATCTGCTTTTAATTTTTAGTTTCTAAATAATTATAGTCACAAGAAATTACAAAATAGTACAGAAAGCCCTGTGTACCCTTCACCCAGTTTCCCCCAATGGTAACATCTTACATAACTATGATACAATGTCAAAACCAGGAAATTGATATTGGTACAATTCATGGAATTTATTTAGATTTCACCCGTTTACTTGTATGCATTTGTATGTGTGCATAGTTCTATGCAACTTATCACGTGTAGATACATGAATCACCACTACAATCAAAGTAAAAAAATTGGTTCATTGCCACAAAGATACCTTGTGCTACCCCTTTATAATATTGAAATATATGCTTGAGCCCAGGCACCTTGTCTATGGCAGGAAGAAGGCATGTATATGTCATCATGATCACACACATTTACTGAACTCTATGGGTCTGTCTTGTGTTAACTGCTTATCCAGTAGATACTACATTTTTTTTTTTTTTTTCAAACGACTGCATCAATGTAAAAGGACAACAGGGGAGAATTAATAAAAGAAGAATGATAATGCATCTGATGTCTTGTCCTCTAACACAGTGGTCCCCAACCTTTTTGGCACCAGGGACTGGTTTCATGAAAGACAATTCTTCCATGGATGGGGGAGCTGGTTTTGGATGAAACTGTTTCACCTCAGAGCATCAGGCATTAGTTAGATTATCATAGGAGCTCACAACCTAGATCCCTCGCATGCACAGTTAACAATAGGGTTCTGGCTCCTATGAGAATCCAGTGCCGCTGCCGATCTGACAGGAGGCGGAGCTCAGGGGATAAAGCTCACTTACCTGGCGCTCACCTCCTGCTGTGCGGTCTACTTCCTAACAGGACGGTCCGCAGCTCCGGGGCTGGGGACTCCTGCTCTAACACACCAGATAGAGTTTTTTCCAACTCCGTTTTGTATTTGATACAGATTCAATTCAACAAATATTATTGGGCACTGAGCTGAGTGATGAAGGAATTACAGGTGCTGACAAAGTGCACTGCTCAGTGCCAATCCTCAGATCTCAAGGTCAGGTCTTCTCCTGGGACCCTCAGACAACCAAGGCCAGGCTCACTCTTTAGAATCCCAAGGACAAGACCAGTTCCAGTTGAGAGACTTGGCACAACTCACTTCCGCTCTTTTCAGTCCTCCTTGCTAGGTTTTTCTTAGACAATTTACTTCTTCAGTACTTGAGTATCTGTAAAGTCACACCATATTGGGAAATACAGATTATCAATGTGATTTGAATTAGCTACTCTGAAGTAAGGAAAACTGAAAGGCAGTTTAATGATTGTTTTCATCTGTCCAAGCAGGCAATCTGACAGGAGGAGGTACCTAGAAGAACACTGGACTGGGAGTCAGCTATGTGCCCTAGTGTTGACTTTGGCACGAACTCACTTGTGATATGATGTGAACTTTGAGTGTCTTAGATTTCCCATATGAAGAAAAAGAGGCTCAGCAGATGGCCAAGTCCTCTTCAGTGTTATCTTTATAAAGCAAATGTTAAAAGGTTTCTTCATGGTATTGGCTTCTAATTACTGGGTAGGTGATAAAAGTTAATTATAAATGCTCCACATGACTTAAAATAGACTTCTGTCTCAAAATGAATGCTTTAGAACTATGGATTCTTATACATGTGCCCTGTAAGGTCTACATAAGACTTTCCTCTGGCAGTCGCTCTCAATCTTGAACATCTAATGAAATTTATTTATTAGTAAATGATGTGCTAATGCATGGTATCATTCTAATGCAACGTGTCTGTTAAGCAGAAATCTCACTTGTGAGTAAACTGTGATGCTAAATTCCTAATGTAAATACATCTTTTTCTAGCTGTGTGATTCTTGGCAAGTCAGTTGACCTTTTTGGGTCTTATGTCTCCTCCTTAGTTTGCTATCTAAATACTGAAATTTTCTTAGATATCATTCAGGAAATTTCCAGAGAAAGCTGAAAATACAGGAAAACATTTGTAGTCAAGGGCAAGTGAGACACTACCCCAATAGTATATATGTATATATTAGGAAAAAACCTTTAGATATATGGTTTATTCTACATTCAAAAGAAATAACCTTTCACAACTTTGAAATGGTGGTTCTCCCTCACATAGATCTCAGGGCCGTTGTTCACTGGGTAAGGCCTTACTCAGCCTACCCTGGTCCCTTCACAAGAAAGCCTGCACTGATTATCCACTGGCTATGCTGCACAGTCAGCTGTGGTCCCTGCTTCCTCCACCTCACTTCTAGGCTCCCGATAAAGAGGAGTCCCAAGCATTACTGCCTGAGCCCTACCTCCTGTCAAATCTGTGGCAGCATTAGATTCTCATAGGAGCACGAACCCTGTTGTGAACTGCACATGGGAGGGATATAGGTTGCAAGCTTTTTGTGAGACTCTAGCTAATGCCCAGTGACCTGAGGTGGAACAGTGTCATCCCAAAACCATCACCCCGACATCTGTGGAAAAATCGTCTGCCATGAAACCAGTCCCTGGTGCCAAAAAGGCTGGGGACTGCTGCTATACAGGTCTCCATGATGTCCTGAGGTGCAAAATTTGAAATAATTATTTCAATGTGCTAAATCTACTAAAATTTAGCACTTAGCTTTAAGTAGTAATACTGACAGTACCCTACTTTTGGACATAATGCATTTCCAAAAACGTGCTTGAAATTTAAGTGGGTAAAGACGGAATAAAAGACTCCATAATTTAAGAACAGGGAATGTCTGTTTCCAGAGAGTTAAACACTTTAATTGATTCTGTGATTAGTTCATTCAGTCAGTCAATATATGTTAAATGAGCATGTGCTATGTGCCAGGTACTGTACTAGGTATTGGGGAAATTGCAGGGAAAAAAAACATGTAAAAACCCCTGCCTTCATGGACTTACATTCTGGAGATGAGTGGAGGAAACAGAAATAGAAAATAAAAGAGAATTGTGTTTACGCTTTGTACGGTAGCTCATGAGACCTGTAATCCCAATGCTTTGGGAGGCTAAGGCAGGAGGACCCCTTGAGGTAAGGAGTTCCAGACCCCATCTTTATAATTTTTTTTTTTTTTTTTTTTTTTTTTTTTTTAGTTAGCCGAGTGTGGTGTTGCTTGCCTGTAGTCCCAGCTACTTGGTAAGCTGAAGCATGAGGATCATTTGAGCCCAGGAGTTTGAGGCTGCAGTGAGCTCTGATTGTGCCACTGTACCTCAGCCTGGGTGACAGAGAAAGACCTTGTCCAAAAAAAAAAAAAAAAAAAGACAAAGAGAGATGGGAATTTTCTTTATTAAAAGGCAATACATGAGAGAAAATAAGCATTGGGGAATTGTGTGTGTGTGTGCGGCACATGAAGGGTGCAATTTTTGGTAAAGGGTTCCAGAAAGGCCTCTGTGAAGAGGTGATGTATGTGAGAGTCTGAAGGCAAAGATGGCTGATGGATCCCAGCTACCTAGTATTAATATGTAACTTCATTTCCATACCAAGAAAGTTTCATGCTGAGGAAGTTCCTAGAGCTGGACTCAGAAAGGAAATGGTGCTAAAACTCACTGTCTTCTCACACTATGCAGAAGCCAGCCAGCTGGAAGAGAGACTGAAGGGTGACTCCCCATGCACGTCTTTTGTGGGCAGGTCTGGTAGATGCCACAGCCCAAGGAATCCAAAAAAGGCTTATAACACAGCTAGAAAACGGGTTTTTTGGCAACTTCTGGGGGAACTGAATATATCCTAACTCAGCAATTTCCTTTTATCTTAGCTGCCAGATTGCCTGCCTGGCCTTGTGTGTAAAATCACCATTCTCCACAAAGGGCCCTGCCGTTCTCTATGTGGTCAGGCAGGGGCCCGTGGTGCCTTCCCTACTCCCGTCCACCCTCTCTTCTCAGTTTCAGGAGGTGTTGGGTTCCCAGGTCTAAATGATGATCAACCCAGCAATGTTAAAATAGAGAATGTGTTATTAGAGCTCTGGATCACTTGCTTGTTTCTTTCCCATATTGCATAGTCAAGTAATAATGGCCTTTTATAGAACAAGAAATAAAAATATTCAAAAAATGAAATGAAAGTTCAGCTGTAAGAGCCATAACTGTAGCACTGAATGGGTAGCTCCAGGTATCACTTTTTTTGAAGTATGAGGTCTGCTTATCCACCCTCACCCCTGACAGCCGAGCTAGCATCACAGAATTATTCAGACTCTCCCTAATTTGCTTGCCTACTTCATGTCATGGCCAGGACTAGCCTTCTGCCAAGGCAATCTTGTGAGTTTTTAGCATGCAGGGAATATGTCTCTCTAACCTACTTTCTGAGGCCTCTCATTCCATTCCCTAATTCCCCAATATTAAAAAGATGTCCCCAGAGAGGTAAAAATTGACCTAAAATTAGCTTCTGTATAAAAGACTAATCTTAGATAAGAGCAGATTGCATTGGGGGAAAAAAAGGCCCCAGTGTTGGATAGAAGAGGGTGGGAGGGAAGAGACTCAGGGGCTGGGGCATAAGGAGCAGAGCATTGTTTGGAAGGACAGCGGCACCTGCTTCATCATTTTGCTCCAAGCCAGGCTCTGTCTATGCAAGGCAAGAAGGAACTATGATTAGAGGAAGGAGGTGACAGACTTTGGAAGGGAATGTATGGAAGTGGAAATCAACGCTGGCTCCGCTCTGTTCCCTGAAAGCCTCTTCGAGTCTGTAAGCACCCCAGGATATCTTAGAGAGAGAGAGAGAGAGAGAGAGTTTGTGTGTGTGTAGGCAGCTCTGGAAGCAGAGGGTGGAGGCAGCTCAGACTCCTCTCCATCAGGAACCTGCAAGTGAGGTAGAGGAAGATGGTGACCACACCTGGCTGTTCAGTATAGCCACTGGATAATTGGTGCTGGCTTTCCTGCTGAAAGAACTGGGGTGGGCTGAGCAGGGCCTCACCCAGTGAACCATGGCCCTGAGATCCTGTGTGAGGAAGAACAGGGTGAGCTCTTCGTTCAAGGCAGCTAAGAAGAATACAACTGCAAGTATAATCTAAGCAAACCCAGCTGGGATAAGACAAAGTCAGTGTTGTCACTGGGAAAACTGAGAGACATGGTGATGTCAAAGAGTAAGGCTGCAAAGAGGAAAGTTGAAAATAGGGTGGTACAGGGGCAAGGAATAATCTAGGGTAAGAATTCAGAAATACATTGGTTATAACAGGCAGCATGGTTAGGGGATTTGGGAGAGTCTGGAACAGGACAAAGAGTGAGTACCAGGATCTTCTGGGAATATACCTATTCCATTCCTAGCAACACACTTTGGGAAACACTCTTTAATGGCTCTTTCCCCCCGGCCTGGTTGGAATGGCCACCCACTTGAAGTCCCCCTGGTCATGAAGGTGGTGCCTGCAGAGCCTTTGCTATAAAGTAGAGGTCTCCTTGCCTTTCTGACAACCAGGTCCACAGAAAGGCATGGACAATTTATTCATATCCTCTCCCCTCACTGTCCTTGTATGCATTTGGGTGTTCGTTGAAATGGAGCTCTGAGAACATCAACAACCTACTATATTGACTTGAGAAACTATTATGACTATGTTTTAAGAACACCTTTGATCTACTGAGAAAAATATTTTTCTTATAGCTGGAGAGGTGTATCCTTTTCTCCCAACTTCCTACCTGTACTTTTTAAATCTTGAGGGTTTTTTTTCCTTGCTGTGATTCTTGATGCTACCTCAGGGCATGGCTGTCAGTTAGTTGTACTTTATTGCCAGCCGATGCTGGCTAACAGACCATGAACCATTGATAGCTAATATCCTTAGTTACATCTCACCCCTCCCGAATACAGGAGCTGAATTGCTAAATTTGTTTTTCCAAAGGACATTGATTAAAGGAGTTGACAAAGCCATTTGAATGCAAAATTTCCAACTGTCTAAAATGAAAAGCTTTCTCGATCTTCATGTCTTGGACTGGGGAGAAGGTTTGTTTTCCTACTGTGTGTAAATAATGGATTTTGCCTTTTCTGGAAATCCATCATCGAAGAGTATGTTGAATACTCAAACAATGGCAGTCTAAATTGTCCTGCAGTGACACTAACTAGCTGGAACTAATTCAGAAATGTGCAGGGAGCATGATGAGGATGACTTCGTGTGTGGGGAAGAAGCAACAATGCCTCACCTGCCTCCATCATAGCTTAGCATGGCTCAGGACAAACGCTGCCTCATCCAAAGCTGCCCAGGAAATATAGAATCCTCATTATAAATTACAGTCAGCTTTGTTTTTTCTTTTTATTCTTTTCTTTCTTTTTTTAAAGAGGCTCTTTGTCAGAGAATGTCAAAGCTCAAATACTTTTTACTCATTTTCTTGCTGAGAGCTGCAAGCATAACCAGCAGCAACAGCCAGTAATTAATCACAGCTCTGGAGATGGGAGCACACGTTCAAAGACATTTTCAACCCACTGAAACATGTCATGGGTTTAAAATTCTGCCATAGAGCAGAATCTCTGGAATGAGGCTTTACATTCTTTCTGATTTTGGTGTACCTACCGAGTGTGGCCAAAGGCGGCTCTTGGTAAGACATTAGAGGTGGCAGAATTCCTCAGGAAGCATCTAGTGTGGGCTAGCATCTCTGGAGCCCAGTGGGGAAAAACCAGAAGATGGGCAGAGATAAGCATGTGACACCAGGCAACATATTAGGTGACTATTTTGATTATGACCTTTTGTTGCAGTGAACCAAAACTTGCAAATTATGCAAGGGATTTATTGCAAAGATGCTTGTGGAACAGCATTGGAAATGGAAAATGCTTAGGGTTGGAGATAGTTCTAGAAATCACCTAGCTTCTCTGTTGCTCTCAGGAGCCAGAGAACTGCCCTCTATTAGTTGATCTAATTACTTAATGATGACTTCTGTCATCGCCATTTTAGTTTCTCTGTGGACTGGCCTAAACTTCCCCTTCCTTATAACTTCAGCTTGCACATGTTCCCTTTTGCTCTATCCTGTCTCTAATGTCCTCTTAAAACTTCAACTCTTATTACTAACTGACTCATTCTCTTAGCATTTTCATAGTTCATACTCCCAAGAGAGCAAATTTAGTTGGTTCAGATTACAGTTAGGGGACAGGCTGCATCATTGGTTGCTGGCCAGCCTATGGATGGCTTGCCTCAGGGTCAGGTGCTGACCCCTGTTCTAATCAACTGTGACCAGGTGGAGTAGGGTTACAGTGTCTAACACAAGCTTCTCTAGACCTGCCCCTTCAGCAGGGCTGTGATCAAGGCAGACACAGTGATTGACATCTGAGGTCACTCTTGTATTCCTGTTCGATAATTAATGAGGTGTCTTGAGGCAGCCCATGCTATACTCATCCACAAGCCCACACAACTATCATGTCAGTGCTCCAGACTCTCCCAAATCCCCTAATCATGCTGCCTCTTGTAACCAGCTTATATCTGAATTCTTACTGCAGATTCTTTCTTGTCCCTGTCCCATCCTATTTTCAACTTTCCTGTTTGCATTCTTACTCTGACATCATCATGCCTCTCAGTTTTCCCAATGACAGTATTGACTTCATCTTACCCCAACTGGATTTGCCTAGATTATAATTGTGTCACAGTCTAAATACATCTCTAATGTGTTCAGTTCTTCCCATCATAATGACCACTACCCTACTGAAGGCCATAATTACTCCTTAACTAGTCCCCCTGCTAACAATCCTATGCCCCTCCAATCTTGTGTTCATCTTTCCTTTTCTTTCTTTCTTTTTTTTTTTTTTTGAGATGGGATCTTGTACTGTCGCCCAGGCTAGAGTGTGTGGCGTGATCTTGGCTTACTGCAACCTCTGCCTCCTGGGTTCCAGCAGTTCTCCTGCCTCAGCCTCCTGAGTGGCTGGGATTACAGGCACCTGCCACCACACCCAGCTAATTTTTTTTGTATTTTTAGTTGAGATGGGGGTTTCAACATGTTGGCCAGGCTGGTCTCAAACTCCTGACCTTGTGATGCGCCTGCCTTAACCTCCCAAAGTGCTGGGATTACAGGCGTGAGCCACCGCACCCGGCCCTTTGCATTCATCTTTCAATGATATGAATCTTTTTGTGCTTACAGCATTCAACGGCTCCCTTTGCCCACAGGTTGAAGTCTAATTCCTTGATGTGGTTTCAGAGGTTGACAGGCTTCCATAATCACCTGGTCCCGGTCAGCCTCTTCCCATATCTGTGCTCCCAGCCCTCCTTTGCTTTATATGCTCCCCCTTACTCAACTCCTGTCTGTTTCTTATACATGCCGCACTCTCTCTTGACTTGGGGCCTTTGTACCTGTTTTTCCCTTTGCCCATTTTTCAGCTCTCCTCCTCAGCTGAAAGTTCATTTCCCCAGATGTTTCTTACACCCTAGATGGGGTGCAGTGAGGATGACGAGCTCATCTGCTACGTTTGCAGCTGTGTTCCTGCACTGGCACAGCTGGCACATGGCGGGTGATCTCTGAATGTTTCTTCTTCTTGTGATGTTAAATCCCAGTGCTCTAAGAAATTATCATTTCTGTGAAGGAATCAAAATGAAGGCAGCTAAAAGGAGTGGTTATAGAAAGGGAAAAGAGGAAACAAGTGAAGTGAAATTAAGGGGTATGTAGTATAATGATTCTGAAAAACTCACAGAGTATAGATGGACCCCTGAAGGAAGAAAAAAGATCTATAAATTTTGATTGCTGAGAGAAATATGCAGCTCCCAGAAGGATCACTGAGATCAAAGGACTTTGCTGAGGAATCCATCTCAAGGCTATTTAACCATTAACAAAGCAGGATTTTGACTCTGGATTAATTTCTTTAGCAGAGAGAAGTTCAACTCTTTTCTAAAATATTTGGAATAGCTGTTGTAGTTCTAATGGGTTATGAACCCAGGCACCTGTTACCTGGGGCTTCCTGGGACAGTTTGCATTCCAAGGTGCAGTCTACCACTCCCAGTGTCTAGAGCTCTCTGGTGTTTCTTGATAAAGGTTCACAGACACCTGCAGAATAGTTTACTTGCCCTTTAAGAAACTTAGCCTGTGCTCTCCTCCTTGTGCTCTGCCCTTGGAACTCAGAGGAGAGAAAAGGGCTGGCAACCTTGTTTTACCTCTGTGAAGAAGACAGGCTCAGCTCTCTCTGACATGAACTTTCTCTAGGATAGTCCTATATCCATATCTGTTATCTCTACTCTACTGGCACAGGGTAGGTAGTGAGTTTCCACAATAGATGCCTGAGCATGCAAGTGACACCATTCTCCCATAGGTTTGGATGTGAGAGTCTAAATTTCTGAGGTGGCAAAATACACTGGAAACCAAAATGAAAATGGCCACTAGATGATATTTAGCCAGTGAGAGATAGGGCAGGAGAGGAACATGGCAAATGGCTAGTCAGTAATACAGCACCTCAAAATCCATTTTCTTTAGGCACACAAATTAGCCACACCCCTCAGTGGAATCCTTTCCTACCAATGGCAGATGATGATCACAGAACACAGTTTTGCCACAACCTAGAAAGGAGAAGATGGCTGAAATCAACATGCACTGCAAGAACCTGGGATTCATCTCCTTTGATGGGATCAAAGAAGGAAGAAATTGCTCCTGGAAGCTCACATGGATGTTGTGACATGAAAGGCTTGCAGACCACACCCCACCACCATGTCCTTCCTACTGTGCTTCCAAATGTCCTGCCAGCCATGAGGTTTGATGGAAAGCAGCTTTTGTCCTTCCATCCAAAGGCAGTGGTGGCCCATCAGAAAAGCAAGGATCCAAGTTCTTTATTTTCCTGATAGCTCAGTCTGGAGAGATGCAGGATCCTCATCTCCTTACCATCCAATATGAGACTGATATAAGTAAACATACATTGCATCATTTAAGTCTTCTTTTTTTCCTATTTTTATCTGAAAACAAAACAAAGCAAACAAAAACCAAGTTGGGCTACCTATCTGAACTTGTTTTTTTTTTTTTTTTTAATCTGCAAAATTAGGGGATTGCAAAATTTTTGAATGTTTTAATCTGCAAAATTTCTTGAAAATTCTCTATGAGAGCTATTTCTAATGCCCTATTTCATTTCATATAAAATAGTCAGAGGCCACAGGAAGAGAAGGAAACACATTATTTCCACTGATGGGCCATCAAATAAGAAGAGTAATGAGGATTTGGGTGCAGGGTACACAACAAGCCTGACTTACAGACACAAGATGCCCAATTAAATGGTGGCCTCCCCAAGGTCACAGCCCCCTTCCTGGTGGTGTCACCTCTCCCCTCAGCTCCTGGTACTCTATAATGCCATGTGTGTCCTGGACTCCCTGACAGCTATTGACTTAACTCTTCACAGAATTTGTTTATTTTTCTCCAAGTTGGATTATAGACCTAAGGCCCAAGTGGATGGAGACGCATGATTGCCATAGATATTTGCGTTCATTCTTTTCTCGTCATCACTGTTTAGACCAGCATGTCTGGTGAAAGTGAAATTTATGAAGAGCTGCCCTCCTTTTGGCTGCCTGGCTTCCTTGCTCACAGTCTGGCCGCCTTGGGATGTTGATTTTTGTTCTTTTGCCATTGTTTCCAGGCTCCCTATTTCTAATTTCTTTTTTCAGAGGCTGACGCAGTTATTTCCACCCCAAGTGCTTGGCCCTGCTCTCCAGCTCAGGGCTTCGTAACCCATGGCAACAAGAGAAGGGAAGCAGGTGATCGCATACCACACACATGCACATATGCGCGCGCGCACACACACACACACACACACTCGCATGCACCATATTCTCCCCAACCCCCTTCTTTAATCTGGCAGTCCTGCATGGGGCCCACAAAGGGAGGGGGCTTTCCTGGCTGCAGTGCCAATTAGACACACGGGCCTCATGGTGCTGGGCGCTCAGGGCTTCTGGGTCGCAATGCAGCAGCTGCGGTGGAGCAGCGTAGTCTCTCCTTCTGAGTGCTCCAACTCCTCGTATTTCTCTGGGGCAGCAAAGTAAAATCCGACCTTGCACACACACAAATGCCTTCACAAGAGTCCATTTTCTGCTAGCTGGGAACCTTATTTTATGTCATCATGGCAATTGGCAGAATTATGCCTGTTAGTAATAGGCACAACTACTTACATATATTTACGGTAAGGAGACATTTTTTTCACGTGGTTTTACAAATGTAAATGATAATTAAGTTATTTAAAAGCTAAACTCTCACTCCTCTGCCTCCATCCCATATTTATGAGTCCTGGGAAGCTTCAAACCAGTTCAACAATTTTCTGTTCCTTGCCAAATTTTCTAGCTGCTTTTACCAAAGGATTGAAGGAATCAAGGGATGGACTTAGGCTCAAATGGTAAAAATCCCTTTTCTATCCACAGTGTAGAAATACGTGATGATTGCATTCTTACCTGACTTGATTAAGACTGGTGGTAGTAGGTTAACAAAAGAGCCATTTGAAGTGTGGCATCACAAAAAGTGACACATATAAAACCAGGTAACATTTTCTTTTTATTTAAAATTTACAAATATACATTTATCTCCCATGTTTTTGATGTAGGGCCAAGGTCTGATGCTTGGAGTCCAAGTCACCTTTCTTGTATAAGCTACATCCACAACACATCATCAACAACTTCCAATTTTAATTTCTTAGTGCTGTGAGAATTTAAAGACACTTGGGAAGCCCAGAATCTGTCTAGTTTTTAATGTCCTGCCCCTGATACATTACAACAGTTTCATTCCTACCTCATTTACTCAAAGCAAAGTAACTTGCCTTATTGTTTCCAAACAATTCAACTTATTTTTCATTTAAACCACTTTATTTCCTTTTGCATTCATATTGCATTGATTTATATATTCAACAAAATTATGAATTACAAAACAAATGGAACTGACAAAAATTGGTTTGGGAATAAACACAAGTGCTCTTGATGGTTTGGATATGCAACTGGCGGGAGCAGAGGTGTGTGGACGTTGAAGAGAACAGCAGAGAGCATTACAAAGCAACTAGGAGCTTTTAGCCCTTCCAGCACATGCCAGTTGGTTGTGATCACACATTTTAGACCCACTATAATGTAACTCCTAATACTGGAAAGCTAATACCAGAATGGCACTAGGCAGCTTCTTTCACTGATCTCCTCCACACACATGCTCCTGAACCTATATCTTCATCCTTCAGATCAGTTCTTTGTATTTTACATTTGGACACCTCCGTTTGTCCCATTTGCCCCTCAAATTCAGTATGTCTGAAAGCAAGCCATTCTCTTCTTTTGAGATAGAGTAGAACCTGCTGATTTTGCCCTTAGAATTCCCTCATCAAATGAAATATGAAATATTAAGAAAGGAAGCCAAGATGAGGGCCCAGGACCCAACCTCCTTCATGCCCTTCTAGAGTAACCCCGGGACCTTCTGAGGATCTCCAGAATTCTTCAGAACATAGATTGAAAACCTCTGGAATAGGTACGCAGCATAGGCTTTGGAACTAGCCAGAGCTGAGTTCCAACAAGCACTGTGTCACATTTTATCTGTGTGAATTTAAGCAAATTGGTTATTATCTGAGTCCCAGTTTCCTCAGAAACAAAGTGGGAATAATATAGTTACCAATAAAAATTGTGAACATAAGATGAAATGGTGCCCGAAAAGCACTTGACATGCTGAGGTGCTCCACAGTGTCTGCAGATCAGTTCATTGCTTTGATGGTCTGTTTGTCTAATGATACCCAGTTCGCAAGGTTTTCAGTCTCAGTTAACACCGACTTTTTCTTCCTCTTGGACCACAGCCCTCCTACTGTATCCCTCTAGTCATTTGGAGAGCCTTTGAGGGAGGCAATGCCTCGGGCAAAAGCACAAGTCTGTGCCCTTTACCACTTGAGCATAAGTGCATTAAGTACTGCATTTTCTATCACCTTAACATATAACCCTTACTTTTACTTCCATTTCATTCCTATTGTTATCACTCTAGTTCATGCCTCCATTATCCTCTAACTTCCTGCTAATCTGTACCCATGCATTCAGCCTACACATTGATGACCAATGACCTTCTTGCATCACAGAACTCATTGGGCTGCTGGTGCTGAGAGTCCCTCAGTGGTACCCAGGGGTATACCACTTAGAGTCCCTATGGCTGAGGTTGGCATTCAAAGTGTTTCAAGCTTTAGCATCTTGTCTTTGACCACTTTGCCACCCACATCTTTTGTCCAACCAAAGCGACTCCTCTCTGTTCTCAGAATACAAAAATCTCATTCTTCCTCAAGTCTGTGACCTTGCCTGAGGCATTCCCTCCCTCGAATGTTCTCCTTCTATCTGGCTGTTTAAGTTCCACCAAGATTTCAAGCCGAAGTGGCACTCGTTTTTTAAATAATCTTTCATCTTTTCCTGTTTTAAACACCCTCCCCTTACTCTGTCCTCCGAAGTTTATACCAGTCTTCGTGAATTGTTATTATTTATATGAGATTGTCCTCCTCATGAACCTGGCTTAGAACTTTGCCGTAGTAAGCTTCAGAAGAGGTATCTTGGGTAAAAACTTTTTGATGGATAAAATCTCAATATAATAGGTAAGATCCAGATGAGGAAACAAAAACAAAAGCAGATACCAAGCCTCACCGTGGGTTCGTAGTGTACTATCTCAGCAGCAGTCTCTCAAAAGAGGGCATTGTTCCCCTTGAAGTCTTGGTTTTCCTCCTAGGAGGCTGCATGTGTAGGCAAGACAGAGGTTAATCTAAAGGAAACACAGTTTTCCTTAACTCTATGTTTTGTTACAAGTCTATTCATGTGCTTTGGAGAGAGAAAATCAAACTTCTATAAATTGCTGCATTGCTATAACGAAAGAAAACCCACATGCTCTTCCAAGTGTTTCTTGCTGCCATTTTATTTTCTGTCTTCCAAGCTTGGCGTGGGAGGAATTCCCACACTTGGCCACAATTTCTTGAACACATATATTGGAAATTATGACCCCAATAACAATTTCTGACTTGTCTGCATTAAAGATTTTCCCCTTTCCACTACAACAAATAAAAAATTTTGTACAATCATTCCACATTGTAACTATGGAAAGCCCGGAACATTACATGAGCAGTAGAAAACAAATCAATTGATGTTACCAAATGAGCACAGTCAACCCCCCCACTTATCCCCTTATCCTTTTTTATTAAGCTGGACAGACTGGGTAATGAAGGTCTGGGGCGTTGGTCTCAGACAACTCAAGGAAGCCACCATTAGCAAACAAACATCTGCTTGCTTCCTTCTGTGGTCCCTGCCAGCTGCAGCGGAGGCACAGTAAATTACTGTGCTAATTCTATTGGCTCGTTCCTGCATTTCTCTAATGCGGAATATTGATCTGTGCTGGGGAGCCTTGGCTTGCAAAGTTCCTAAAGGTGCAAGTGGGCAATGTCTGATATTTTTTAACACCAGGAAAACCTGTGGTATGGGGGAACTGTTGCTGAAGTGGAATGATACCCAGTGACGAAAAATGGGAGGAGGGAAGCTAAGGTTGAAAATTCAGTTCATTGAGAGAGTCCCCTTTAAAGGTAAAACAGTGAGAATCACATAAGAAAATGATCACCCTTTTAGTCATTAGTGGAAGGCAGGATGATTTTGACCCATTTTGAAGGATGGTGGAAATGAAATAGGAAAATATAGTCTATCTTTATTGATTATTTGATGTGGAAATTCTACTCAAAAGAAAAAAACAAAACCTCTATAACAGATACCTGTCTTGATTTTTAGAGGCACCAGGGTGTATTGGCTGAGATCTCAGATTCAAGGATCCCTACTACCTTAGTAGTGTGATGTAGGTAAGGTTGATCTTGTTTCCTCATCTCTAAGTGGCAATGATAGCACATAGACTTGTGACAATGAAATTTTACCTGGAGATCACTTATCACGGCCCCAGGCGCATCATTGGATTAACTTTCAGGGCACTGTATTTTTCATACAGAAATCTTATAGACAGTGGATGTACTCCTCTGCAGATTTGTTTGAGAAAAACAGAATACGTGTTTGAAACTGGTTTTCCACTGAGAAGATATCACCCACCAGCACCCTACAGAGTTTACTTTGCACCGACTTCTCTGGCTGGATGGGGTATGAGAAAGTATACCCTGAAGGAAATTAACCCACATATGTAAGGACAATGGCAATAATACAATCAGGCATTCAGAAGTTATCAGATTGCTTACAAAGTGTGAGGGGCTTTACGTATGCTCCTGCCCCACACCCCCTCTTACACCTCCTTCCCTAATTTAATAGCTATTGAATTTCAAAGAATTATTCTGTGTGTCTTTCTGGTTATTTTAAATCCTACTGCTGTCCCTGGCAGCATGAGATGTGGAAACAAAATTCAGCTTATCTTTCAAAAATAAAGCTGACATTGATCTCAAGCAGATATTCTGGTGGGCTGTCCTCACCTCTAAGGACAGCTGCTTTGTGTTCAGTGTGGCTTTCCTGTGAGGTGACCAAAAGTTCAGAACACTGAAAATTGTGGGGCATCTCAGAAGGTTTAGGAGAACCTCAGCTTCCTCCTTTCTGAGTTCTTAACTATTGACTTTAAAATAAATGTTTTGGGAACTACCTTTTTGTTATATGGGGAAAAAGCCCTGTGTGAGGCACTCATCTAATCCACACAACACTCCAAGTGTAGATACTATTATGTCTATTGTATAGTAGGGACAGTAAAGCTCAGAGAAATTAATGCATCCAATTGTCTAAGAATTCACAGCTAGTAAAGTGGTAGAACTGAAAAGGGATACATATATGTCCATTTGATTTCAAAAACTATTGTAAATTGCCTGTGCTATAACATATATTACAATAAATGAACCTCATGAAATTGCTAAAGTTCAACCAATTTTGACCTGCAAAATGGCAGTTTCACATACTACAACCAAATGCTTCATTAGACCATGGCATAGGTTTCATTTGACTTACAGTGTTGATCTAAACTTTTTGTATTGATATTACATATCCAAAAAGGAATACAATTAAATGTATTTGAAGACTTTAGTTCAATTCTTCTCATTTTTCTGCTGCAAAATACCAGGGGAATCTGACTGATATATGTCAATGATTCATACATTACTTGATGTTTTCCAATAAATTTGTATTTAATCTTTGTATTTTTTTTATCAGCTTTATTGTGTCCTGACCAACTGAGCTTATAATTGTGTTTCCCTCTTGGTTGCTGAACTTCAACACATTTTGCCATTATGACTTTTATATTACTTTTCAGTTCTTTCTATTCTCAGTTCAGCAATATTGCTGGAGTAATTATTGTTCTTTATACCTTCCAAACATGAGTATATTTTTAAAAACATAAATTATATGAAACTATATTAAATTCTCTGGGATCTAGAACATATTCTCAAGGGGGCTGAAATCCACTAAAATTATATGTACCTAAGATACACTGGTAATATTTTGCTAGAAAAACTCTTTGTTAGCATAAAATGGTAAAATATATTACATATGGTGTATATATATATATATATATAGAGAGAGAGAGAGAGGTGTTTGAACATATAAACAATTTATTTAGTAATATTTATTATCTATGTTTCAAACTTACTAATTAATGTGTTGACTTTCTAAGCTTTTCTCCTTTCCTCCCCAATAACTCTGAATCTACCTTTGTCACTATGATCAAGTAGTCCTTTGTAAAAAAAATTTCACCCTTCTGCCCCCATGTCTTCACTTTAAATTTTCTTCTATGAACCTTTTGCCTTTGTTTTCTGTCACTCTTTTGAAAGACATATTTTCTCAACTTACAGTTTTAGAGACATTCATAAGATGAATTCAGTTATCTTTTATCCCACTCTCCTTTTGTCCCGAGGAGAATGTTGATGAAATGACATTTTTTCAGTTGCTTAACACATTTTATTTCTGGAGAGAACTTTCACTCTTGCTATCATTTGACTTGAAAATTACGTGTATAGTACCAGTGTGTCTGTAGGCATTTTTTAATTTTAAAAATTTTGTAGATATATTTATATGTATTTTAAGCAATATCTGGGTTAGATTGTATAAATTTCCCCCCCTCCTTTTTTTTTTTTTTTTTTTTTTTTGAGACTGACTTTTGCTCTGTTGCCAAAGCTGGAGTGCATTGGTGCGAACTTGGCTCACTGCCACCTCCACCTGCCGGGTTCAAGCAATTCTGCCTCAGCCTCCCAAGTAGCTGGGACTATAGGCATATGCCGCCACACCCGGCTACTTTATTGTATTTTAGCATAAACAGGGTTTCACCTTGTTGCCCAGGCTGGTCTCGAACTCCTGGGCTCAGGCAATATGCCTGCCTTGGCCTCCCAAAGTGCTGGGATTACAGGTGTCAGCCACCATGCCCCACCCTAAATTTCCCATTTTTTAATAGTTGTTTAGTTTCACAATCTTTTCTAGTTTTTAAATTGTGAACCTGCTCATATGGACATTCTCTGTCATGTTTTACTTGCCAAGGACAGCACAAGAGAATCCGATACTCCTTTTAGCTGTAATACCTTGGAATTAAACTGACTCTGACAAATGCAAACATTTTCCTGCACTGACAAAGGCCTTCACTAGTGAGTGGCGTGCTGGCCACATTGTCAGGAAGGCTAACCTTAGAAGCTATAAATTTCTAAGAGATCTGACGAAGCTGAGATGTTTTCAGGTGGTCTTCCTCAAGATCATTTAGATTTAAATATTTGAAAAGAACCCTCTAGAGACAACTTTTTAAAGAAAAAGCTCATCTAACAATGATGAAGGTGGGGCCAGAGAACTCTCAAAGCTGCCACCAAGACTGCAACCATTTAACATTCTGTTTTCGTCTTTCTCCAGCAGCCACCTCAGTAGTCCCAAGGCGCGTTCCTGCACACTTATTGCAGGATGCCATAGCCATTTCCGCATTTTGTGTAGCTATTTTTATTAGGTTGTGGACAATGTGCACACTGGTTTGTGAAGGGTTAACACTCAGTTGTGCTGTTGATGTGCCCTCAGTCACAATATGTTTCCTTTGAAGCAAGGGTGCAGTGTTTCAAAAGACAATCACTATAATCCTATGCAGATTTTTCCTGACTAATGGATAGGAATTTTCAGTTGAATCTTTAAATGAGTTAGGACAGTGTAAGAGATGGATATAATGCTTAAATTTTTTCATTAATAGACATTTCAAATTTGAAAACGTTAGGAATTGTATGCATATCTGATTTATTGCTGTATGTGTTTCTTGAGTCATAAAGCTGCTGCAAAAGTTATATAATGCTTGCAAAAAATAGTGTGGTCTCTTTGTGAAACTAAATGAAATAAAGTATAAAGTTTGTGATACATTAAATCACAAACATAAATATGTACTTTATGGCCAGCTGTTATTTCTAAATGTGCACATTTTAAAATGGAAACATTTACCCAACGTGCTGATTAGCCATTTCCCAGTTCCAAAAGCCCAATTGCATTTAAGATGCAAAAGATTAAAATGCCTAAATAGATAAAGTTAATAGTTCATCTTCCTAAATGCTTTTATATGTTTTAAGTCTCACAGTTCCTTCCAACCCTGTAGTCTCAAGGCTGGAGCTACTTTGATGTGGATTTGTGTTTTATGCACATGTTCTCATTGGAACAGAATCTGACTGCCTCTCAGACACCCAGAAAAATGTTCTGCACACGAAGGGATGAAGGGACACCGTACTACTTCATGCTGTGCATGCGGGTTCTCAGAGAAAGTGAACTGTTTTTCCATTATAATTTCTCAAATATTCAACTTCATTTTGGCTAAAAATCATCTCAGTTGCTAATGTTCCATTTCTCGATGATTTTACTCCTCCCCTGCATAAAACTGGTCAAGGAGAACATGCAAGATTATGTTGACTCTAAAATACAGTTCCCCCAGGAGACCTTATTTGCTCATCCATATAGCATCTCTATCTTTGTAGGTAGAGCAGAATTTGTAAATGCCTCCAGTCCTTTAGGACACATTGGCAATTGGCAGTTCAAAAGTTCATATGATGCCATATGTCTGAATAATTTTTATCTACATCTAAAACAATACGGGACTGTCAAATAAAATCCTGCATGCAAACAAATGATGGAATGCAGGGGAACTCTCTGCTTTAGCCTTTTCTTCTTTGTCCGACAAGCTAATGCAATAAGGCCAATAATAAAAGGTTGTGTATTAGGCCTAAAGCCTGTGACAGATAAAAAGAAATGTTGGAAACCAATGAAGCTTTTGCACAATTAGATTTTTTTGAGGCTGTGCTGTAAGGATTGCCCAGAGCCTGTTCAGTCCTGATTGATGGTAAAATCATAACTACATCATATTAGCTGTAGAGTTCACTGACAGGTTACTACAGATTAATATTGCCACTGCTGTTCACTTACCATCAAACCAGGAGAAATATGAATTGAGCTGTTCTTCTAACAAACCCCGCATATTAAAAGGTAAGGTGTTCTACTGAACAATCTCCCCCTGTTACTGAGGAAAGACACAAACAACGTCTATTTGAGAGATATGCAGATACCTTGCAGCATACTAATTAGTTCTCTGCTAAAACAGCCCCATCACATCAGGCTGGCTAACGACCCTTCATGTGAGCTTGTTCCTTCAGAGCTCTTGGCTACAGGATTGCAAACGACACCCTAAAACATGGAGCTGCAAACCTTGGTGATTTAAATGCTGGCTGCAAGGCAAATTGCGGTGACATAAATTTGGCCCATGTGTTTTGCATCGTGTGAATATGAAACGGGGAGGCCATGGAGCCGAGTTTTGTTTGCACTGGACTCTGGAGGTTTGGTAGACTATTTTCAGAGATGCTATTCATGACAAGGGAGGAGGATCTTTTGCTTTACTTTAAAAATGTTGAAAATGCAAGAAATAAGCATGTTGCTCTCCTAATTAGATCGTGCTGATAATAATGACATCCTAAGATGAAAGCATTTTATCTTTTTGCCACCTGAAGCCTTGGATAAAAATTCAACAGTGAAACGAAAACAGGGCTCACTATACAGTATATGAAATGGAATGATTCTTCCTGATTAGGATATGTCAATAAGGAAGCACTGGAATAAGAGAGGTATTTCATATCCTTCCTGTTGTGATGACAAGAGCCCCGGCCTGGCATCAGGCAGGAGGCCTGAAGCTTCGCCTCTTGGTCAAGGTGCTTGTCCTCTTAAGACTTGGAATGTGTGTGCGCGGTTGAACTAGGGGATCTCCAAGTTCTCTTTCAGCACTGTTATCCCACGTTGCTGGCCCCAGTGTTTTGTATCCTAGGCCATGTTTCTTTACGTGTGGCTGTTGGATTTCAGCATCAGCATTCCCTGATTCCCTGGGTGGCTGGTTAAAGATGCGGAGTCTGGCCCCACCCCATGTGGTTCAGGTGGCGTTCAATTTAAGAACCACTGTCATGAGGGATGGCAGTGACTTGCCTAAAGTCACTACAGACTTTGTCATTGTTTTCAAAAGAATGTGCAAAGAGCTAGAGAGTCAGCCAGACACTGGGGAAGAAGATAATATCTTCCTATAGATTTAAAGAGAATTGTTAATCTATGATTTAAATTTATATTATCTATTTATTTGAAGAGAAAATGATGACCCTGGCAACAGTAACCCATAAGCTTCATCGCATTAGTGGACAGATGATAGACTGGGAGAAGATGTTTGCAATGCTTAAAACTGACTCTGACAAACAAAACCTGACACAATTCATATCTAGAATCTATAAAAAGCTCCTGCAAATTGACCAGAAATATATGCAACAGGAAACACCATAGAAATATATGCAAACAGTATGAAGCTCAAATGATGAACTGATGTTGGAAGTGCTGTTCAAATTCATTGATAATCAGAACGATTGGCTACTCCAGACACATGAGAATGTCAGAGCTGAGAAAACTGAGTAATGCCAAGTTTTTGCAAGGATGTGGGGCTGTGAAAACTCTTTCGTTATTGAGGGAAGAGGAAATGAGTATGATTATTTCAGAAAGCAACCTGACAGTCTTGATGAAATTAAGTATGAGTATGTCCTAAGACTAAGGTGATAAGGGGCCCTTTCTTACTCAGGGTAGCAGGGAAAGTCTGAGGTTCTGACATCATTATTAATAGTGCCCTTTTCATTTCCCAGGATGTTCTTGGGAAAATAAATTATATAGTCACCCTACTACTGCAATCCCACTTCTGAACACATATCCCAGAGAAATTTTCACAAAGGGATCATGTATGCAAATGTCTTTTTAGCTTCATTTGTGATAATGGAGAATCAAACTTGATGCTTTCTACCAGAGGAATGGATCAGTACACTGGGTTGTCACAGTCTGTGCAGCAGGTGGAGGCAATATTTTTATGTAAATATAGCAATGTGGGTAAATTTTTAAAGCAAAATTGTGAGTGATAAAGGAAGAATGATATTTAAAGTAAAATTCCATTTTCTAAATTTTAAAAACAAATGTAAAAATGTGTTGAGTAAAAAACAGTAGATACATGAAAATATATGCACACATCAAAATATTGACTACTATGAGGGTGAGAAGAATGGGGATGAGGATCTGAGTGAGGAGGAAAAAAGTAATGAAATATGAGAAGGATCTTTTGTGGAGTTATGTGATGATATGCTATACAAAGAGGTGTAGGATTATTATAGACCTCTGCCCTTGAGGTCAAAAATGAAGGATAAAAGTGTGACTGTAATCTTAATTTCTGTCTCTAGGAAAGTAATGGAAAAATTTTCCTTCAAATCAAATACGATTGTGAGCAGGAAACAATAATTGCATAGATAAGAAGGCTTTTGAGTCTGTCCTGTATAACCTATTTACCAGGAAGATGGAAACTTTAGTCCAGATAATTCTACTGTCTAGTAATCTCCTGACTGATAACAGAGCCTCTGGCATTATCAATGAGTGACACAGATTTCACAGCAAAGAGTGTAGCAAATAGTATTTGCAAGGTATATGTTTGTAACTCTCTCCTACAACTTTCAATGGATTCCGCATTTCCTATAAGATAAAGTTCAAACTTCTTAGCTTGGCAACAAGGACCTATGTCTACCATCTGATATGAAATACCCTTTCCCATTTAATCCCCTAATTTCCCTACACTGATCCTTTGCTTTCCTGAAATGGTCCCCTGTCTTGTCACACCATGTGTCCTGCCTCATATGCCCTTCTATTCCTCCTCTTGTCTTAGTCTTCACTTCCAGAACTAGTTAGAAGTACAGACCTTCTATAAATCCTTCCTTTTCCAACTCAGACCTGCGTGACTTTGGCTTTCTCCTTCATGCAGCTGTTGCAGTGCTACTTGAAATTATAATGATCTTTTTCATACATGTGCTTTCTCTGCAGGGGCTTTGTAATATACTCTCAACTCTCTTACAAATAGTTCTAAGCCTTTTAAAAAGTATTTTTGAACACACGTTTATTGACCCCTTCCTCACCCTGATATTACAGGAAGATAACAGTGATTCCTGGAATACTGTCCCTGACTTCAAAGGATCTTATAGTCCATGGGGAGATACGTCAATACCCAGGGAGAACTGAGAAATAAGAAATTAAAAAACATCAGGAGGTTATGTTAGGAGCTAGGCTAGAGTTGGGGAGAACGATGCGTGGAGGCTGCATGTGAGTCTCAGCAGCCTCCCCACTCCCGTTTCAGATGGGACCTTCACCTTTTGTGCACACTGCTTTAAATCCAGGCGTGGTCTGTCACTTTATTGCTCAGGAGGGTTAGACACAGAGAAGTTCTTCCAAATGGTCTGCTGGTGATAGTGACTATCACATCATAAAATAATTTCCCCACTACACAGCCAACACTCCTTTTTTTCTGCCTGGTGTATTCTAGGGATAAAATAGTTGTTGAGTGAATCTGAACTTTGCTGAGGGAAGTGTTAACTGATAACTGAAAACAGGAAGTGGTATCCTTAACTGATTCAGTATCATTGCCCTGAATCCCATGGTAGAAAAATTTGTCATTGGGTTGTATTGCTGTGTAAGATGGGAAGACAGTAAGTAATTTAAGAATCTCATATATAAAGATGTTTGGGATGGGGGTTTCATAGATGATTTTGTGGTTTAATCGGATTATTGGGGACCCAGGATCTTTCTCCATTTCTACTTTGCCATGCTCAGCATGTTTTCTTTTCATTCTCAGTCTTACTACATCTTGGACATAAGATGGACACCATAGTCCTAGACTTCACACAGTCACAAAGTTGTGTTCAAAATCAGGGTGGTAAAGAAGTCTTCTTTCCAAGGTCACTCTTTGCTTGTCAGAGAAGGACATATATCCCAGAAACATCTGGGGCTTCTGCTTACATCATATGGACCAGAACTGGGTCCCATGGCCATAACATGCCACAAAGGGTATTGGCTGTTTTAGTGCTATACAGGAAGCAGGCTTGTTAGTATGAGAGAAAGGGGAGGGGACTTGTGGTAGAGTAGGCAACCAACAGAGTTTTCCATAGGACACAAATGTATTGGGTATTCAAGAAACTGTGGACCTTTTCTGCAATTTCATGCCACCCCCTTGTGGATTACAATCATGTTCATGTGGATAGGTTCTCACTATGTCAGACCTGGAGTCAAGCCTCTTCTTTGCTGGGCAATGAGGAGTTTCTTTCATTTCATTTGTTCTTTCATTCGTTTTTCTGATTACTCATTTGTAATATATTTACTGAGCATCTAGCAAATGTTCTGAAGTTTGTTTGTACTTTAAACCCCTTCGGCGGCCAGATGAAACCTAAGGATGCCTACTCAGAATGTTTTTTAAAGCATTCGATAAAATACACAGGATTACAAGAAAGTCAATTACATTGAAATACAGTTTACCGTTGGATCCTGTGGCCAAATCCTGTGCTGATGCCAGGCTATAAAAGATCAGGAATTACAGGAGGAACATTGTCCTCATGCAGCTTAGGACCCAGTGGAGGAGCCCGCTGAGCAGGAGGCAAGTGAAGGCTCCAATAAGAGAGGCCTGGGGTGCCTAGGAGCACTCATGAGGGCACCGGGCTCCATCCGGGTGAAGGTTGAAGGAAAAGAGATTCCAGAGCATCTAAGAAGGGATCCAAAGGAATTCACCAGGAAAGAGGGAGTAGGAAGATAATAGTGGTGAGAAAGAAAAGTAAGCAAAAGGAAGATTGAAGAGTTTGGAGAACCATTCTAGTTCAGTGTTTCTGGAGTGTAGAGGCAAAAGGGGTGCTGAGTTTCTGGGCAAAGATGAACCCAGGACAAAACACTCCTGAGTCTGCTGCTGTGTTGAATGAGTTTATTGTACAGACAGCTTTGCCCAGTAAAGGCAAGTGACAAGCCTGTAGTGACCTTGTTGGGTTTTGCTCACTGTTGCATCTGCAGTCTTGAGCACAGTGCTGCATTAAATAATGGTTACATGAAGGAAGCACAAGCCCTATGGGTTTCTCATTCCTAGGCCAGCATGTTATAATGCATTTTGTGAGGACTCACAGCTGTGTATGAGAGCATGCTCAGTCAGTTCCTAAAACAGAATCTTCTACAACTCTCATTCCTCTCCACTTCCATATTCCTGGCTTCAAGTGGCTGCCCCACCCTTCCATCTTTGGCCAAAATGTCAAGTTCTTGGCTGCATCTGTGGGAGTAAGGCCTATGGGTGTGAATGGAGCCCAAGTATTGAGGCTCACCCAGGAACACGTGGGAGGCTGTGGCCACTTGTCACCATGGCCACCATGCAGATTCGGGGCTCTCACCCCACTCTGTCACCGGGCTTCACAGAGCCCAGTGGCTGTTCCCATGGTCTTCTGGTTTCCTTTAAAGATACAAGAGTCATGCCCTAGGTTTCTGGGGTTTTCTTGGTCCCTTCTAACAAAAATCCCCACCGACAATCCCCAGTGTTCACAAAAACATGGCTTGCAATGTACCCTACACATTGATATGCATCTGTTTCCCAATGTTTAAGGAATGAGATAAGGATAGATCGAGCACCCAATGGGAATAGGGAACGTGGGTATTCCCTAAGAAAAGATAATAACTAGTCAGATGTTAGAGCCACAAGGGAACTTAGAATGTGGCTAGCCCAACCCTTTCCCCTCACTGAGGCCCATTTACCATTGAAATGAAAGGGTTGAACTTTGTTATGTCAACTGTAGCCTTGAATAGGGTGGTAGAAGTTAATTAAGTTATCTAAACTCTCAGAATTTAGCAACTACAACACTAAGATGAATGGTTTGGAATATATGTGTTTGAAAGTCCTGGCTAAGCATAAATTCTATGATTTTTTAATCATATCAGATACTTTCTCTATACATAAGTCTATCTTTCACCAGAAATGTAGCCTTCTTTTTTCTTTCTAAGAGAGATTGACATATAGCTAAAATTTAAAATTGATCCACTTTTTGTCATATGGACATTATTTTGTTATGGTTATCCTATGATTCATGAGTCAATTTGCAGCACAAATCTCAGATGATATAAGTGAATTATTCACATTTCACAGTGGTATCATAGTAGTTTTTCATTTCCCATGTCAGTTAAAATATCTCCTATATTCTATGTTCTATATTTTTAAAAAACCTAGGAACGTGCACATATTCTCTGTTTTGGAATATGTTTGAGAACTTGGCACCATGAACAATGTGTTTGCGAGAAAGAACTGAACCAAGTGAATTTCACATAACCTGGTATTCTCTATTCCAGGAGCTCAGAAATGTCATTCTGACTGATAGGAAGATGCTAATGTCAGTAGCCTCTTGATTGGGTTTAATTGGAGCCTCAGCTCATCAGTTAACTTCACTGTGTCTGATCTTTCATTTGTAAAATGAGAGATAACTTATCTGACAGCCAGATAAAGAGGAATAAAGTTTGCAAAGCACTTAAGACATCTACAGAATGAATTGAAGAGAAAAAGATAATAATCCACTTGGATTATTCTTTGATGACATGGCAGATTGGCCTGGTGACATAATTTATAGGCCTCTTTCTTTGTCCACAAAAGGACTTTAGGCTCTGTGACTGTGTTTCCTTGGAACTGTACTAATTTTTGGCATGTGGCAGGCCCTGACCATGACCTAGATTTTGAGCAGAAGATCAAATGAGGCCAGATTAGACCACTAAAATTCTCCTGCATCATTTTTTCCTCTTATACTACAGCACATACATATTTAAAAGAGAAAAACATGAAAAAAGGCATCTCTAAATCAAAAATACATTTGAAAACTTTGTCCAGGAATCCTTGCAAATGGGCACCGAAAGTCAACAAGGCAAGCTGTCTTTTTGTAAGACAACTTATAAAGTGTCCACGGGAAAATGTAGTAGTTCTACAAAAAGGGATCTTATAGAAAAGTCAGGCATATAAATATGGATTTCCAAAGTATGAATGTCATTGAGTAAAACAGTGCAAAAATTCTAGAAGTTTCTAATTTGGTTTTGATTGTGGAATTTGCCTTTGCCTGGAACAAGATACCCAGCTGTTTTACAATAGGGTCTTTTGCCTCCTAGCAACACAAAGACAGTGTGTGCCTTAAATAGCAAGGCTATTTTCAAGGGCTGCATCTCTTGGTTGTCTACAGTTTCAATAATATTTTCTGGAGTCATAATTCATATTGCATAGCAGTTATGTATTTTATTGTTTGCTTATTCAAAATTTTGACCTAGCAATAAATTCTTATGGATTTTATTTTTTCATGCATTAAGTTTAATTGGAGCACAGGACTTCCATTTTGGGGTTCTGGTATTCTTTAAAAACATCATTGGTCTTTAAACTGAAATGTTTGATGGAATATTAAATTTGATGAATCATAGCAAGTGTCTGTGTTTGTTAGCTTTTATAGACCATATTAAAGTATTCATTAATAAAGTCACACCACATTGCATTGAGTGGGTTCTAAAAGGTTAATGACTTGATGAGGCTGGTGTGCTTACTGTTTGAGGGTGGCTTGTGGCGAACTTAGTTCACTTTAAAATTGGAATACAAAATAAAGATCATAATTTTAATCTCAAAGTCCAGAAATTTCTTGGTCCCCTTCCTCTTTTCCTCCTCCTTTCTCTTCTTCAACCATCACCAAAAATCTTGCTCACTCAGATGTAAGTGGTTTGAAGCCACTGGCTAGTTAGCTTCAATATAACTCTGGAGGGACGGTAGCATCACCAGAGAAGTCACCCTCCCTCCTGACTGCTCCTACAGTGACCCTCCAGCAAGCAGACACTGACTCAACTATGAATCACCCATTTTGAAACGAGCTGTTATTGGAGAAGTATGTTGTTAACTGTTTGATTTTTTTCCTTGGAGACTCTGTTGTGGAAGACAAAATATTTGCAACCTTCAAATAAGAGTAACTTATACAGCACCTATTACAAGATCACCTGTGTAAAGGAACCCATCACATATTTGTTGACTGACTGAATTCAAGACTCAGGGAGGCACATTCTCCTGTTCTGTGGTTAGAAGCATTTGGAGTAATTATTGCATATGGATTGCTTACCCCAGAGATTTTTTGAGTCAAACTTTTATGTGTCAGAAACAGCGTTAATTTAAGCCAGACTGGGATTGTGTGGTTGTTTTAAAAAATTGCTACATTGTTCAATTCCTTAATATTAAGTAAAGGCTCTACAGATACTTAATGAAAATCCATGAAATCTATATCCTTCTCAGAGGAAACCTTCTCTTCACAAAGTCAAGTGTGAAGGTAAATTTCTCTTAAAAAGAGACTTGTCCAGTGGCTTGATTCTGTTGGGAGTTGTTAGTAAAATAAATGACTCAAATTTGTTTTGTGCAAGAAACAAATCAAAGCATTATCGGGGCTGAGGGGGGCGGGGGTGCCAGGCTGACCTGCAGGAGCTTAACCATTTCCTGAGCAACTAGAAGCTGCTAGATTGGATGGGTGATAGTTCCCGTGCTAGTCATTGTGGAGAGAAAAATAAAAGTTCATAAAAAACAGGCCACCAAGGGTTATATGGCTGCAATTGTTTCCAGGCTGAAACAACTTTGTATCTGTTTATTATTGTCAGTATCTTGTTATATTGTTCTTTCAGAATCAATAAAAGCTAAACTCCCTTCATGGTTTTACTACTAAACTTTCCTGGAAGGATGTGTAACACTGAAAGTCAAGAATGGCAAAACAGGAAAGTAGGCAGAATGAATGATAATGAGTAAAACGTAAACCCACTTTAGTTAACGGCCTTTTTCTGAAAGTTTTTCTATTAATGTAAAACATATGGAAAGATTCTTGGTGTTTTTGTTTGCATTTTTTAAATTAATGTGTGAGGTAATTTTTTCTTCAGAGGAAAGAAAAGAACAAATACACATAGTAGCAATATTTTTATTTTTATTAAGAAAGGCTATTTTCAGAAGATTCTTTACTCTCAATTTTCTACACTTCTAAGAGGCCCTTGCTGGCAGTCACTGTTGCGGGAGGTTGAATTTATCCTGTTTAATAGTAGTTGTTACATTGAGTGAGAAGGCGGTTTTATTAAAACTAGTTTAACAAGCATAATCATTTGCATTTTTCCCCTGCTCTATGTTACTCATCCATATCTATTTATGGCTGAGCACAATAGTCACTCTTAAGAATCTAATACTTCTTGATGATTGGAATTCCCAGAAATAACTTTCACCAGCATTGGAGTCCAAGGCTGGACAGAGTTCTGCTAAAGTTGTGGTGTGCTGGTAAATATTTCACAGCCAGTTCCTGGGAGTGGGGATAGGGAGAGGAAGCATTTGCCAGTGTTCAAGGTGTAAAAACTCACATCATAGCAGATTTGAAACTACCAACCTTCTATTGCTGAATAAGGCATTGGGAAAACATGCACACATTGGCCCTTGCCAGCTAGTTATGTGTTGGCTTGAGTATGTTATTGTAGACTCCCCACCAACTTAAGTGATTATGATTCTATGATTATTTAACAGATTGGAAAAGGAGAGCTCTGTTGGTTTCTTTATTTTTTTACCTAAAAGTTATGAAAACAATTGTATTTAAATATTCTCCTTGGATATCAATATGTGCTGACCTAACCCAAGCACTGCAAGAGACTAGTTCTCGCACATTTCTTTTTCTAAAAATTCTTGGTTGTAACAGAATGTTCTAGGTAAAAAAATTCTCTCCATGGGGAAAAATGGAATAGTAAATTATTATTTTTTTCCCAGCTTTATTGAGGTATGATTGATAAATAAAAATTGTATGTATTTAGAGGATGTAATGTGATGTTTTGATATATGTATACATTGTGAAATAATTACCACAATCAAGCTAATTAACACATACATCATCTCCCATCATTACCTTGTGTGTGTGTGTTTGTGTGAGATGAGAAAACTTGAAATCTACTCTCAGCAAATTTCAAGTATGTAATATATTATTATTAACTAAGTCAACAAGCTATACATTAAGTTTCCAATACTTAACTCACCTTATAGCTGAAGGTTTGTAACCTTTGACCAATATCTTCCCAGTTCCTCCACCTCTCAGCCCCTGGTAGTGAACATTCTACTTTCTGTTACTATAAGTTTGACTTTTTTTTTAGATTTCACATATAAGTGAAATCATCTGGTATGTGTCTTTCTGTGCCTGGCTTATTCCACTTAGCATAATGTCCTCAAAGTTCATCCATGTTGTTGCAAATGGCAGGATTTCCTTCTTTTTTTCAGGTTGAGTAATAGTAGAATGGTAAATTGTAGTGGGTGATCCAGCTCTATAATTTGAAAAGGTTTATTTTTTAAGATATGGTCTTATTACTGAAATCAGAGTATCTGTAGAATGGGGAAGCTTTGAAGGATCCATTCATAAGGTCAATAAAAAATGATGGGCCACTGATGTCTCTAGATCTTTTATAGACAAACAGAAAAAAAGGGGCTATCATAATATATGTATATGATATATATCATGTATATCATATATATATGGCTATATGATTAATCATATCTCTAAAGTACTTTTAAAAAGTTATATAGAGTAAAGCTTATCATTTGCAGCTGTTAAAGAGGAATGCCTGCAATGTGAGCAGCCCAGTTTGAAGATAATGGATTTATGAGTTGCAGGAAGCCAAATGTGTGATCGCTTGGGCCAGAATCTGTTAAGTATCATGTTGCTATTTCTCCCCTTTCTTCCCCATCTTAGGTCACATCTCAAATATGAACATCACCCAGAGGTTACCCAGGTGATCCCAGGCCATCCTGGGTATGCAGCTGTGCAGAACTTGATCTTGAAGGACAGATGGCATTGGGGGGGATTCTTTTATACCTTGCACTGACCAGGGCTAAGTTTCTGACATTTCTGTCTGCAGACAACAAAAGGCTTTCATCATGAGCTGCTTTCTGATGCGTGCTTAAAACCAAGTTGAACGCATTAAAAGGGCGAAGAAGCAGAAATCTACTCACTGTGCTCTGTGAAGAATTAAATTTTGGTGAGAGTTGAAGGAAGGAGAAATAGATTTTTAAAAACCTTTATGCTCTCTCCAAAAAATTGGATTTAATGTGTATTTTGGGCTAATTCTAATTCTCCATTACACATTAAATTCCAATACACATTAAATCCTATATTTTCTTTAAAAATAGACATTTTAAATAAAATGTTTAATACAAATTACATTTAGCTGAGTTTAATCACCCTTTCTGATTTGAATAATATTATGATTCTTGCAAGCCCAAACTTTCCCTTAGCAAAATTTAATGTTACTGGGATGTGGTTTGCTTTCATGAATTCCCCTCCAAATTTTTCCTTTTTCAGCTAGAATATTTTCTCAGACCTCCTTCTCTCTAATGTTACTAAAATCCTTTGAAATATTATCTGATTTCAGAACCAAGACTTAACCATGTCCTTTTCAGGAAACTTAAAATAACTCTTATATCCTTTTAATTTAGTACTTTACTCCACCATATATCCACACCAGTCCTTCTGACTCATTGTATTTCTGAAAAGTACAAAGCAACATTTCTGAAATTTAGTTGTTAACAGTATTACATAGAGGCTATATGACTGAGTGAAAAAAATAGTATTATAATAACTAACATTACTTGAGTTACACATCTGTCCAGGAATTATTCTAAGTGCTTTATGTGCATTTCTCATGTAATCATCACAATAATCTGGAGGAGATAGGTCATATTCTTATTATCAACCTTATTTTCCAGATGATAAAGCTAGGCACAGATAAATCATGAGACTTTTGTAAGATCACAAGACAATTCAGTAAAGGAATGATTCGAACTAAGGTTGTCTGGTTGGATCGTTCACATTTTTATCCACTTTGCCATGCTTCTCAGAGTGATCTTACCATTTGTTTTGAAAGCTCTATTCAAGGCAGTGTGTAGAGTGGATAGGACACTGGACCAAAGACCAGAAGATGGGCCCTTAACCTGATTTTTTTCATGAATTGGTTGTGTAAACTTGGACAAATCAACATTTCTTTAAAAAAAGGTAGGCAGAATTCATTGCATTAAGTCCTTTTATAAGCATCTTATTTATTTTCAATAAATAATGCTATCAGTGGGAGACCATCTAAGCAGAGCCTTTAGGATCAATATTGAATACAGATTCTAGGGTGATACATTGTGGCTGACACAGAGCTGTGGTTGATGCAGGGCTCCTGTGTTGAGTCCCTTCTCTTCCTCTTACCAGATGTGAGATGGAGCCAAGTTAATCACACTGCCAGAGCTTCTGTTTCCTCATCTGTAAAATTCAGATAATAAAAAACGTTCACCTGAGAGAGTTATTGAGGATAGATGAAGAGTGACCTTAAAACACTTAGCACAGTATCCATATGCTTTGCTGTGTGATCCTGTGAGGTTACCATTACCAGCTCCATTATACGAGTGAATAAACTGAGGCCTAGAGAAGTTAAATAACTTGTCCAAAGTCATCCATCTTGTAAGTGGTGGAGTCAGCATCCTAACTCAGGCAGATGAGCTTTCAATGAACACACCATCTTTCTCCCAGGACGAGGAAGAAACTTTATGTTATCTATTACCTAAGCTAACTGTTGGTTTTCCAGGATATCCTCCACTTCCCACAATTCAGTAGCCCAAGGATTGAACTGATACCTTCAGAAGACTTCCTGGATTCCCTCTCCAAGACCCACAATCCACTATGATTGGATAAGGCCTACCCTCTGTTTGATCAGTGCTACATACACACACACATGCACACACATTCTCACATTCACCAAGTCTTGGTTTCCTTTTCTAAAAAGCAAAAGAGGGTAAAGGAATGCCCTCCCAAGTCTCTTTCTAATGTTCAAGTTCCAGCCTCCCGGCACTACCCTACATCCCATATGCCCACGTAGATAAACTTGGTTTAATACAAGCTAACTTCCGATTTAGCACACAGTATTAAGAATTAAAGTTGGATGAAGCTATTACTGTTAGGAATAGCCTTGGGCTATTTTTCAATTCACTTCTGTCATACATCAAATGATTATGAAAATCGAATGCTGTATCCAGGAAAATAGAACATGAAAAGACAGGAATAATGTGTGTCTTTAGGACACACATTTGAACACAAAAGAATTAGGGCCCAGATATCACTATATGTCAAATGTGAATTTATTTCTATAAAAGGCTTCAGAACTCTCTAAGCTTTGCATTGTCTGAAGAGTGCTACAAAGCGATCTGTGACTTGTAGTGCTTGCATCCAGATCTTTGAAAATGTTTTTTCTTCTTAATCAAGTTAGGATATTGGATTTCCAGAAGAGTAGGATCTCTGTATTTTGATACTTGCTCGATTTCTTAAAGCTCCTAAAGGTGGCTTTTGACTTTCTAATTGATTCTAACAAACACATGGCTTCAGTCTATCTGGCTTCCCCTTTGTCTAAGAACACTGACATTAGGAGTTCCCAATTGTCACCTCTATGTGGACACCTTCCATCCAGAAACCGTGTTGAGTTTTCAGGTTTCACAATGATGCTGATTTCAGTCAGCACTGCTGGAAATGAGGGTCTTTTATAAAATGCTTCAGATTCCCAGTTATTCCTACCTTTGTCTCTTCAGTCCTCAACATCCTGTGGGGCAAAACTAGAGAGCTGCATTGTTTCTGTGTAAGGTGAACCTGCGTCCACAGAGGAGCAGCACCCATGTTCCCAATTCATGACCTGTGTAATTTATTTCTAGCAAAGCTCCATCCTTAATTCACTGTTATCTTGTCATTCTGGCATCCTCCTTCCCTCTGTGCTATGCATGTTGGGGTCGGTGAGGCGAGCAATGACCCAGAGAGGGGCATCTTTAGCATGGCAAAGTCCTTAGGATGAGCTGAAGATTCCTGTCTTCACTGAAGTTTTCCAGTTTTTAATTCACATCTTTCATTTTGTGATGCTTGATAAAGAAAACAAAATAGTATGAGTTGGTAAATGTTAACACGTGCTGCTAATACAAAAGCAGGTTATTCTGTCATTGATAACGGAAGAAAATGTGCAATAATAGTATTTAATTTGCACTCGTAGGTAAGAGCCTTCATTGCAACGCAAAATCTGATTTTTGTTTGTGACCAGCATGAATGCTGACCTCTGCCCTTTGAATGATCTTTCCGTCTCCCAGAAAGTTCATGAAAAGGTCATGGAGCTGTGCTGACTTCCTCTGTGTGTGCATGGATGTGTCTTTGCTATTGATCTGGGAAAAGACCATTCTGTGGTTTTGTTCATTTTGTTTTTAATGGAAACCTAATCAGTAATTATAAAATGTTTCTAGTGGAATTCACGCCTGAGTAAGTGAAGAAAGCTAACCTCATTTCATGCTGATTTTTTAACCTTTGTCATAACTCCCAATTAAATGCATTTCTTGAATCCTTAACAAAGCACAATATGGCACTTACTGGTCACAAGTTCAAAGAAGGAGAGAGAAAAAAAATGGCTTAATAGCCGGAAATAAAAACATCAGTGAATTTTTCTTATGGATTCCTTCATGTCAAATTCATATCATGAGTGACTCGCAGTTTTCCCTTTAGATCATCTTGGCATCATCGAGGAGCAAAAATAAAAATGATTTCTAGTGTATTCTTGAGGTGATTCCTTCTTTTGATGCTGCCTGTCACCGTAAAAAGGGTTATGAATCTCTGGAAACCTGCTGTACTGTCGGCAGCATAGGCACCAGTTTTCAAATCAGACTGCAGTAACTGGAGCAGTTGGAGGGTTTTAAATCTCTACGAGAAAACTATTGCCATTTACAAACAACAAAGATTGTACTGAAATGGTGAAAAATGCACTTGCGTCATATTTAGAATGATTGTGTGTGGGAGGATATAACAATACTTTTCAGGACTGTAAGCCATACGTATATTCATATCTTGTGCTATTTATCTTGTAGATATACAGCGCTGGAAGTTCTCTGCTGCTAGCTGTTAGGCTCGTAGCATTGAGGAGGAAAGATCCCAAGGCTTGTCACTGCTGTATATCACTGCAGCTGTGCCCTTTGATTACACTGGGGCGCCACCAGTCATTAATAACAGGGAAAGCTTTTTGTCTGGCAAATGCATCGCTGTACAGTCTTAATTCTTAACACCTAGACATCTTGGTGCGGTAGCAAAGGTAAATTAAAGATGAAGCTTGTTTATTTTACAGTCACACTTGTGAAAATAGAGGTGGCCTTTCCAGAACCATTCAGGAAAATATTTTTCCCTTGCCTTATAAAATGGAAACATTTTCATGTTTTGTTTTTGCTGAAGGGAATCCTGTCATTAAGTCTCACTCAAACAAAAAATTTGAGCACAATGTAATTATGATTTTAATTCCATCACTGTCACACTCATTTGGCTACCAGAGGGTTACAAAACAAGCTATCATCCAAGACAACAATTACTGTATAGACTTAAAAACCCAAATGTGTTCATGGTTGAAGATTCTTGAAGAGTATAATGTGAATGAAACTTGCATAGAATGTTTTCCAATGTGGAAAACACAACACAGTCAAACTTGATGCTTACTGAATGTGTGGCTTTGAAAGGCTGATGTGATGCCAGAAGCCCGTTTTCTAGGCAGTAGTGCTTTCCTTTCAAAAGTAATCCCAGAGCTGACCAATTTCTGAGAAGCCTGATCCACAGTAAACTAACTCACAAGAAATGAGTTTATAAATGCCACCTCCCTATATCAAATGTTGTACTTTTTTTTTTTTTTTTTTTTTTTTTTGAGATAGGCTTTCTTACTCTGTCACCCAGTCTGGAGTGCAGTGGTGCAATCACAGCTTGCTGCAGCCACAAACCTGATCTCAAGGGATCCTCCCACCTCAGCTCCTGAGTAGCTGGTATTACAGGTGCACACCAGTGTTCATTTTTAAGGCAAATGACACTGACTTCCCTATGATGTTCATTATATAAAGTTTATTTTAAAATAATGTTAGGGAAAGAGGCAGTCTATTTAGAGAACATTATTAAGGAATTCAGAGTACAGAATAGGTACTCATGTGCAGAGCACAGAGTACAGAATAGGACAAAACATCATGATTGGCATATACAAATTACCAAAGTATTTACTAAAGTTTGACAACACTATTAATTTTTAAAACTGCCAGGATAATCATTCTAAAGTATGAATTAAATCCCATCATTGCCTCTACATAAAATTGCTCAGCAGTGTTCCAGTGTCTACAGGATCTGACACCTGCCTCCTCTTCCAAACCTATCTCTGTCCTCAATCCTACTCACAACCAAATTCTGCCCCTTCTGTGAGAATGCTACTCCCTCCCTGAGGGTTCCTCCTTACCCCTCAAGACTTGACTCAAATGTGAAGACTCTGACCCTCAACCCAAGCATTCAGGTACTCTTTACTCCATTCTCCCACAGGACCTTATTTATACCATGAGGATACCATTTATTACAGTGACCTCTAAGGGATTTTTGTTTGTTTATTTTTATGTTTTTATTTACCCTAAAGCCCAAAGTGCTTTATTCATCTTTGTCTCTTCAGCACCTAAGGTAGCCCTTGGTGCATACACACAGTGGGTGTGCAGAAACATTTAAGGATGAATAAATTCCTCATAATGGAAGATAATACTTGGCTCAAGACCAGGACCAGATATAATTTAGGAGCAAATTACAAATCCTAAATTTGCTTTATCAGCGCAGAGAAGACCAAGGAGGGGGGTTGAAATTAATAACAATATTAATAGTCATAATATTCACTAATATTTAGAAAGTGTTTACCATGCTTATGGCCTTCTACATGCGTGAACTCATTTGGTCCTGTAACAACTCCATGAGGGAGGAACTATTATTTCCTCTGTGTGGTAACCGAGTCTCTGCAGGCTGGGGAGCTCATCCACAGTGAACAGCTCTTCAGGAGTGGAACTGGGATGCAGAGCCAGGGCTGTCTGCCCCCAGAGCCCCTCCTCCAGCGGTCCCCTCCAGCCACCGTGCTGTTTGTGACTGCCTTTCTACTCTCCAGACAGAATGGAATGGGCACTGAGAAGCTGTTTACCTGAAGTCTGCCCACTGTTGGTCCCAGCCAGGTCCATGCCTGTTGAGAACAGCTCTAGTATTTTTGCCTCGCTCACAACTGTCTCACAAGTTTCCCTAACACTCTGCTTCCCTGGCCCTAGCCCTTACAGTAAACCCTCAGACTTTATTCTGCCACACTGGTTTGGCCACAGGCTTCCCCTATAACTGCCTGGTTCACAAAAGCAGCATCACATCTTGGTTAAGACAAAGCTCTGCTACCAGACTGCTTGGCTATGCAACATAGCTGCCTGACAAGTTACTTAATGTCTCTGTGTCTCAAGATTAAATGAGCTAGTGCTTCACAGGTACTTAGAACCATGCCTGGCACATAGTAAATATTACGAATGTTTGTTATATAAAGTGCAAATCCTCTGGATCATGTCGTTTTCTATTGTTCCAGGTAAATATTTCATCCAGTGGAGTCTCATCCATCCCTTACTTCTTTTAGATGCCCCACAGAGGCTGTCACCAACTTGAATGTCTTTGTCAGGACACTGTCTACCTTCCAATATGTTATAATTTCTTTCATTCTTAAATAATGCTCGCTTTGGGGCCAGTACTGTGCTAAGTGCTACAGGACAAGAACATATGAATAGCACCGTCTTTGTCCTCAGGGGGCTTAAGAGTGGTCAACAAGCAAAACAAAATAGAAAACACTGTCTCTGTCCTGTGGCATGCTGGGAGTTTCCAACAGGGAAGGGAGAACGAGTATAAGCATGTAGGGTGCGGGGAGTAGGGACTTGAGGGTACCATGGAGGCCTCAAGGCTGGCCCTTTCATGGGAAAAGCCAGCAGTTTAATCTGCCAGTGCCAGAGGCTCGGCAAACTCAGCTATGACCTGGGCAGGGTCACTATCCAAGGGTTCTGGGCTAAAAGTGTGGGGACCTCAGGTGGGGATGGAGCAGTCCAGGAGTCAGGTAAGATGCTTCAGTGGAAATCACAGAGGTCTGCTGAGGTCAGCAAAAGCTGATGTCTCCCCAGAATCTCTCCTGCTTCAGCCTGCTTGGTGCCTATGCTGTGACTGACTGTTTAAACCAGCCCTGGGGAAGACTGTGGGAGGAAGTAGGAAGGTTTGAGGGTCCTGTCTAATCCGTAATCAACCCTGCGCTGTAATCTTTGCAAAGACCTTGAGGAGAAACCAAATGTTAAGACAGAAGACCCATCAGAGAACCAAACACACAAGATGGGAATTGAGTGAAGAGGCTGCACCTTATAGGCATCAGGAGGTTCCTGAGTCTCCATTCACCCTGATTCCTAGTGAGGCTGGACCTGCCAGCCAGTTCCAGGTCCTGTGCCTGCTGGAGAAGCTCCCCAGATGTGAAGGAGATCTGGTTCTTATTGGCCCCCACCATGGTGGGGCTGGGCCTAAAGAAGGCACAGCACAGGTCATGGCCTTTTAGATCCCATCAAGGAGAAGCAATGTGTTCCCCAAATAGGATTCATGATAGATTTCCAAATAAGAACAGTATAAGCTTCCCAAAGCCAGGGGCTTACGTTTTAGAGCAGAGATTTCTTCTTCTTGGTGGTGATCACAGAGAGAGTGGCAATAAGATAGGCCTGGTAAGATGTTAGTACTCTTATGACTTCAGCAGATGGAGCTGGGAAGGAATACAATCCCTGTGGACAAAAAGGAGAGAGCAAAGATATGGGGGTGGGAAAGCACACGGTGAGGGGGAGATTTACTTAGAAGAATTCAGGCCTAGAAGCTGGGGAAATTGTGCCATAAAATTGGCACTGTTTTTTAGAATAATAGCATAATTTTCTCTTTCTGGAGATGATCTGGACCTGTTCTTAATCTCCAGAGGAATTCACTGCTTATGTATCCCTTCTTGACTCCAACCCCCTGTCAGTAACTGAGATTCAGTGTGTCCATGGTCCTCAAAGGTGCAGTGGTGTGGTGGGGCAGACATCAGCACTGATGAGTGGAGATTCTACTTTGAAAAGGTTTTACTCCACTGCAACCCCAGATGGCAATCAGTCAATTCCTGCTCTCAAGAAGAACAACCACTGGATGCTGGAACTCAGTTTTGGTCAAACATAGGATTGTGCTGGATAGTATTTAAGATTCCTTCTGGGCTCAGATTCCAGGACTCTCTTCTCGAGGCTTGTTCATGCTGGCAAGGTCATCTCCAAGCAGATAATATTTAAGGAAGCTAGGAATGTTTTGATTCAACTAGAAGAGTAGCTGCCACTTTTTCCATCTCACAATAGAATATTGATATTAGCCACCTTGAGGATGAATTATAAATCATTCCAAAAACTATGAATTATATATTTATTGTGTACATGGAATAATATAAATGGGTATGACATCACCCCTTACATTGAGGGACTCACAATGTGGTGAGGCTAATATTTAAACACACAAATAGATGTGGCAATGTAACACAGTGGTTGAGAAGGTGGGCCCCAGACAGCGTTACATTGCTAAATATTTAACAATAACAATTGTTGATCTGAAAGAGAATGGTGGGGGGCGGGGGGAGGGTATGCTGGTGTGTAGTTCATGCCTATTTCCACGGTGTAAATACTCTCACTGTAGCTTATTTCAAGCTACCAACTTGACATCACTGAATGGAGAGTTAGAAAGAGATCCTAATAATAGACTCTCTAAGGCTGGTATGAACTGGCTCTGGTGATAACCTATCTGGTCTTGAGTCTTAACTCTGGCATGTACTAGTGTGGTCTCAGCTTTGTAACTCCTTTATCCTTTAGCACCATCTGAAAAGTGGGATGTTAGTGGTGCTTTTTCATAAGTTCATTTGAGGGTTCCGTGTAAAGTACTTAGAAGAGTGTCTGGTGCATGGTCTCAGTAAGCATGAATGTAGTTATTATGATTAAATACAAAGAGGATGGAGAGATGGTTACCAGTTGGGGGATTCCAGGACTTAAGAAGGGGTAAATTTTTCTACAGGTGGGGATGGTGGGGATTGTCCCCTATCTCAAGGGCTGGGGAACAGCATGGCAAAGCCAAGCAGGTAAGAAAGTACCAATAATGTTTGGAAAACTCCTTGTAGCTCAGTTTGGCCTGGATATAGGTTTGCCTTTTTGGGGAGATTATGTGCTTAGGAATTAGGGTGGACCACATTGCAGGGGTCTTGAATGCAGCAAGATCAGACTTACTATAGGGGACAGTGAGGAGCCACTGCCTATTTAGAGACAGCAGAGTGACATGAGGCCTGGTATTCCCAACAAAACTTCTTTAAGCTGAGGGTGACATGAATGTCCAAGTGATGTGAGGTGACTGCTTCAAATTACCCCTTGGGAATTCAGACTTAATCTATGATTTAAAACCAGTATTGACTGGCTACAGCCAAGTCTGGCATACAACTAAGGAACATCAAGGCAAACTCTGGGTTCAATACAGTGTTCGGGACTCCAGTTGGGCCAATGAAAGTTGTCAAATGGGTATATCTTCCATAATCATTAACTCACATTAATGAAATTTCCTATCAAGTAGATGCTCCGTAGATGTATGATCTCACTGAGTGGAATCATCAGTTCACAGAAACTCTAATACAAAACAAATTGCTGCCCTTTAGAAATGACTTGCAAATAGAACTTCTGCAAATAATACAGGAGAGGAGAAGAGTATCATTTTCTACAGAGCTGATTGAAGGAAAAATTGCTCAGTTGATATTGTTTTCCAGAATGTCACCCCTTCAGAAAACACTATTTCAAAATGGCTCATTTACTTTGCATCTAATTTCTATCAATTCAGGCTTTGTTTAGTAAACAGTGTTCAAAGAGCCAAGTTCCTTTTTAACAGCTTACAAATTACCCCAAATCACACTATTGTTTGTAACAGCCTTCACATTTTGTGTGCTGCCTTTACCAGTTTAGAAGGTACAGTGGCATATGTTGTTTCCTCTCATCCTCACAGTAGCCCTGTGAAAGGGAACTGCAGGACTTGAGAGTTGGAAGGGACCTGTGAGATGACAATGAAGACCCTCTTTCCTCATTCATTCATTCAACAAATATTCGTTATATACACCCTTGACAGAAACTGTGCCAGGATTACCCATGATGAACAAGAGAGAAGGTGCCCGTTCTCAAGGGACTGACATTCTTATTGGGAGGCCAGCTGCAAACAAATACACAAATATATTATCAAGATAATTAAATTGTGGTATATGCTCTGAAGGGAACATACAGGTTCTACGATAGAGAGGATTTGGGTTGAAATTGTACTTTAGATATCACTGTTAGGAGGTGACATTTGAACTGAGACTTGAACAGTAAGAAGGAGCTAGTCATTGAAGACCTTGGGGCAGAGCATTTAAGGCAGAGAGAACAGCAAGGACTCAGGCCAATAGTGAGCCTGGCATGGCTAAGGAAGGTGGGGACCAGTGTGGCAAAGCAAAATAAGCAAAGGGGACAGTGGTACAAGGTGACGTTGGAAACTTAGACACAACCCGGATTCTGAGGACTGAATTTCAACCCAAGCCCTGGAAGTGTTCTGAGCAGAGGAGATATATGTATCTGCTGGGAGGTGAAGGGACGTTTCGAGATATTAAGAGTGTTGGCAGTGGGACCACTCAGGCAGCTGAAGCCCAGAAAGAGAAAGAAACTTGTTCAAGATCATTCAGATGGTTGGTGGCAGCGCTGGTTCTAGAACCAGGTTTTCACCCTCAAGTTTTAAGTGTTCTTGTCATTTTGCAAATAAGGAAGTGTTTAAGGGATTTTAATTACTGTTTGTACAGGAGCATGTAGAAAGTTATAATCATCCCAGTCTTCGGAAAAAAATATTATATTGCAGAGTATATTTTTACTGTATGTGTATATGTTAGAAACACTGAGATCAGTCTATACTTTGTAGACACAAGGTATGTGGGTGTGGCAGACACACCTTATTGTCTAACTAGTCTCCATCCTTTTCATTTCTCCTGCCCACAGACTTCTCATTTTGTTCCAGATAGCATTGTATTTTCCAGTCTCCTTTGCAGTTAAGAGTAATCTAGTTTTGACCAATTAGAATTGTGCTGAGGTTTTCTGGAAAATTTTTACTTTTCTCATAAAAGCCCCACTTTTTCTACATTCTTGTCATTTTCTCTTTGCCTTGTGAAACCATGGAAATGAAAGCTACATATTAAGATGGCAGAGTAAGAAGATGGAAGGAGCCTGGTCCTTGATGGTTTAAAAGCCATGGCACCTACTCTGTGCATGTTACTTCTGAACTTCATGGCAGATAAGAAAATGTTCGTTAAATCACTGTGTTTGGATTTTTGTTAAATGCAGCTGAACACATGAGCTAATTCACTGGCCTGGAGAGAGACGGAGCGATAAGTTAATACACAATGGCCGCAATCCAATATAAACAGCTTATGAAAATATGAGATGGGATCAACTATGTGTCAGAGCCAGGAAAAGTAAGAGTTGTGGATTTTCCTAAACAAAAGTGGTATTTTTCTAAGCAAAGCTATAGTAGCACTTTCTCTAGGAGGAATTAAGCCATCAGTTTTTACAATAAAATTTCCTATCCATGTGGGCCCGAGAATCAAGGAGACCTAGAACCAGGGACATTTGAATTATACCAGGAGAAGGAACCCTGAGAGGGTGTTCAATCAAGCTGCTGTCAGTGACCTGAAAATTCACTTAAAGAGATTGTCAAGAGGTCTAGTCAAGTTTAAGCCTCCTTGGCAGGTTATGAGTCCATCTGAGGTTGCATCTAGAGTCAGCTCAAGGGATTCTTGGTCCCTTTTATAGATCAGACTCACAGCACATCTTCCTTCCAGGCTACTCACACCCAAGATGGTGATGAGCCTCTAAAGGTCATCCTATTTTCAATCTAGGGATCTCCATGGCTAGCCAAAGGAGATGTAAATAAGAACTTTCTGTGTCATTTCTTTTCATGACTGCCTGAAAACATTGTCTGGCCCAACTCAAGTCCTTTGACAGTTATTCAAAGGCACTATTTGGGTCAAGCAGCAAAGGACCTATTCATGCCCTCATTTTCTCACATTAGAACTGCTCTTAGAATTTACATTTTCTTTCTTATATATAGACACACATAGACATTAGACTATAAACTTGAAGGCAAAGTCTATTTGTAATGGTTACTATGTAATTCCAAGCCCCAGTACAGCATACAGTGCTATGTGTTATTCCATAACTATTCATCGTGTATTTGAGTCGTGGACACAGAAGTTCTTACAGCTTCCATAGAAAAGGCTAGATAATAGGTCACTAAGCAGGCACATAGGGGTAAGAGGAATATCAGGCTCTCCATCCCTCTAAAAGTTTCCCAAAAGCATGATCACTGAATACCCACCATGAGTAGTCTACCCCCAGACTAAACTAAGAAATCCACCTGGGCCTTGTCCATAACAACAAGCTGTGACATTGAAAAAGTATTTTCACTTCTGAGGCTTCTGGTTCTTCTTGCATTATCCACCCACCAGTCTATCCATGTAGCACACATTTATTGTTTTCTAGTTTCAGTTATTCTCAAATTCTTTTAGCTTGCGGGGTATCTGGGAAAATAAAGCATTTGAAAGCAAAGAAAGCCTGACCATGAACCAGCAGTCTCATGTAGCTACAACCCTGCAGGCCAGACTGTTACTCTAAGAGACCAGTTGTGGAGGTGGCTCAGTTACCACCAAGGGGTTCCCTGCTGAGTGATGGGAGCACCTTTACAGGCTTCAGTAGTTACAACATCCCCTCTTAGTGGCTTATACTTTGGTATTAAAAACAGAATTTGTGTCAGAAGTAAAAACTGATCATGGCTCACGTTTGGGCAATACTGTTGCCACACTAATTTATTTTTCTTTTAAAAATACATCTTTACATATTTTTTTGACATTCCTTGGTCTCTTCTCCAAATGATGCCCTAGCAAACACTGGCTTTGCGGTCATAACTGGTGTTGAGCTAGTGACTTGCAGTGATTTTTCAAACTTGGGTTGGAGGAGAGGAAGAAGAGATGAATGAGTTTGTTATCGGGCGTCAGGGATATACTTTTCAAAAGAGTTTGTTATGGGGCGTCAGGGATATACTTTTCAAAAATGCACAGCATCTTGGAAATTTGGTTTCCCAGCACCATTTATATTGCTGAGGAATAGACGTGTCTCTCACTCTGCAGCAGTGTTTCGTGACATTTGGATTTACAGTGTTCAAGTTGAAGTCTCTAGCCCCTTGCAGTCTGTCAAAAACAGCTTCTTTGTCCATTTATTTTTGTCTTCCACACCCAGTCTGAATATCTTTTGTAAATTTATACTTGACAAGCCTCGTATTTCAGTAGCTGGCTTTGGTTTCACAATCTACCTTGCTTGCTCAGTTACATTAGCTGAAACAACAAATTTAATCCATGATGTCAATAGTAAATTATAGCAGAGAGGTAATATATGTCTGACATCATAAAGGTCAAGGCTATGGTGGAAACACTGCAAATTCTGGAGCCATTGTTTGAGCAAGTGGTGGACTTTTGCTAAACACTAATATTATGAAAATCAGATTATAAAAGCTGCATTTAGCTAATCTTATTTTTTTTAATGGAAAATTTCTAAAAGCAGAAAGCTCTCATACTCTATCCTGCACTGTGGATTTTGTTCCCATGGACATTGGCTATGTAATTATATTTTATATTTGGTAGTGGATAAATAATTAAAACGAGAATTACTTTCCTGAAAAGATTCATTTAGAGGACACATTTTCTATTACCATAGCTGTTAATGGGGGAGGGGACATTGCCTCCTACCTACCTAAACTACCTTGCCATTAAAGTATCTAAATTACCTCGGTGAATTCTGACCACAGAAGTGGTTGATGAATTGCTTTTGCATAAATGCACTTTCCCTTTGCTGGAATCTAATTTTATGAAACACACTCGTGTGTGCGCCCGCGCTCACACACACACTCACCAAGAGACACACATATACCAAAGCAACCACTGAACCCTCTCAACAAGAAAAATTGAAGGCTGGAATTTTCTCTATGTAATGAAGTTTTTTAAAACGTTGCCAGTAATATAAGCATCGCTGAGGAAAGCCCAAATGGTTTCATCTCCTGTAGGGAAGAGCAGTTCATGAATCATTGTTTCCATGCAAAAGTGTTTCATTCCTTTAACTGGTGCTATCAATTGTACTGGCTGAATTTTTTTTTTTTTTTTTTAAGTATCAAAATTTGATTCTAGTTTAAACTCATTTCTTACAAGTAGGGAAAAAAATCTTTCTGCAGTGTAAGCCCAAAAGGCATTCTGTGGATGAAAGGGTCTGAGAATCCCATCCCTTTTGTCATTATAATGTGTTTAAAAGGTTTGATCCATCATGGGCAACCCCAGCAGCCAAGGAGCATTCTTAAGAAGCTATATCTGTCACTTGGTGCAGATATATTTTTATTTGTTAATTAGAAGCATTTATTATAGTTGCCATGTGTTCTTGCTGCATGTGTTAGGCTAGGAAAGAATACAGTATCTGAGCCCCAAGATATGATGTGGTGGAATAATCTGTGTTAGGTATTATCTCAAGGTAGTGTCATTTTTGTTTGTGTCCCTGAGAAGGGAGAAGATGACTTTAGTCCCCCAGTGTCAAGGATAACCAGCTGCTCATGAGATGAGAGTTGGAGCAATTGCTCTAAGGAATCTGAAGACAAATAGGCTGGCAGAAAGGAAGTCACCTCCGGTGCTCTCAGTCAGAGCCTCTCTGATTCGCCTGTCTCCATTATTGCACAGCACATGATGAGTTTGACTTCAAGAGATAAGTTGGCCAAAATGGAGAAATGCCACATGCCTAGGCCACTTTCTCTGCCTAACTTGCGATCACTTAACATGAGCAAGCTGAAGAAACCTACTCCTCAAACTGGCCTTTGCTCAAGTTCATAAAGCACTTCAAAGAAAGAAAATGACTCCTGCATATGAATGTTGTTGCAATTAATAACTGCCCATTTTTTATTTCTAAGATTTCTTTAATTTGGTAGTTGAGGCCTATGAATATGCCCAAGAGATCATGAACAAGACACAATTCCTGCCTTTAAGAACCTTAAAATTGAAAACCGTGACCAAAAAAACCCAAAGCCCTCTGATCTGTTTTGGATTTGTGTCCCCACCCAAATCTCATGTCGAATTTTGATCTCCAGTGTTGGAGGAGGGGCCTGGTGGGAGTTTATTAGATCATGAGGTGACTTCCCCCTTGCTGTTCTTGTGATAGTGAGTAAGTTCTCCCAAGATCTGGTTGTTTAGAAGTATGTAGCGGCTCCCTTTTTGCCCTCTCCCTCCTGCTCTGGCCTGCTTTCCCTTCGCCGTGATTGTAAGTTTCCTGTGGCCTCCACAGCCATGTTTCCTGTACAGCCTGTGGAGCTGTGAGTCAATTAAACCTCTTTTCTTTGTAAATTACCCCGTCTCAGGCAGTTCTTTATAACAATGCAAGAACAGACTAATACACCCTCTACCTAGTCTCTCAGCCTATTATTCCTCTCAATGCCATGCTGCTGCAAGGGAGGATGAGAAAGTGGAGAACAGGTGCGTGTCATTCACGATGGGCTTCATCACAGGGTCTACCACAGTGTATATTGCTACACTGACAGCATTACCATCACTTACGTGTACTGATTTATATGCCAATGAAAGATGACTGGGGTGTGGTATGTACCTTGCCTTATATCACCAACATGTAACTTCGATATTTCTTCTTCATAACAAAAGAGAAAAATTATTTAATTTCTCTAATTTTTGTTACAGAATAAAGTAATATCCTACAAAGCAGGTGTTGATCATTTCTGGCAGCAATCAGTTTTTTTCTCTACTTTAATTCAAGAGTAAATTTTGTTTCCGAATGAATGAATAAGTGAATTGTAGCTGGTGCTGTGATCCACCCACCTATACTTCTCTTCGATTCTGATAGTGAATAGAAGTTTACAAAAGTTTACCCTCCTAGTTTGGCCTTAAAAACATAGAACCTTGGTTTCTGGGCTATTTGACTACTGCTTTAGCTAAACAATAGCAATAATTAATCGTTGCTATGTCCCATGTCATAGGTACCATGCCTGGCACATCATTTGCTGTATCTCATTCAGTGTTTGCAATAGCCCTTTGAGTTACATATTGTTATTTTCCCATTTTACAAAGAGAAAAGTAGGATTTAGCAAAACTAGATAACGATCAAATGCTACAAGAACAAAAATTAGTTTGAGTGCTAGCCTATGGATTGATTTCCTTTGGGTCAGGTGTCCACTCCTGCTCCAAAAATCCATTCAAGGATGCAAATCTGACCGTCTCCAAATGCAATGTCTCTTATCTCTACCCAGTCCTACCTCATCAATGGTTCACATTACAAAGTCCCCTTGATGTGGACTATTCTCCCTGTTAATTCTCTCAGTCCTAGAGTGACAACTGCACTTCCTTCAGCTATTAGAAAGCAGTGGTTTCCTGGGCTTGCTTCATCACCTCAAGCAAGCCTGTTAGCTACTTCTCTCAGCAGGGGAACTGGGAGCATGACGAATGATGACCATCTACTCAGGGACTAAACAAACTCTTCGTTATTCCATTAGTGATTTTCCATTTCCTGCTAAGCCTAACAATTTATTAGCACTATTTAGGCTAATGTATGGCTGTATTATTTTACATATTTACTTCATATACTTCACGTGATGACATATTAGGTATTCAGATCCTCTGTTTGGATGAGTTTGAGAAGATTACTCTCCCAGCACTGGTAAGACCACCATTAATTCCTCTTTGTGGAGCAACTTTTCTCCAAGGATTTTAAAAGAAATGACCACACGGCTGTTGTGAATCAAATAGGTTTGAAATGTAATGCATTAGGAGGAAACACTTATGTGTGCTTCTCAGTCACACTACACTGAAGGTAATTCTTATATGTTGTGTTGAAAGCAGCACTAGACAAGACCACAGGACCCCAATTTCCAGCCCTCTACTCTGTAGGGTTTTTGTGAAAATCAGCAAAGGCATGTAGGTGACGATTCTGAAAAAGTGACTCTTACCCAGACTCCTTTAAAAGAAACACCTTTATTGCAAGATTACATGTGGACTGGAATTGGAAGAAGAAAGCGAAGTCCCAGAGGATAGAGGACAATCTAGTTCTCCTCCGGCCACCTCTCTCTCTCCCTTTCAGGTGACATGTTCCTGCTCCCATTGTGTCTGTTCTCTGTGACCTCGCTGTCCTCTTGCTGTGGCCACTGCTCTCTCCACACTGACCAGCTTCTTCCTTCCATCTCTTCCAGGATTTAGAACATGGTGACCAAGAAGCCAAATACAGCTTGAAGTGCTTTATTTGGCCAGCTTAATATCTAGATCAAATTTTGAATTTGAATGTTTTTGGCAAGACGTGTATTAATTTTTGCCACATTGTTGCAAATTTGTACATTTACTTTTTTCAGATGAAGGCATTTGAGTTTAAAACCACTTTATATATTTTCTCTACTTCCTTTTTTTAATTCATAGTTTTTGCTACTTCTTAACTTTCTGTGACTTCACATGCTGTCCACCCATCTAATAATGTGCTCTGCTACAATTGTATGTCCTCTCACTGCTAACCCTCATTTGATCTCTTTATGTCCATTTACATTTCTGAGAAAGAACATTGCTGTCCCATATGACATAATAGGTCAATCCAATACTGACATGTGTATTGTAAGTGCAAAAGTTGTAGGGTATCCATTATTATTATTGATATTCTTAAGTGGTAGTATAAGGGCCATATAATAACTCCAACTCCAAAAAAATTCTCTCCTGGCATATGTAATGATTTATTGCTTTGGAGTTTATCCAAAGACCTTAGCTAAGAAGCACAGCAGTTAAGCTATGGACCTTTTTTTTTTTTTTTTTTTTTTTTTTTACTGATGTGAACATACCCGTGGGTCTTCTGTACACATCAGTGAGGCACTAGTTTCAGGTTCAGACAAACCACTCAGATTCTTGGTTGAGTGAGGTAGTCTGTAGGCACAGCCAAGGCACTCTGGAGATACATGGGCAGGCACAGGTCATTTGGGGCTACCTTGAAAACAGTATAAAAATTTTTTGGATACACCAAAGCCATCAGTGTTGAAGAATGTTATGTGATCCTTACTTGTGCTTACAAATTTGGCCCCTTCTTCATCCTTGATACACCTGCCTTCTATTCACTCAGTCATTTGCCTGTTTTATTCTGTTCCAACCTCCTCTGCCAATAAGGACTCAGATTAAAAATAAAATGAAGAAAAATAAGGGAAAATAGACCATTTTCTGCTTTCTGCCAGGTCTAGGCACCAAGGCTGAATGTGTCTCTTTCAGTATCTCATTTTATAAAGAGATAAAGACAACCATTATCAGAGAAGCCAAACTACTAGATTGAAAGATTTCATGAATATTTAGACTTAACTAATAAAGTAGCATATGTTTACAAAAAATATAGTCTTGGAGATCTCATAACTAGAACTAATTAAGGTTGGTAATTAACTTTAGAAAGAACTCAAAAGCAGTAAAAACAATTAGACAAATGATCTCTTAGTCCAGAAGATGCAAGATTTTGCAAGTGGCTATGACTCAGCCAAAGTCTCTTAAGCTTTCTACTTTAGACATTGTACTGGAAGCTCAAGAGGCCAGATCTTAGCCCATGTGTTATCTGCCTCGGCCCAATTCTAAGGGGTGTCATGAAGATAAAAGAGATCATCAATGTAACGACATATCAAGCATTCAGAAAGAAAGGTACTGTATACACCCAAGGTATTATTAGCATCATTACCATTACCTGTTCTAGCAGGCTTTTTTCTTCAAGGATGCTGCAGTATAGTACCCAGTTGTAAAAAGTCTAAGTGAAAACAAACAAAAACAAGGCCAACATGGCAAATAACAAATATCTTGAGGCCATCCAGGAGTGCCTGGAAAATCATCCTTTCATGTGTGTGGGAGCTCTGACCTTTGGAAGGCCGCAGGCAGGCTGAGCACAGAGCTTAAGAGCAACACTGTAATAGGACCAAATCACTTGGCTCACAAACTTGTGTGTGTGTGTTTTTGGGGGGGTGGGGGATGTTGATTAATCCCTCTTGGTGGCCATAAGTGATGCAAAGGGCCCTAACTTGAGAAGAACTGAGTCTCTGTAGATGCCAACTGACCTGCCCCATGTCTTCAGGTGGTAATTCCTTTACACCAATGTCAAAATAACAGGGATTAGAGCAGTTAGCAAATGTTAAGAGGCGTATTTATTATCAGTATCATTTGAATGTTTGCATCTGCCCAGGATTCTTTTTTAACACTTTGTTTTCCAAGCACCTAATGACTAACTAGAAAAGCCCAATTAAAATTAAATATTTTGTTTTAATTTTAGTAGCAGATTTCCTTTGAGAGAAGAATGTGAACAATATGGGCATTTGTAATTTTTAAGAAGTCAGTTGTTTTAAAAAGGATGATAAGGATGATATATGGTTATGCTCAGCTCATTCTCAGCAGTGTTAAGTCAATGTTTGTGGAACACCATGTGGAAACAATGTTGAATTAGGCCATAATGACTAGAAAAAAGGAGGATACAATAGCAACTTGGAGAGACGGGAGAGAAGAAATTTAAAAATTGTAGTCATTAAATCAGAAATTCCAAGTTGAAAAGAATCCCAATTGTCATCTACTCTGGTTTCTCAAATTTTAATGTGGACAAGAATCACCCAGAGGTCTTATTAAAATGCAGATTCTGGGCCAGGTGTGGTGGCTCACACCTGTAATCCTAGCACTTTGGGAGGCTGAGGTGGGTGGATCACTTGAAGCCAGGAGTTCAAGACCAGCCTGGGCAACATGGCAAAACCCCATCTCTACGAAAAATACAAAAATTAGCTGGGCATGGTGGTGCACACCTGTAAACCAAGCTACTTGGGTGGCTGAGGCATAAGAATTGCTTGAACTCAGGAGGCGGAGGCTGCAGTGAGCCACGATCAGGTCACTGCGCTCCACCCTGGGCAACATAGTGAGACTCTGTCTTAAAAAAAAAAAAAAAAAACAGATTCTGATTCAGAAGTTCGGGTGGTGGGATTCTGATTCAGAAGGTCGGGTGGTGGGTTTCTGAATTTCCAACCAGCTCCCAGATGATGGGTACATAGACCAACTAGGGAGCTCTATCCTAGCTCCCTACCTGGAAAATAAGTCCATTCAGCCACACAATACCTTTTACGTCTGGTATGAGCCATAGGGTTCACAAAGCACTTTCATATGTCTTCTCATCTGATTTTCCAAATCCTTACTTTACATTCCCCCAGCCTACTTCCTTGGCCCATTTTACCAATGAGAAAATCAAGACTTAGATGAGTTGGACAGGGTCTTGTGGTTACAGAGGGCAGACCAGAACTGAGGTCTTCCTCCTAGCCTACATCTCTTATCTCAGAGGGGCTGTACTTGGGTGTAGGACCAGTAAATAAGCAGAGAATGACAGCTAGTTAGAGAAGTATTGCAGTAATTTTGGGAGCATTTCTTCTGTGAAGTTCAAAAGTTCTTTGTACACATTACTATACAACCTAGTGTGGGACTTGATTCTCTTAGTTTTATTTGTATGAGGGGCCTTTTGAGAATATGTTGAAAGGTATGGGCCCTTCTCAGAATATTTCACTCACACTCATACCCAAATGTTAAGAGTTATGAACTTTCTTGAAACCTATGTCATTACAGTCAGGTTAAGGAGTCTGTCTCTGCTAGAAGCTACCTTTCAGTTTTTTTTCTCACCTTGTACCTTGAATTCTCCAACTAGCAAAAACATATTTCCCTCTCTTTGTCTCCTTCTATTCTCTTGGAGATTATGATTACAGGTGACATATAATTTATGCACAAACTTCTAGGTGATAGCACTCAAGGTATTATTATGTTCCCTTCCCTACCTCATTCCTTTCTTCCTTTCTCTCTCTCTGTCTCTCCCACCTTACCACCTCCCTCTATCGTATCACACTCCTGTCTTGGGCTGAACTTTGTCATCTATCAAGATCTATTTTTCACATGATTTGCTGCTAGGTCGGTGTCTTCACCTGGGTTCCTACCAAAGAAGAGTAAGTAGAGTCTGATGACCAGGACCTGTGTGCAGCAGGTGTCTTTGGAGATTATCCTAGGGATCAGGAGTGAGAACCAGGGAAAGAGGAGAAGCCCATCAGTGCCTTATGGAGTTGGTTCCTCTTGTACTCAACTGGACTATCTTGTTAGGACCATCTGAGGATATAGACTGCTTCTCAGAATTGCTCAAAATGAAAACCACTGAAAACAAAACATATTTATCCATAAACTCTCATGTCTGTAGGCTAGGAGTTGTCCCAGCTACTGTTGCATGTGACCTGAGCAGGCTTCTCTAGGTGTGGTTCCTAAGAATCCCAGGGCTTTATCTGTTTCTTCAAGGTTATCCAATTTGTTGGCATATAATTTTTCACAGTAGCCTCTTATGGTCTTTTGTATTCTTTGGCATCAGTTATAATGTGTCCTCTTTCGTTTCTGATTCTATTTATTTGAATCGTATTTTTCTTAGTTGAGCTAAATTTTGTCAGTTTTCACCATCCTTCTCAGGGGAAAAAGACAATTTTTACATGGATGGGGTGGTGGTCAGGGGGATGGTTTCATCAGGCGTTAGATTCTTCTAAGGAGTGCGCAGCATAAATCTTTTGTGTGCACAGTTCACAATAGGGTTCTTTGCAAGAAAATAACTGTTTTGTGATTTTTTAAAAAATTTCCCATTTCATTTATTTCTGCTCTAATATTTACTATTTCCTTTCTTCTGCTAATTTGGCTTAGTTTGTCCTTTTCTGGGTCCTTTAAGTGTAAAGTTAGATTGTTTATTTGTGATCTTTCTTCCTTTTTAATGTAGGTGTTTATTACTACACAAGCTCGTAAAAGTGGAGAGTAGAAGTGTGGTCACCAGGGACTGGGGGAGAAAGAAATGGAGAGTTGTTCAATGGGTATAAAGTTTCATTTATGCAACATGAATAAGTTCTAGAGAACTGCCGTACAATGCAGTACCTATAGTTAACAATGCTGTACTGGGCACTTAAACATTTTAGGGGAGTAGATCTCATATTAGGTGTGCTTACCATAAAAACAAATAAACATACAAACAAAAACCAAACAAAAAATACAGAGTCACAAGGAAACTTTTGGGGAGGTTAATGAGGATACATATGATGGATATGTTTATTACCTTGCTTATGGTAATGGTTCCATGTGTGTATGCATATATCCAAACTCATCAAATTATAGACATTAAATATATGCAGATTTTTGCACATCAATTATACTTAATAAAGCTAGAAGAAGGAGAAGGAAGAGGAGGAGAAGGAGGAGGAAGTGGAAGGAAGAGAAAGAGAAGGAGAAGGAGAAGAAGGAGGAGAAGAATAATAATCATCTCAGGGCAGAAATGTGAACTCTTTAAATGAGGTTCTGTTAGGAGAAGTGTCCTGCAGAGCTTCTAGCACAGCGGTCCCCAATCTTTTTGGCACTAAAACCTGTTTTGTGGAAGACAATTTTTCCACAGATAGGGTGGTGGTCATTTCATCAGGCATTAGATTTTCATAAGGAGTGTGCAACCTCCATCCCTCGCATCCACAGTTCACAGTAGGATTTAAGCTCCTATGAAAATTGAAGAATTGAATGTTGCCACTGATCTCACAGGAGGTGGAGCTCAGCTGGTAATTCTTGCTCGTCTGCGGCTCACCTCCTGCTGTGTGGCCCGGGTCCTAACAGGCCATGGACTGGAACCTGTCCGTGACTCAGGTGGTGGGACCCCTGTTTTAGAGGATATGTGCCCCAGCAGCAGCTAGAATTAGAAGTGAGGCTAGGCCGGCCACAGTGGCTCATGCTTATAATCCCAGCACTCTGGGAGGTCGAGGCTGGTGGGTCACTTGAGGCCAGAAGTTCGAGACTAGACTGGCTAACATGATGAAACCCTGTCTCTACAAAAAAAAAATACAAAAATTAGCTGTACTTGGTGGTGAATGCCTGTGATCCCAACTACTTGGCAGGTTGAAGCAGGAGAATCACTAGAGCCCGGGAGTTGGCGGTTGCAGTGAGCTGAGATGGCGCCACTGCACTCCAACCTGAGCGACAGAACAAGACCCTGTCTCAAGACAAAAAAAAAAAAAAAAAAAGGGAAAAAAAAAAAGAGGCTAGCAAGATACAAGGTGATGCCCAAGAGACTCTGATGTGTGAGATCTTCCTCAGTCTGCTTTTGTGCAATTGACTTATGTTAATCTAATAGAGGAATTGAGAGTTATTCCTCTTATTTTCACCTTACTGATTTTTGCCTAGCAATTTAGCCTAGAGAATATTTCAATTATTCTCTTTCCTTCACTTACAGTTGTGCCAATCTTGGCCAGTTTTGCCTGTCCACTAGGTGGTTTGCCTTTGGATGTGGAGTCTGCTGGCTTGGACTCAAATCCCAGTTCCATCAACTAGCAGTGTGACTTCAGGGAAGTTACTTAACTTCTCTCATTTATAAGTTGGCGATTTATAACCCTATTGTGAACTGTGCATTACAGTATGTACATAATACAATTTTTGTTCTAAAGATTAAATGAAATAATCCTTGAACAATTAGCTCAGTATATGGATTATATAAAATAAATGCTTAATAAATATAAACTGTATTTTTAAGTCTGATAAGTTTATAACCTCATCTAAGTCATTGGTAAAAGGAGTGAACAGGAAAGGTTCAAATGAAGAACCCAACGGCAATTTTTCTGAGCCTTTCCTTTAGGTTATTATCAATCTATGGGATCTCATAAAATCTGTTTTCAGTCTAACCACCAATCTCTTGCTTGAGTTCACCATAACAGATGACCTCAATTGCTTTGGTGAACTAAAGGAATCCTTTATGTACATAACTGTGCTACACAAAGTGTGGTCCATCAACTATTACTAGTCTGAAATGAGATGTACAGAAATTGAGAGTAATTGGGCACAAAATTTTATAGGAATTTGACATTGCCTTAACATTGAAATGCATGGTCAGTGGACTCTCTTCATCGAACAGTATATAGACCAGATCAGGGAGTGATGAAATAATAAGATGAGCTAGAGATGGTAAGTAGTAAGAACATGCTAAAGCATGTAATATTTTAAGGTTTAGTTGTCAACTGTAACTCAAATGTATATAAATACAAAAGTTCCTGTCTGTTCAAAAGTTAAGTTAAATTTAACCACAACTTTACAGAATAAATCATAGGTACTGATAAAGAATTTAAAAATTTTGCACATAGAGCATCACTTGAACATTTTGGGAAAAAATGTTAAAAATGAATATCCTGTTTTCTTTGCCATTAATATATTTATGTAAGACTGGTTTGTCTATTTTGTTATCAAAACATAGAGACAGTTTTGATATACATTATCCCCTATGAGTAGCACTGTCATCAGTCTAACCTAGATTAGGTAAGTTAACATCAAGAAGCAAGCTCATTCATCACACAAAAATTACACATTAATATACAAATTGTTCATTAAAGTGTGCACATAGGTGTTTAATACGCAGAATTTATTCCATTCATAACTTCATGTTATGATTGAAGAATTACAAAAATTATGAGTGTAACAGTAATTTTCTCTATTTGCCTCTCCAGATGTTGTCAATGAATAATGTGTACAATTTTTTAAAATTCACTTTTTTTCTTATGTTTGGTAATATTAGTTGAAATGTAATTTTATGTCTACTGAATCTATTAAAAGGAGACAAGCATTTTGCATTCTTTAGCATTTTTTTAAATTGACACATTGTAATTATATCTATTTATGGGGTACAATGTGATGTTTTGATACATGTACCTGTTATATAATGATCAAATCAGCTTAGTTAGCATATCCCTCACCTCAGGCTTTTATCATTTATCATTTATTTGTGTTTAGGACCTCTCTTCCAGCTATTTTATAATACACAATACCTTACTGTTAACCGTAGTCACCCTACTATGCCACAGGATACCAGAATTTTATTCCTCCTAATTGTAACTTTGTACCCATTAACAAACCTCTCCCTGTTTTTCCCTCATTCATCCCCTTCTGCAGTCTCTAGTAACCATTGCGCTGCTCTGCTTCTGTGATACCATTTTTTTTTTTTTTTTTTTTTTTTTTTGAGACGGAGTCTCAATCTGTTGCCCAGCCTGGAGTGCAGTGGCGCAATCTCGGCTCACTGCAAGCTGCGTCTCCCGGGTTCACGCCATTCTCCTGCCTCAGCCTCCCAAGTAGCTGGGACTACAGGCGCCCGCCACCATGCCCAGCTAATTTTTTGTATTTTTAGTAGAGACGGGGTTTCACCCAGGATGGTCTCCATCTCCTGACCTCGTGATCTGCCCGCCTCGGCCTCCCAAAGTGCTGGGATTACAGGCGTGAGCCACCGCGCCCAGCCCCAACTTTTTTTTTTTTTTTTTTTAAGTTTCCACATATGAGTGAGATCATGTGGTATTTTCTTTGTGTGTCTGACTTAGTTCACTTAACATAAGGTCTTCAGCTTCATGCATGTTCTCGCAAATGACAGGATTTCATTCTTTTTTTATGGTGTAGTAGTATTCTATTGTGTATATATATCACGTTTTCTTTATTCATTTATCCACTGTTGGACACTTAGCTAGTGTGAGTAGTGCTGCAATAAGCATGGGAGTGCAGAAATCTCTTTAATATTCTGATTTTTATTTTCGGATATATACCCATTAGTGGGGTTCCTGGATCATATGGTAGTACTTGTTTTAATTTTCTGGGATACCACTATACTGTTTTCCATAATGGCTGTACTAATTTACATTCCTACCAACAGTATTTAAGAAAAGACACTTTTCCTTTGTCTTTTCGGTAACAGCTTTCTAATTGGAGCAAGGTGGAATCTCATTGTGCTTTGGGTTTGCATTTCCCTGATGATTAGTGATGTTGAACATTTTTTTCATACCATGACCATTTGTATGTCTTCTTTTGAAAAACAGTAGTTTATTTTTATTGGTTTTACAAAAGTTGCCAACCTCTTGGAAAATTTTTTAAAAAACTAACTAACCTTCCACAAGAGATAGTTTGAGAAACTCTTCTCTATGCTATTCACTTGATTCACCAACCCATCCCCAAAAAAGGAAATGAGCAACTCTCATGAACCAAATATAATCCTTATAAGATTTTATTATCTATAAAATAACTACAGTTATCTCACACAAAACATTGTAAGGCTGAATTATTATTTATGAATTAGCTTTGAAGACAGGTTAAAAAATAATCACCCATTTTTACATTCATAACAATGTCCACCAGTCTCTTCTGTAATCATAGAGTGTAATAGTGGAAGGTATCAGAGAATACCTTTCAAATTATAGTACACAAGATCACAATAAGTATCAACACGCAGAGAAGGCAAGGAGCACCCTGGGAGGTGAGGTGAGTAGGAGGAAGTGCAGGAGCTCATGAAGAGCCTCTCTCTGGGTCAGTTTCATTTTTCAGTAAAATTTTTCGTACTGACCCCATAACACAGACAACATAGCCTGGCCTGGCAGTGCTAAAACTGGAATAAAGCTATAATTCATTAGCCAACATTTATCACTTCAGGAGTATATCCTGGGATCACCAAGACTTGAAGAAGTCAACATAAAAACATAGCAGGAAGGAAGTCAATAATAATAACAAAACCCAGTATATTATGTTTTAGGGAAAAAATGGATAAAAACATTTATGGTTTGAAAACATCTTTAGTGAGATATAATCACATAAATAACATAAAACACACCCATTTAAAGTATACATTTTAATGGTTTGTAGTGTACTCACAGAATTGTGAATGATCACAATTTATGTTTAAAAATTTTAATACATTCACATTTATTATACATAACTATTAATTGTTTACACATATATATGCTAAGTTACTGAATAAAAAATACATCAATGGTCACTTTAGAGGAATTAATAATGCCTAACAAAAGGAGCTTAGCTTCTTGCTACTTCTCTGTTTACTGCTCCAAAGGGAAGGTGAATGAGCAGCCCAGGGCTGGAAGCCCTCACCTCCCCATCAGAGGTGGGCTGCAGTAAGCTAGCTGACCTACCCTTACCATGACCCCGATCCTGACTGTGAGTGGTACTGGGCCTCCTGGGCAGGTTTTGACCAGTAGCTGTGCCTCACCAGCCCAAGTTAGTTGTTCTGGTGGTTTCTCAATGTTGACTCTACTCTGGTTGCAACTACCAATGTATTTTCCATGTGGTCACAGAACATCAGATAATGATTGTACTTCCTACTAACCTGAAGTAGGTTCAAATCGGATGTCTACAGAGAAGAGAAGGCATGGGTATGTTTCCCCATTTCTTTTCCTATATTCCAAATCCTAAATTACTTGAACCACTTCCTGTTTCCAAATGAGTCTGTCCTTCTAGTCTCCCACTTCCCACAATTCTCACTCTTTTCTTTGACTCTTTAGGAAAACTGATTGCCACTCTTGGAAGGGTATCTGGGACAACTGTCTTTTGGTGAACTGTTATTGTTTTACTGGCTAGACACTTAGCCAACAAAGTATTTTCTTAAATGCAAATAACACATTGTTTTCCAAATGCACCACTGCAGAGCATCCCAGCCACCAACCCCAGCCCCATGTGGACCCCTTCATGCATTAACATAATAAATGCATTAATCTGGGAAGAGGGAAGAAAATGGGAATGCTATTTTATTGGAAAGCCCAAATGACTTAAAAATAAATATAAGGAAAATATAGCTCCCTAATGTAAACTTCACTGTGAAAAGGCAAACATAAAAATGTGGTCTCTGTTTCAGGTGTTCTGGAAACAAATTCACTTTTAGGGTTTGGGGGCCAAGTCCAAGCACTGACAAAATTAAGAGGGGAATCTGGTTTTGTAACATTTTGCTTCCTTTGTTAAACAATCTTTTCTGTCTTGCAGAAGTTTTAAGATTGCAATTTTGGTTCTGAGAAACAGTGATTTCACTAACATGTATTTAAATAATTCAAAATTTGAAAATGATAGACAAAGAGCACACTGGTTTACCTTCTCATTGTGTACAAGGGGACTGAGAATGCAAACCAATTGTGTAAAAACACTGGTAACATAAAATTACAACCTGAAGAGAGCTCTTCAATACTTTTTTGAGTGCTCACCATGTGCCAGCACTGGGCCAGGACACCACACAACCTGCACGTGCAGGGTGAGCATTCCAGAGCAGAAGCAAGTGGTAAGCAGCTATGATAAAGATGAAGAATGCTCTGCTAGATGAAGAGCATGGTTCTGTGACAGTTCGGGGCAAAGACACTGCCAGAGGAAGTGTCAACCTCATGGCAAATGGAAATCACAGGTTTCTAGAAGTAAAGTGATTTTAGCTTCATTGCTTCATACTTGGAACAGCAGACACCCATAGAGAATACAGACTTACTTCTCTGTTATACTCAAGTTAGAAGCAGCAACTCAAACAAAGAAAACTGCCAAAATAGAAATGCTGCCTCAATGCATTTGAAAGGAATTTTTCAACAAGAACCGCAATTGCATATTTTCTGAAGAGGAGCAAACTGGCAATCTTTTCCATTTTTCTTTTTTCTCTAAGACACTGGCATCTGTTTCTGCTCTGTTTACTAAGGTTTTCATTAGAAAAAGTACAATATAGACAACTTTTCTCTATTATTAATATACATATTGTCTTCTGTGGGTGATGAATTCAGACAAGTAAAGTATCTCTGTATTTTCCATCATAGTTGGTCATAAATCCTGCAGCCTGCAAGCGATAATGTGCTTTGGCTTTATGTAATTGTGCTGGCTGGAGCTCTGCATGCTCGTGTCTCCAGTTTTATTGTGTTGGGAAGACAGACAACTCTTCCAAGTTCCTGATGGAGATGTTGGCGATGGTCCAGCTTTCTTGGGTGATGATATGTGGGTTGCTTTCTCTAAGGAATTGTTTCTCGCTGACCAGCAATTTCTCTCATGGCAATATGTCCATTCTTTGGAAGACCATGAAAAAAGTACAAATATTCCCCGTCTCCATAGCTTAATGTGAGAATGAGGGTGGAGGGTGGAAATGGACATGTTGACTTTAAAAGCATAAAAGAAAATAAGTGAGTCATATTAAATGCATACACATTAATTCAACCACTCCTTCCTCCCTCCCTCTTCCCACCCTTCCTTTATACCTTCCTTCCTCAATTCCTTATGCATTTATTAAATACCTTATATGTCCTGAACTGTACTGAATGTCATGAAAGTCCTAAAGGAATTTCAAGTTCTGACATGGAAAAGACAACTATAATGGAAACTTTGGGGCAGAGGGTCAGCTTTGGCAGTATATGTGTTAGGGTAACATTAGCTGCTGTAACAATAAACTTCAAAATACCAGCAACTTCACACAACAGAAGTTTCTCTCTCACTCAGATAACAATCCAAAGCAGATGTTCCATTTCTGTGGGAGATTCTCCTCCATGTGGTGATAAAGGATTCAGCCTTCTCTCTTGAGGCTTGGCCTTTCCCTATGGCTTCAGAATCATTTCCAGTCCCCAGAGATACTGGAAAAGGCACAGCCACTTAGAAACTCTACTTCTGCTCATTTTCCATTGGTGAGGACTTGTCACATGACCCAGATAGATGCAAAGGAGGTTGGGAAGTGCAGTCCCTGGCCAGGCAACTGTATTCTGCAGCATGGAAGGAGAAATGAAAAACTAGGGGACAGCCACAAGAAGAATAGAAATGAATTCTCTCTCTTCTCTATTTTTTAAACAATTAATGATAGTAGAACACTTGGTAGGAAAATACTGGTGGACCTACCGAGATAAGCTAGAAAGAGAGCAAGGAGATTTGAGAGTCTAAAGGCTGGGATATAAGCAGATCCAACCTCCTATTTTTCAAGCAAGAAAACATGATATTTTTTATGCTACTTCTCATTTTCAAATCCCCTATTACAGTGTGATTTGGCTCATTTTCTTTCCCTTTTTCTCTTGAAGCAATCATAAAAATTAAGTCTAAAACGAATGCTATTCTTCAGATGGCAGGTTTGGTTGCCCTTTAAGGTACCTAATTTACAAAGCTCCCTTTAATGGGTGCCATCGTACAGCCAGGGAAATGAGCCACTACCATGGAAGTCAGGTTTGTTAGCTTTTTTGCCTGAATCCCCTCCATTTTTCTCCCAGCCTCAGTGAGCACAGTTTCTTTTCATCCTAACGTGGAGGGGGATAAAATGAAAGGAAATTTTTCCTTAATCCAATAGTGAAACTTTCCAGTTGTGAAGCACTTTGAAATACAAACTAATTAATAAACACAACTCTCTTCCAAAGCAGTAAGGATTGCCATTCTCATTTTTCACAGCTGAGAAAGCTGCAGTTAAAATAGTTTGCCCCAGGCTGCGTACCTCGTCTGTGGAAAAACTTTGAGGCACCAGCCCTGTATTCTCTCAGGATGGCATGTTGCCTCTCTAGAGAGTAATTGGCTTTTATGCGGGTTGTAGCTAACAGTGATTTCCTCAATGACTCCACAGTGCCCCTGGCACCAGCTATGCAATTAGTAATGCTCTTGTCACAAACTGTGAGTGACCCATTAAAGAAAATAAAGAAAAAGTAACTCACTGGATGGCCCTATCTCTCACAAACACTTCTGGAGATTGAAGAAATACTTTCGCAATTGTAAGTCCTGTGCTAAACTGAGAATCAGAAAAATGAAAAGTATTTGTTCATATCCTCATGGTACTAAGAGACCTCAGGGCCAAAATTATTACTGCCATTTCACAGGTAGAGAAATTAAGAACCAGAGATCATTGCTCCCAGTGGGAAATCATTACAAGTCTCTCATCTAAATGCTATCATTTTGTCTTACCTCACTAAAGGAAATACGCTTGTATACAACAGCACTGCAGCTATTTCAGTCAGAAAAAAATTATCACAGGTGACAGTATGTGTGAGAGTTTGCCTTGACCACACCTTTTATGACGGAATAATTGGTTCTGAGTTGTATCATACATGCATAATCACAAACTGGCCCCAGTGATGATGGAATCTGTAGTCAATCTGGGAAGCCCAAAATGCTTTTACTATGCCCACAGTTAAAACATTTGTATTTACAATACTGTATTATAGCTTGCTTATGAAGTACAGGGCCTGTCATAAACACGATTGGCTGTCAAATATAAGACAAATGCCTAGGACACAGATCTTTATAGCATCTTTGTTATCCCTTCTGGAAGCATATGCTGTTTATGTAAGTGAGGGATTAGTTATCATGAATAAATCCAGCCAGAACACTCTGGGTTCATTTTCATTTGTGACCATGGTGGGATTTAATATTGATGTTATAAAACTGGACCCCTCAATATAAGAGCCACTAGACACATCTGACTATTGACCACTGCAATATGCTGGTACAAATGGAAACATATACATGTAAAATACACACCAGATTTTGAAGGCTTCATATAAAAACAAAATTGCAAAATAGCTCATTACTTTTATATTGATTCCACATGGAAATGATAATATTTTGGAAATACTGGGTGAAATATAATAGATTATTAAAATGAATTTCACCTTTTTTGTGTAATTGTGTAACGTGATTATGTAGCTAATAGAACATTTAAAATTCTATTCGTGAATCACATATTTCTACTGGAAAGTGCTATTAGAGAATTCTCTCCTTTCAAGAGCTTCCTAAATTGAAAGCTTACTCAATCATTCAGTCCCCCAGACCACCAGCAACAGCTTCCTGCCAAACGCACAGTGTATTAGGCCGTTTGCATTGCCATGAAAAAATACCTGAGGCTGGGTAATTTATAAACCAAAGGGCTTTAATTGGCTCATGTTTCTAAAGGCTGTACAAGCATGGCACCAGCATCTGCTAGGCTTCGGTGAGGGCCTCAGGAATCTTCCAATCATGGTAGAAGGAGAAATGGGAGCAGTCACGTCACATGGTGAGAGCTAGGGCAAGAAAGAGACGGAGAGGTCTTAGACTTTTAAACAACCAGATGTCTCATGAACTAACTGGGTGGGAACTCACTTATCATCAAGGGGATGATGCAAAACCATTCATGAGTGATCCACCTCCATGGTCCAGTCACCCCCAACACTGGGAATCAATGTCAACATGAGATTTGGAGGGGACAAATATCCAAACTGTATCACACAGGAAGAGAATATTCAAAGAAGAGAATGTTTCCTGGCTTTAAAATCTGTCTTAATTATTTTATTTTCTAATATTGGAAAATACACTGTAAAGTATTTTTCTTTTATCTCTCCCTTGACTAACTCCTACATGTCCTTCAAGACAGCTCCATCACTGCCACTTGGAAGCCATCCCTCACTACCACATCCCTCTGTTCCTGGCCGTCCAGTGCCATGAAGCTGGCTGGGTTAGGTGGGTTCTGTGCTACTCTAGCCGTATTATAATCTGGTTTCATTATAATCTACTTGTCTCTTAAATTCATTTCCTATAAATTTCTATGGTAAGAGTCTCTGTCTTTCATTGTTATATTTCCCTTATGTAGCACAGTACCTGGAAACATTTCATAAACAATCATTTGTTGAATGATTGCTTAACTGAAGAACAAATAAATAAAAATAATTATTGGCTGGGCATGATGACTTATGCCTATAATCCCAGCAATCTGGGAGGCCAAGGTGAAAGGATCACTTAAGACCAGAAGTTCAAGACCAGCCTATGCAACATAACGCGAGCCCATCTCTACAAAAAACAAACAAACAAACAAAAGCTAAAAGAATTAGCTGGGTATAGCGATGCATGCCTGTAGTCCCTGTTACTCTGGAAGCTGAGGCAGAAGGATGGCTTGAGCCTAGGAGTTTGAGGCTGCAGTGAGCTATGATCATGCCACTGCACTCCAGCCTGGTTGACAGAGCAAGCCTCTGTCTCTAAAAATAATAATACTGCTTTAGTTGACATTGTTATTTCAGAATTATAAATTACGGTAGTTTACTTTTTTTTTTTTTTGAGACAGGGGCTCACTCTGTCATCTGAGCTGGAGTGCAGTGGCATGCTCACGGCTCACTGCAGCTTCGACCTCCAGGGCTTAGTTGATCCTCCCACCTCAGCCTCCCAGGTAGCTGGGACTACAGGCGTGTGCCACCACAACCAGCTAATTTTTTGTGTTTTTATTTTTTGTAGAGATAGTGTTTAATCATGTTGCCCAGGTTGGTCTTGAACTCCCATTCTCAAGTGATCTTCTCACCTTGGCCTCCTAAAATACATTTATGAGAATCAACTAACATAACTTTTGTATAGTGTCGATTAAATGAAAACTTACTGGCCAGCCTCTGCAACATTTCAAAATGTATTTGAAAGAAAATTCTTCATCATTTTATTAAACCACAATTCTTTGTAATTACTCTCCCTCAACTCAGGAGTGCTGTGAAAATGATATTGATGACTACAAATTGCTATGTGAAAATTATAAAGTAAAAATGTATTTGTATTTGTATATCACAAATCAACTAAACTGATGGTAGAGAGGTTACTGGTGATACACATGAAGCATTTTCTGGGAATTGAGAAGGTGCCTATTATAAAATTAATGCGTTTGAAGTGTCATATAATTTACTGACCAAACCCAGACACTTTGAGAGTTAATGGTAGTGCTATAATATTTATTCAGGGACAAAAAGCATAAATGGGACTGTCAGGAACAAATCAGGACATATGGGCACCCTCGTTATATTAAATGAGAACCGTTTCTTAGGCAAGTAACCCATACTATAGAAGTAATGGATGGGCTGTCCTCACAGGTTGATAGGAAGAAAGGGACGCTCATTCTTAATGGGAGTCCCACGAGTTAGAACCAGCAGTTACAAGATTCTGTCTTCTCTACTGGCCACTCTGTCTCGGGTGGATGAAACCTTGCAGCAGTCCCCTTCCCGATGGAGCAACTGACGAGCCCTGTGAGTGGAAGTTCTATCACTTTGCCCATCAGCTCACAAACTTAGAAAAGTGCTGGGATGGATCTGTTCTGTTGGGTGTGGGGAGAGGCCTTCCTTGATCAATGCTTAATGAGCCAACTCTGCCATCTTCCTTTCTGTGCCCTCCATCAGAGAGGCTGGAAAGGGGGAGGAGCTATAGAGCTACAGCTTACTAAGGCCACTAGCCTTTGTCATTGTTCTGTTTGTTCCCCTTGCCTTGGGGAAAAACTCAAAGCTGTATCATCTTGATAAGAGCTTTCTATTAAAACCAGTGCACACATTATTATTACCTCTTGAGAGATGAAGAAATGGAGGCTCAGAGACATTAAGAGATTTGCCCAGAGACAGTATTGTGGTGGAGACTTCCGAGGCCCAGGCTGAGGCATTTTTCACCATAACACAGTGCTATATGGAAACACCTCATAAAGACTGCATTGCCTTAATTTAATTTACAATATAAGCTTGAGTGTTTCCAAAGAAATCAAATGTAATGTTCATGCTTTGTTTTCTACAGCGGTGGTTACCCTGTACCATTCTGTAGGCTTGTGTCCTTGGGCAAATGTGACACTGCACACCCAATAATCACAGCCAGTCTAGCGGAGGCCCATGCTGCCCGAGAGCTCCATGGATGCCGACCAGCATTATTTAAGTTTTCATTCAAAATCTCCTTTAGGGTGACTTCTGTGCACCTGAAGTGCCCATTCAAGAAGATCAACAAATGGCTGAAGACAGATTTTTCAGCCAGAGGAAAGAATTATTACCTTACCATCAGTCTAATGAAAACAGAGGTGAAATACCAACCTGCAGTAGATAAACAGCACACCGAGCCATCCATCACATTCAGCCGCACTGAGCAGAACACCCTAACCGATTTCGCCTGACTTTCCTGCGCCTCTCGCAGACAGGCATTCACAGTATCAGAGAGCAGGGACCTTTTCCGGCAAGTTTTCATCAGAATAAAAACCTGATCAGGAATCCTTGAAGCCATTCTGTCTCCCAGTCTAAATTCCCCCTTTCTCTCTAGCTATGAACAGCAATAGCTTATTAAAGACTTGCTTCTCACTTGCAAGCTCTGCCAAGCTGGCGTTCCCTTCCAGGAGTTGGTTTCTATTATTGGATCTACACAGCAGCTCCAATGACAACTCTCTTTTTCAGAACCTTCTAGTTGATAATTAGCATATCCATTCATTCAGCAGAAATACCTGCCCATTACTAGGCACTCTGGGTATAGAGATACAAGGCCCCTGTCTTCCAGAAGCTGAAAGTCAAAGGAAAAAGAAAAGGCATCTTGCCTATCTAGAGACCTTTTCTTCCATTTTTCACATATATCATCACTCATTTTGCCTTAGCAATGGTAAATCAAAGACAGCAATGCACATTTTGTTAACAATGACCTGTTGAGGAAAATGTTTGAAGGACTCTAACACATTATAAATTGTGCTAATGTCTGTTGATCTTTAAAATAAGGTATCATAATAGAAACAACAAAACTATGAAATAGATTTGTGGAATGCTTATGATGTGAAAGGCACTAATCATATTTTGTTTAATACTTATGGAAATCCCACAAGATCATAGTATCCCCGATACACAAATGAAGAAATGGAGCCCAGCCTGAGAGTATACATCTAGTGAGTAGCAAAGCCACTATTTGGACCCAGGTATTTTTCAGGGTATTCAGAGATGGTCGTACTGTATCTGGTTAATTCACAAGAAACTAATAAGTAAAAATTTTGACTATCCATAGTGGAGGATATCCCTTTCTGGGGTCCAGAATACCTTGCTCCTATCCATAGAACACCTTCCTCATATCACATTTTTATTCAGAAATCTGCAAAGGGAGAGCGAATAGTATCAGAGGATGTTCCATACAGACTATGGTAAGGACAGATGAGATGACACTTCAAGTCATACACACACGTGTACACACACACAAACACACACATGCACACGGACAGGATCTCTGGTGAGTGGAGTGATTCCCCCTTTCACCTCCATCACCATCTCTCTAGGACAATTCTACACAAGTCACAAAACTCTGCCTCTATGATTACTTATTTTGTGTTCCAGTGCAGATCATCCAAGGTGAGCTTTTTTCCTTAGCTTGGGACAGGCCATATTCCCAGAGTAAGTATGCTTTGTAAATTAGCTCCTTAGTACACTAATGTGTATGACGTTTTTTTAAAAAGCAGAGGTCGTGTGACAGAGTTCTATGGTTTAAAACACGTTTAAGAAATGCAAATGTAAACAAAGTGAAATCGGCATTGTGACTATGGAAGATTGTCCCAAACAGATTTGAGAAGAACTGTAGGACTCATGCTCCTTAGGACACTGGGCTGTACTGTCTCTTCTGAAATCAAATTTTGCAAAAGGTAAAGAAACATTCTGTCTCCTTCAATTATGCATGTATTTAAGTAACTTATTGCTTAGAGAACAACTACTTGCCCTAACTTCTAAGCTTTGGAGAGATGCCTCTATGTCACCCCCAAGAACCATCTATCACTTATTTATTTCTATTGCCTCTAACACTTACACTTAGTAGTGAAATACACTTTTAAGTAATCATCGTTTTACTGGAATCGCTGTGTCCAAACATATTAGCATCTCACCCATTGTGGCTGCTCCATAAAACGTCAATGATGAGTTGAGATTTCAGACTTTTCTTCGGTGGTTGTGAAACTGGGATGTAATCCAGCTGTCAGGTCAAAGACAAACTTCACCTGCACTGTTTCAGATCCATCATGAGTATGACGTGCAAAGATAAGGTTACATCCAGTCAGGTGCTGACACATAGGAAATCGAATCGACCCAAGGGCCACGTTAATTAATGCAGAGCTCTGCCAAGTAGGGCTTATCAACTGAAGGGGCTGAAGACTCCCTAAATGTGGGCAGCTCAAGAACAAACCCAGTGAACCCTTGCCCTTGGCTGTGAGGCACTCTGAGGACTCGTTTGAAGTACAACCTGAACTTTGCTGGCACTGACCCAAATCCCTACACAGGGCTTTGATCATGTAGCTCTAAGTGACACAGGATTTCAGTCCAAACTGAGGCTCACTAACAACAACAGAAGGTGGAGATTAGAGGAAAGCAAGGAAGACCCAAAACTTCAAGCACATGCCAAGGAGATAACACTGTGTTGAGAGGCAGTCAGTGCCTCATGAACAATGCTTTGGGCTGCAGTTAATAACAGAGGCATCAACACCTCCCTCACAGATACTATCTTTTCACATTGCCCTCTTGTGTTTTGTATGTTAACATTTATTTCTCTAGTGCATATATGCTCTCTATGCCATGTGATATGCTATGATAATCAGAGAATTTTGATATGGCTTAGATTCTGGACAAACATAATGAAGATTTGTTTTTCTTTGTTACGATGGAATTCAAACTAAGCCCTACACTGGAAAGCTGTTCTCATGATAAGTTCACTGGTTTTGGAAATAGATGTGGTATTTGTCTAGCCATAAATTCTTGTATATCTTTTTCCTTAGAAGGCTCTGTTCATGGGTTCTGTGAAGGGCTGGGAGCCAAGTGTTGAGAGAAGGAAAGCTGGTGTGCGTGATGTGTGCTGATGAAGCAAGGGTGGTGGGCGGAGCCCGTCAGCCGTGCTGAGTGATATTCCACACAGCCTCAGCAGATGTCCTGTACAGAGGGCTTTGTGGTACCCACACAAGTTATGAACTCTGGAGTCTGTAGCTATGAAGAGGTATTTCAAGAAAGAAATTCTTTCTGCATACATCCTCTTTCTAGTGCGTCTAATACTTTCCCTGTGGATGAAAGAATTTTGTATGGTGCTAAGTATCACCTGATGGAACAGTTACTTTAGGCCGGGCGTGGTGGCTCACACCTGTAATCCCAGCACTTCCGAAGGCCAAGGTGGGCGGATCACTTGAGGTCAGGAGTTCGAGACCAGCCTGGCCAACATGGTGTAATCCTGTTTCTACGAAGAATACAAAAATTAGCTGTGCGTGGTGGCACATGCCCATAATCTCAGCTACTTGGGAGGCTGAGATAGGAATCACTTGAATCTGGGAAGCAGAGGTTGCAGTGAGCCAAGATGGCACCACTGTACTCCAGCCTGGGCCACAGAGTGAGACTCTCTCAAAAAAATAAAATAAAATAAAAAGAAATTGTTACTTTAATTGCTAGTTATACTAGTAGTGGACAAGAATAAGGCCTCTGAATGACTAGATGAAAACAACAATAAGAAAACCACAATTTTCTATGTCGTCATAACTGGATAATCATTTAGGGTGAAGGTGGATCGTAAAATTTCTTTGGTAGCTGAAGTTACCTCCTTTCTTGTTCTTTCACTTCCGTGCATGAATCTCTTGCTTACTATGGTAATGTGCATAAGCATTTTCCCTAAGATGTGCATAACATCTGCATTTTGCATAAGATGTGCATATGTTAAACAGGGAATCCTTTCCCAGTTGCTTGTTTTTGTCAGATTTGTCAAGGATCAGATAGTTGCAGATGTATGGCATTATTTCTGAGGCCTCTGTTCTGTTCCATAGGTCTATATATCTGTTTTGGTACCAGTTCCATGCTGTTTTGGTTGCTGTAGACTTGCAGTATAATCTGAAGTCAGGTAGTGTGATGCCTCCAGCTTTGTTCTTTTTGCTTAGGATTGTCTTGGCTATATGGGCTCTTTTTTGGTTCCATATGAAATTTAAAGTAGTTTTTCCTAATTCTGTGAAGAAAGTCAATGGTAGATTAATGGGGATAGCATTGAATCTATAAATTACTTTGGGCAGTATGGCTGTTTTCATGATATTGATTCTTCCTATCCATAAGTATGGAATGTTTTTCCATTTCTTTGTGTCCTCTCTTATTTCCTTGAGCAGTGGTTTGTAGTTCTCCTTGAAGAGGTCCTTCACATCCCTTGTAAGTTGGATTCCTAGGTATTTTATTCTCTTTGTAGCAATTGTGAATGAGAGTCCACTCATGATTTGGCTCTCTGTTTGTCATTGGTGTATAGGAATGCTTGTGATTTTTGCACATTGATTTTGTATCTTGAGACTTTGCTGAAATTGCTTATCAGCTTAAGGAGATTTTGGGCTGAGACCATGGGGTTTTCTAAATACACAATCATGTCCTCTGCAAACAGAGACAATTTGACTTCCTCTCTTCCTATTTGAATACCCTTTATTTCTTTCTCTTGCCTGACTGCCCTGGCCAGAACTTCCAGTACTATGTTGAATAGGAGTGGTGAGAAAGGGCATGCTTGTCTTGTGCCGGTTTTCAAAGGGAATGCTTCCAGCTTTTGCCCATTTAGTATGCTATTGGCTATGGGTTTGTCATAAATAGCTCTTATTATTTTGAGAAACATTCCATCAATACCTAGTTTATTGAGAGTCTTTAGCATGAAGGGGTGTTGAATTTTACGGAAGGCCTTTCCTGCATCTATTGAGATAATCATGTGGTTTTGGTCATTGGTTCTGTTTATGTGATGGAGTATGTTAATTGATTTGCCTATGTTGAACCAGCCTTGCTTCCCAGGGATGAAGTTGACTTAATCATGGTGGGTAAGCTTTTTTGATGTGCTGCTGTATTCAGTTTGCCAGTATTTTATTGAGGATTTTTGCATTGATGTTCATCAGGGTTATTGGCCTGAAATTTTTTCTTTCTTTTTTTTTTTTTTTTTTTTTTTTGTTCTGTCTCTGCCAGGTGTTGGTATCAGGATGATGCTGGCCTCATAAAATGAGTTAGGGAGGAATCCCTCCTTTTCTATTGTTTGGAATAGTTTCAGAAGGAATGGTACCAGCTCCTCTTTGTATCTCTGGTAGAATTCAGCTGTGAATTCATCTGGTCCTGGGCTTTTTTAGTTGGCAGGCTATTAATTACTGCCTCAATTTCAGAACTTGTTAGTGGTCTATTCAGGGATTTGGCTTCTTCCTGGTTTAGTCTTGGGAGGGGTGTATGTGCCCAGGAATTTATCCATTTCTTTTAGATTTTCTAGTTTATTCGCGTAGAGGTGTTTATAGTATTCACTGATGGTGCTCTGTATTTCTGTGGGATCAGTGGTGATATCACCTTTATCACATTTTATTGTGTGAAAACTGGCTAGCCATATGCAGAAAACTGAAACTGGACCTCTTCCTACACCTTATAGAAAAATTAACTCAAGATGGATTAAAGACTTAAATGTAAGACCTAAAACCATAAAAACCCTAGAAGAAAACCTAGGCAATACCACTCAGGACATAGGCTTGGGCAGACTTCATGACTAAAACACCAAAAGCAATGGGAACAAAAGCCAAAATTGACAAATGGGATCTAATTAAACTAAAGAGCTTCTGCACAGTGAAAGAAACTATCATCAGAATGAACAGGCAACCTACAAAATGGGAGAAAATTTTTGCAATCTATCCTTCTGACAAAGGGCTAATATCCAGAATACACAAAAAACTTACAAATTTACAAAAAAAAAACAACCCCATCAAAAAGTAGGCAAAGGATATGAACAGACACTTCTCAAAAGAAGACATTTATGCGGCCAACAAACATATGAAAAAAAGTTCATCATCACTGGTCATTAGAGAAACGAAAATCCAAACCACAATGAGACACCATCTCATGCCAGTTAGAATGGCGATCATTAAAAAGTCAGGATACAACAGATGACGGAGAGGATGTGGAGAAATAGGAACACTTTTACACTGTTGGTGGGAGTGTAAATTAGTTCAACCATTGTGGAAGACAGTGTGGTGATTCCTCAAGGATCTAGATCCAGAAATACCATTTGACCCAACAATCCCATTACTGGGTATATACTGAAAGGTTATAAATCATTCTACTATGAAGACACATGCATGTGTATGTTTACTGCAGCACTGTTCACAACAGCAAAGACTTGGAACCAATCCAAATGCCCATCAATGATAGACTAGATAAAGAAAATGTGGCACATATACACCATGGAATACTATGCAGCCATAAAAAAGAATGAGTGCATGTCCTTTGCAGGGACATGGATAAAGCTAGAAACCATCATTCTCAGCAAACTAACACAAGAACAGAAAACCAAACACCGCATGTTCTCACTCATAAGTGGGAGTTGAACAATGAGAACACATGGACACAGGGAAGGGAATATCACACACTGGGGCCTGTTAGGGAGTGGGGAGCTAGGGGAGGGATAGCATTAGGAGAAATACCTGATGTAGATGATGGGTTGATGGGTGCAGCAAACCATCATGGCATGTGTACACCTATTTAACAAACCTGCACATTCTGCACATGTATCCTATAACTTAAAGTATAATAATAACAGAAGATGTGCATATGATCTGCATCTTGCATAAGATCCCTGGGTAGGACTTGATTGTATTGATATCCTTTTACTTAATGAACTTTTGATAGCTGAGCTTTGTTCCATGTTGAGCTACTATTATTGTTCTAAATCATTAAAACTGTCATTTAAAACAGTCTTTAAAACAGAAAAGGACACAGCCTAGTCTGTCCATCTATTTGGATCTTCCAGTCTGAAGCGCACATATTACATAGCAGCAAACAACAATCTTTCTCCAACCACTTGGTTAAGTGATGATCACTGTCCTTTCCCCCTGATTCTTTTTTTCTTTTTTTAAGGTGTGTACTTTTATTCAACTGGTCTCAAGTCAGTGTACAGGTAAGCCCTGGTTGCCTCCACACCTCCACCCACTCCCAGGGAGACCAAAAGCATTCATACATTCCAAGTTGGGAGACAAAAAAGGGGGGCCATGATGGTTGATCATTCAAAATAAAACAAAAAGTATTAAACTGAAGATTTAAAAAAATTGCATTACCTTATTTACATGAAAGCAATGCTATCACCTACCCTGTGTGGGACTCTGGAGAGGACTGGGCCACTCTCCTTAGAAGTGGGGTAGTTTTTGGGATGGCAAGGGTCTTCCTGTAACAATGCATCTCACAATATTTGGAATGACTATTAAAGAAGATGAATGTACAATCAAAGTCCTTAGACACATTGTAGAACTTTGAGGGATGCTCACTCCAAATGAGAGCTGTCACCTTTATCGGTCTAGTTTTTAAAATCCTGAGTCAATCCAAAAACAAACAAAACAAAAGCCTTGCCAATCTTACCTTGTTTTTTGTGCATAGACAGGTTTTGGCAAGAAAGGGTGTAATGCAACTAAGTAACAGTCTGCTTAGAGGCATCTGCAGTGGACAGTGGAGGGGCGGGACTCATATTCCGGCCTGCTGAGCCACATCTGCTGGAAGGTGAACAGTGAGGCCAGGATGGAGCCTGCCCCCAATTCTGACTTCAATTTCTACCTCCCCTCTTCTTGCTCTTTCTGCTCCAGCCCAAGTGACCTGCTTAACATGCCAGGGCACACGGCAGGGGAGGGGCTTTGCACTTGCTGTTTCTTCAGTCTGATGGCTCCTCTCCAGCTATCTGCATGACTCGTCCTCACTTCCTCCAGTTCTTTGTTCAAATGTCATCCTCTTAATGAGGCCTCCCCTGGCCGCTCTGTCTAAAATTCTCCTTGCACTGGGCACTTTCTGTTCTCCTGTCTTGCTATTTCTCCCACGTATTTATTGCTACACTATAAATATACACATACTCTATTTTTTAGTTTTGGCCCATTTTAGTGTTGATCTCCCCAAGCAGCATTGAGGACAGAATTTTTGTTTGTTTGGCTCTCTGTTGCATTAGGGCACATGATGAGTATTTAATATAAATTTTTGAATGAATGAATGAATGAATGGGGTCAGGTTCTCTGCTGGACACAACTGATCAAGTCAAATATGGTTTCTCATTGCAAGGAGTTTATGTCTCATGAGGATGGCAGATATTTAAGTAATTAAAATAAAATGTGTCCACACATAAACCTGCACACAAATGTTTATGGCAGCTTTATCCACAATTTCCCAAATTTGGAAGCAACCAAGTTTCAGCATGTGAATGGATAAATAAGCTTGAGTACATCCAGACAATGAAATATTTACTCAGTACTAAAAATAAATAGCTATCAAGCCATGAAAAGATGTGGAAGAAAGTTAAATGCATTTTACTAAGTGAAAGAAGCCAATCTAAAAAGGCTATATACTACAATAATTCCAACTATATGACATCCTGGAAAAGCCAAAACCATGAAGACAATAAAAAGACCAGTGGTTTCCAGTGGTTAGGGAGAGTGAGTGATAAATAGATGGAGCATAGAGGATTTTTTTTTTTTTATAAAGCAGCGGAACTACTCTTTATGATACAATAATGGCAGATATATGTCATTATACATTTGTCCAAACCCATAGACTATGAATGAATCCTGATGTAAACTATGGATTTTGAGTGATAATGATATGTTCATGCAGGTTCATGAATTGTTTTAAATGTACCACTCTGGTAGGGGATGTTGGTAGTGGGGGATGTTGATAACAGGGGGAGTGGCAGGGGCATATGTGAGATCTCTGTACCTTCCCCTCAACCTTGCTGTGAATGTAAAATTACCTAAAAAATAGTCTATTAAAAATGTGCAAATTTGTGAGAAAATCTAAGTATCTAAGTGTCTCCAAGATCATGAGTTTGAACTTGAAAATGGCAGTGTCTATACAAAAAAAAAAAAAAAAAAATAGGCTCACTGCAGGGGTGAGAGGGAATAGCAGTGGAGCTTAGTCCGGTCTTCCTGTGGTAGTGATGTTTAAACCAACACCTGAGCTTTATGTGAGGGGCCAGAGGCAAGAGAGAATATGGCGGGTGCCAGTTCCAGGTGGCTGGAGCTGGGACACAAGAAGTGAGAAGGGTCCAGATGTTAAATAAAGCTCAAGGTGGCAGGGGGTGGGGGGTAGGTGCAAAGGTCTGGCATGAAATCTTCAGGAGACTAAGCAATAGGGAGCCATAGAGGGGTCTGAAGCAGGAAAATGACATGACCAGAATAGTATTTTAGCCAGATTTGAGAGAAGCAAGAAGAAAAGTTAAAATGAAATCGATTTCAATGTGTGCAGACTGTCAAATCTGTCCCTGGGAGAACTGATTCACTCTGGACAGACAAAAATAGTAAGCACATAGAGTACAAGTGAAATTTTCCTGGGGTGCTTATAGCTCTGGGAACACTGAGCCCATCCCTGCCTCAGCATTTCACCCACCACGTCCCCTTACCGAAAACGTTCTTTTCATCCATCCACAGCCACTCATCCTTCACAAATACAGTTGCAGTCTGCTTCCTCTGGAGAACTCTTTCTGTCCTCATTGGTATTTCTTTCCTTTGATCTCCTAAAGCACTAAGGTGCACACCACACAATTTAGCTCTTAATGGTCTACCTTACTGAATAATCTGATACCTTAGTACCTCAAGCAGAATGTTCTTTCCTTACTAACAAAGACTCCACACCCCACCCACCTCCTCCCTACCTACCAGGTTCTTCCAAATGTACCAAATAATTTAGGTCCAGAGTACTGAATATAACCTGGCAGTTTGCAATCTTAGAATGACTCTTCAAAGACTCACACTTTATAAATAAGAACATCTGGACATAAGTAGTTCAGCAGGAAAAGCCAGGAGAACTAGGCTTTAGAGTTATTATGTAGCTATAATTTAGTTGAGTGACCCCACGCCAAAAAAATCAGAAGACCCTCTAAGACAGTTGAGCATTTGTGAAGAACAAAGGCAGAATATCCAAAAGGTAAGGACAAATCTTAAATATAGTAAAAAATTAGGCAACTGCCACATGAAAACACCTAGTAGAATCTGAAAAACAAACTTCAGTGAAATTTGGCCAACTGTGTAAATGACTAAAAACCTCAGTATGGTCAGTATTGAGATCCAAAATAATGGAGTAAAATATATAAAAACAGCTCTATTTCTGGAGTAAGATGTCAGACCACTCCCTTCCTCCCTCCCTCCCGCCTCCCCTCCCTCCTTCCCTCTCCCCCTCCCTCCCTCCCTCCCTTCCTCACTTCCTCACTTCCTCCCTTTCTCCCTTTCCTCATTCCCTCCTCCTCCCTCTCTCCCTCCCTACCTGGTGTTGAAAATATTATCAATAGACCTATTAATTACTGCATTCATGTATTCTTACAGTGTCCTTTTATTGGCTGTCAAGGACCATTAAATGGATCAACATAAAACAGTGTGCTACCTCTTGACTCCAGTTTCAAAATCTCAGTATATTTCAGTAAACTATCTCTTTAGTGAGAGTGATGATGTTTGACTATAAGACCTTGTTGAGAGTGACAACAATGAATGGGTTACACATTGCTGATCTAGATCAAGCAGTTTGTCAGATGTTACAATATGCTTATGCATTAAAGTCACACTATGCAGCAATAATCCTAAGTTTATTTTGTGTCAGTTACAGCATGATGGGGATGCCAATCACAAAGTTCTTACACGTAGGTTATCATTTCTATTCTAGGTCCCCATATTCAAAAGAGTTCATAACTTGGTCACAAAAACTAATCATGGAATGAATCTTGGCATATGAAAGTCACTTCTCAGAAGATTAAAAAAATACAAATTAGAAAAAAGCCCCAAGTGCTTTGCCATTCTGATGTTACCCACAGGCCCCAAAATGAATTAGCACGTCAGCAAGTCCTTTTCCCTTATTTCTTTCTTTCTCCAAGGAAATTGTGTACTTCAGGGCCCTTGGGTCAGTTTTTAAGCTGACTTGTCTGGAAAAGGTATCACTTGGAGGGAAAGAAGTTCTTTTCCAGCCTGGGCAATATAGTTGAGACCCAGTCTTTATAAAAAAATTTTAAAAGATAAATCAGCCAGGCATGGTGGCTCATACCTGCAGTTCCAACTACTCGGGAGGTTGAGGTGGGAGGATCACTTGAGCTCAGGAGTTCAAGGCTGCAGTGAACCATGATGGTGCCACCACACTCCAGCCTGGGTGATGGCACAGTGAGACCCTGTCTTAAAAGAAAAAAAAAAAAGGAATTAGAATTAAGTTCTTTTGTGCTACACAAAGATATTTTCCTTCAGGTGGTGATGGGAGGAGGGGAGGTTGGCTAACACTGAAGTTTCAAGTTTGAGTTCAGGGCTGTATTTCTGAATATGAACAAGATGCTATTGAAACTGTTCATTTAGATGCTCTCTCTCTTTAAACAATCTCTAAAATTGTATATTACAGAAACTGAGAACAAAGATTCAATCTTGTTTTCCCTTGCAACTGTAGTAACAGATATTTACTGACAGCAAACTGTTCCAGATATTTTGTGAACATTATTCCATTTAATACTAATTTTAATATTGCAAAAAGGCACCACTTACTGCCTTTGTTTTATCAATGAGGAAACTTAGGCTCAGACCAGTTAAGAAACCTGCCAGGGGACATACACTGAAGCTGAAACCCAGGAAACCCAGGCCCATAATAAGTTAAATGTGTGTGTTCTATTAGTTACATACACTTTTTAGCATGACACACAAAGGTAGGTCATGCTAAAAAGTGCCAATACCTATGTGGAAGAAAATACAGTTAAATATACACTCTAAAGGTCTTAATGTTGTTAACATGCAAGTGTCTGAATGGCAACTGCTAGGGCTTTGTGGGGCCGGGCCTAAGTAAACGCTGATACAGGCAGCCGCTTCACTTAGCCCATCCAGTTTTGCCCACATTGTCTTTGGCAATTTCTGTAGTCATCTCCAATTCATTAAAAAAGTTTACTACAAGAGTTAATTGATCTTGATTGCTGGTGGGTAGCATTAACTCAAATACAGAAATGCTCTTGCTCTCCAAGACGACTCCTATTTTAGGGCCTGGCCACTGCTAGGCTAAGCTTGATGGGTTACCCTCAAATGATGACCCGGATTCATGTAAGTTGAACTTGTCCTCAAACGGCTGCTGGCTATTAAAGTTTAATTTTGATTAGATCTTCTTCCAACATTTAGTAGAACAATTCCAACTCACTAGGTTTTCCAGGTTTTTCAAAAATCACTTTTCCTTTTCATGGTTAGTAATTTTAATCAGAGAAAGAAAAAAAAATCTCAAATGCACAAAATCTTTTACCATGCTTCATCTTTTTAATAATGTATTTATTTTTATTCTAAGTCCAACAGGCAAAGACCAAGTCAATTTCAGTATTTGGCACAAAGCCTGCTGCAATATTGATGCTATAATATCAATCATGATTATAAGTTACTCTGTTATCATTATGTGAATATTATTTTATAAGCTTTAATAAGATGCTTGAGCATTTAAGTTGAATGGTTTAAAGTCTAAATTCATATTCATGCCAAATATGTAGGACATATTTTTCATAATTGTTCTTGTCCCTTGGGTCAGTAATATACTTTATAATCATCATAAAATGTCATTCTTAATCCATTTTAATTTATCAGAAGGAAAATATGGATGGTTATTGCCCAATTAAAATACTCCTGATGCTTTTAAGGTAGATATTATTGGGGTTTTGGAATTTCACTGAAGACAATTAAAAAAAAGAGCAGCTGCATGGCCTCAAAGTGTTTTTAAGTGCTCCAAGTTTCCAGAGATATCCAGCTGTTCAGCAGTTCCCTATCCCCTGTGTCCTGTTCTCGTATCATCTGTGATGTAATCAAGGAAAGACTGGAACATTTTTCCCACATAAAGGGTGCAGGAGCATGTGACTAGAGATAGAATTTTCACTTGGTACCTAGAGAATCCATTCTGATACTTATATACACTTGGCTTACAGTTGCCAAGAGCAGGACCTAGGAAGAAGGTCACCAAAACACCTGAGATAAATGCATGAATTTGAGTCTGCCTCCTTGGCTAGACATAGTACCACTTGCTTCGTGAGAAACACAAGAGGTGTGCTCTTGGAATGGGTGCTTTTTGAAGGTGTTTGCTAAGGGCATTTTCTGTAGACAATTCACATGATACTGACTAGAAAGCAAACTGGTAGGTGCCCATACACAACCCAGTAGAGCAGACTCTGTTACAAAAGCTACAGTTTCTTCTAGAGAAATTAAATGAATCAAAGTGATTAATATTTATAAAATAAAACATATAGTCAGAAAAACTGCATTTCAGTTCATATGAAAAAATTACAAACAGAATTCAGTCTGACCCTTCTTCATTTGATGCACTTGACTTCTACTTTCCTCTCGATTTCATCAAGATCTTAAGCCATAACTGTATTGAAACCTATTTTTATTTTCTTCCCCTCACTTATCCGAATATTGTAATTTTATATACACATGTTCAGTTATCTGAAAAGAAAGTCCCCAAAGTTCATAAACTTCTAAATGTTTACTTAATATTAAGATGAAAGCCCTCTTAAGGAGGGATACTATGAAGATGCCTTAAGATTGTTGGAAAGTCCAGGCTTCCAAACAATTGGTGTTCTTCTCCAAAAAGAGGAGAGTCTTTGCAGTGGGAGCATAAGGATTAGTTGGTGGATGTGGTAAAGGCAGACAAGTTGATTGAAATATATGCAAATAGCTTTCATTTGGAGGTGTGTTATAGTTTACAAAGAGCTTTGGCATGCACATGTTGTATCATTTGGTAAATATTAGCATACCCACCATTCCTAGAAGCAATTCAGTTGTCTTCTAACACACTGCTCATTTGTGAATATTTTCTTTTTGAACAGGCAAATTTTCACTTGAAATATTGAACTTCAGGATCAATATCATATATTATAAGGGGTGATAAAGTCATATGCATTCTTAAGTAAAAATAACACCACATTCTTAAAAGGACATTTGTTTGTTTATTACTTAAATGGGTTTCAGCCACTAGCGTACATTTGGCACCAGTTGCTGTGTTTTGCTCTAGCCCGAGACTCTAATGACTGAGCACTAGTTACTCTGGTTCTAAAAATCTATGAATTTTGATATATGGCTCTACATTATGAAAGCTTACCTCTTTATGGCTTCAACCAGAGGAGTGTATGGCTCCGGGCTTTTCTTTTAGGCTCTTTGACCTAGAGAAATGAAGCTTGGAACAGGGAATCTGCAGGCACTAACTTGTACAGGAGAGTCCCAGACCTGCAGGCAGCATGCATTCAGTGAGCTGGGAAACTCTAGTTAGGGAACATGGAGTCACTAAGTCTTTCAAAGTAGGAAAGGAGCCCCAACTGTTAAGGCAGCTAGCCAAGCAGGTGACAAACTGTTGTACTTCAAAGACAGGAAATCCCTTCAAACGTTAAATTGTAAGGACACAAAATGACCTACATTCAGGAAAACAGGGAGTCAGTAATTCCACATCAGGCTTGTTCCAGTTTACTGAAGCGTGTCTGCTGGATATTAACTTGTCCTAAGGATCCCACTCTAAGTAGATGGCAGCCTTTTCCACCGGAAACCCACATTTTCAACATCTTATTTTTTAAAAGTCATTCGAGTTCACATCAGATTGAAGTTACTATGTAAGTACTCTCTCTGGGACAGTTTTCAACCTTAAAATTAGTCTAGTTTAAAATTACAATTAGAATGTTTAAGAAATCTACGAACATGTTTAAAAAATCTTCTGAACATCAAAACTAAGAGAAGGCATCAGTATACAGTGCAGTCTTAGAAAGCAACTGATGGATTGCTTAACAACTGATGGATTGCTTAAAATTGGAAAGACAGCTTAGAAGTGCCCCAGTATCAAGGCATAGGGCTTTCCAGTAGCTTTTCCCAGCTCAGAAGGCAAAGTCTAGATGGATTTCCTGCCAATCCCCAAAACTACCTAGGGCTGTGGATGTAGCAGTTTGAAACATGTGTCAATGCTAAATACTTGTCCAACTGGCTTGGAATAAAGGGAGGGCTGTGGGTAGGGATGGCTGAAGGGAGCAGAGAAATGGCATATGCTATTTTCTCACGGCAGGGCCTCTGTCCCCCAGCACTCGAAGAATTACTGAACAAATGTGTAAGTGGGAAGGAAATGGATGGGTGAAAGTTAACTTCATCTCAGCACAAAAAAGTTGCCTTTCCATGCTTACATTTTCAAAACGCAAAAATCCAAAAAGCATTGATATTGGAAAATTCCTGGGAAACTGAAAAGCTTAACCATATTCCATAATTTTATTAATTTAAGACTTTCCAAGCAGGGAGATCAAACTTAACTCTGCTTCCAGCTTACAAAGCAAGTCAACTTATTTTGTATGTATAGCTATAAACTGTTTGCAAGTTTCCTCAGTCAGGTACTCGGGATGAATTATGAATGGAATTAGCTAGCCTGACTTGGAATTTCCTCACTTTTACTGGTCTTTAAACAAGATTTTTATACATTCATATGTAATCGATGGAACCAACACATGAAATGGTCCTTCACATAAAACACTCTCTTTTAAAGTGATTTTGCAGTTAAGGAAACCTAAATATGAACTTCTGATGTGGAAAAGGTAGTTTTTACATGCTATTTAGAAACTGATCTAAAAAACTGATGAGCTGACCACAAGATTTCTGTCAGAAACTGAAATTAGGATTATATTTTAAATTATAATTGTAAATGCTTGCTTTCTTTCATAAAACCAATCTGCTTCTCATATTCCTAGCCTTAGTCACATTGAAAATACATAAATTTGGTATTTGGTTATTGAGTTTTGAAGTTGCAAGGCAGGATAATTTAGATATTCATAAATACAGAGCATAAGAAAATCCTTCCTGAGTGCAAAACTACCTTTAAAATCATCATCCAAAGGAGTGAATGCCACACCTCCTGATTTCATTTTGGCTATTAGCTATTTCATACCTTAACATACATTCTTCCACATAAAACTTGCACTGTCTTCAAACTTGCCTACAAACTGGCATGTCCAAATTGTGTGCATAAAAAAACAAGATGAAGATCGATGCCAAGTTTTCAAGAAAGAAATGAATTTGGATTGTTTTTTATACCAACAAGACACATGTTCAAATTTATCCCATGTATATAAAAAGATTAGTATAAAATATGTTCAATTGTTTATGCAGAAAGTAGTAGGGAACAAATTCCAATAATTTTTATCACATAGCTGATATAGTGAAATATTTGGAACATTTAAAATAAAAGTGCTAATTAAAATACATATAAAATTTTCAAAGTTTAAAAAGCAGTTGGAAAAATACTTTTACCACTTAGAATACAATTACCTGCACAGCTTAATAGTCTTATAGATTTCAGGAGTAAAGTGTGTTTAGAAACGTCTTTTCCATTCCCTCAAACCTATAGTGGGCTGAGAATATAACTCTTTCTTCATAATATATTAAAAAGTATCCACCATCTTGAGAGAACTATATATTATGGTAATAATTTTTACATCTGATTATGCCATTTTTAGACTATGGAATATAGTCTCTGAATTCTTTTGGCGGGGAAGGAAATGGTGTGGAAAAAATAATTTTAAAACGTGTTTCTATCTTCATTTAAAATGTATACATTCTCAAGTTTCTTAACAAAAAGCTTTGATCTCACTATTTTATATAGACTGCATTTACAGGCTTGGAAATCCTGTTCTCTCTATTAAACTCCTTAAACAGGATTATATAATCTTACTTAAAAAACTACTTACAGCAAACATGGTGCTCAAAAGAATTAAAAATAATAGTTGCAGTGTTTTAATATTTATGAAAATATGTTTTTTGAAAGACAGATGAACTTTGAAATGTGAACACAGAAAAAAAATACAAGTATAAAGTTTCCTTTCAAAACTTTTCCTTTCGAAGAAATATTTATCCTACATTTCTACATGCAAAACTTTTAGAGTAAACTATTGAGAAAATCCTAGATAGTAAAACATTTGTTTCTGTAAGTTCATAAGCACTTGCTGTACATACTCAAAGGCAGCCCTGACCCACTGTATCCACAAATGCATCTGCAGGGGGAATGGTTCCAAGCCAGTCGCTGAATGTCATCTGTCCCTTCTCCAGGAGCAGGGACATTGAGTCACAATGAAATTTTATTATTTATATGCATTTTTTAAAATTCTGTTTTTCTTAGCGTTCAAAGCTTTGATAGTAAATGTCAAACCACACTGAAGTCGACTTGTTAGCTTTTTTAGCTAGCCTTACTGCTGTCGGCAATTTCAAACTGCAAATGACAACAAACAGGTGGGTTTTTTTAAATCACTAAAGAGCATCCCTTTTCATATAGCTAATATAACAAAAAAAGCCTAAAACATGGGCATATAATTCCCACTGTAAATTAATTCTATTTATTTCAGGCTTACGTATTAATAGCAAGTGAATGCTTTCCAAGAGATCCTTGGCTGTTCCATTTGTCCTTGAACATTAACCTTGCCACCTCAAAACTCAATGCCTTTGCACTTAATCTAGAAAATTAAAAATACAAGTCGTCCTCATCTTAGTAACCTGTGCAAGTTTCTACAAAGTGACTGGAGGATCTACGCGGTAACTAACTTTAACTTACCTCTTCCTAGGCTTTATTAACGAGTTTATCAAAAAATATTAAATTTCTGGCAAGATGTGGCTAATTCTTAAGTGCAGCTTAAAACTTTGGACGTCCCCCTTATAAAAATGATGCCACGAAATGTGCCACTGTCCATTTATTTCCCATTCCACTTAACGCATTAATATTGACCCTCAGGACAGCAGCGCTGGCATCATTTTGGAGCTGCAAAGCAAGACGTGGTGCGTTGATGAGCTAAAAAGGACCCGTCTTTCACTGGGCCCCTTACCAACATCTCTCTCCCTAGAAGACAAATACTTTTCAGATCTCGCACCCCTCTTTACAAACCTGAGCGGGGCTTTCGGGGTAGGGGGAGGCAAGACTTTGGTGGGAGCTGCTCGTCCTCAGTAAAGCGAGAGCCGGCTGCAAAGGCGCAGGCTGGCAGTTCTGGTCATTTCCTGCCGATTTCCGATTCCCCTCGGAGCAGCTTGGAGAGGAAGTCGAATTTCTTTTCCAGGCGGAGCCTCCACGATGGGCGCGGGAGCCGGGATCGTGCGTGGGCCGGGATCGTGGCCTGGGAGAAGCGGGAACCTGGTGCCCGCCCGCGTCCTCGCGCCTTGGCCAGGAACTGGAGACAGGCGCGATGGGTCGGGCCCGAGGCGGGCGGCCCAGCGCGGCTGGGAGGGCCGGGAAGAGGGGTCCCCGGAGCCGCGGATACGCTGAACTCCGGGGAGGGGATGGGGAGGAGAGAGAGCACACTCCTGGAGCCGCGGCGTCCAAACCCGGACGCACTTGAACCCGCGGCGAGGCCGGTGGCCCGCGGCCTTTGGATCGCACCCGCGCCCCGCGCAGAGCCGGACGCCGGCCTTGCCGGCTCCTCGGCATCCCTCTGCGGGGCGGTCAGTCCCAGGGCGCTCGCTGAGGGCCACACACTGTACCCCGAGTTTAGCACCGCCGCGGGCAGGGCGCTCTGCTCCTAGACCCCGAATCTGAAAGTGGAGACCGAGGGCTGCCTGCAGCAAAGCTCGACTTATACTTCATTTTCTTCCGATTTGGAGAAAATGTCACGGGCGAGAGCGGAAAAAAAAATTAACTGTAAATATGATTTGGAGCGGGACGAGGGCGCGGCGTGCATGCGGCGTGCGCGCGGCAGCGGGCGGCAGGCGGCGCGGGCGCGGGCGCCCTTGCGGGGATTCCCGGTCTCTCAGCGCGCTCTAGTGGACACCCTGCCTTTCGCCGGCTCCCGGTGCTTGTTACAATCTGCAATATATTATTCCTTCCGAAGTATTGACAATGTGTGAGACTCCAGTAACCCCCGAGCTCTCGTCTGTAATCAGCACATTTATCCACATTTAGGGGGGGAAATCCGAATTAAATCCCCGTGACCCTGATTGGGTTACAGTGTCATTTTCCCTGGATCCTCTTTTAAATCCACTCCACACTGCTTCTCTGTCTATTACATGCTAATTTAATTTTACTGTGGAAGATATTTTCAGCATTTGCTGAGGACAGTAAATTTTGTAGTTTATGTTATTTCACTTTTTATGACTTTTTAACACTTAATAAAATTTTATTAGAGCACTTTTGTGTTTACAAGGCCACAAAACTCTTGGCAGGTTGTCAGAAGTCCTTTTTATTATGATCCTACTGATATACTGCGAGTAATGAAATAATCATGTCCAGAAATGTATCAAAGGCCAGAGGGATTATCCCACTTAATAGCTCCACAGATGCGCCCAGAAGAATGTGGACGCGCGACAGGACGGGCTGAAAGGCTGCAGGAGGAAGCAGGCAGCCCCCGCTCCTGGCTTTACCATTTCGGTTGCTTTCCTAAAAGGCTACATGCAGGGTCATGTGACTTTCCGCGGTCTCAATAAAAAAAAAAAAAAAAAATTATTCTATTGCAAAATGTGCTTTTCTTTTTATTCTCCTTGTGTGGGCATTTAAGGCTGTTCTAGTGGCAGTGAGGCTGGCTGTACATATCCATGTCAGTCACGGCGCCTGGCCCCACTTTCCTCTCATTTGTAAGTGTACTTTTGTGGTATTTAAACAGCCGATGGTGACATTGGTGTTGAGCAGTGTTGCTTCCACAGCCCACACTGAAGGCATTGGGAGGGACCCAGGAGGGCATAAGGTGTTTTAGGGCCCTTTCCCACCTGCCAAACACCTTTTGCTGTTGGTTTTTGGTTTTATTTTGTTTTGCGAAACAGGGGAATAGTGACTTAAGGACTCGGCTTTCTGCCTTGTGCCTTGTGCCAGAGAGTCACAGTACAGTTATTTTATTTTTTGGTAAGACTTGCAGTGAGAAGGACTGAGAATATAGCTTTCTTTTAAAAAACCATTTCCTTTTCTTTTAAATAGATAAGTGATCATTTAACACACGGGTGTTAAGTTCATTCTTGCTGCAAAAGAAGGCTATTGTATCTCCTGACCCTGAAAGCAAGGTGGGTGGCTTTGTTTTATAATTAAATTTTCTGTCTTCAGCTTCATATTTCTCTTTCTCTGTTATTTCCTAAAGAGTGTGTCAAAGTGATAAAAGAGGTGAGGAATGGACTCAAACAGAGTGATTTTGAAATTACCGTTGGTACATCCGTAGCACGTGTTCTTCTAAACTTTGGCTTTTTAAAGATTTCAGCAGGGTTTTTCACAAGCAAGTGCGTGTGTGTGTGTGTGTGTGTGTGTGTGTGTGTATTTCATGTTCCAACATATCACATTAGGATTTTGTAATCTGTCACTGTTTAAAACAGCCTCTGGGAAGTGCGCCTCTCTCTGGATTGCCTCCATCACACATGTGTGTTCTCTCCCATTCAGAAATATATAAGGCTGCTCATGACACTCTTTGATTTCAACTTCAAGGGAGCAGTTTAGTTTTTTGTATATCGTTTGCTAACCATGGACAAAATTTAGCGCCTAGTCTAATAGTCTCCTATGTGTCTGTGATGGTCTAGATTCTGAAAAGAGCTTATGAAGGACTGCAGCCCTCCCTTAAAAACAATTATGTCCTGAGGCCGTTTGGGCAACCATTTATCTTCTTTTCTGGTATTTTCTGTTTGCAAATATGAGTCAGTTTTTCTTTTTTTGTCTTTTTCAAATTATTTCTCTAACAGTTAAAGAACTAGGAAAGAAAGTGATGTTATGCCCTGACTAAACATTCTTTCTTCATTCTGCTTACTACTGATAGCTTGTTTTCTTTGCCTTTTACCACACGAGACACAAGACATGACATGGAGCAGAGAAAAAGGTTCTGATCTTAGCTCTCCAAATTCCAGAGTGTTTTGCATAAGGGAATTTATGCTCAAGTTCAGGAATCAAGAGGAGCATATTAATTTTCATTCTGCTATGAAGTGACAGTTCAATTTTATGAGTAATTTGTGTCTAGGACAATTTAGATAATACTTGAAAGCCTACAGTAGCTTTCAAGTTAGAAATCTATTGTGTTCAATTATGAAGTAAACTTCCCCTAAGGTAGGTCTATTTAATGCATCAAAGTATGTTTTTAACTCTTATTCAAAACAGCAAGAGATTGGCTTAAATATAACTGATGACACACAGCTTGCTTAATGGAGGGCTAACTAGTGTCCACAGGGACTTTACAGTCCCTTCTCAGGTCTTCAGTGACGAAAGGAAAGAAAAGAGTGAACCCTTAGTCTTTTCATCTAGAGAATCCATCTTCAAAAACAGGAGTAAAGGAACCACACCAGAGGCATGCAATGGTCTCCTCATAAGAAAAGGTGCTGTTACAAAGCAGTAAGGTATTGGTGATACCAGGGCAGACCCTAGAACCACTTTGCTTGTTTCCAATCCAATTCTGCTGTCTATTACTGTGTGGCCCTGGACAAGTTATGTAACCTCTCTGTGATTAGTTTTTTCATCTGTGGAATGAGACTGATGCTAGTAGCCCCCTCTTTTGTTGAAAAAGTTAAAAGAGTTAATTCATATGAAATGCTTAAAACAGACCCCGAGTGCTTCTTAAACTCCAGGAAGACTGACATCTCCATCACCTGGCACAGTGCCTGGCACACAGTAGGTCAATCAAAATTTGTTGGATGAATGTTGAATGTTATTTCGCTGACTGCCCTAGTTGGTTCAGGTGTGACCCATGAAACAATAACTGAAGCACTGTCAGCCTCGGGTGTGAACCTGACTACTGAGAGTGGGCAGCACTCCAAGAGAAGTTTTATCCAACTGCAATTTTACTTTTTCTATGGATTTCTGTGTTGTCTCCTTGATTAGTAATCGGATTATAAAGCTTTTAAGAAAAGAGAGCATCCAAAATTTTGAGGGGTCTCTATAGCACTCACCACAGTGCTTTGTACATAAGTAATAGACAATTGGTAAGACAGTTAGTATGCCACACATATCAAAGCAGTACGTATTACAGTCTTTTATTCAATAAACAGTAGTTACAGGCACTATGCAAAATCTTTTGCATACAGTGTTTCATTTTATTTTCACACTGATTTTCATACAGGTAGTTACAATCCCTATTTTATAGTTAAGGAAAATATGAGGCCCAGAGAAGCCTAGTGATTTTCCCAAGGTCACACAGCTAGTAAATGACAGGTCTGGATGTTTAGTCCAGGTCTATGAAAATGTCAAACCTATACAGTTAATGCTATCCTGCACTGCCTCCCAATCTGTTTGGCTTTTTTAAAGAGTCCCTAATCAATCTGGTCATTTACAATTAATGTGTAAACCATAATGAAAATGGAAATGATTAAGGTTGGGAGCCAGGCCTGTTATTCTTGAATTAGTCTTGTGTGGTGGTTGGAATACTAGGCCCAGCAGGGTAAGACACAGGCCTGCCTCCCAGGGCCTTTCATGTCTTCAGCTCATTCCACCACTACATGTAGACATTTGAAAAGGGCCAGAGGAAAAGTCAGGGTTACTTTTTCCCCTCTGTGGAAAAACATGATGAAGCTGAATTTACCTCAACTTGTATTAAAACATCAAGTGAACAGATTTACATATTGATTAAAGATGAAGAAAGGAGAACTCAGACAAGTGGGTGGCAGAGCAGTTTTTCATTTTAACCAAACGTTCTTTCTTTATGGCCTTTGAAGATATGCATTCTTCCAAGATGCTTGATGGGTGTTCTGACCATTTCAGGGAATGAAGAACAGCCTGAGACCATAAGGAAAGCCTTGATTCATGTACGAGTTTCTTTAATGAATAAGCAAGAGTCATTCAGGAGTGCCCTGCTGTAGCCATGTGATTCATTTTGTACCCCTGAAACAAATATGTACAGAACCCCAAAAGAGGAAGCTAAGGAGCCTGTGAGTTATTCTAAGGAATGTGCAACACCCCCTATTAAAAACTCCATCCATGGATAAATTTCAAAAGTAGATGCTGAAAAGTTGGAAGTCACTGGTGCTACCTGGTAAATCCTATACCATCCCTGAGAAGGCAGAAGTCATTCTTAGGTTTATAGAGGGTCTACTACGGCCAAAACAGTTAGAATTAATCTTGGACTCATGACTTTGTGGCTGTATTGCTGGGACAGGGGGAGGGAAATGGGGGGAGGAATTGAGGGATACCTCCAAAGAACTCACAAGTCTGCAGAGACCAAGCTCACTGCCTAAATACAGCAGTAGCAGACTCCAAACCTCAACTTGCTGCTCAGGGAACCCCAGGCAGTACCAGGCTTTGGTGGCTTTGCTGGAAAAGAGTTCTGGGGTTTACCAGCCCTCTCATATATTTAACTCTGGGCACTCAACTCACCTTAAGTCTTTGAGTTTTCTTATTGAAAGAGATGAGTAATCATACTTTTAACTTACATTTGTGGGTTTTTTGAATAAAGGATATACTTATAGTTTTGAGCTCTTCACTGTGGGAAGTCTGATTAATTTTTTTTAACAGATGAGGAATTTGTGTCTTGATGAATATTTGATAAAAACAAGAGAACATGTTAAAAAGCAACATCAACTGCAGAGTTCAATCCCACAAAAATAAAAATGTAGCACTATATACCTTGAAACTAATGTTAGACTCTCTAGGAAGAACATGGAGGAAATAAATGCTCAATCCATATTGCAGCAGACATAACTTTAAGCCACCAAAACTTTTAAGGACCTTTGAACCATTTTCTTCCAATTTGCCTCGCCTTTCCTTCTGCATCTGTGAACTTGCCAAGTTAGAGTTTATTGCTGTAACAGGTTTTGAATGATAGTGTATCTGTTTTGAAAAGGTCTGAGTACTTTTTGATTATTCAATGGAAAGAATGTGTGCTTTTCCTTTTTTATGTATCTTTCAAACCAACTGCCTTGATATAAATGAAATCTTTAAAAAATATATTTACCCTTTTTAGACGAAGATCAAACATTCTGTTCCATGAAAGTCATGAGTGGTTGCTGAAAGGAGGTTATGAATAAAATGGTGTCTCCGCTTGAACGTCGGCAGCTAACCTGCATTTATTCCTCAATTTTCAGAACCTAGAATAAACACAGTGATTAGCAAGGCCAAAATACAAAACCCCAGGATGTAAAGCTGTGAACACAGGGAGGCTTCCAGGACAGGAAGCCACTGCAAGCCGGTTGCTAGGAGACACTCGTCTTTTGCCAGCAGCAGGAAGATGTCCTTGAGCATGGCTTCCCCTGTGGTTGGCTTTGGACAAGCCGTGAATCAGACTGTCCTTGCTAGTGCCACCCTCCCAGCAGGGCCGACCAGCCCACCATACAGGTGCCACTGAGGGGCAATGGTGGGTTCTGTCTCCTGGGAGAGTTTCTCACACATGCCCAGCTTTTCTGATGTGCTCTTCTGAAATCAACAAGCATTTGATGTCTACTCTGGGTTATAAGAATATGGAAAAAAAACAGCTTCCTGGGTGGTGCTTTTTAGGTGAGAATTTAAAAAAATAAAATCATACCCTAATTTATATGAAACAGCCCACAAGAGCTGTAGGAAAAAAGAGAGAGAGAAGATAATGAGTTAATGGTAATTAAAAGAGACTTCACAGAGGAGAGAGCATCAGAGCTGGAGGATTCACATAGGGAGGAGGATGCTGACAGGGAACACCCTGTTTACTGTCAAGAGCTCTCTCGGAGGGCCCTTGATGGCAGTGAACTTCTCTTTCTTGCTCCCAGAAGCATCACCAGTACATAGGACAGTATTTGTCAGAGTGTTCAGTGTTCAACGGCTGAACAAATGCAGGAGAATGAAGATGCTGAAGATGAGCAGAGGGGCTTGGTGGTCATTGTTGGTGTTCCAGGGAAAAACTAGTGGAGAGAATGCTGAATTAAGGAGGCTAGCCTCATTGTTATCAGAGTCTGTAGTGGAAAATGGTGAGAAATGAGGTGGCTGGGTAAGGTGCAGACCAGTTATGAAGACTCCTAAAAACCAGACAGAAAATGGCTTAAAGAAATTAGGGAGCTACTGTGAGATTCTGAGCCTGGTAGAGATGAAAGTTTTATGGCTTACAAATGCTTCTATTCAAATGCATCATCGCTTAACATGTACAGTTTATTATATGTCCATTACAACTCAATAAAGCTGTTAAAAATACATGATCTCATTAGGTGTTCAATATTTGGTGAAATGGACCTTATCCTTATTTCATTTTTACAGATGAGGAAACTGAGACCCAGAGAGGTTCACGGCTTGCCTGAGTTCAAATGTTTCAGATGACAAGTCAAGACTTCCAGGTCTTCTGCCTCCACATCCCTCATTTGCTTCTTTCTGAATGCAGCTCTCTGCTGAGGAACTTGAAAGGAGGCTGGCCTGTGGTTGGAGAGGCCAGTTGGGAGGCAGTGGCAGATGGCTGTTTGCAGTTTTCTCTCCCTCTCTCTCCCTTGCTTTCTTGTCTATGCTTCCCTCACCTTCTCTTCTTTTCTCCTCCATTCTTTCTTCTTCCCTGACCGTGTCTCAGACCTCTGGGTGGCATCCTGCTAAGCTACACATGTGGGGGTTGCTTCTTGCCTGTCACAGCTGCTGAGGGGCCAGCTTTGGGGCAGTGCTGTTCCATCTGGACATGAAGGGCAATACCTTTGGGACCTGCAACATTACATCTGTGGCACCTCTTTGGAGAGGTCTGATGTAAAAGGGAACACAAAGAATGAAATTTGGAACCCATGAAATATTACTAAGATTCAGACAATACATGGGAATGTTGCATTTAAATATGCATTTAACAGGTCATCTTAATCGTCTTCCAGACCTAGCTTCAAAAACATTCACCCAGTTCTCACATGTGTGAGTGAAAATCACTTAGATTTTGACTTGAATATTACATGGCCTCAACCAAAAGCAAGTCAACCAAATTAGAAAGAAGGCAAAATGCTATGGGCTTTGGAGCAAGATGACTGTGAAGTTCAATCTGGATTCCTCCATTTACTAGATGTCACCAGTACTAGATGCTACTTAGCCTCTTTGGGCCTCAGTTTTCTCATCTGTAAAATGGGAATAATGAGTCCAATTTAATAGGTTTGTTACAGCAATGAAATAACCAATGTATTGTGTACAGTGCCAGGCATACAGTGAGCCCTCACCATGTGAATGGCAGCGCTAGCATCCACATCAGCTCATCATCTTCATCAGCAGCATTACCTGAAACACTCTGTCCTCATCCAGGACATTAGAGGAAAACAGCCTTGTTTTCTTTAGGTTTTGGATTCTCCCAAGGCTGAAACTTGTATTTGTAATGCTATAACTTTGATAATTTTTTCCCTTAAGAGTTCCTTCAGCAGCTTTTTTTTCCTACCAATTTGCATGTGTAGAGTTATTCAGTAGATGACACCGAAGAGTTTCATAGTGAATGTTTGTTGAGTGAATGTATGAAATGAACAATACCACCACCTCCAAAGCAAGTTTATGTTCTCTTGTTGATTCTAATGAGGATTTTGTTTTGAATGGGGTAGGTGGTGGTGGTTGCTATGTGGTTTTGATAGCCAGGAGTGATGTGGCACAAGTGGTTGTGTGGGGTCAGGGATGGCTAGCCCATCAACCCAATCATTTGGAAATTCCTTTTCATTATACTGCAAAGCAACCAGCTAGAAAAGGAAAATCTAGTTAACTAGTTCTTTTATGGAAAACATCCAAGTTGACAGAAGTTTTTTTTTTTTTTTTTTTTTTTTCTGAATGTCTCCTCACACCTCCCTGATGGCCGGGCTAGATTGACTCATTATTTCCAACTGACCAGCTTGACTCGACAGAGCTTCTGTGACAGAACCCCTGCCCAGAGCTCCTTCTATCCCCAAAGCACTCTGCTGGCTGCTCTGGAGAGTGCAGGTTTGACAGTCTCCAGTCTCCCCTCCATTGAGTCTTAACTGCTTCTAACAATCCTTTCACAGCTGAACCCCAATTTGCATCATGGGTATAGACAAGGTGTAGAATACTAGTATTAAACAGTTGAATACATGGCAAATGGGAGTAGAATTAAGACAGACAAATAACAGTAAAGAGATCAAGAAGCCTGCTAGTGTGAAAGGCAGTTTGGGCCGCTAAGTCACATCTTCCCAAGGGGTAATATACAAGCAACTGGAAACAACAGGTGTCTTCTTAACAATAGTCAGACATATATACACCCTTCAATCTTTTAGTTATGCTTTGGGTTAAAAAAATGTTTAAATATTAGGCCTATATTTTCCTTTATTACCAGAGGCTCTTCCAGATTCTACCAAGAAAGCTCATACTAACAATAATGCCATATAGGTTCTAAGATCGTGGGAAACCTCACTTAACTTCAAAGCCCCTTCATTAGAAGCTCAGACTTCCATACTAGCACCTAGTTTCAGGCTCATGTTGGGACTAATTACTGCCACTGGGTTTGTCTTGAGCCATCTCACCTGGCGAATCTGCCTCTATATTTCTTTCAATGTGCTCAGACCAAGGGTCGCATCCTAAAGGAATATCAGACTAGAGCACCAGACCTGTGTCTGAGAAATACCTTTTTTCCCCCAGCACACATTTTCCCATCCATCCATTCATCCGTCTCCAGCAAATAACCTTACACAGCTTCCACACTCGGAAAGGTAGATACCATATCTGTCTACTTTATCTCCAAATCATAGTCCATAGCCAGCAGAGGATAACCACTGAAGGAATATTTGTTCAATAAATAAGTGAACAGTTACAAAATGCCCACGATATTGGCATTGTCATACCTATATGATGAAGCACAGTCCCTGCCTTCTTGATACTCACAATTGTTTTTCAGGATGGCTTTGCACCCCATCAGAAAAAGATTTCAAGGCCACTAATGCTCCTTTTATATTCCATTGCTGGCCGTGTCAATATTGACTGTGTAATGCACTGACAGATGCGCAGTTCCCTTCAGAGAGAAATGAGAAAAAAAACAAACAGCTTCACATCAGGCAAATTCTGATTATTTCCTTCTAAAGTGCACAGCACCTCCAGTCACTAATGGTTGTAAGAGACTTCGGGGACACTAATCTTAATGCACCATTTCCTACAGGTCTTGTTAGTTCCTAAAACCATCTGTAAGAAGTTATTGTATTTGGCTTTCTTAAGCCATATTTTTTAAGCACGACATTTAATTAGTGCTTGTTAAGATGTTTCAAGTGCTTTGGCCACTCTCTCACCCCTGCTGTTTCTTCTTGGTCAGCATCTTTTCTGGAAATGATATTTTCGGGAAAGGACATCAGATGCGTCTGTGTCTGGAGAATTGCTCTGTGTATCCACATGAAGCAAGTCTCTGAGAGCAACTGGAGGGACTGTCAGCCTGGCTGTGGGGCCTCCGTATTCACAACAGCTACTTTGAAAGGCCTCCAGTTTTGACATTCTCATGGAAAAAGCTGAGACCTGAAAATGGGTTTGGAACCGGCAACAATAGGAGGGTACACTGGAGCCCTGGTGAAGAATGTCACATAAGCGAAATGTATTTGAAATATTTAATCTAGGAACCTTTGGATTAACTTCATTAAAAAGCATTTGCTTGAAAGGGCATAATCTTTAGTTACTCGAAGAGACTTTATGAAAACTGCAAAATGGTTGATGGTACTGAAATACCCACCCATGCTCACTAAAAGAATACATAGGTTGAATATAATTCTATTATTTTTGCAACTATTTAATACTATAAAATCAATTAAAATTTCAGACTGCTTTACAAAATAAGACATTTTTACTAAGTTTTTCCCCCAAATTCTTTATCCACATTTGGATTAGAATGGCTTGATACTTGTAGTAGTTTATGAAGTGCAAAATTCATGTCAAATCTGGTATATAAAAGAAAAGTATTTCAAGATAATATGGAATCTGTGAAAATGAAGAAATATGTGTATTTAGCTAGGTTAAAAAACACTATCTAATCTACTAGAATAACATCACATTTTTTTTGAAACACATATTCGAGGAACAAAAAGCTTTATGCCGATCATTGCTTTAATGGTAATTAAATTTTCTTTCTCTTTGAATTTTACTGTACTCTTCTAAGGTAAAGAGGAAGTACAATAAATGTAACATAGAGTTAGCCAAATTATTAATATCCCACATGTAAAGTAATTTCTACTGGAGCCTTTTTTGCCTCTGTAATCTAAACATTGAAGTATATTGAAGGCTTCAGTGAAGGACTAATGTTTGGCACTGGGTATCCAAACATTTCCTGCTGGGCCCTCAACCACTATCATGCTTTTTGTTTGGATAGGAGAGAAAGGGGAGAGTAAGGAGTTGAGCTGGCTAACTCTTGACATCTGAAATCTTTATCAGTCACAGCGATGTTTTTGGTTTGTGTTGATGATTTGTGGTATTGTTGTTTATCTGTATATCATTCACTTGGACTTGCTGTTTAGATGCAAAGATCTCAAGACCATCTGCAGTCTTGATAGGTAGTTGCAGCAGCCCGACCAGACATCTGGCTGTCAGTTACAATTGCATTCCTGCTCCTAAAGTTGTTGTTAGATACTCCTGATTCCCTTTGAATGTATTACCGTGATGCACCACCGTTTCAGGCCATTGATGTGAGAGACCGAGTTAATTCCCGGCTTCAGTCTGGCTAGAACCAAGATTTATAAAATGAACAGAAGTATCAATTTTGCTGGAAGGGTGGTTGTTTTTGTCTGCACTGGGTTTAATGATACATCAGTTTCTTCCACAGCCTGTACAACTGATTCTTTGAACCTGGAGAGAAATAGTGCATCCGAAAATTATTTTCACGGTGTTGCCATGTTTACTATTTCCTGTTGTCTTTGCCTGAAAGTGTTTTAACAAAAATTAGGGTTGAGCATACAAACATTTGAGGCAAGGGATGAAAGGAGTTGTTATTATGTTTCCTCCCCAGGTTAATGTGGCTGCCTTTGATTTAAGCACTACATACTTAGGACAGGATATGACACCAATTAAAGAGATGAAACTTAATTTTTGGACTAAACAATCACATAATCCTTCTTCTGGTATCTGGTTGAGATTTACTGACATGGCATTTATTTCTCAGTCACAATCCTAAATTTATTGGGTTGGCTTTATTTAAGGTACATGGGGCAACTAATATTAGTGCATGTAAAAACCTAGCAATGTCCCAAATTGTAAAGCAGCTATTATAAAGAGAACATATTTTTTCCCGATGACTGTCAACATGAGGTCAAGAATGCATGCAAACTCACTCCATAAGCCCTGGGCCCACTCATCTTGGTTGGAGGCAGATTTTGATTTAAGATCTAAATTTCAAAAAAAGAAAATCAATTTTATCTCATAAAATACAACGGGGAAAATTTTTACTAATAACCTCTCCTTAGCCTTAAATTTAAATTGCATTTTTGTTAAGAGAATTTTAGTATTTATTGAAAATCAAGTTTAGATAATAATCACAAAATAATCGATGAATCGTTTAAAAAGATAAAAGGTACTGTATTTGGCTAACACATTTAAATCATAAAATTGAATATTAGTGTTTAATTTTCATGCAAAAAATAATTAAAATGAAGGCAGGCAAGTATAATGAGCCAGGTTAACCTCCCCATCTTTCCACTTTGACACCTTGTTTAACTCTAGCTAATGATGCTATGAAAAAAGTATTAGTGGTTTCAGTTCAGCCCCTGGTGGTCTATGTCACATATTGCATAACCTGCTGGTGGGTCTTACAGGGCTATTTCTCATTTACAGACAGTAGCCTTTTATAATTCTGTCTGGAAGTGGGGGGATCACAGAGGGAGGGTGTCCTGTTTTAACCTATTTATTATGCACTTGAAAATAGTGAAAATGTTTATAGAAAGAAGTCAAATTAAATTTTGTAAAACACATTAGTGCATTCACATGTTCAAACCTGAGCCTACAACTCTATACCAACTACTCAAGTAAAGTCATTATACATAAAAGAAAAAAAGTCACTTATGACTTCTACTCCATGTGGAAAATTACCAAAGACTGCAGTTTTTCTAACCACGAACAGTCTCATTTCCCATGTGCAGTTGGTTAGCTCCTCACTGTATCCCCAAGGAGTCTGCGTGAGTCTGAAGTACTGCAGAAAAATGAGAATTTTCACACTTTAAAAGAGCCAAGGCAGCATTTGTAATGACAAAAATAAGAGCAGAAGTAAAAGAGGAAAGAAAGAGTGGTTCTCAGTTTTCCTTCCCCTCTGTAAAAAGCAAGACCATTCAGTTTCCAGGTGAGAGTCTACTGGGGGCTTGCTTTTAATTTATACAGGACATTAGGAAAGAAAAAGAAATAAAAAGAATACCAACTCCCTTAAATTTCCTAGCTCAAAGTTGCTTTCAGTGAATGCTAAAATGAAAGGAGTTATCAAGGCCAAATACACTATACAGCTTTTGTAAACTGTTAGAAGCAATTTGCAGGACCTGTGCTTTTACGTAGGTTTACTTTCACTCTCAGCTTGAGTGTTAATTTTTGACTAGTTCTTTCTATCCTTTCGTCAAATGTACACATCCAGTTCTTCTGGCATCTCATACACACCACACACACATACACACGTGCATTACACACATACGCAAATACGTCTAGCCACTTGGTAACAGTATTTTAAAAAGCGGCTTGATACCTGGATTAGAGAGTAGAATACTTTCAGACAACTCTCGTGGGCACAATGTGTTAACTGTTTTCTGTGCCACCATTTTATTGTATGCGAGCAGACGGCAAAATGGTGGTTCCAGCATTTTGTTGTATAAGGACTCCTTCACATTCAGCCTCTGATTGAAGAACCAGTTTGTATACCGATAGAAAAGCCAGATTTCTCAGGCTGGGAGACTGACTAAATAAACCAGGTACGCAAATCTTCTTCCACTCACTGCTTTGCAGATGCTTAACCAAAATTTTACATATATAAGTACAAAGGGAGCAAATCCTGATTAAAATAAAAAATGAAACAGAAATGATATTCCAGTTAAATATATAATTCAGTGATGTTAGAAAATACATATGTTATTAAAAGACCTTCCAACGTTGCCATAAGTAAACTACCTTGAGAAAAGATCCAACACAGAATTAGCATAGAGAATGTGAATGTTTTACTTGTGCATAAACGATCTTTCCAGATCAAAGTTGAGGTCATTGGCAAGGTAGTTTAGGTGAGCTCATTCTACAGTTATTTGCACATGCAAACTGGGGTTCCAATTTTAAAAATATTATTGCTTTTTGTTCATGAGAAGAACTTTGATTATGTTCTTAAAATAAGAATATGAAAATAATTGAGCAATGTACCTGTGCTAATAATATTCAGTTTTAATTAGCTCCTAAATAGAATCAAAGCTAAAATGGATTTTGACGTATCCTTAACTGGATCTCAAATTGAGGAGAGATGAATTTGATTAAGAGAAGATTTTTACATTGTTGTCTATTACAGCTGAATTACCACTCTCTTTTGTCTGAAGAAAAATATTTTCTTCTCAATGAGGTATATATTTTTAAGACTGAAGACAACTGAAGCTTACAGCATATAGTATTTGGTTAGGTTTTTTTTTTTTTTTGACTGCAGTTGCCAAACATTTGAGATTATAAAAAAGATAGTACTACATAAAATAGACCTGCAGCAACACTGTTTATGGCACACGCAACAATATTATTTTCTGCTGTTTGGTGTGCCGGAGTTGTAAATAGGAAAATGTGTAAGCCATCAGATCTAGTAGCAATAGGACTCAAAGCAAGGTTTATTATACCAATGCCTGAAAAGCTTTACTTTTTTATCTCTGTGTGTTAAATTTTCGTGTTTGCAACAGTATTTTAGCTCTGGAGCTATTTATGTGGTAGCATCTTTGAGAGAAAGGAAATGGACAGATGTCCATAAACAAAGGGCTCCACCTGGTGGTAAAGAGGAGGTATGAAATGTTGATAAAGAGAACTAATGCTGCAAAGGCAAACAGATGGAAGAGCAACATTTTGTGTGTGTGTGTGTGTGTGTGTGTGTGTGTGTGTGTGTGTGTGTGTGTCCGATAATGAATATGTTTGAAGGAAAGAAAATGACAAAATCCTCCAAATTTGGATTCCAATGTGGATACAGCCTTACAGCTAACATTATTTGATTATTTCTCTCACAGTCATTCCAATATGTTTACAAATTATTTTATTCAAAATACATACATCTGAACAATTACTAACATATATGACCCTGACAAATACTAGGCACAACTGATGGCAAGCTATCCATATCGTCTGATCATCTTAGGTTTTAGTAGAATGCCATCTAGTAGACAGATTTAAACAAAGGAAGCGTTTGTTCCAACATGAGGGCGTCCTTTAGGTGGCTTTGTGGCTCACCTAGTTAGGAAGACCTGGAAAGGATGTGGTGCAGAGCTCTGGAGAGGGAAGCAAAGGTTTCAAATCCATGACTAAGAAACAGAAAATTGCTCATTTTAAAATGTCATCTGTGGCTGAAGTGTTGAAGAATTTGAATCTACGTATTGTGATTCTTCCACCTTTTGAAACTCTAAAATTAGGCCAGGAATTACATATATCAAATACTATGCAAAATGTAAAACAGGCATGCCGTTTATGGCTCTCTACGTAAGGTGGAAATTAAATCTTCAGCCTCCAATAAAATTGTATTTCTGTAATAAAACTGCTGCACCTTGACTCTAGACTACATTGAATCCCAAATTAAACACTCCATTTGCTGTACTGTAACAAGCAAAAGGGTTTGCTACACTGAACAATATTACAGATAGGAAAAACGTGTTCTCTTTTGCTTTACCACCTATGTAGAGACCACCAAAACAGGCTAATTCCTCATCTCTTCTTTCTCAGAACACAGCATGTTTTGATACAGGAAATTTTAAAATTCCATCTTTCATTACTAAAATTTATATTTCTTCCTAAATTCTATAAATCAGCATAGGTGACTAGGCCTAAAAAAAGTCAATCAAGTAGGATATTTACTACAAAATGTCTACTGCATTTCATGGGTAACTCAGGCTTATAAGCAGAAACAGCTGTTGTGCTAAAGGCTAGGTACATTTCTTTATGCATTATGTATAATTCCCCATAATGTACATGCAACATTCACTCCACATCCATATCTGAAGTGCACACATACTGCTACATAATCTGTGAAAGTTTTAAACTTAGGATCTGCTAATACATATCCATTTATCTCACCCAGTGTTGATTTAGAAGAATTAGACCGGATGTTATTTTAAGCAGTCTAACTCTATAGGTTCTTTTTCCCCCACCATGTCATGGCCCAGCCAACACTGACTTCTGGCATTCGTAAAGTGTCTCTAATAGAAATGAAAGCCTACCCAGGGTGAGGAATAGAAAACAATGAATACTAATTTGCTGCTTCTTAACTAAAGTGCAGGCGAACAAGACAGGAAGCTATCTGTGCCTCTCTGCCTCGGCCGTCCTCCCTCGGCTCTGCCAAACCACCCTCTAGTGGACTGAGGGGGGAATTTCTTTTCCTGGTTGCCTCACTCTGCTATTCATTTAATAAATAAGCTCCCCTCCCCCTCTCTCAGGAGATGGTGGATATTATTAACCTTCAAGCACGATACAGCGAGATGAATGTTAATCATGAAGGGATTTCTCATCAAGTTTAATGGTGTAAGACATAGAGAAGTTGTGTTAGCAGTTTCAATCCTGCTAAAAATGCTAATTGTTATGTTTCATATGATAGGTGAGGATAATAGGAAAACGGCAACAGCTTTAGCCTTTCCTTTTGGAAGTTGTTGCCCATAGTTTTGAGGCAAATATAGAGGAAAAGAATACGGTCCTTAGTATGAATGACTTGTCAAGAGGCTAATTTAGGGCTACTTCTTTGGAGACATTGGAGATTTGAGGCTTGGCATCCACTGAGCTCAAGAAAAGAGAATTTTTTGCTGGGAGGAACTAAAGCCAAAAGAAGACATTTTGGACCTAGAAAGAACACGAATCTGTGGTAAGGGATACAGAGGTTATAGTGTTGAGTACTGATCTTTTGAGCACTATCTTCTGCATTTTTCTCTGTGTTTCACTGGCACTTTTGCCAACATGTAGAGGTAATCTTTTTTTTAAAGCAGTTATTTCATCCTCACCTAGGAATCATAATAAGTGCACTTAGGAGTACTAGATAAGCCCTAAGAGAAACGCCATTTTTGTTTTTCTCCGCATGTCCCTTTCCTTGCCCCATGAGTTGTTACCCATGCTGTGGCATAAGGACACCCTACTGTCCCCAGCTTCAATGACCCCAGTCTTGCAGAGTTGGCTTCTCATGCAGCTCAGTTGTTTGTCCTGGTCCCTAACTGTTTGAGCTGGGGTTCTTTTCGGGCACATACACACACAGAAGTGGGGAGTCTGGAATGTTATATGAGCAATGTCTTCAGTGTATACTTTTACTTGACTTTGATTACCCTAAATTCTATCACTCAACCCTAAACTTCTATGGTAGCTCATGGTGTTACCTACAAATGAACTGGAAAGCATTTTGCTGCAAGGAGGCTTATCAACTGAATGTAGGCCTTGAAAAATTTCCTTGTAATTTCATAGTTTATGTGTTCAGTTTAGAAAGCATCTAAATGATAAATGCAAATTCAAAAATAATCCATTAAGGATATGAGCCTATGTGGATATAGACCTTTTTAACTGTATTGTCCCAGTTTTCATATGTAGCCTTTGTCATCATTTTTTTTACAGACTCCTATAAAATGGAGTCAACATAGAGAAGATATGTGATTCTCCAGGTGCTAACGTGAGATGTGATATCAACGACCAGCATTATTTTCCCATCTATAATGATAATTATACTAATTAGTCCAGGCATCACACCTGTGTAAAATCCTTATCCCTATTTTACAGACGAAGTCACTGAGACACCAAAGGTTAATTGCTTGCCCAAAGCCATGTAGCAACTTGGTGAGTACCAGTATTTAAAATCTTACACTCTTGCTTCCTTAACAATGGAACAAAATTATTGCTTGTATCACAGGAGATTGGTGTCAATGAACAATGGAGCAAAGGAGTCACATATTGCTTGTTTTAAAATTGTAGACTCTCTCATATTAATGGAGTCCTTTACTGTGTTTTCCAGGTTGAAGTTACTTTAGTGTCATAAAGCTCCACATATGTACTTTTAGCAAAATCAATAGTCACCGCATGCAGATGAAGAGATGGTAATTAGAGATGGGACAGACCCCAACATATCCTTCGTTTGACGATAGAATAAATTCAGCTAGATACCTAATTATTATCATCTACTTTCACAAAAACATATGTGATTTTTTCCCCCTACCCAAATGTTTTAGTGAAAACTGCAACTGTGCGTTAAAAGGCAGTTTTGCACGCATATATTCAGAGAACAATGTGGAGAATCTATCCCTTGGGATAAAAAAAAAAAAACACCCAGCAACAACAAACTTGAAAACAGATGGTTGTGATACAGTCTGATAAGAATGTAAACAGGAAAATCTTTGTTGACTTATTTCATAGTAATCAGTAATACTTAGTTATTGTCTAGAGGTGAATTACAGATTTCACAAGCATGGCCAGGAACAGCCTCTGAAAAGTGAAGCTAAATTTGTGACATCAGTGAGGAATTACTGACCCCTGCCAAACCCTCCTTATTAACATTTTTCTTGATTGGCATAAAGGAATGAAACCCTGGAAGAGGATAATTTCTGCATTCTTTGTTTTTTCTTTTGTCATCATTTGATCATTTGATTTAGATCATTTGATTTAGAGATATTAGACCCCTCTGACTAATCCATGAAAAAGAACTTAAAATTTCTCTACAGCTTAGAGAACTAAAGCTCTCCTTCCTTCCTTCCTTCCTTCCTTTTTTCTTTCCTTCCTTTTTCCCTCCTTCCCTTCCTTCCTTCCTTCCTCCCTCCCTTCCTTCCTTACTTCCTTTCCTTCCTTATTTGAGGTGGGGGTGGGGCTTTTTTCTTAGATGCAGATAAAATATTTCCTCTTTAGAGTCTGGACTGGTGTTTCTATGTTCTTGTTGCATTTTTTGTCAAAGACTTCCTCTCCTGGTGGTTATTTAGATTCAGTAAACATCTAATGAATACTTCCTACTTGCCAATCCCTGTGCTAGGCACTGAGGAAACAAAGATGCATCGAACATACTTTCTTCTTTTATGGGATCCACAGTTTAGTTGGAGAGACAGGTTTGTAAATAACTAACTATCACCCAGTTTGTTAAGAAGTGGGCAAGGGCTGGGTGCCGTGTCATGCCTGTAATCCCAACGTTTTTCAGATACCAAGGATGAGGAGGATCACTTTAGCCCAGAAGTTTGAGACCAGCCTGGGCAACAAAGTGAGTCTCCATCTCTTTTAAAAAAAAAATAAAAAAAGATTAGCTAGGTGTGATGGAGTACGCCTGTGGTCCCAAATACATGGAAGGCTGAAGCAGGAGGATCACTTGAGCCCAAGAGATCAAGGCTGAAGTGAGTTATGATTGTACCACTGCACTCCAGCCTGAACAGCAGAGCCAAGACCCTGTCTGAGGAAGAGGAAGAGGAAGAGGAGGAGGAGGAGAAGGAGGTAGGAGGGCAGGGGAGGGGGAGGGAGGATGGGGGGAGTGAAACACAGAGGGAGGAGGAGTGCCAGTGAAACACAGAGAAAAATGTAGAAGCTAGAAAAATGTAGAAGATAGAAAGGGAGGGGGAGGAGGAGGAAGGGAGGAAAGGAAGAAGGGAGAAGGAAGAAAGAAGGAGAAGGAAGGAGGAAGAAGAAAAAAGAAAGAAGTGGGAAAGATGACATGGAGAGGAGTCAGGAGAAGGACTGAGCCCTTTGCAGAGGAGATATTAGACCAGGTATTATGTAGTGCTATTACCAAGTCCTGACTGCAAAGATCACCAGGCTGTTGACTATGACACCCTGAATGAATAATGAACATTTAAATTGGTGGCCAATTCTTTGGATCAGGTGATTGTACACCATCAGTTGTGTGGGTAGCATGCAGACAAGATCATGGTATCCTGCCATGATCTAAAAGTTTGGAGAGGTGCCCTTCTTTTACAATACTTGTAATAGAAAATTTAGGCTGTATTCCTCCATGATAATGTGCCTTTGGAAAGAGTAGTCCCTTCTTTAATATGTAATTCAGCCATCTGAAAATACTTGTTATTAAAATAAACTAATACAAATAGTCTATGACAAATAGTCTAGGCAGTATATCCTGGAAGCCCTTGGCTTTTATTCAACAATATTCAAGAGCTATTTAGTCAGTGCTTATAACTTGTCAGACACTACTAGGCATGTGAATTAAGAGAATGAATGCTCTATGTAACTTCTCCTCTGTAGAATACAGAATCTGGTTGGGAAGGACAATATCAAACAGAAAATTACCCAAATTGTTTATTAATGAAAATGTGATAAGTGCTGTCGGAAGCAATAAATGCTGTTGTTTTGTCTACCCTGATTCTATTCTTCCAGTGACAGCATCTTGATTTTGTTTTTGAGAACTATCCTTCACCATTGCATGCAACCTTGATGAGACTCTTAGTCGAGGGGCTCTGCCCCTAGCTTGTGATTAAAGCTAGGCTAGTAAGATGCCCTTTTCCAGTAATGAGTGCTCCCCGCCCCCATCTCTCTCTCTCTCTCTCTCTCTCTCTCTCTCTCTCTCTCTCTCTCTCTCTGTCTCTCTCGTTTCATAGTATAAAGATCTTCAAAGTTTGTATTTATGTTGGTCAAAAGTAATTGCATTTTTTACCATTACTTTTAATGATTAATCCTTAGCTTTCCCTTTCAGTTGAGAGTGACCCTTATATCCTTCCGACAAATTTCTTAAGTTTTTCTATTAAGTTAACTGCTTGTAACCAGTTGTAGTATTTATAGCACCGCCTAAAAATCCAGGACTCAAATAACAAGTAAACTAAATTGTGGCATGATTTTGAGAGTTTGTTAGAGTTGAAGAGAATGCATTTTACTGACCGTGATGCTTAGAGCATTCTATTTTGAACAGCATGAGTTGGTGACATAGGATTAATTTTCTTCTTGTGTCTGTAATAAATAACATTTCCATAATATCGGTAGTCATAATATCTATAAAACAAAATATAAATATTACAAACTTTGACAGTATAGAGCTATACCCTGACAGAAGTCCAGAGATGGTGAAGTGTGTTAACTTTCTTATCTGAGAGTATTAAGGTCAATAAATCTTTTCTAAAGCTGCTAGATCCAGAAATGAATACATCTATCCAACTGAAGAACTAAAAAATCATGAGCTAACCCAAATTGGGGAGCAGGTGGAGAGGGAAGGAAGGCATATAAATGAATGAAATTCTTCATCTTTCATGCAGAGAAGTCAGTAGGTACAGACTACCTAAGACTGAAAAATCAAGAGAGAGAGATGCAGGCATATAATTTATTTGAAGTTAAAGTAGAAACCACTGGAAGAAATGAAATGTAAATTTATTAATAATGACTTCCTTTGGAGAATACATGGTAGGAGAAGGGTCTAGATAGAGGGTATAATTTGACACAAACTTGGCTGCAGAAGATCTGGCATTCCAGAAATATATTCGTCATTAACCTAGTGATGGCATTAAGGAAGTGATATTATCCTGGGCTGTGTTAAGACGAGTATTATTTGCAGCTAGGAAATAACCCTTGTGTCAAATTTATTGTAGGTTGGGCTTTTATTTGAATATTACACTTTGGGTCTGTAACTTAAAACATATGTAGAAAAATCGCATAGAATCCACGTATAGAAGAGGAAAATGATGACAGGAATTGGAGACTATGTACACAAGGAAAGGAGGTGGGTTGTTTTTTCTGGAGAAGAGAATGCTGAAGGGAGACAAAATTAACAACCTATGGGCAGTGAGGTGGAACTCTGGAGAACACCAGTCAGCCTTCTCCATCTCACTGGACTGAACAGAAGAAAATGGGTTTAGACTGCATCAAGAGAAAGTCTGTTTTTAACACACAGGAAGACTTGATGACCTGTGGTTATGACTGAACGTGGGAACAGGATACCCCAAGAACTTTTGGAGTACTTTAGGAATAAGATAGAAATATTCATTTTCATAGTAAGGGTTTGTATTAGACTTGAGGTCCCTTTAGATATAGCAATCACATTCTATAGTTAGATGTCTGTGAACTTACATATGGAGAAAGGTTAATGATCAAGTGGTCTAAATAGTCTCACCTTGGCTGTGATTCCCAGGTAATATCTCATTAGGGGGAAAAAAATCAATATTCACATTTTTTTCTTTGAAGTACTATACTATCTACTGGTTCTTTTAAATTATATATGCATGTATGTATGTATAACTTTATATATCATACTTCAAGGGAAATTCATATAGTCTTAGGAGCAATAGTTATCAAATTCAAAGTTTGTACCATTAAAATATTAATGGTTTATTTTTCTAGCAAAAGCAATAAGATTTTGATGCTGAAAATCTTCAAAAACACAGAAAGCACAGGAAATATCTTTGTTTTTTTTGTTTGTTTGTTTGTTTGTTTGTTTGTTTTTTCATTAAAACATGAGCAAGCAAACAAAAACACACAAACAAATTTGGACCTGTCTTATCATGACTGCTGCTAAGGTGGTCCAGCTGGGTTTCCCTGTAGCCAGAATCTGGTCCCCTATGCTCATCCTTTCAGGAAGGAGGTGTGAGTGCCTGATTAGCTGTGTCTTTATCTTTCCTCCTCACTGCAATTGGATCTCACTTACCCAGTCTCTGACACTTATGTATTGAAACAATTATTAGAAATGTGGTGATGGAGTATTGACTTACCTGGCACCTAAGTCGACGTTAATCCCTTTTGAAAGCTGGTTGTATAGTCTGTGCCTAGGCAGCCGTGGCCCTGGAACATTTAGTTAAGACACTAACACTAACATCTAGATGTTGGTTCAGGCATTTGTATTCAACACCTGGATAGGATTCTTCAACTTTGGTCTTTGGATCTGAAGAAAACCCCTATCTACCTAAAGCTCATAGTTGCTTGAGATTTGGTGTGGGAGGGCAGAAAGGGAGGAGTGAAGGGAATGACTGTTGATTCCTTAACCAATAGAGGCTGCCACAACAGGATTCCTGAGCTAAAGGAAGTTTGAAAATTTCAGACCATGTTGATTGCAGGTGAGCGACATGTTGCAGGCCAAATCTTCCTATCCATGTATACACTTGAGTGATGGACAGACATACCTCATTTTATTGCACTTTGCTTTATTGTGCTTCACAGATTGTTTTTTCATTGTATCTGTTACAGTGATCTTGTGATAAGTGATCTTTGATGTTTCTATTATAGTTATTTTGGGACACCACTAACTGTGCTCATATGAAATGGCAAACTTAACTCTTAAGTGTTGGGTGTGTTGTAACAATATATTGTGTGTTTTCGAAGTAGCTAGAAGAGAGGACTCGAGATGTTGCCAACACAGGATAAATACTTGAGGTGATGTGATGGATACCCTAAATACCTGACTTGATCATTCATTATATTATATAGATTGTACATGTAACAAAATATGAAATACCACACATACCCCATAGACATGTACAAATACTATATATCAATAAAAAAAATGTGGTTATTCAAAAGTAGGTCCAGCCTCAGGCATGGTTAATTGGACTCCAGCTCCTTTGGTCTGAGGTTCTCTTTATTCTCTTTATTCTTTGCTTTTCCACGTATCAGCCTCATTTTCAGGCTGACTCTTCTCATGGTCACAAGAAAGCTGCTGTAAACCCTGGGGCTGCAGCCTCCCCATTCACCTATGGGATAGAAACCACTGGTTCCCACAATCAGAGAACAAGTGTCCTGTGGTTTGCTCTGACTGGACTGGTGCAAACTGCAAACCGAGCACAGCGGCAGGTGGGATAAGACAATAAAGATTGCCTTAGACCAGCAGGGCCCTCCTCTGAAACTGACGATGGGGTCAGTCTCACCTAAACCCCATGACTGCTGTACAACAAAAGAAAATCTGAAATTAATAATAGGGTGGAGGGGGAATGGATCCTGGGAGAACAACCAACAAATGTCCACAGTCTTTTGGGCTCTGGGTAAGGCTTCCTGAGTGGGAAATCCCTGGGAAAGTAGAATGTTCCTTACCAATGGAGACAGAAGATTCCCATCAGCCTGGTCAGGTGTCAGGGGCTGGGTGTCAGACAATTTGATTAAAGAAAATAAATAAATGGGTATTTCTTGTGAAAAAAAATGTGTCTATTCTTACTGCTCCACTGATTGGCCCGTTCTCCAGTCCCTCTCCCTCTACTGGAGCCTCCCTGTTCCCTGAGATACAATAATATTCAAATTAGGCTAACTAATGACTTACAGTGGCCTCTAAGTGTTAAAGTGAAGGGAAGAGTCACATGTTCCTCCCTTTAAATCAAAAGCTAGAAATGATTAGTGAGGAAGCCATGTTGAAAGTTGAGACAGGCCAAAAGTTCTGCCTCTTGTGTCAAACATTTAGCCAAGCTGTGAATGCAAAGGAAAAGTTCTTGAAGGACATGAAAAATGCTACTCTAATGAACACATGAATGATAAGAAAATGAAACAGCCTTATTGCTGATAGAGGAAAGTTTGGGTGGTCTGGGTAGAAGATCAGTTCAGCCACAACATTCCCTTAAGCCAAAGCCTAATTCAGAACAAGGCCTTAACTCTCTTTAATTCTGTGAAGAGCGTGTGTAGTGCATGCTACAGAGAAATCTTTAATGAAAGAGTCAATGGATATGGCAAACCTCATTGCTGTCTTATTTTAAGAAATTGCCACAGCCACCCCGACCTTCAACATCCAGCACCCTGGTTAGTCAGCAGCCATCAACATCAAGGCAAGTCCTTTCAGTGGCAAAAAGATTACAACTCACTGAAGGCTCAGATGATTGTTAGCTTTTTTTTTAATTATTATTTTTTATTTTTTAGTAATAAAGTATTTTTAAATTAAGGTGTGTACATTGTGCTATTAGACATAATGCTATTGCATGCTTAGTAGACCACAGTAGAGTATAAACATAACTTTTATATGTTTGGGAAACCGAAAAATGTGTGCGATTTGTGTTATTGCAGTGGCCTAGTACCCAACCCACAATACTGCCTATGCATGTCTGCATTCCTCTCATCTGCTATCAGTGCACTTCTCACTCTAACCAGCACCTCTTTCCATTCTTCTTGAACCCTTGCATCATGAATGATGCTCTGGTTCTCTTAATTTTCTCTGGAAAAGAGATGCTTTCTCTGTAACTCTACTATGAATCAAATGGTGATAAGGAATAGGTAGGAGCTGCGGCTTTCATTTATTTCGCTGCTATTCCAACGTGCTTAAATTTTTAACCCTTCTGCCCACTCACTATTTGCTGGTTACAGAGGTTGCACATCTGTCCTGTGCAAACACATGAATACACGTCATATAGTCGCTCCCCAGCTCTGCATACTGACCTCAAAGAATTTCAGAGCTAGAAGGAAGCAATACAATTTTAAGCTCTGAATTTGCAGTTGAAAAATCAAGACCCAGAGAGACTGGATGTATTGCCCGACACCATATAGCTGCTTACTGCAGATCTAAGACTAGAACCCAGGTCATTTATTTCCTAGGATCCTGCTGCTTCCTCCAGAAAGGATGGTCCGAGACACCAACAGCAGCTGGATGTTCTCATCAGTCCTCCCGGTTCTGTTCTGCTCTGAAGTTGTCAGAGGCATGGAAACATTCTCTGATGAGCCACTGGTTCCCACAGTTGATAGTCTAATATTTAAGAAAAGCCACTATTATGAGGTCTTTCCTGTAACTTAGCATGGTTACTAAATAGACCTGTAGCACTAACATTTACATAGTAACCAGTGGCTTACAGAAGAAAGTATATGCAGACAAAAGTTACTTTGTTATGACACCAATTAATTCTTTCTGTTTCTCATTTTAGTTTTTAAAAATCTCAAAAAGCAAATGATTCTTGCTCATTTAGTTTCAGTTTTCTTGTCTATAAAATAAAGCAATATGAGATGGTCTCTAAGATCCTTTCAAAACCCCCAAAACGTGGATATCTGCATTTGGGTTTTCTGAAGAGCTAAGATTTGGGTACTTTGCCTTAATTTTGAATACTTCATAATGAAGCCTTTCTAAAGTATTCTCCCTCACCTGCTGTCATGCACAGTGTAGGCAGAACACTTTGAATCTTTTCTTGGTGGGCCAGGATCAGGTGTATGGGAACACCCATGGGGCTGAATTCTGCACCAGTGGCGATGTCCTCAGGGATTAAAACAACATTCAGACCACTGGCTTTTTGAGTTATTTTATCAGAAGTGATATAATTTCTGAAAAAGCAGAGTAACAACAAGAAGATAAGTGAAAAAGGCTCAAAGGCCGCTAATAGGTGGGAAAATTGGCCAGTGGCTAAAAGCCAAGTGCCTTCTTGCAACTAAACTGCCTTCATTATTTTTTCTGCCACTGAAGGAGGTAGAACAGAACATTTATACTTACCACCTGAGCAACTTTCTGACTGGAAGAAACATGAAGAGGCAGACACATGTGAGCTTTAAAGGGTAGGGAGCCGTCAGGAGGATGATGGTTGCTTCCAGGGTGAAGAGGCTCCTAGGGGTGAACGGCTTGTTGTCCAGTTATATTGTCAACCAGGGTTTGTGACAGCCTGGCTCACTCATGTAGAATGTTTATACATGATATAATTCACAGGATTCTAAGTTCCCAAATATCCTCTGCCATCAACAGTTGATTCTAATCTCTTGTTCTAGGAGCTGCAGGACCTCCTCCCAACACTCCTGATGTCACTTGTGTGAGGAAATGACTTGATATGCTCTCTCTTTAGCAGGGGGTTGGGAGGGGTGGACACTGAGGACCAGGACAGCAAAAGATTACCCTCTAGTCATATCTCAAATCTGTATCTGTCTGACACAGCCAATCCACTCGACCTAGTTATTTTCACAATTTCACATTAGCTCCAATTATAGAAGCTTGAAAACATTAAAGATACTCTTTACACTCTAAATAGAAAACAGATATATATATATATAGCATATTTATATGCAATATATACATATTTAATGGGGGTATCTGTATCTATCTATCTATCTATCTATCTATCTATCTATCTATCTATCTATCTATCACATACAAAGGTAGAAGCAGAGATGCAAATTCAAGAAGCCCAGAGACATTATTCTATGTCCTTTTTACTACTTTCCACAAGTAATGATCTACATCTCCATGAATTTTCCTTGTTTTGGGAGTCTGAACTGTGCTTTTAGAGACCCTCACTCTGAGGAGACTAACTTTAAGTTTTTATTTATATTCATTAACAAGAACATAAAAGCACCCGACCGAGGACGTCTGAAAACTAAAGTTGAATGCAATGCTCCACACCCAGCCCCTGCCTGCTTGGTTGCAATAGTCACTTGTGGTCTAGTTTACTTAATAGCTAGAGAGGTTAGCATCCCCTTTGACAAGGATGGAAGAGACCCTTAGGCCTGACAAATAAAATAAAAAAATAGCTGTAAAACCAGTAAAGATTGTACTAAATGCTGTCTCGTGAAAACAATAAAAATAAAAAAGGGATATAAAGAAAAGCCGGAGCATTCTAGCCAGTTGTCTAATTCTGGAAAATCATATAACTTCTCTGGGTCTTGTTTTCTGTGTCTTAAAAGGAGCTTGGAATTTTCTATGATTCTAAGCAGCTGGGCATTAAGCTTATCGACGACCACACTTGTGGCACAAATGTGTTTTTGGAATAGTAGTAGGTGCTGAATTTGTCCGAAATTGTTTGAATGAGGAATGGATGGATAGGGCGACTTCTGCCCATCAAGCCAGAAAAAGTGTGTTGACTTTTGTCACTTGAAGGCGCCTGATTAGTGTATCAGAGACTAAGCCTGCCCTCTAGCTTTGCCATGGAATCAATCTCACTCTGGGGCATGGTCCAGATCATACCATGGAAATAGTAAGGGAGCAGGACTACATTTTTGCCAAGGGGAACCCAGAGCAGTGTTGTGCTGCCTTCACTGGGAGGTGGAAAATTCCATTGCAATGAGCAAGACCATCTCTCAATGCACAGGATCCACTTTGAGTCGATTTCCAGGTACCCTCCTTTGTTTGATCAAGTTTGTTAAAGAGCCTCTTCCTTATGATTTGGCTTTCTGGCTAGATCCATCTACAGGGAGAGAAGAAGCTGGAGTATTTTTGTTTCTGTAACAGGTATACCTCACGGTAAATTTTTTAAAAGGTGAGTAGATTGTATTAGCATGGAGAGGTAATTTAAAGGGATAGAACATACTAGAAAAACATTGAAGGGTAGAGGAGGGGCAGAAAATTGGGCCAAAAGGGCATCACTTTGTAACCCTTAGAGAAATTTCACAGGGCATGGGAATACAAGTTGGAGGTTAATAGTGTGTCTGTGTTGCTGGCTTGTCCATACACACTTGGTGCAAATATCAACAGTGGATTTCCTTTATAATTAAGGTGGAATTTTGCAATTGACCTGTAATAAAGAATGTGAGTAGTTTATTAAAGATTGGTTTGTATAGTGAATAGTATTTATTGCAAATAAATAAAAAGCACAGTGGTCACACACAGAATGAGTAATAATCTGTTTAAAAATGGAGCTAGCATGAAATTGCTGAAGACATACCTTGATCGAGCATTATAAAATCTCTTCTTCATGGAAATATCTCTGCATTTATAGATTGACCTACTTCTACATACTTCTAGTTGGACTTGTACTAATGATGAAAGAACTTGAATGTTTCAAAAGTTGAACAGTTTTACAGTGACTTCTGACAAGATACAAAGCATTTAGTAGTTAAGGGGGGATATATACTTCTTAAAGGTCATTTTTAAGTGTATTAAAACTGTTAAATAAGTGTGTAGATTATATCTGTCTCTTAAACCCCAAACTAAAAATCTTCAGGAAGCATAAACACAAATTCCCTCAATCAAAAAAAGGCTGCTTAGCAGACTAAGAAGAATATAATTAAAGAAGCCCATTTTAGGCATATATGCAATTATTTTAAGATATGTTTATGATTTGCATTTAGTAGCAAGATTGGGTTATTAAGCATACAACATACCAACCTTAGTAATCACATTAACAGAAATAAAATGTCTACAAACTTTAGAAAGTTGATTAGTAATCTACATTTTGTACTAATTGTGGAGAGCACATTATAGGTTATAAATACATAAGATAAAAATCCCAGGTTTCTGAGTGCAAAAAAATAAACTTTCATATATTTTGACAAGCATTGCATGGTCTGAACTATTTATAATACTTTAGAGTGTACTAGCACTTTTTTGGTAATATAAAAAGTAATAGAATCTTAGTAATATGAGGTCCCACTAGAGATATTTGCTATTAAATTGTTGCTGAGTGTGCTGAGGTTTGGGGGAGAATTATCGAGTTTGCAGATTAGCAAAGCAGGTTCTGGCAATGTTTTAAAATTGAATCAGTGATGCTTTAAAATGGGGTATATTTTAAGGATTCACAATAAGAATTTAAAAATAGATGAAAAGATGGGCTTATTATCATCAAGCAGTGTATGTTAGTGTCTTTATGCAAACTAATTTCATGTTTGTCTATAGCTTTAAGTATATACAACAAGCAAAGGGTTAGGGGTGAGGCAGAGTTCAGGAAAGACTAATTGAAAATGAGAAGTGACATTAATTTTAAATAAGTGCTTTACCATTTTTTGCTTTCTTTTTATTTTTTAAAAAAATCTTTCCCTTTCGACCATTAGCAGAGCTGCAAGCACAGGATGGCCCCATTTTGTGAAATTAGGCTTTTGCCTGTGTTTCTTTCAGAATTTGATGTACTTTAAATGTGCCCCTGAGTGTTGCCGCTGAGAGTCCCTCTTCTCTCCTGGGTACTGTAATCTTGGTGGGGTCACTAAAAGGAGGGATATGTCACAGGTAACCTTCTGCCACTGGCTATGGGGAAGCTTTCTTTTGTGTTCTTTCAGATTTGAGTCAAGTTGCCAAACATGATAAAGCTGCTTGATGATGGCAGAATTGTTAAGTCTGCTCTCTTAACCGTGTCCACCAGTTTACCAATGAAAAGGTCAGTGGCATGGAAAGAGGAATTCTTTATAGCTGCCAAACAACTGGTTTAATTCACTTGTGTTCCACCCTAGAAGTACTAATGGTGAGGAGATAGCTACTGGAAGGTCAAGAAATAAATCCATAAATCCTAGTAGCTGGGTAGTCATAATTTTCAACAATCTTCTTCCATTTATTTTGAAGCAATTATTTAAATGTGAATTAGTTATTAAGTTACATATAAGGTAGGTAGTTAGCGTGTATGGTATAATTATTCAAAGGTAATTTGTAATTAATTATCATGAAATACCTTTACTAGAAAAGTAAGTCCTATATAAATTGAACTAATTTTTATGGTACTAGTAATATTACTATACCTATTAGAGGTGGGGCCTTTATTAACTATTAAAATTAATGTTACACTAATAACATTAACATTAATAACAGTTAATAACAATTTTTGTTACAGGATAATTTTAGATTTGCAAGGATTCTGAGAAGTTATCCAATTGAGCTTTTTACCTTCAGAGAGAATTAAGCTAAAGCTCCACTTCTTCCTTGAAAATGATTCCTTCTGCCCTAAACCTTGGAGAAGCTTTTCTTCCTTTGAATTCTGTGCTGTATCTGTGCTGGACATTTGGAATTTAGCACTGATGACTCCATATTGCAACTTTATGCATGTGTCCTATCTCCTGAACCAAAGTGTCAGACCCTTTCAAATTAAAGACTGGAATTGAACATTTTGGCCCACTTCCTGCATACCCTAAGGCAGTGGTCTATCATGGAAGAGGTTTAGCATGCACTGAGGAGACTGATCTAAATTTATCCTGGAAATCATGTTAGTCCTTAACAATCTTCTCTTGGTATTTGATCAACAACTCGAATTACAAAGTATCAGAGATGTTTGGGACATTGGGTATATTCTAATCTAACCCCTGTTTTACAGATCACAAAACTGAGTAAGGGCCAGAGAGCAAAATCAATTGCCTAAGACACATGGCTAGTTAGTCAACAAGAACCCTCTTTTTAGGATGCCATCTGATATTAATGCCAGTGTGTATGCCCTACATTAGGGTCTAACTTCACAGGTGGACTCTTCTCTCCTTAGGTTTGTTCATTTGAATGAATGAATGGTTCCTTATAAATGTCTGAGGTGCCAGACCAATGTTCTTTCTTTGTATATTCATAGATTAGCAGCAGCTTATAATGCTGAAGATATATTCTAATACTAGCCAGTGGCCCTGTAACCTAATTTACAACATCCAGGTATTCTATATTCCTTTGAACATGTGATTTTTTTTCCCCCTTTGAATTCTATGTTTTTTGGATTGCTCATGGTGGAAGGTTTGGGACATAAATCATCATCATTTGCTACTGATCCAATTTGGGAAAACTAGGTCAGTGAATTGTACATCTGTATTAGTTGGTGTGGAAGGACCATTTTAAGCATTCTCAGACATGTAGCTAAGCAAGTCTGGGGCTCTCTGACATTACATAATTTCTCTGCTAAACCAAAGATCTCATTGAGTCTGCTGTTCAGCCATGTCTTATGTTGGATTAGGGGTATATTTGTTCAAAGCTCAGTTTCATCATTTGTCCAGCTTCACAGTAGTTCCCCAGATAGAGAGGCTACCTTCCAGGCTTGGCTGGTTTTTCATACATTGCTGGGAGAGTTTTCAGTGAATGAATACAATGTAGAGTTTTCATTTGTCACAGATGTTATCTCATTTCTAATTTTTGTTCAAATTATTTTAAGGAAAAGCACCACCCAGTTTCTGTGACCAACTTTTAAAAAAAGATGAAAAGATTTTCTCAGCATGAACAATAGCAACAAGCATATGATGGTCTAAGCTTTTGAACTCTCAGACAGCTGGAGTGCCCGAATTGGAGTGATTTTCTTTAACAACTGGAGTGCACTGTGAGTGTGTGATCAGAGTAGAGTGTGTGATCTTAAACAGTCCTGGTGTCATGTGGGGAGTTTCCATTCCTTGACTAAATAGACTTTCTGGTTTGAAATTAGTGTCTCATCATGACAAACAGGGCCATGTGTAGGGAGTTTGGCAGAGGCCTTTCCTGTCATTTGAAATGTGCCCTTGGTTTTGCTTCCCCTAACCCCAGTGCCTTGGAATGCTGTTTGAATCTGGGGATCAAGTGATTCTAAAGTCTCTCCAAGAAAGGAGAATTCAATGAAGCATTCAGCAGCAAAAACTTGGTTAAAAGTGCAGCCTGTGTCAGCACAGGAATGAACTGGAAACAGACTGTGAAAACCTCACCTGTGATCAGTTTCACACCCAGACAGTTGGAGACATCAGGAGGAGATGGTCTGTGTTTTCACTACCTTGTTGCAGTCAGTCATGAGAGTGACCGGAGGTCACTGTGACTTGTAGTTGTAGGCCCCATTTACTTTCCGGAGAGCAGGCTGAGAGGCTAAGTTCTGTGGTCCGTTGATTATTTTACCTTGGCTTTTCATAACCTGGCAGTTTCCAAAAATAGTTTGAGGACTAACAGAATTGCGAATTCCCTCCCACCCCACTCCCATAATGACAGTGAACAGAACCAGTCTCTTTTTTCCTTTGTTTCATACGAGAAGGGAAATTTTTATACTGTAATATGAGAAGACTATAATTGAAAAATAAAATCTTTCTTAAGAAGATCCCCTCATTTTGCTCTGGACCTGTGAAAATGTTTGCACAGACCTGCCTTTGGGAAATCACTTCTCTAGGGTGAGCAACATTATGAAATTCCCTCTGTATGGCTGTAGCTTAGCTTTGTTCCTAGCTCAGGTTAACTTGCTTTGTGCCTGATGCTTTTTTAAAAATTCTGGTTGAATGTCACTTAGTATTGGCTGAAACCTTGTTCAGTAGTTTTGGTAGATGCTGCTGGTATTATCATAATTCATTTATTCCACTCGCTTATTTAACAAACGTAGCCAGACCCAGGCTGTGTACTGAAGAGATAAAAACAAAATGAACTCACTATTCTCAAGGAGCTTGAAACTCCTTTTCAAGAATCTGTTGTTTAAACATTTTTTAAAATCTCTTTTTGTGCCATGAGGGCTTTTATAGAACACAAGCAGAAATTGTGAAATGAGTATTTATTTATAGATCCTAAATAAAGGTTTATTGGAGAAGAATTCTCTCTCTACCTCTTTTTTTTTCTCTGTACTATTCAAAGAAACCTTGTTTCTGATAAAGTAAGGTAGAAGTTAACTAGATAAAATTCTGAGAATGAAATTTAAATTACAGGATCCGTGTGATTTGGGGGCATCAAAAACCAAGGAACATTTAGAATGCGCCCAGCCCATGGAATCTATTCCTTTGATCTACTCAGCTCACCAAGATTATTGTTCAGCCCTCCCCCACTTTCTCTCAAAATATCTCAACCACTAACAGCAGCAACAATAAATAGAAAGGAAAGGAGGAAAGAAGAAAAATCTCCTTAGGGGTATAAATTATTTTAATTTGCTTTCTGCAATGATGAAATTAAGAAAACACCAAATAGCTACATTACTTTGCATTGGGTAAACCCCCAGGCTTCAATTGCTGGGTAACATTTCTTGCAGCTGATGAGGCTAAGAAACTAGTTTTGCTTTGAATAGATTGGTGTGTATTCAGAATCCTACTCAGTGAAATCCAGTTGTTTGTAAGCTTAAAATTGAAAGGCTTTGTGTGTAATTTTTTTGAAATCAGGACCCATTTCAAAGGCATATTACTCACTGGATACATGGCTGGTTCACAGTTCCAAACCAAAATCAAAGGGGTCTTCAGGCAACGTTGACACTGTCAAGTACCTGGAACTGTATTGCTACGTGATGAGCACTAAGTAAATGTTTGCTTAATGAATGAATGCATGGATTCAATTAATGATCATATCAGCTAGCGTTTGTATATTGCTTTATAAGTTGTAAAGTGATTTCACATTTATATTCACTATACCACTTTGAATAAAGAAGAAATTAACTTCGCATGTTGGATTCTGCTTTAAAGCTTTAAGGCCACTGATACATCCTTGGCTTATGTGAATATTAATTATTTAATTAATAAAGTAAAAATAAGCTAGGGATTGAAACAGTGGTTTAAAAGATTATGCTACTATTATTTTTATACAATGTGGGGCAGAGTTGATCCTTAAACCAGAATTCCACCTCCAATTAATGTTTACTGTTGTGTGGTTGTGGGGTGTGTGTGTGTGTGTATACACAGGCATGTATACTCTAGCTTTTCTATTCTCCCCAGAAATGTAACCAAAATATCTAGAGAGAAACAATCAAATATTTATACCAGAGCTTTGGTGCAAGTAGCTAAGATAGCAGCCACTGACCCAGCTGGACAGTAGCCTTTTATTTTTTCCTTATTTGGAGTCATGGCCTTGACCCGGCTGAATGTCAGTAAAAGTAATGTTGGGCAATGCTCCCAGATAATTCATCTAAGGACCCCAAAGCTGGCCATTCCATGCAAGTCTCCTTCTTTGCAAAGGCTGTAGATCACAGAAAGGCTTCCTTGAGAAATGAGAGGCAAAACAAATCAAATCAAAGCACAAAACAGACAGCAACCCACTTCGGGTTCCTGGACACACCAGCTCTCAATTTTGTTTCAAGAGCTCAGACATCAGTCCTGATCATAAATTGCTGTAAATTCTGAGATTTCTAATAGAAAACAGTAGTTTGGCTACCTTAGCTAAGTATTACATGAGGCTTGGTGAATGTTGAGTTAGTAGTAAATTACTGAATTCCTTGTTTTTGTTGTTGTTCTTGTTGTTATTTGTTTTCTTGGATAGCTTTATTTGTTAAATATACAGTAAATATATATAATGATATATGATATAATGAATTCACAGAGAGTTTACCAAAAAAAAGGTTCCTGCATAAATTGCCAGGTATAGTGCCAGGATTACAGTCGTGCCTGTAATCCCAACACTTTGGGAAGCTGAGGTAGGAAGATTGCTTGAGCCCACTAGTTCAAGACCAACCTGGGCAACACAGTGACACTCTGTTTCAAAAAATTAAAAAAAAAATAGCTGGGCATCGTGGTGCCCATGTGGTCCCAGCTACTAAAGAGGCTGAGGCCTATCCAAAAAAAAAGGCGTAAGTTCTTGAAAAGATGCGTTCCTATTTGTGTTGATGTACCTTTTAATTCCTGCCTCAAATTCGCTGAGTTCACAATCCTGAAGTATCCCCAGGCCACAGTCAAGCTCCTCAGGATCTTATTGTCTAAAATTAAATGCAAAGGAGACTAAAAAGAAAAGATTGAAAGAGAATTAGAAGCCAGGCGGTAGTCAGCGAAAAAACACTTGGACTTCCTAGAGACCTTCGTTTATCAAGATGCTCAAGAAAATTGCCAAGAAAGCCATTTTAAAGCTCGTATCAAGAGGGATTGTGATTTAGTAGGAGCGATGTATAGAAGCAGGGGAGTTGGGTTTCAGGTTCCTGTTCTGCTGCTGATGTTACTGGGATTTGCTGCCATGCCTGTTGAGAAACTCTGCTTTGGAGCTCTGGCTCACTACGGACTGCTCATAATGCTTACATTCCAGGGGCCACTTAAAGAGATTCCGCCGAAAGATTCCTTAGAAGTAACCCTACCAGCAAAATTCCAGATGCCTGTAAAATCTATGGCACAGCCTGTGTGCTGGAAAGAGACCACTGGGATAGAAATCAGGGGATAGAGCCTTAGTCTCAATCCTCTGTTAACTCTTCATGGTCCTGGACCTCAGTTTTTTCATCTGCAAAATGACCAGTTTGAACTAGATATTCTTTGAAGTAGATTCCAGGTACAGCGTTTATAAGTCTTTGCTCAGTGTGTTGTTTCAGTGGGCTCTTCAAGCACCAACAGGGGCCAGTCAGGAAGGTAGGACCTGCCTGATGTCAACTCAGGGCACGTCCCACAATATTTCCAGATGCCTTCAGGAATATGGAGCACCACTGTCACCCTGTGTCACCTGTAAGATGGGATAAGGGAACCCAGTCAATAAAGATGAGGAGGGCCAGGCGCGGTGGCTCACACCTGTAATCCCAGCACTTTGAGGGGCCGAGGTGGGCAGATCACGGGGTCAGGAGTTCAAGACCAGCCTGGCCAAAATGGTGAAACCCCATCTCTACTAAAAATACAAAAATTAGCTGGGTGTGGTGACATGTGCCTGTAGTCCCAGCTATCGGGAGGCTGAGGCAGGAGGATCACTTGAACCTGGGAGGTGGAGATTGCAGTGAGCCGAGATCACACCATTGCACTCCAGTGTGGGCAACAAGTGCAAAACTCTGTCTCACACAAAAAAAAAAAAAAAAAAAAAAAAATTATGAGGAAACTGTTGCCCAGTTTCAAATGTCTCCATTTTTCTCATTTCCCTGGGTGGATGGGAAGAAAACCATAAATATGTCTAGGAAGCCAGAAATATGAATTGGTTACAGATTATTTTCTCTAAGAGGCTAATAATTAGATAGATTGAGTGTGAAAGATAGGACTAAATGGGTGGGGGTACCATAGAGAAACATCTGTTGGGAAGGACCAGAATTGCTTTTGTGTCTAATGGGAACAGAAATATGTTTCAAGGCATTTGAATGTTGCTTCAGACAATAGATTTCAACCTATATGAAGCCCTTGGAGTGTTCTGGAATGAGAAGTTCTTCAACGGAGTGTCTAAATGCTGACATACAGATTTAATGTTGGGGTTCTTCAACTCACAGTCAGTACCAGCCTTGACACTGATTAAAACAAACATTTATAGGGGATTTGAACTTTGCTAGGATTTGCCCAGTCAGGGCAATTTATTGAAATTTTGGCTCAGCCTTTGTAATAACACAATAAAGAATAAAATCTTTTTCTCTTAAACTTGTCATCAAGAATATTTGCTCTCAGAATGTTGTGTGAAATATTAAAATGTGATCCATTATTAAAATAAAATGGTTTTGCTTTCACTTTACTGTGAGAACAGTATATATCAAGCTCTGAAAGACTGGAGCACTAAAAAACAAGGGGTGATTAAAAATGAACTCTTAAAAGCATAAGAAATCTAAAAAGTGGATTTCTTTAGAACATAATGAAATATAGGTTGAAAAGGTAACTTACCAAAGTGACACTGCTCTTATTACTGGAAAAGTCTTCCGGGGTGAATCAGTAATATATGATTTTAAAAAGATTAAAGGGAGGCTGATGTACTGACGTTAAATTCCACACAAATATTCTGGTTATTGAATAGTAATTTATTGTAGTTTTACTGGAAATTTTCTCCTCTTAGTTCTTAAAAGGTTTTCCAGGCTCAATTAGCACCTTTACTCCTAATAATCAATATTGATTTTACTGTATTCATTTTAGATTTTAAAAATTTTGCCTAAAACTCAAATCTTAACTATTTTTAAAGTAACATTTCATTAAAAAAAAAAAAAATCAGGCTTACTGGGTAGGCCTTCATTGCCATCCAAAAAATGATACATTTTCATTTACTTGAGGTGGGCTCTTAAATTCAAAAACGTAGTTACAGTTCTGGGTAATATGAGCTCTCTTTGGATTCAGAACTGTTGACAAGATGTTAATCGAGAATATGTGCATCATTTTCCAGTATCTTCTTAAAATTGAGTGGTTATTTTTAATAATATTGCAGATTTTGTTCTTAACCTGCCTATTCATCTCTGTACTTCAGTATACTCAGATTGTCTAGGAGCTGGTTATGTTGGTTTCACAGGGCACATTGCCTGATGGGGGACCATGGAGGTGGCCCCCAGTGTGTTATGATATGTTCTCATGGGGAGAGTGAGCGACAGTCAAGGGCAATTCCTGTTCATTCAGTGTGCTGTGAAGTGAGCTGGAATTACTCGCTTTTCTATATTACTTGCTTTTTCCCTCAATTGACAAGCTTTCTCTGACAACATGGGACCCGTTGCGTCTGGAAAATAAACACTTCACCCAAACCCTTCCATTAACTCCTGTAAATTGTTTTGTGTGAATGTTTCCTGTGATTTTTCATGCAGCATTCAATTGCATCTTCTTTTGAAATGTAAAAGATCAGTTTTGTGGTTGTTTTTAGCATTCACTAGCAGAAAATTAAAAAGATTTCTAAGGACTACCTTTTCCAGTCACACATTTTACAAAGATTTGAGCTACTACCTTGGGTTGGCCAGGAAATGTCTGCTGCCACATTAGCGATGTGATAATGGGCTTCACATATCACCTGGACATTAATAGAATGAATTCACTTACTGCTCCTGAAAGCAGCTTTGTTCTCAGCGGGTGTCCTGAAGGCACTGAATGAGCACAGTGGACCTTCTATCACAGAGGTGAAAGTCAGAAATAACCTAAACCCATCTTTATCTCTGGGGTGTGTGTGTGTGTGTGTGTGTGTGTGTGTGTGTGTGTGTGTGTGTTTCGTCTTTAATGGGTCCACTGATATTTGATGGAAATGACCAAAATTCAGCTAGTTGCATAAAGTATTTGTGGGTCTCCAATCTGTTCTGATCTGTGACATGCAAAACTTCTAATGACTGGGGACCCCTAACTCAGCTGCAATAGCCCATCAAAGGTGCAACTTTATTCTCTCATAACAGCTTTGTAATGTGATCAGCAGACATATCTGCTTACTTTTCCCTGAGCTGTGCAGATGTGGCCGTAAAAGAGGCACTATGCCATTCTGTATTTCCTACTTGCCTTCAAAAATGAATTTGCTTTTTGATTGTGGCCGAACGGCTGCCATATACATTTTCCGTATAATTTTTTCCATATAAATTAAGTGCTCATCCACTTAAAGCCCAATCTATGAAAATTGGGAAATACAAAATAAGAATGATTGAGAATTATTATTAGCTTTATAGAAATGCCCTTTGCTTTGCAAAGGTATTTGCCATAGAATTCTATAAATAAAAGGCATCTTTTATGCATTTATGTCATTCTTCAATTAATCAAAATTAGTATTATTCTGATAGATACCTGTTACATAAATTAAAACATGGACATTATTAGTTAGCCTTGTGATGTGTGTGTGTGTGTGTGTGTGTGTGTGTGTGTAGTTTTAAGGAGTGGAGAGTTTAATAGGCAAGAAAGATGGGAGAAGGCAGAAGATAGAAGCTCCCCCGTTCAGAGACAGAGGGAGGGGGGCTCCAAAGCCCAGAGAGGGAACCCCGACTTTTTTTGGTTTTCGGAAAAGGTGTGCTGTATGATAGGTTTATTTAAAACTTGGACACACCTTTTAACTTAAAAAAAATCAGGCTTTGAATTATTTTTTACAAAAATAAAATGTAAGGTTTCTAAATTTTCGTTTTGAGTTTTTAACCTATTTCTCCTCTGAGGAATATGGGCTCGTGACTAGCATACATTCTTCATATCACATTCAAAGTCAAATCTGGTTTTTCTGGCAATCACATGGATAGGTGTAAACAGATAAATAGTCACCGCACTCCATTGACTGCCATGGCTCATTTTTCATCTTTTGAAATAAAAGCCCAGGAGAATTTTTGTCAGGATAAATTGGAGATTATAAAAAAGGTTTTGTTTTGAAGTAGATACTTTGAGCGTGGCAGATTCGTGAGAAATTGTCTTTTGCCTTTGATGCCTTTTAAGATCTAGAAGGCTCTCTGCAAAATTAGAATTTTTGTTACAGAAAGAGTGTTCATCTAATCCTAAATTAAAGAACTGCTTTTGAGCCAGGGCTGGAGTGTTTTGGCTTTTGTAATTTCAGATATATTATCAAGTTTAACACTAAATTTAAACATTATAAATTAGTTGACTTTTCCCTTAATTAGCCACAGCTATGTTCCCATAGAAAAGCTGAAAATATGAAGTTACATTTTCCTCTAAAGGAGTCTAATTACATTATTATCTGAAATAATACCTCCTTAACGATTCTTTGAACAGTACTGCCTATGTTTTCTTCCACTATGCAGACTTTTCATAAATAACAGTCTACATCAAGACAAACAGTACATTCAGTAAGCTGGAGAAAGCAAATGAACCAACCCTCTGTATTCAAAACAAGCCTCTGGACCCCTTTAATGTGGAATTCACAATAGATGTATACATTGTTCATTGGAGTATTTTAATAATTTTTCATGCAATGCTATCCATCAAAAATCCAAAGAAGGCAAATTACTCACAAGGAAGAATATGAAGAAGCCCAGAAATACTGAGCTATGTACGATGACATCATGAGGCTAAAATATGCCGCAAATACAATAAAACTACTAATTACTAATAAAGAAAATACAATCACCAGATCAGTGGTTGTATTAAAAATGGGCTTTCTTATTTAAGGCCAAAAAAAAAAAAAAAAAAAAAAAAAAAAACCCTATCCATTCTGATCTATCTTCCTTATTCAAAACAAAACAATGCTTCTAGAAAATCCCTCTAGACATTTTAAATCCTACATAAGATATCCTGGAATAAAAGAGCATTACATGGACTTCTGGATGGCACAGCTACAGAATTATTATCCATTGCACTGTAAGGAATGACTTCCCCTCCACTCCAGGGTTCATTTTTTTCCCCCATAATCAATGTTTAACTCATCATAACAGCTTAGTGAGGCCAGATGTGTCACTTTTACTTTTCCAAAGGAATTCTGTTCCGGGAATTACACTGAACATGGTGACATGCATTGCTTTTTAATACAGGTTTCTTTATTCCCAAAATTCAATTTTATTCTATATTTATTCATTTCTTTAAGGACTAGTTGAGTTCACTAAAAAATAAATAAATAAAAATGCTTATACGTGCTACATGCCATGGACCTGTGGGCATAAATAACACAATGTGAATGCAAATACACATCCTTTTCCCATTTGTTTCCATTCTCGGTGCCAACTTTGGTTCAATAAACAATGACTTTCAACTTGGTATGAAGGAAGCATCTAGTACGTAATGCACAGAGCTGTGCCCCTCCAAAGAATGAAACCCTTCAGAATGGCTAAAGGTGAGAATAGAACCGAAGCTGTTGAGAGCAGAATACAAAACAAGAGCAGTCGCAAATTCACCTGAGGTGACGGCACAACTATGGCTGAGTCAGGGAAATATTTTCAAGCAGAGTTTTACTGATCACTTTTACACACATGACCGGTAATCAGTCTAGACGATATTTATGAAATGAGCATTGAAATGGTCACAGAACTGAGCAAGAACTGAGATCAGCTGATTCATTCCTTATGGCATATGTTCCTCAGCTTCTCCAGCAAAAAAATGGAAGCATTAATTCTTTCCACATTTCTCAAAAGCATATTTCAAGGATTAAAGAATTCAAGGTGGCAAAGGATCAAATGACCGTTTATGTAGGACTCTTCCTAACCAGCAGGGCATCTTGTAGTACACTGGAAGACTTTATTTATTGAATCCCCAATTGAACTGGCCTCGGAGAGTTAATACAACATCCACGGTGACAAATTTACTCACTACAAATGAATTGCGTTAGTTCCATTATTTGTAAAGCACTTTACCATCTGGGAAGAAAGTTGTAGTATAAATTCCATTCTTTTCAGTATCTTGGCTAAGGAGGTTCCAAAGAAGCTAACTCAACATTTTAGAAGCCAGAAGAGTGAGGGTTTTTTTCTTCTATTAATTTGCTAAATGTTCTCTGCCCCACGGTTTTAACACAGGAAAGATGGCAGGTGACAGAGGGTGTGGGCAAAGGAAAAGAGGTGGTTTTGCAAATTTGGAGCTGATTCTGGCTTAAAGCAGGGGTGCCAAGTTAATAACCAGAAGAATCATTTAGTTGAGACTTACCTCCAGAGCAGAGAGCATCTTAAAATTTTAGCAGATTCAGCATAGTCTCAGAGTTCCAAAATCTTAGGTTCCTTTCCTCAAAGCATTTCCACAGAGACAATATTATGTAATGTCAGGTACCTATACTTGGAATTCCAGTGATCTGAGTTTGAGCCACAGTGCCATCATTGTTCACTGTTTGACTTTGGCCAAATTAATTTTACCTCTCTGAGCCTCAGTGATATTCCCTTTAAAATGGGAATAAGAATGTTACCATGTTAGAGGGTTATGGTAAGATAAAACATGATAACGCACGTGAGGCTTCTAGCATGGTACTTGTACATTGTAAACCCTCACCAAGTGTTCACTCTTACTGCTGTCATCAAAAGTGTGACCCTCAATTGTCTGCTTCACTAGAAACAGCGCCCTGAGTGGTCTGGGAGAGTCCAGTAGACAGTAATTCAACTCCCTGACATGTAAATAGTGAAGTATTGATATTTTTGTTGGCTCCTATTGACACATCCTGCCCATTAATTTTGAGCACTAACCTGTACCCATTCATCCATTCATTCAGAGAGCACTGAGTTAGGGCCTCTGTGGGCAGGTCCTGTGCTAGTCCATTGAAAAAGGGAAGGGAGATCCCGTCTTTTGGAAACATGAAAATATGTAGAATTACTTTTAAAACAACATGAAGCACATTTGTGCATACAGATGAGCTAGTAATGATTTGATTGTCTGATCACAGCTAATACTTACTGAGATCTCATCAAAGGCTAGAGCCACTGTGCTAAGAGCTTTATGTAAATTATGCCATTTGATCCTTACAAGGATCCTGAAAGACCTAAAAGACGCTATTATTATTCTAAACTTCAAACCCAAGAATTCTAACTCCGAAGTCCGTATTCTTGACTACTACTCTAAACTGCCCTCCTAAGACAATATAGATTGCTAACCCAATCAGTATTGGGTTAATCTAGTACTCAACTAAGCCAATACTGATTGAGTTAATCAGTACAATGCTTCTAGAAAATCCCTCTAGACATTTTAAATCCTACATAAGATATCCTGGAATAAAAGAGCATTACATGGACTTCTGGATGGCACAGCTACAGAATTATTATCCGTTGCACTGTAAGGAATGACTGCTCCTCCAGTCCAGCGTTCATTTTTTCCCCCATAATCAATGTTATTGAGTACTAGTTGGGTTAATTGAGTATTTTTCTAGTATAGCTTTTTTAGTATAGCCTGTCCTCCTTGAAGACTTAGACCTTATACTTTGCCACCATGCTGTATTGATCGAACACAGTTGCAACTGCATTTATTAGCAGTTATAACGCTGTACATTTTTATCTGCAATTTCCAGTGAATAGAGAGGCATTGTATGTTTTGTTATTTAGCTCTCATGTCTCACCGACAAGACCACAAGGTTCTTGTTTATGTAATCCTAACTGGGAGGGCACCACTCTCCCCATTTTGCTGCTAAAGAAGCTGAGCCTTGGATAGAACCACTCCACTGATGAACAAAATCAAGTATAGCTTGAACTCAAGTTTTGGGCCCAAATAAATTATGAAATCATAGTTCGTCTTTTAAAATTGGCGTAATGCATTTTATGCAACCAAAGCAAAAGTGACTTCAAATTTGATGACTGAACCATTGCATCATCCCTCTGTAGCATTGCATCATCCCTCTGTAGCCTGCTCATTTCTTGTTCATTCAGTCAAGATCACTGAGCTCCTCCCAAGTACTAAGCATTGTCAGGAAGCCAGAAATAAATCAGACACAGAGCCTGAGTGCAAAGAACTTATTTGAAAGAGGAAATGAGAATCTTCAATTAAAGACAAAATAAATAAATATATAGTAGAGGCCATAAAAGAGAAATCAAAGTTCAGGGGATGAAGGGAGTCTTTGCAGCTAGCTGACTTGCAGGCCCTATCAAAGTGGTAGCTGTCTTAAGAGGGGAGGGCATTCATGTCAAAGAAGTAATAAGCTGGTTTACTCAAATAAGGAACTGATTAGGTAACTAGGGGGAAGGAGAAGCTAAAAAGTGCAATTTGGCACAATATTGAGCATTGTTGTCTATTAATTTTATCTTTTCTACCAGTTGTTTTGTTTTCACAGATACAGTATGAAATATTTTTTGGACTCAAATGAAAGGTTTCACACACCAGATGAAAACATATAAAGTTCATATTTTCAGTTTTTTCATATTTGGCATTTCATTTATTTTAAAGCTCTTTCATGCTGTTCACCTACTGCATTGAAAATAACTCTGTAACACACTTATGCACTTCCCCTTTAAGAAAAGATTCCAGGCCTGTTTTTCGGATGGTCATTCAGTGATACAAACCTGTAGGACTGAGATAAATTGCTCCTGGAAACATTTTCCTCTTGGAAAATCACAGATGAGACTAAATGAGACATTTTATATATATAGTAGCAAACAGTCATAGGTACATTTCATTTTGAAAGTCCCATCTGTCTTGTAACCCAAACAGGTTTTGACACTGCAGAGTGATTGCAGTACTTCAGGACGTGTGAAACACTAGGGATATATTCAGAACAGCATGCCAAAGAACTTGGTACATTTTTATCATTTGGATATTTTTTAAAAAGCAATGATATAATTAAAACTATAATTGTATCTCTTGATCTATGTGATCACTGTATTTTGCAATGTATAGCTTGAATACCCCAGCCCTGTGTTTAAGTACAACTGCAGTTTTTACAACAAAAGAGAACCAGCAAGTCTTTTGCCAGTATTAGGATTTTAATTGATATCATTATAGCTAAAAGTTTGAACATGATGGGAATAATGACTCTGGTGTTTTTCAGCACCTTATTATTCATTTTACATCTTTCTGTCAGCTATGTGCTCAAGTCCATAGTGTCTGTAATATTTAAATTAATAATGCAAATTTAACTATTGCCATTAAAGCAAAGAGCTAATTAGGTCCCTGCTTGCTGACTGGCAGTACGATGCAATGAGTAAAATGATTTGAGTTGATAGCTAACATTGCCAGGAAAATGTGAATTGAGTTCGCTTGAGATTAAACAACCTCTAAGACTCCAAAGGAGGGGAAAATAAAAAGTGACTCATCCCATTTTTCTAAATAAAAAAATCCATGAAGAGACACAAATAGCTCATCAAGCAACTGAGAGCAAGGTTTCTGAGATGTTGTGCAATTATTTTTTGCCTGTCATTTAATGGCGTTTCTTCCAAACACTCTGTGGAGAGGCAATTTTTCTCAGGCATCAGTTAGAATGTGTGCCTTCTTACATAGTTTTCACATTCTAAGCCAGCAAGGCAAGGCAAGCAAACTGAACTTTGTCTGTTTTATAAACACCTCTTCTTCTAACTAAGCCGTAACAGGAGAGAAAGAGAGGAGGAGGAGGAGGAGGAAGAGAGGAAGGGAAAGAAAAAGCCAGCGAGTTGAACGGCATTTCTGTCTGCCATTATTCTCATTTCAGAAAAACAACCCCAAAATAGATTAGATAGAAGACATGGAGAGAAAAATAATGCTTATTTCAAATTCAGGTAGGGAAAATCTGTCTGGGAATTTCTAGAAGCAGAAAAATAGTGCAAAAGACATAAGGACATCTTCCATTTAATAGAGTAAAACTTTTGATGATTGTCAGAAACAAAGTAGAGGCTTTCTTATACTGGAAGCAGTGTGGGTTTGCTTGCTGCTACACACTGGCTCAGGGGTAGTTGCTTCTAGAACATGGAGCAGCCCAACCTCTCCTCTCTTGGCTGTTACAAAACTAATGGGCTGTTTGAACATCTAAGAGGAAGCCAGGTTCATCAGGTAGTCCCATCTGAAAGGTACAATAGAGCAATAATTGGATATAAGACCGAAAAAGGCAATTTGGCTCAACATGCTTTTTAAAAATAAGTTTGGGGCCAGGCGCGGTGGCTCAAGCCTGTAATCCCAGCACTTTGGGAGGCCGAGGCGGGTGGATCACGAGGTCAGGAGATCAAGACCATCCTGGCTAACCCGGTGAAACTCCATCTCTACTAAAAATACAAAAAAAGTAGCCGGGCGTAGTGGCGGGCGCCTGTAGTCCCAGCTGCTCGGGAGGCTGAGGCAGGAGAATGACGTAAACCCAGGAGGCGGAGCTTGCAGTGAGTCGAGATCGCACCACTGCACTCCAGCCTGGGGGACAGAGCAAGACTCCACCTCAAAAAATAAATAAATAAATAAAATAAGTTTGGAATGTAATAAAAGGTGAACATTTTATTCATTGAGTGATAATTTCATATACCGTGTGAAAAGACTCCATTTTTAAAGAATGATGCTCTTACTCTAAGGAAACTGCTTATTTAATTGGATTTCTAAAACTTAACACTATTAAATATTTGCCTCATTTAATTTCATCAAATGACAGTTCATATATCTGTGCTAATGAATTCATTTGTTAAGATTATGTTCTCATAGCAAATTTACTCATGTTCTATTTTCTAAAACCTCCTTCCCTTTCTACTGCTTCCAAAGTATCATAATGTGATTCCTCAAGGATAAGTCAGTTCTAGTTGTCTATCATGGCAGAAGGCTCTCCTATGGCAAATAGTGAAGAATTCCCTGTAATAAAAGCATTGCTCACCTTTATCTCCAGCTTGACAAGGAACTGGCGTTCACATGACAGGAGAGGAATATTAATTACTAAAAGGCTATGCTGCCGAAGTTGTTGATCATACTATTCTTCTGGAACTTGTCTACATGGCATCAGTGGTTTCTGGTTCAGACCAAAATTTACTTTTAAATTTTTTAAAAATTGGATTATTTAGCATTGCTAGAGGCAATGTGGCACAGTGATTTGTAAAAATACCAGCTGCTATGTATTGAGATGTTACTATAGCTTCACACACATGATGTCATCTGATCTTCAGGATAGCCTCATGACTGGCTTTGAAGTCGGACAGATCATTTGTATTGCTTTGGAATTTAGCTTCCTTATCAGTAAAATGAGGTAATAATATCGCATAAGTTTTTTTAAAAGATAAAATAAAATCATATGTGTAAATTGACTAATAGCATAGCCCATAGTCTCAATAAACAATACATATTCTACTCATTTATCAGGAAGCATAAAGTTGTCATCCCTGCACTACTGGGGCTTGGTAGCTACACTCAAAAAGCCATCTATTCATTGTGCCCATGTTTGAGCAAAGTTGCCTGGCCATTTTGAATATATCCTCTTTCAAAAGAAGGCTGTATCAGGAAAGCCATTAAGGTTCTTTCAAACCTACCTCCCAGGTTAAACTGCTGTAGAATCCTTCTGAAGGTTCCCAATGGAACTGTAGAATTGAATTGCTACTGTTTCATTATTTTGATGTATCAGTATTAATTTAACCACAACTCTATCCATAGATATTTAGGTTGCTGTCACTTTTTAAATACTTTAAATAGTATCATGGTCGACATATTTATTTTCATATTTTTTCCTATATTCTGGATGATTTCCTTGGAAATGATCTTCAGAAATAAGGTAGATGACTGAGTTGAAAAATGTGAGCATTTTTTAAGGGTCTTGATATATATTGCCAAATTGCTTTTCCATTTACAATGCATTGTGTGAATATAGTTTCACCAAACTTCTGCCTAGGCTTGAGTCGTTTTCTCCTACAGAAACTCTCCAATTCAAAAATATTTGCTAAAAGATAGCACTAGATTGAATGATGTAAGTACTTGTTAGAGGATACAAAATGAGATATGTGCCCAAACTCCCAAGCATCTTTGGAGGTTGGTAGACAAGGAAGAATTGCCATGTTGGACTCAGAGCCTACAGGTTGGAGTGAAGAATAAATCAAAACCAGGCTGCCTCCCAGGAGTCACAAGAACAGTAGCCAACATTTATTGAGGTCTTCCTATAATAACCAGGTCAGTGTTTAGCTCTTTACATGGGTTATTGAATTTTCCCCAAACTCTCATTTTACAGCTGACAAAGGTTTACTAGTATTTGGAAGTGAACATTTGAAAGCAAATTTTCCAAGGGGAAGGAATAGTCTGAAATAATCAGCCCAATTTTCCTGTTTTTCATCCAGATTAACAATCACAGTATCTTCTCCCAAAGCCTTGTAGGGGGAGAGGGATCTCCTATGGGGAGAAACAAAGAAGAAAGGGAGGAAGAAGAAAGGCAGTTGAACTGGTCTCTTTCCAGAAGCTTTCAGAGGTGTCATGCCGCCTTTGGTCTGTGACCCTCTGGGCCAGCAGTCCCCTTGAAGCTTTGTGGGATGCAAACAGCCCATGCTCTGCAGGCTGTCAGGGGCCACAATAGGAGTTCATGCCAATAGAATGCCCTTTCAAGAAGCATTTCTCCATCTCAGAAACACAAACACGCATACCTTCCTGTCCATATCAGACACATGGGCTTTCCAGTTCACCTTTTCTTTCCTGAACAAGCATATCTATCATGGTCAATGTACAAGAAATGCCCTTTTTGTGCAGTTCCCCTTTGTCCCTCTTTTCATGCCTTAAGCCATCAAAAGAGCACAAAACTCGGTGACATTTTGTAGGATTTACCTCTGAGACTCTGGTGTCACAAACACAGCTGGGAGTATTGAATGTGTCCTGGTACCAACTAGTGTCCTGAGGGTCTTTCCATTGATTTTACTTCTGAGTTCACAGGAAGACCCAGTGTGCTTACTGTGACTCAGTACTGAGATGTCATTATCCTAGGACAGTTCATATAAAGGGAAGAAATGGGAAATTCAGGGAGAAAAAGACAGTATAGGCCAGATTTAAAAGTACAACTATGAGGTAGAATGAGCTGAACTATCTTACCTGCTGTACTTCAGAATAAAACCTTAGTCCTGTCCCCTTAAAATACTATGCTGTGACGTCTCCACTGCTCTCAGGATAAAGACCGAGCTCCTCTATGTGGCACACACAGCCCTTCAGGATCCTACCTCATCCTCCAGTGGCCACTACTTGCCCTTAACTAGATACACTCCAGTCTCCCTGATTCATTTTCAGTGCTAGGATTGTGTAACTTGCCTCAAGGACTCTGTACCTGCTGATTCCTCTGCCTTTAGGGACTTTCTCCTTGCTCCTCCCTGGCTTGGCTACCTGAACTGCCATCTCTTCCAGGAAGCATTCCCTGACCACTCAAGACCTGGCTACACACCTCTCTTCTGTGCTCCTAAAAATGCCTACATATTCTGTTCTTATCAAAATGCTTCTCCCACTGATTGAAATTTCCTTTTACATATCTGTTTCCTCTCTAAGCTGCAAGCTGGCTGGAGGGTAGAGGCTATGTCTTATTCAGTGTTTTCACATCCAGTTTTTAGAACAGTGCTTGACTCAGAAGTCACTTCATAGAGGTCTGTTATCGTGGAAATCCTGAACTTGACAGCTTCTTTAGGTGACTTGCACTTACACTTAAATGCACTAAGTGGATGGAGATAGGTATCCCATGTTTGTTCCACTGAATTGTTCCACCTCTCTGAACCACCATACAGTTCACTCTCTGTTTCTTATACACACTCACATGATTATGCAGTTACAGTGTAGAACTAGAATCATGCCTGTAATACAACTCTATGCTCAGAAGGCATTATTTACATATCCACTCTACATTTATCCAGAAACCACAGCTACTCACTCTACTCACTATTCACATAACCTTGGTAAGCAATTGGTATAGGCTCATAGATGGCTGATAATGTTCCATTCTCCTTCTTTTCTCAGTAGCTGAGTTTGGGTTCATAAGCTTAGAGAAGGGCTCCTCAGAGCCAGCTGGTGGTTTGGAGAGTGGAAAAGACATGCATTTTTATTATGGCTGTTGTTTCCAAGACTCAGCTAAGACCTGAATAGATAAACGAAAAATATATTATAGAAGCAGCCTATTATTCTCAGGGTTGCTGTGACTGTCCCCAGGGCCTTACAAATTATCAATGAAAAATACAACATACTTTCACAGAATTAAAATGCTTGTTGGGCAAATGGCTCAACTTCAAAGAGTGGCTTTGTTTAGAGCCACCTAGTGACATTTTCTCAGTCCTCCTCCCTGGATAGAGAGTGGGAGCCACTACTTAACTACCTACCTCCTGCCCTCTTAACCCATAGCTTGTTACATTAAGCAAGGAAAGTTTTATGTGTATAATTTGTGAAGTTCTCTTAAGCAGACAGTGCAATATATATGTGAAATGCTGTTATTAATAATAAAGGTTGGCTCACCTAAGAGTACTGTAGAATTAAAGTAATGAGATTCTATTTTTAGGCAGGCTTGCCAATAACATGCAAGTATGATAAGGCTATGATTTAAAGCTCATCTGAAGCTCCCATTGCTCTAAAGAGTACATTTTCTGGGCTGCCTGCACACAGTAGTCAGCCACACAGAGCTCTATTAATGCTAATGGTGGCTCCACACTTGGATCCCAGCATGCCCAGCTAAAAATAGGTCTCAGTCTTTCAGACATGGGAGTGTATCCTGCGGACAGCTTGCTTTCACAAAATATAGATCAGCCTCTTCAGTCACCTTGCAAACCCTCATCACTGTCTTTGAAACACTAAAAAAAGCCTCTAGAATGTGTTTTGAAATTTTTATACATCTGTAATTATGTGAAGATAAAGGATGTGCTTAGGAGGCTCGGTTCTGTTTATTTTCAGATGTGAAAAGGTATTTAATAAAGGCCTCAATTGTAAGTGATTCATAACTAGAAAAGTAGTCCTGCTTCTCAGGAAAAAATATAATTAGCTCTTCCACCACTAATGTTCAGGTCAATGCTTTGTCAATAACAGTAACTCTTCTTCACCAATTTAGTGCAGCCTATAAAGATCATTATGACTCATAATTACAGATGCAGATTTATGTCAAAATGCATATATAAATCTCCAGTTCTGGCTATGGGTCACCTCTTATCAGGCAAAAAGATTTGTATAAGGAGACACTCTCCTTGATCCCTGTGATCATTTTTCTCTTTCCATTTTGGGGGCAGAATTATAAGGGTTTCCTATCACTGACCCGAATATAGCCCGAGGCACATTACAGAGTCACAACTGGAGGGAGTGAGTTGCTGGCTGGCTTTGGTGGTGAGAGTGGGAGAAGGATGATGCAGTTGTGGAAACGTACTTCCTGAGATTATTGCTCTCTGGTTAAATGAAGTGCCCCTTTTCAACACCCGCAGGTCAGCCCCTGTAAATCAGAGGGGAGATGATCATCTGAGCAGAGGGAGATGGGTTTTAAAATGACTGAGACTTCTCCAGGCTGAAGTCTACTGCTCAGTGCTGCACCCAGGGCAGTCATAGTCATGATAAGTTATCAAAATCTATGGAAGCCTGAGTGACTGGATGGGATGTCATGTTGGCCTTGCCAAGGATTTTGTCGTGTTAGGATTTGGGTTTGGATGCATTTCCTGCTAGGAAGTCTGAGTTTTGAAACATCACCTGGTCTCCAGAGAATCTCCATGATGGTAGAGAGGCAGGATTTCCCCAGCACCTGTGAAGGATGTGAAAAAGGCACTCACCCTCTATGTGTGCACAGCTAACTGCTGAAAAATTGCTAGTTTTTCTATTTAATAGCCTGAATGCTGAGTCTGGGAGATTACTATGAGAATGCTCAGAGACTCCACTTTTTTCCTACTGCAGAGTTCAACCTGATATACTTAGAAAAGATCATTGCTGTTTAATATGGCAACTCTCAGACAGTGTTAATAAAAAAATACATAGACAGTTAAACACACACCTACCCTAAGACCAAGCAATTCAGCTTCTGGGAATACACTCAAAAGAAGCAAGAACATATGTCAGCAAGAAGACCTGTACAGGAATATTCAACACAGCTTTATTCATAACAGCCCAGGCCTGGAGACAACCCAAATGTCCATCAACAGGTGAATGGATAAGCAAGCTGTCATATATCTCTGCATTCAGCAATAGAAAGCAATGAACTACTGATTCCCACGTAACATAGATGAATCTAAAAAATGTTGCATTAAGTGAAAAGAGCCAGACACAAAAGAATCCATTGTGTGTGAATCCATTTATATGAATTTCAAGGACAGGTAAAACTAATCCATCAAAATAGAAATCAGAATACTAGCTATTTCATTGGAGCTAAGGGTTATTGACTAGAAAGGTGCACAAGGGAACTCACTTGGGCGATGAAAATGTTTTATATCCTAATCTGGGCAGTGGTTAACATGGTATATACATATGTAAAAAATTCATTGGGCTGTATACTCAAGATTTATGCATTTTACTGTTTGTAAATGATAGCTCAATAAATAGAAGTTTTTAAAAGCTAGGTGGAAAAAATACGTGGAGAAGAACTCATTTCTTAAGAGCAATCATGACCAAAGACAAAATCAGGAAGATATTCTAAAGAGTAAAGGAAAAAATATGAGCCTTTTACTGTTCTTACTTTTATCACATGACATGAAAATGCCAGGGCTCAGGCAACCAATATCATTATTTGAAATGCTTAGGAATTCACCAAGAGTTCTTCAAAGGTTTATTTTCTGAGTGCTCCTCTTAAATTAGGAAGTGTTTCATTTCAAGGTTTTCCTTAGGAAATAGTGTTGTTTAAACATAAACAACTAGGAAATAGATATTTTCAGTTGATGCATCACTTGTCGTAAAGGAGATCAGTTAGTTAATGATACTGTTGGCTTTAAGCGTACTTCAGTAAAATATATTTCATTCTCTTGAATATTTAGATTAATTAAGGTAGGAATCTATAAGGTTTATGACAAAAATTGATATTAAATACACAGTCCCCATTTTTCATACAATCCACCTCAGTCCTTTTGTGTTTATCTTGTGATAGATAAAGACTTTCAAGTTGTTAAAGGAAGTCTTCCTGGGGTACTTGCCTTCCTGTGTCATTAATTAAACAAATTTATTTTTCGAGAAGGATCATGACAGAACTTCCACGTGGCATCTGCTACTCATTATTCAGTTGACGTTTTCATTTCTGAAATTCTAGAGTTTGTCTGAAATTGTTAGTGACATTTATGAAAATGCTTGCAGAATTTTAAACTGGACCCAAGAGATCACTAAGTCCTTCCTCCCTCATTTAAGATGAGGAAACTGAGATCAAAAAGGTTAAGTGACTTACTTGCCCACGTTTGGTTTCTCTGGGTGACTTCTTGTATAGAATTTGGATGTCTTTCTTGAACTCCATGATAACAGCAAATTCTGTGATCAAAGAAATATTGCCGTTGCGTTTGTAAGCACGTGCGCATTTTACAAAATGGGAATCAAGATGAAGACATCTTTGCGCAGGACCCAGACTATTTTCCAGTCATGGAATTCTGTTTCTGATCTCTATATAGTTTCCCCACAGTGGAGCTTCTGTCACTCACTTTAGGCTAAGCCTATCTATCCCCCTTACCGGTAATAACTCCTCAAGAGCTCTATGAACCAGTGTCATGCATGTAATGTGGCTTGGGAGCTGCATTGCCTGGGTTCACCTCTCCTTTCTCTACTTGCTAGTTGTGTAACTAAATTACTTGCACTGTAAATCTTAGGTTCCTTATTTGGAAAACTGTGATAATACTATTACCTGACCTTTTTTTTTAAGGTTTAAATTGAATTATGTAAGTCAAGTCAGCCTGGCTCTTAATAAGTATCCAATAAGTGTTATCTAATAGATAATTATGGAGTCTTTTAAAAGAAAACTATACTCCATCTTCTTTTCGTTGGTTTTCCCACATTTTTGCATATACAGTTCACTGAACTGAATACCCTACTCTTTCCGTTGTATCCTCTGTCAGGTCTCCTCTCAAATCCAGTTCCCTCCATCATTAATTACTTTGTCCTCGGCATATCTGCCATCTGCCTAGTTTTTCATGGCATGTGTAGCTCATCATACACATTTTAGCAGTGAACACTTTTGGTCTTATAATGCTCTTTATTTTACCTTATGTCAACTTTCAGAAGGCAGGGGCTATATCATGTGTTGCTTTTGCATCTTTAATAGTATCTAACCTGATGAGGGACATGTAGCAAATTATGATAACAAATGAATTCAAATAGAGCAACTTGAAAATACTAAGCCTTGGTTTCAACGATGGCTGGCAAACTATTTTGATGGTGATATTCTGTAAAATCATATTTAAAACGTATTTCATATAGCAGGAACATTGTAGGCCCTCCCCCCAAAAAACTAAAGAAATAAAAAAACTTATAATCCAATCATTATAACCTAAATTCTGAAAATCTGATGTTTCCTTTTAGTCCTGTTAGAGTGCATGCAATCAAGTATCAGGACCAAAGCCCTGCTTTTGATTTATGCATCAGATAATGACCCAAAGCCAAAAAGAAAATATAAAAACATATCTCCAACTCATGTTCATAGTCATAGTCTTTTTAAATACCAGGAAGTTACAGAGTCATCAAGAATATACAACAGCAATGGTAAAGCTTATGGATAACATTATATATACATCAGAAAATAGAGATTTAAGAAAGCATCCCAAATACTTAGGCTTCTGGTGATTCTGTACCAGAATTCTTTCATTCCCTTTTTGATGCTGTGATTCCCTACATCCATTTCACAAAAGATCATTCTCAAATAGAGCTAAGAATGTAGAATTGTTTGGATAATTGCTATTTACACTCCAACTTTAACCTTTTCAAGGCCTTGGTCCAATTTTGTGATTTATTTAAAACAGTAACTATTTTTTTTCTGTTTATACAAGTTCATTGCTAACTTAGGCATTTGATTTTTAATTTTTGTTTAATTCCTAGGTAATGGCTAAGATATCTTAAGTGCCAGGATAAACAATGCCAGGTAATATGTAGTTCCTGCACTTTATGTTCCTAACTTATGTACTTGGCAGGAATAAGACTTGTAGGGATACCACTCTGTGAAGAGTTTTGCTTATGGGGTTTGCTTACTCAGGGTACCAGCATTCAGCTGCAATTGTTAGAATAATGTGTGCACATCCACACAGCCATGCAACTGTAACATAAAGGGGGTTTCTGGTATTTATTGTTATTATTATTAATTTAATTGATACATGAAAATTGTATATATTGTGTACAGCCTTATGATTTGAAATATGTGTACATTGTGGAATGGCTACATCAAGCTAATTTGCATATGCATTATTTCGCATACTTTTTTCTGGTAAGAACATTTAAAATATACTCTCTTAGCAATTTCCAAGTATAAAACCCATTGTTATTACCTAAAATTACCATGTTGTACAAGATGTCTCTTGAATGTATCCCTCTTGTCTAACTGAAATTTTGTTTCCTTTGACTAACATCTCCTCTAACCCTTCTCTCTACTCCAGCCCCTGGTAACTACCATTCTACTCAATGCTTCTGTGAGTTCTGTTTATTTAGATTTCACATATAAGTGAGATCATTCAGTATTTGTTTTTCTGTGCCTGGCTTTTTTTCACTTAATATAATGTCCTCGGGGTTCATCCACGTTGTTGCAAATGACAGGATTTCCTTATTTTTTAAGGATGAATACTATGCCTTTGTGTGCATATCACATTTTCTGTATGCATCCAACCATTGATGGACATTTAGGTTAGCTCTGTATCTTGACTGTTATGAATAATGCTGCAATAAACATGGGAGTGGGGATAGCTCTTTGACACACTGATTTCATTTCCTTTGGATATAAGCCCAGAAGTTGGATTGCTGGTCATATGGTAGTTCTATTTCTAGTTTTCTGGTATTATCTTCTTTTTCATCATTTCTCCATCAGTTCAACAAATATTGAATGTCAACGATGTACTACTTTGGGACACAGCAGAGAAAAAACCACAAACACTCCTGCCTTCATGGAGCTTAATTCTAAGATCTTTTCTTTTAACCTCTTGGACTTTAGTCCTTTGCTCCTTTACTTCAATTCCCATCATTTGGTTTTGACAACAGTAGCAGATAATTCTTTGCATGCTGTGGCCCGTCAGGATTTCAGGTTTGGCATTACTTGTTTTAGACTGTACTGACTATACATGTCTCATCCTTAAAATATAGCCCAAACGTATGTTCATTACTCTTTAAATGTGATACGGTTTATCTCTTCACAGCCTTTGCAGTGGAGGGGGTTTGTTAATAAAATGTCTAATGGGAGCATTTTTTTTTTTGAATGAAGAAGATTGAGATTATTTCAATTTACCTTATATGCCTAAACATCTATTTTGACAATCAGTTAATGAATTGATGGGTCTATTAATGTTTTACAGAGGCTAACTTTTTCCTGGTATATTGTCTTTTACTTTTTTCATGTTCAAACATAGAATCTATGGCCCACTGATGTTTCTCTTTGCTATTGTAGTAAATGCTAACGATAGTATTTGGAGTCCAGTGGTCATAGTGTGGACTCGTATGTTTAAATATGACTGACGGGCATCATGTAAACCTCATGGCTAGGTTTTTTATTCTCCTCAAGGATGATTAAAAGGGTGTATATTTCACTTTTCACACAAAATTGGTAGCAACCTATCCTGTGCTAGGTGGAGCAGAAGTAAGGACATCCTAAAATATTAATTGTTTCTGTAGGTAATGGTGGTTTTATGAAGTATTGAGAAGGTTGGTATAGTGATAAAGATTAAGTGGAATTTCTCTGCCATATAGAGAGAAATTCTCAGAAATGTTAATGGTTTGTTCATCCCTGCAATCACAAATCACAGTGAGATTAACAGGATATGGAGAAATCTTTACTAATTGGCTAGGTTCAGAAAGTAGGGGAACACACAAGCCCTTTCCTGTTTTAAAGGGCAATTTTTTGAAGTACTACTGATGATTGCCCCATCATCCCACCCTAAAGAGGCAATTAGTTGTTCCTATCACATATATGCATTCCAGGTTGAAGAGCTATGTAGGAATGTAATTTGAAGCAAAGATCAGTTGAGAAGTCATGAATTGCAATTATAAATGAAAATTATGGATTGCAGCTAAAAACAAGTTTGGTCCATGTGTATGAATATGAAACAAATTTTGGAATATGCCTCTATTTTCTAGATAGCAATTCCAAAGAATTTCTTTGATTTCTTAAAATTTGTAGTCAGATGAGTTCCTTTATTGGTTATGGGGCTGAACTGAATAAAAATAATAAAGTAAAATAATTAAAAATGATAAAACAGTAGCATTCGTGGAATGCTTTTCCATTTGTCAAGTATATGCAAAATATCAGTTATTTTATTTAACTTTTATTTTGACTCTATGAGATGAAGACATTTTAATATCTCTTTAATAGCTGAGGAAACTGAGACATGGAGAGACTGATAAAAACATTCCCAAACTCCCATAGTCAGTATTTGGACTGGGGCTCTGTAGCCCATATTTGTAGCCATCCTTTATTACAATGCTTCTTGGGCTTTGGCAAGAGAAAAGGAAATTCTCTATTCTTCTTTTTTTTTTTTTTTTTAAATCTTATATCATTTATTCAAAGGTCAAATTCACATCTCTTGCAGATGGACATTTTGTGGTTCTTTCTGGAGGATGGTTCATAATTCTTTTCAAAGACATCTTTGACTTAAGGCACTCATATATCCAACTTCAAAAGTTGTCCCATCTAGGGAGCTTAAAATTATCTGGTGCTCACTTGCAACCTTTTTAGTAAATGCCCTTCTGGCTTAGGGTAGCTTTGGTATTTCATATTTAGTAAAAGTGTCTGCTACCTGTCCTTAGAAAATATCTTGGTTTTATGTCTCCCAGACTGCTTTTTGCTAAAGGCAAAATGTGGAATGGAGAGTGGTGGAATTTCAGTGTGCTATAGGAATTAGGTGCAACTACTACATTAAAAGCAACAGCAGCTGCTATAAATCTGAACTTTGTTTGGGGGAAGAAAAAGAATAAAAGTAAAACATGTGACAGGATAGGCTGCAAATTGCCAAGGGGAAGACACTTTCCTTAAAGAAATAATTAAGCCTTTCTACAAAGAAATCATTTTTTATTTTGGATTGCACTTAAAATGTGAAGGTATAATTCAGATTTCTAAATAATGAATCATTCAATTTCTCCAAAGCCATTTCATCTTCTTCAGGGCACTCCTTTTTTCCCAATATTTAAAAAAAATTCTTAATAAAGTAATTCGTGTTTATTGTAGAAAATCTAGAAATACACGAATAACCCAAATCGCATAATACAGAAATAACTACTGTTAACATTTTAGTATATGTCCTTCCAATATTTATTTTACATATATACAATTTTTAATATAATCTGTTCTCTTCAATTATCAGTATAGCACAGAATCTTTCCATCTCATCAAATATTATTTGACAACATTGTTTTTAATGGTTGTTTAATATTCTGTGTATGAGTATATCATATCTTACCCAGATCGTTATACTGGAAATTGAGGTCGTTTCCAGTTTTACACTGTCATAAGCAATGCTGCCATGAACGTTACATAGCTGATTCTTAGTATGTGTTCATGATTATTTTTCTTAGGATAAATTCCTATAATTGGACATGTTGAGACCAAAGGTTTGTAAAATATACTGACGAATTGCTCCCTGAGAAACATACCAGTTTACATTCATAAAAATGTAATGTTTTACATGTAAATGTTAAAAAAATTGGCATTTCTGATCATTCTTTAGAGTAGCTTTGGCGAACTGTTATTTCCATACCAGTAAAGCTGGGCCCTTTATCTGTACATCTGGTGGACAGTATATGAGCTGAGACAGCTTGTAAGTCACGTTTCCATTCATTTCCATCTCAACCTCAGGCTTTATATTTTGCTTTCCTTTACTTCAGTAAGGTTGGGACAAAAGAGAGAGAAATGGTAGGGGAGCAGGATGGAGAAAGAAGTAAACACATTCTCTTTAAGTGGACTCTTGTGGATATAGTGCTTTCCCTGTGATAGACTTATTACAAGGAAGAAAAAAAAATGCTGCTTCTTATTTTCATTCATTCATTATTGCATGTCCCATACCTTTTCTTTTTTTTGTTTCTCTTCTGAGATGGAGTCTTGCTCTGTCGCCCAGGCTGGAGCGCAGTGACACGATTTTGGCTCACTGCAACCTCCACCTCCCAGGTTCAAGCAATTCTCCTGCCTCAGCCTCCCAAGTATCTGGGACTACAGGCACTCATTACCACGCCTGGCTAATTTTTTTTTTTTAATTTATTTTTATTTTTAGTAGAGACGGGGTTTCACCATGTTGAACAGGCTGGTCTCAAACTCCTGACCTCAGGTGATCCTCCTGCCTTGGCCTCCCAGAGTGCTGGGATTACAGGCATGAGCCACCGCACCCAGCCCTGTACCTCTTCTTAATGTAGAGAAATGCAACTGTTTCAGATTTCATAGCAAGCTTTATTTTATTTTCTTTTTATTTAGAGACAGAGTTCTGCTCTTGTTGCCCAGGCTGGAGTGCAATGACACAATCTTGGCTCTCTGCAACCTCTGCCTCCTGGGTTCAAGCGATTCTCCTGCCTCAGCCTCCCAAGTAGCTGGGATTATAGGCATGCACCACCACACCCAGCTAATTTTGTATTTTTAGTAGAGATGGGGTTTCTCCACGTTGATCAGGCTGGTCTTGAACTCCTGACCTCAGGTGATCTGCCCACCTTGGCCTCCCAAAGTGCTGGGATTACAGGTGTTAGCCACCGTGCCTGGCAAGCAAGCTTTATTAGTGTGTATTTTCACTGTGCCTTTATTTTAACTTGCTGACTGTAATCAGCCCTGGTTTATTCTCAGTATAATATCTTCATTGGTATGTTTTAGTGGTGGAAGAACTGTATCAAAACATCAAACCCACCACCCCCACTCCTAGGAGAGAAGATGACTTTGGAGCTGCAAAATATACTCTGATCATGGATTTGTTAATATGATTATGACTGTAACCAAGCCAACCCACAATCTCACTCATTTGAAGTTAGAATTATCTTAACAGGCCTGTATTTTGGAGAATGGTAGCCTGAAGTCAGCCAAAGTAATCTGTGGATACCCTAAAGAAGCATCTTCCCAAACACTTATATCTTAAAGAAGTAGATATAATGATGAAAGGAAACGCAGGTTAACCTTTTCTGACCATACAGTTTCTCTGGCTCTTTGAAATAATAGTAAATACTTCTAAACTCTGTCTAGAGATGGAACTTCTAATTAAGTCAAATCCAAGAAAGAATCGTGCAATTCAGCGGTTCCCAAATTCTGATAACATTGAAGTGCTAGGAATTTGGCTGAGCCGCAGCAGAAGGTTCTGGGGTTGGAGGTACTCCTCCTCCAGCCAGAGCAGCCATGCTTTTATCTGAGCTCTACCTTGAACCTCTTTCTAAGTGCTCACTCAAAGGAAGGCTTCCTCAGCAATAATAATAGTGATAACAACAACAATAGAGAAATACCAGTATAACTGTAAAAATGTGATCTGATAATGATTACAATATGGCCAGAATGTTCACCCAGTCTTAGACACTAGCACTGAAAGATGTTCTGATACTCTTACAGACTATTTTTTGAAAGTAAGATTAGAGACGCCCTCCTGCCTAGCACAAAATAGGTGCTCAATAAATGTTTGCGGAATTAATGAATAAGCTATTGAATGAGAAAGGGAAGAGTGTTAGACCAGCAGTTTAAATAAGACCTAGAGATCCAAATCCTGATTTCTTGAGGGACCTTGGGTTTTTCTCTGAGCCTGAGTTTCTGAAACTTTCCGAGAAGTGTAAAATTAGTTTTAAGATGCCATCCAATTCTACCCGGAATTACGACTAGAAAAATGTAGGCTGTGTTAGAAAGGAATTGGAAAGAGAAAGAACAAGTTACAAATTCTGCAGGTCAGGCAGGTAAATAAAGATGAAGCTACCAACAGCAACTGCAGTACCCGGCACAGCCCACCCTGAAGCCTGTATATCACTTTGCTGTTCACAAGGCATTTGACACACATTCTTAGAATACCTTCAGGCCCATTTTATAAACGACAAAACTGAGGTTCAGCAAGGCAAGTCATTTTCTTAATGTCACCCAGTGGCAGAACTGACACTAGGAATTGAGTCTTCAGATAACATCACCCCATGGACTCAAAATATAGAAAGCTTTATAGCCTGATCACCCAGGTGGCAGGGACACATAAAGTGGCAAAAGGATTCTACTGAGTTGGGGTGGCCTAGTTCTCCTCTCCCAAGAAGAAGGCCCATAACCTAAGTCTCATAATTTCCAATCCAGAGTTTTATGCATGAAACTTTATGGCCTCTTGAAAGGTGAATGAGTAGGTTTGATTCATTGGAAGTCAGAAACAGCTTTTTAAACATTTGGGAATCAAGATAGGTAGTTAGTCTGCCTTGTAAAATTTTCTTATGGATGTCACCACCAGAAAAATTTATCTTAGCTTAGTATATTGCAAAGCTTATTCAAACCCATCACAGGTTCAGTTTCAGTCATTGTTAGTTGAGAGTGTTAGCATTAATCCTAGCCATATCTTAATTCATGTAGTCTTGGAAAGTAACGATTTGTTTTGCTATCACCAAATTCCACCCATGTAAAATGGGTCACTAGGATGTCAGATTTTATGAGGTTATTTATACCACCACTCTCTTTTTGGACTGCAGTTTTGCAGGTTATTTTTCTTCTGTGTATTAATAAGAGGAGTTCAGAGTACTGAATTTTGTTTATTGAAGAAATTGGCACTGAATCCTGAGTAAACAAAAAATACGAAAGGTGAAATATTGAAATAGTTTATCTGGCCATGAAAGGGTACATTCTAATTTTATAATATTAATCAAGAAAATCTTAAAACAAAAAATGTTCTTCATTTCCTAGTTTATTTGTAAGTTGATGTAATCTATACACATAACTTTCAAAAATCAACCAATGATACTTTAATAATCTTATATGAGCGTATATATGTACATGTATTATATATAAATATACATACACATTACACCTTAATAATCAACTATTAATACCTTTTATTTGAAAAACAGTCTTATCCGATACCTGTAGTTTTTAGATATGTGGACAAGATAACTTTATACGTATTAAAATTAGTTAACAAACATCAGTTACATGTTCACTAACATACTAATAACTGTAAGTTCTTTTTTTTTTTTTTTTTTTTTTTTTGAGACGGAGTCTCGCTCTGTCGCCCAGGCTGGAGTGCAGTGGCCGGATCTCAGCTCACTGCAAGCTCCGCCTCCCGGGTTTACGCCATTCTCCTGCCTCAGCCTCCGGAGTAGCTGGGACTACAGGCGCCCGCCACCTCGCCCGGCTAGTTTTTTGTATTTTTTAGTAGAGACGGGGTTTCACCGTGTTAGCCAGGATGGTCTCGAACTCCTGACCTCGTGATCCGCCCGTCTCGGCCTCCCAAAGTGCTGGGATTACAGGCTTGAACCACCGCGCCCGGCCTGTAAGTTCTATCTTGTCCTAATTATTTCTAATACTCTCTGTGGAGACTTATATCTCAAAAAGCACATATGTGTTGATGATAGAAAGCAGGTTGAAAAGTACTGATTTATTGCCACCCTTCATTAAGGTTAAAAGCATTCCAGTGAGATGAAGACATCTGCCTTGTATTTTCACATTGCAGAAGAAAAGTTAAGGACAGGAAGAAAAAAAAGAAAGAAAATAATGTTTTAAGTTGAATTCAAAGCCAGGTTTAAAAAAAAAATAGCTGTTTCATATCTGTAAAAGTTTCTGGGAAAGAATCCCCCATGCCTATGACTGTCACTTACTATTATGCTATCCAATATACTTAATACTATATATTGACAATGGAAATCATGCTCTATGTCCCTAAATTATTTTTCAAAATTTTACACAAAGTTAAGGAACACAGTATCTCTCAGTAGTTCCTTTCTTTTAAAAAATTAACGAAGAAAGCTACTACCAGAGAAAATTAAGAGGGTTAATTATACAATGTACAGGAAAAAGATTTTTGAAATGGGCCATTTCTCACCTCTTCTTTGAAGGTGGGACTGGCTATAAGGTTTAGTGAATAGTTACTTGCTATTTTGGAAATCAAAGGCAAAGGCCGCTGGAGAGAGGCTGAATTTAGCGGTTGCAGGATTTTTATCTCTCTAAATGAGTGCTACTGACGGGAACCATATGTGTTACTTACTGTAGCTGTGGAAGAGAACATGGGTGGTTTTCCAAGGAGCTGTCACCTGCCTATGTATGGTTGTCTATCTGTGAGCTCATAGACAAATCGGATATATTTATGATTTCTGGTGTATAATAAACACTTAGAGCTACATGTAAGCTTGGGGACTGTGTGTTTCTCATTTTAAAAAGGACTATATGTGGATATCCAGGTTGCCTTTGCCTTAGAATTACAATCAATCTTTGTACTTAGGGGTGTTTGTCACTACACAAAAACGTTTGTGAATGCATGAGGCCCCCTTTGAAATGACAGAGGAAAGATAAAGTAGTTCCTAATTCAGCCTGTATTTATTAACCCACTCAAAAATAAGAAACAGTTCAAGCAGAGCTGATCAGTCAAACCAATAAGTTAAGTATTTCACTTAGGTAATCAAATGCATTTACTTCATATTGCAGTGTCAGCATTCTTGAATAGCAGATATTTTCCCAGGAAAAGCAGATGGAAGTGACCTTTTAATTTGCATTTCTGTGGTTTATCTTTTTCCCAACCTTTTGCTTTTAACCTACCTATATCATTATATGTGAAGTGAATTTCTTGTAGAAAGCATATAGTCAGGGTTAGGGGAACACGATTTTTTTTAAAATCCATTTTGATAATCTCTGTTTTTGATTGATGTCTATAAACCATTTATATTTAATGTAATTATTTGATATGTTTATACTTAAGTCTGTCTTTTTATTTTTAATTGTGTTTGTTCCTTTTGTTTTTCATTAATCTATTTTCCCCTTTCCTGCCCTCTTTTGGATTATCAAAACGTTTTAAATTGTTTCATTTTAATTTATTGTGCTGTTGACTATATCTATTTGTGTGATTTTTTTAGTGGTTACTCTACGGACTGTATTGTATATCCATAACTTTTCATAATCTACTTAAAGTCAATACTTTACCATATTAGGTAGAATGTAGGAACCATACCACCATATTGATCCTTTTATACTCCTTTCCCATGATGTTTTGCTTGTCATATATTATAGCTATGCACATTGAGACCTCTATCAGACAATGTTAGAAATGTTTCCTTCTCAACCATTAAACATCTTTTAGAAAGAGGATAATCTACTATCTCTACCCTCATATTTGCCATTTCTGTTGCATTCCCATTATTTCTGATGTTCCAAGTTTCCTTCTGCTATCATTTCCTTTTTTTCTGAAAAACTTCCTTTAGTAATAAATTATCTTAGTTTTCCTTCATCTAAGAAAGTTTATTTCACCTTCACTCTTGAAGAATATTTTCTCTAGATATAGAATTCTGTGATACTTCTTCTTCTTCTTTTTTTTTTTTTTAGTACTTGAAAACTATTGAGCCACTTCCAGTTATTCTCTATGGTTCCTGATAAGAAATCTGCAGTTGTTAGAATCCTTGTTCTCCTATAGACAATATGCTATTCTTCTTTGGCTGCTTTCAGAATTTTGTTTTCCTGTAGTTTTCAGCAGTTTGCTTGTGATGTGGCTAGGCATGAATTTCTTGGAGTTTATTCTATAGGGGATTCATTGAGTTTCTTGATGCTTTAGGTATGTGTTTTCTTTTTCACCAAACACTGGCTTGAAAAAATTTCAGCCAGTATATTTTTCAATTATTTTTAGCACCATACTTTTTTCTGCTCTTTTTCTTGAGCTCTAATGACGTGAATATTAGGTCTCTTTTTAGTATCCCACTGATACCTGAATCTCTTAATTTTTAAAATCTTATTCTGTCTGTTGTTTAGTCTGGATAATTCTGTTAATCAATCTTCACATTAATAAACTCTTTTCTTTGTAATCTCCATTCTGCTACTAAATCCATCCAGCGAGTTTCTTATTTAAGTTATAGCATTTTTGGTGCTGAAATTTCTGTTTGGTTTTTCTTTTTTTTGTTTTACTGCTGAGACTTTCTATTTTTCTATTTGTTTTAAGAGAGCTTATAATTGTTTATTGGAGCATTTTTATGATGACAGCTTTAAATTCTTGTGTTATCTTGGCGTTCGGTGTTTGTTGATTGTCTTTTCCTATGTGAGTTGCATTTTCCGGGTTCTTTATGTGCCAAGTAATTTTAGATTATATGCTGAAAATTTTGAAGATTATATTACGAGACTCTGTCTCGCTTAAAGTCTGTGGAGAATATTGATATTTTATCAGCAGGCAAGTGACCTGATAATGTTCATGGGACAAGTTTAAACTTGCCTTCTATGGGCCGTGGTCCCAAAGTCAGTGAACTTTTTAATGCCCAGTGCTATTCAGATTTCTCCCATGGGTATGACCCCCAGTGACAAGTCTGAGAACTGAGTGGGAATCTCTCTATTCACCTTCCGGAGTCTTGTATGTGCTGATTAGAATGAGATCCAGGCATATGCAGTTCTTGGAATCCAGGAATTAGTAAATAATCTTACAGGGCTGCTTTCATAAACTCACCCTCTCCACAGTCTCCCAGTACTTTCTGATTTCCGAGGACTCCCCTTTTAATGCTTCCAGTTAGAAAGCTGGGGCTCTGCCATGCACTTCTGCAGCTATGCCTGCCTCCAGGGCCATGTAGTGGGAAAGAAAATAAGGGTAAATTCATACTAGCTCAGTGCTACTTTAAAATTTAGTCCTCTTCCCAAATTTTCTATTTATTATTATTTTTTCAAAGCTCTCAAATGAGCTCTCCACATGTTCTCTCCATGCTTTATAGCTGCATTCAAAAGGGCAGCAGGGTGGAGTGTGATTTCTCCATCTTACGCAAGAACCCGAATCTTGGGAGTGACATTTTAAAATGATACATTTTGTTACAATAAACTTGTCAATTAAATTTTCAGGTGTAGTGTTCTCAATAATTGAGGACATTCAATTTTCAGATAGTTAAGTCCTAAATCCCTTAATGTTATAAGGAATGTCATGCTTAAGTAATGAACCAGGAAATAGCTGTGACAAAATCAATATAGTGTCATATAACAAGATAGGCATGACAGTATAGATTTATTCATATACCTGCATAGGATACATATGCAACTCTACAATTTGGTCATTCTGATTCTTGTGGCATGTCCACATGGTGTTTCTGTAATGTATCATAATATGATATCATAATGTGGAATGTTTCTTCTGTTTATGTGAATGTGAGAGTGCACACACACACCCACACAGAGATTCTCACACATAGCTATGTTTTTTAAAATGATCTTTTTGGAACTAGATTGCTCTAAAACAGTAGTTCTCAAACATTAATATGCCCGAACTTTAGAGGTTTTGATTCATTACTTCTGGGATCAGACCTAAGAATGTGCATTTCTAAAAAAGACAATACCAGATGATGCCAATGCTGCTGGATTCGGAACTACTCTTTGAGAATGACTACCACAAAGAAATGAACAAATACGCCAGAGTTTTATGTGCGCCACCAAAAGGCAGAAATCGAAAAATAAATTGAAATGTGTGACTTTCTATTTGTTTTTGGAGATTTACCAAGCAGAAATCTCTTTTAGCTTTGTGTTGATTTCTTATTACAATACTTTACATTTTAAGTTTTGATGAACACAAGCTCTTTCAGTAAATTCAATGGCTATGACATATATAAATATATACACACTAAACTCATATGCAGTATATCGTACTAATAATACAAGTTGAAATAAGAATAATTTATCCAATTAAATAAATTATTTGGTTTCTTCAGTGTCAAAACTTTTTAAAATTAATTATCTAAAGTAAGCAAAGAATGGTTTTTAGATTTTTTTAAGTGTCGGAAAGGAGGAAGGAAGAAGAAGAAGAAGAGGAAGAGGAGGAAGAGGCATAGAATGTGTATGTGGCCCACAAAGCACAGAATATTTATGATGCAACCATTTATGGAGAAAGTTTACTGGCACAGATGTAGAACATAGTCTGCTTAATCAAAGCAATGCATCAAGAGATGGTAAAGGGTAGCGATTAAAACTATGGTTTTTGTTGTCAGATTGCCCTTGTTCAAATCCTGAGTTCACTAACCACTTATGTAACCTTGGACAAATTAACACAATCTTTCTGTGCATCTGTATCCTCATCTACAAAATGTAGATGATAAAAGTCCCCAACTCATAGGGCTATTATGTGATTTAATTAGTTAATACATGTGAAGTGCTTAGAATAGCACCTGGCATATAGTCAGCATCAAATAGACATTAGCTACAATTGTCTACTTGATAGAATACTGTGGAAACATTGAAAGTGATTTGCACCAAGCATTCATAAAATATATGTAAATGTTTCTATTTAATATTAAGAAGAAAGAAAGCAAAGCACAAAATGGCTCACACTGCTTTGTAGAGTAAGTAAAACACGAAAGCTATGCACTGGAATCAGAATACAGGAAGGAAATACTCCAACTTATTAGCAGTGATAGTGCTAGTCTGATGTGACTATGGATGATTTTCCGCCTTCTGCCTTTCTGCATTTCCCATATTTTCCAAAATACTCTGTGGATTTCAGCTTACCGGCTGTACCTCAGGGGTAGTGTATGCGTCTGCCAAGGTGCTTATCTCTGAGATAGAATAACAAGATGAGCTAAGGTCGCAGTGCTCACCATATTTCTGCCAGTATTTATTTTGGTCCCTCCAAGTCGGGGCCTTCACATTCTTTGTACACAGTTGTATTTAATTAGGACTTGAGCTAGTCATAAAATATGCATTAATTGTCTGTTGTTTCATGAGTGATGGCCAAAATAACAGCCCTTCATAGGAACAGTTTGGGGGTAAGCACCACTTGGTCTGTTCATCTTCCAAGACTCCCTGCCCAAGTAAGAGATTCGTATTTGTTATCTCCTTTTATCCTGGAGAATTACTAATCCTGCACTACCATATTAAGTACCAATTAAGCAGAGATTTGTCATTCCTGCCTGAGAACATTGAGCTGGGCTGCGGCTGCATATTTCACAGACTTCTGACAGAAATTATTTTAATTAGACTGCTGCTAGCAGCATTTAAAATAGTCTGTATGGTCAGAGAGAGGAAGAATGGCTCCTCAGTCAGATAATTTACTTATTTTTCTTTTTCACTCACCATAAATCTTAGGATTGTGGTTATTAAACCCTTGAAGGGGGAAGGGTAGTCAGGGAAAGGAATCAGCTAAACTTTATCTTACTTTAAATCCCAGAAAAGAAAAACCTCCCATGGGTTTACTGAAAAAGGCACTTTTAAAAGAAAAAGATGTTCAAGCAAAACCTGACACCAACAGGCTATTTTTACATGACGAATATCCAAAATGTCTAAACAATAAAGAGAATTCATGCATCTTTTATATATGAATAAGGTGGTTGGTCCTTTCCTTTTCACTTGTTATGCCCCCAAAACTGATGTCATTATATGATAATTAACAGGTTAACCTGACACTGAAAAGCAAACTAAAGTAACAACTAAATGGAACTCCACACTTAGTATACCTCAATTAATCAGAACACAAGTTTTGCAGTTTTACAGGGATATATTCAATTTTACGTATACATTGACTAATATGAGAAATTGGTTGAGTATAAGCTTTTTTCCCTTTAAAAATTTTTTAAATAAGGATTTTTCCTCCTACCCTTTAAAATTTCTGGTCAATACTCAATTAATTGGAATATTATTCGGTTTTTTATTTCCAAACATTCTGACTTGTTGAACCAGATCAAATATATTTGAGTACATATTCTAAAAATTTACTAAAATATTGAGCCATAAAAATGAATATTTTTCACTTGAATTCCTCACTCACGCATATGGGCCAATCTTCCCTTTATGAGGTGGCCACAACCCTATTATTTTATCTTTAATTGAATTTTAATGCTTTATGACTTACTTGAGAAAGTCATACACATCTGCCCACAAATGGGCAGAAAGCCCACAAACATCTGGAATACAAGGTGAATCCAAAGGCTGTAGCTACTGCATGTTCTTAAAGAACAAGTTAAAAGACCCTTTACCTGCCCACCACTTACCACTGAAAAGTGAAGAAATGAGTATCACATTATTTAATGGAAACATTGAAAGATAGAGCTGCTTTGGATGTAACACTAAGACAGATCTGCCCGTGGGCACACAACAAACCTCAGTAAATCATGAACGGACTTACAATTTCCTTCAGTCTGGCTGCCTACTACACTATTTTAACTATTCATTGAAAAATATTTTTTAAAAGAGGAGATACGAAGACATAGCTGCATTTCTTAATACAAAGCATTTGAAATGTAGTTTGCATGACTCTTTTGGAGAACGTGTGTTTAAAAAAAGACACAAGGTTAGGCTGGTCCTAATGTAGTGAGTTATCTCAATGGATTGTTCACACAGTAAGGTACAGATTGTACTCCTTGCTCCACCCTTTTCCCACTTTTCACGACTGCAATTGACTAGTCTTAAAAAATAAGTCTTAAACACACACACACACACACACACACATGAAGTCAGAACTGCTATTGAATTGTGAGAACTCAAAGGTGACCAGAAGGCAAAGAGTGGAATGAGACCAGAAGAGATGGTGATGGTGGCCACACTCACTGGCACACTTGAGATGGTCAATCCTTCCACACTTATGTGATGACTGTGTCTGCTCCAGGAAGCAGTGAGAAGATGAGCACATGGCCAGGGAGAAATGGCAATGGAATTGAAACCTAGACTCTACCTTAGAACAGTTATTGGCTAGGAATTAACAGTAATTGGCATGGTAATTAACTCACAGTCTTTATCTTACTTTTTAACTCTTCAAAGCCAAATTCTTAAAAGTCTTAATTTCTCACAAGTAATTTCGAATGCATTTCATTGTTTCTAATTTATAGTGCTTATCAGAATTTTAGTATCACACACCTAGCAAATTTGCATTGGCTAATATACAAATTCCAAATGAGAGTTTATAAGTTCAGTTGTCAGTAAAACCTAAGTGAGGGAAGGGTATGAACTTGTGATCCCAAGATAAAATTCTGCCATGCTTTAAAACCGGCTATTCTCTTCTCCTTACTGATGTATGCCTTATCTAGTATCTTCTTCTAAAACAAACCAATTCTATCTACATTGAAAATCTGTGGAGGGAAGTCACATTCCTTAACGATCTACCCAAACATCTTGGAAAACAATTTAGCAGCCACAATATCTCATACGCCCTGTGCCAGGGCTTACTTTCACCATGTGTAGATTCATGTGGCCCTTGAAACTGAAGAACCAACTGTAAGTGGTAAAAATACATTTTATCAGGTGGATTATCACCATGAAGTCAGGAACAAACCCTGGGATTTCTTCGTAATCATTATCAGATTAATAGGATGCAAATCTTGACACTGATCCTGTAGTCCAGTGGTTCTCAAAGTGTGCCCTCAAAACAGCAGCATCAGTATCAATTGGTAATTTGTTAGAAATGCAAATTCTTGGTCCTCACCCCAAACCTAGTAAATCAGAAGCTCTGGAGGTTGAGCCCAGCAAGCTGTAGTTTGATGAAACCTTCAGGTGATTCTGATGCTAAAATTTGAGAACCATTGCTATAGCCCAAATTTGATTGTACATTGTAATGATATGGGGAGCTTTAAAACTTGCTGATGTCTGTGCCCCAGTTCTAGAACTTCTAGTGTAACTTGTCTGGAATATGGCCCCAGAACCAGTATTTTTTTAAAAGCTCCTTGGGTGATTCAAATGTGCAGCGAGAGTTGAAAACCACTGTAATAGCCCAGACAAAATGGCTCCTATTTTATCAGTTTCTTGGCAACGATTGTCTGTTGTCTAGATGCATAGCTTTCCATACGTCAATAAATACTCATTGTCCTTCTGAATTATTCTTACTGTCAAACATTTCATTCCATATTGATGAATTAGGTTTTTTTCTCAGCACTTTTACTACTTTAACTCTTTCACATTAAAAAAAAAAAAAAGCTTACTTCCATTATAATCATACATTTAGCATCTTCATGATTTTCAGTGCTTTTGTGTTTATCAGTTATGAATGGATGAATAATATTCATCAGTGCTTCAAAATGAAGTACAGATACCCTGAACATACTTTCATGCCATCTATTCGTGGTAGGCATATTGACCTAGTTCTGCTTTGGAGGATCATTTTGTTCTCATATCGAAAATTTTCCATCAGACAAGCTACTTTACATGATTTATTTCTACATTTCCATTGGGAATTACATTTAGGCAGGACAAACAGTGTATAGGTAGAGCTACACACAGACCAATTCCTACCATAAGACCCCCACACAAGGTCCTTTGTACTTATATCAATATCCCACTATTCATTGATCTATTCAACTTATATTCACTGAGAAGACACCACATATTGAATTAACTATTTAAGTAATAGTACAGTATTACCCAGGCCATCGATGGTAGTTCAACAGAAATTAGAAAACAGCTACCATTATAAGCCAGTTTGATAGAAATTTAATTTAAAAAGAGTGTCCATACAGCCACATTTTAGGATTATTCTTATGTAGTGATGGTGGTACATGGTGTTGACCCCCCACAGAATGGCACAGCATGAAGGCACCCACTTTTCACTGCCACAAAACTAGGGCATGGTGGCTTAGCCCTCTGCCCTCTGATATATAGTCTCAACCCAATTAATTAGATACTTGTTGAACATTTAACAAATATGTATTAAGCATCTTCCATTAGAAGGCATGGTACTGTTCCCAAGTTGCCGAGCTGTAATGACAGAAGATAACTGTTCCTGGCATGCTACTACAGACAGGCATTGGTGGCCCCAGTTGGGTCTGGGCTAATGCATTCCAATTTCCTGGGTAGGCCTACCTACTTGACCATGCCTGGATTATTTGGTGGTAGGGGTTGCTGAGAAGCATGTGAATAAATGCATTGTATATTATACCCAGGTTTCACCCTGTGTGAAGTAAAGAAATGGAGACATTTTTAATGAAAGAGGTTATTCACTGGCTAGTGATCCAATGAGATTTGGGGAATGTCTGCTATCTGACTGTCCTTTCTGGTGAAAAGTCAAGAATATGCACATGGGAAGATTGTAATCTGAATTAGCATTCCGACTGACTTCAGCACTCCCTTTTCCACTCCCCCAAAACAAAACCACCCATTGTTTTCCTGGTGCAGTGGTGCTCCTTGGCCCTCTCGGGAGGTTAGGATCCACTCGGTGGCTCTGACCTATTTCTCAGCTTCAGGAGGTTAGAGATTGATTGTGTTTGGTGCCCCAGAGTTTCCATGATTCTCTCCCCTCAACTTAAAACACTGTGTTTTGAAGTTAACACAACTGAACTGTGGGCGCGTGGCCAATGTGGAGGCTGGGGAGAGAGGGATGGGTGTCAGGGGGATGTGGCCAGGAGGAAATAAGAGCAAATTCCTCCAAAACGATGTGACAGGAAATGACAGAGTATCAGCCTCCTACCACCTCACTCAGCCGCTTACGAAGGGAAAAGTCCTTCCTAATCACAGAGCTGTGCCAGAGCGCAGTAGGTGAGGATGATGAAATAATAAAGCATTTCCCGTATGTGTTTTTCATTAGGACTGTTTTGTTTTTCTTCCAAGTGCTGGGGAAACAGAACAGAAGCCCCACTTCAACCGGCACCACAGCGGCCGCCTCCCCTGGGAATAGCAGCTGCGCTAATAGGAGGGGTGCTCTTGGTGGAATGGGTTCTAACACCTTCCTAATGGAAATAATGATTTGTAAAGCCCTCTTTATACCCTTTGCTACATAATTAGTAGCCCAAAGAGCTAAAGATTAAAAATGCTGTTCTTACTCCCAACATTTTTGAAAATTTGGCAAAACATTAAATGTTCCGTTCTGAGAGCCAAACAGGTAGAGGTCTTTGAATAGCCCCAGCCCTGGCTGGTGGTGCTGGCCCTGAATCACTCAACACTTATTACATAGAAATTAACTGGCTTGATGTCAATTAGTGAGAATTTGTTAGCAGACATATCCAGTGGACCTCCCCTAACCCAATTTGGTAGTTATTTTGGAAAATATCTAAATACACTCATCCAAGCTAACTTAGATAGTGTTAGGAGAGGCAAGGTGTGTCAGCCTCCTTTATGTTTTGTGTGTATGTGTGCATGTGCGTGTGTTTAGCCAGGGATGAACATCAATTTTTACCTATCTCTCAGAGAAGATAATTAAGAGGAGCTCGGAAGGAAGCTGGCTAGAAAATTCTCTCTGGCCCTAAGAAATAACCAATCCAAAATGCCTGTTGTTAAATGGGTCATAAAAGCACTGGGAAATCAATATTTGACTTTCTGTTTCAGGAATGGTGGCTGCTACATGCAGTTTTAGATCAATCTGCTATTGTCATTGTACCCAAGACTCAAATAATTTCTGTGTTAACTCTGGACACTTTGAAGGTGGAAATCTCACTTGTTTATCTTTTTATAAGTAATTGCTCCCCCCATCCCAATACTGGATAGCCCATGTAAAATAAAACATGTGAGAAATAAAATAGGACTCATTTTATTAAATATCTAGGAGAAGCGCTTGGGTGACCTGAAAATGTAATTAAACCTCTAAATAAGCAGATTACTGGCTGAAAAGCGAGATTGATAGATGAACCCCTTCAGCTAAAAGGGATTGCTTAATGGACTGAATGACAATCTTGGACTCTGTCCACTTTGGAATCACAGGTCCAGAATCAGGCAGGCTCCACTCCAACACTTCCCCTCCTAAGATAAATGAAGCTGTATGAGGCTGCTGTGAGGAGAGCCCGTAGGTGAGACCTGTGGCTCCGTGTGGACAGGCAGATGTGCAACATTCCTTATAAAAATAGCCAAAGTAGCCCAGAGCAGTGTTTCCAAGGCTCTTCCTGACTTACTATCCAGGAGGCTTAAAGAACTCATTTGTCTCAAAAGGTTAAATTTATTTCTGGCTTTTTGAACGTAAGATACTAATTGCATTAGAAAATGAAGAGCAGAAAATGAAGTTAAAGCCTCAGTAGGACAGACTAAGCTCAAATAATGAAAAATTACCTGTTGTTAGTATAGTTGTACTCCTGCCATTTAAAAAAAGACCAGAGTTTGCCTTCCTTTTTGACAAATATGACACACTTTCCGACTCTGGGCTTTTTAACCTTTTTTTTTTTTTTTGGCTGAAGGAGGTTTTGGTGAAGTTTTTCATACCATAGATTTTGGCCCCAAATCTGTAAAACTGATATATTTCAACTTTAAATATTTGCAGCATTTTGGATTTATCATCTTGGTTTTCTGCTTTGTATCATTGAGAAACTGGAATTAACTGAGCCTTTCCCTGTAGCTGTGTGACAGTTTCAGAAATTGACAATGTCAAACTGTAATGTCTTTTCTTTGATACTGATAGGGGTTCTGTAACCTACATGATTGATGCAATTTATCTTAAGATAGAGGCAGCAGCCCTGACTCCAGAAAAGATTGAACCAGTTGCAGTTATCTTAGTTTGCTGCTATTGGTCATCCAGTCCTCTTTGCTATCATGGCTAAAGATCAGTCCTTAAGCCAACATCTCACTGGTAAATTCACTCAGAGTGATTTTGTCCTCAACACTTACCCCTAAGAAGTTAACCTAATAGATCCCCCTTGGTGAAACTCAGTTTTCCGATCTACTTGTGCAGGACAAGTCATGCTGTCTCTCAACCTATGAAAGGCAGAATTCTGTCCTCTTTTCACTTCTGGACAAGAACAAGGGTATAGTCCTTATCCCCATCTAAGTCCACGAAAAAACATCCTGGAGGTCATGACCACTTGTGGAGTTTAGTTAGCTAAAAAACTGTATTTTACTTCTTGGTGACAATACATGACATGGAAAAAAAAAATAGATCCAAGGCTCACAGGCCACTCTATAGTCATGTACTCAACCTTGAATAGAGCAAATAATTACTTTCATGCTAAAGACAACTTATCCGCCCAGAGTTCATCATCGGTAAGATTAGCATTTCCCAAAGCACCTGACTCCATCTTTTGATTGGAGTAACTTCAAGCTCTGTAAGTTTATCTTTAATCTCAATTAAAGATCAATGTTCTTTATATGATTCCATTGTGAACTATGAGAGAATGGCTTGATTCTAGAATCAATTTAAGAATTATCAATTTCCAGATTTGGCACAAGAGTCTGTCTGTGATCTTAACTTCAAGAACTTTGCCAGACCATCTGTTAGAATGGAGCCCTTCAAGAGGAGAGACAGTCCGAATGTTGCAGGGATTATTCGCAATATTATTCAGCTATTACCAGACGTGTATATTTATGGAAAATAGGACAGGGACTAATGAGATTTGGGAAAAGAGTGATCCCTTATTTTTTTTTTTAACTTCCTAAGCTTTATTTCCTAAAGTTTATCAAATAATGAGCTGTTAATATTGTGAGCACATGAACAACTTGATGTTTTGGCACCTACTATCATATACTATGTTCTTTAAGGAAATACTATGTGAAAGGGTGCACATTGACTCAGAGTTTAGTCCAGATCTTCAATTTCCCATATGACATAAGGCTTACGTGTTGACTAGGTTGACTTTTCAACAACCTGAGAGGTGGTTAAGCATCGTGGTTCAGCACATAGTCCCTGGGGCCAGATTGCCTGGGTCTGAATCTCAGCTATGCTACCAACAAGCTGGTGTATCCTGAGAAAGTTATGTAGCCCTTCTGTGCCTCAGTTTTCCCATCTATAAAAGAGCATTAATTCTAATGCTGTTTCAAGGAGTTGTTGTAAGGATTAAAAGAGTTCATGCAGGTCATGAGCTTTGCTTGCTATTTGGCACATAGGAGGTTAGCTTAGGCAGACATTAGCTGTTATTATAACTATCTTGGCATCACTCCCCACAGCAAAGGCCTGCTGTGGAGAGAGTTCAGGAGAGATCTTCTCCAACAATGACAGCCATGGTGGCTGACTGTGCATAGCACACAGTGAGACTTCTGAATGTTTCTCTTTACTAGAAATCTCTTCCCACAGTCCCCTCCTCATAGTAACTACTCATTTCAGCTTCCAAAAAGTTCTCAGTTCTTCCCTCTCTGGCCAAGATCTTCTCTCCTTCTTCCTACCTCTCAGACCTTTTAGTTTTTTCCAAGCAGCTTTGTGTCCACGTGTGTGTAGGTCAAATAAGTCTCTCAGTTTCTCCAAGTCTGTGTCTCTTCCTATTATCCCTCCCTATCCATTATTCCTCATACAAAACAATCCTCTTTAGAAGGCAAAAGAGGGAGAAAGGCTGTGAATAATTATATTTGTAATATTCTTATCTCTGTCACCATAAATATTTTCTAAAATACATGAATATGATCCTATGACTCTTTCTAATCTGAAAGCAATACCTTGAGTCTAACCACTGGCATATATTGCAGTGGCAAATTTATTTTTTAAAAATATACTATTCACTGTCAAGCACACTGGCAACATGGTAGAATAATTACCTTATTATTATTTGTTGTTTTTAAATTACTATAGCAATCTACATTAAGAAACATCTTGAAGTCTATATTTCTCTTTTTACTGTACCATCAGAATGGATTGAAATTAATTCCAAATCATTTCTTAAAAAGAGCATTCAGTATTTCCTTGTTATTCACTACTTGGCTGACAAAGACAAATTCTATTTGGAAACATTATGTGACATTACCTGATACTGTTTTCCCATAAAGAAAAAAAAGTGTACCTATTTTTCTGTTTAATGAGCTAAGATAACTGAAGGCTATGGCACTCGATACATCTTGTAGCTTTTATGATACTGTCCAATTTTGCAAGATTCATAATTTACAACTCAGATAGAGAAAGCAGAGGTGGGCATGAATGGAAATTAGAAACCTGTTGGGTAGTACCGTTGAGTGTGGTGGCTTGATGTTAATTAGGATGAGAGGTTGCATGCTTTACTCCAAGTGTGCACAAATTGGCTGCAAAGACATATTTGCTCCACCTCCATTACCGCTGAAGAGGAAATGTCTACAAAACCCCCAAAGGTTGCCAAAGTTGGCATTTGCTGCCCTCTCCCCAGTGCTTTGTTTTCAAATGCATCCTTCTCTAGGTGGCAGCCCAGATTCCTATCTCCCATTTTTTCCTGGCCCAATCTGTTCTCATAATGGCTGTGATGCTGGCTGCCCATCAAAAATTTGTGCTCCTCCTTCCACAGGGCTCTGGAAAGTGGATGCCCAGGAGATTGTATTTCCCAGTCCCACGTGCATCTTGGTAGAGCCATGGACTAGTTTTTAACCACTGGTCTATGGGCAGTAAGGTGTATCCAGCTTTAGCCAAGGTGTTTAAGAAGACTTCTTCACACCCTCTCTTTCCCCTTCTGTACTGTTAACAGAGAAACCCTTAAGGATGCCAGGCGGCCACAGTGTGGAAGGAGTCTAGATCTCTGTTTCCACATGGAGGAAAGCTGGCCACTCACCATGACACCTACCTTGTACTGTTACATGATTAAAAAGTAAAATATTTTGTGATAAACCACTGAAATTGTATGGTTTGTCAGAGCAGTAAGCTTTATCCCAGCCCAGATAATATATTATGGTCCCTATTTCATTCTCAGTGGGTGATATAGTTGGATATTTTTCCCCCAGAATCTCATGTTAAAATGTAATCCTCAGTGTTGGAGGTGGGGTATGGTGGGAGGTGATTGGATCATGGGGACGGATTTCTCATGAATGGCTTAGTGCCATCCTCTTGGGGCTGTCTTCATGACAGTGAGTGAGTTCCCATGAGATCTGGTTGTTTCAGTATGGTACCTCCCCGCTGCACTCTCTCCTGCTCCTGCTTTCACCATGTGACATGCCTGCTTTCGCTTCACCTTTTGCTGTGAGTAAAAGCTTCCTGAGGCCTCCCAGAAGCTGAGCAGATGTGGGTGTCATGCTCTTACAGAACTATAAGCAAATTAAACATTTTTTCTTTTTAAATTACCCAGCCTCGGGTATGTTTTTTATAGCAATACAAGAATGACCTAACACAGTTGGCTAAACACGAATGCCCAGAATTAAGTCAGAGAATGATGATACCCTCCTACCAGAAGATTTGTGTTTTGCTCGGGGGGAACTGCCTACCCTTGTCCTCTGTCAGATGATAATGTTCGTGGTTGTGCATGCCAACCACATGGTGACTGCTCCTGCCAACCATCAACATGATGAGGAGAAAATAAGGCTGGTTAGAATCAGAGTTCCTGGATCTGAGTTCTCATAACTTAATAGTTAGTGGGTACTGAGCAGGTTATTTAACTCCCTGAGCCATGGTTTTCTCACCAGGAAAGTGGGTAGGGGTGTTGTCATATTCAAGACTTTGGAACCTGACAGCCCCCAGTTTGCGATCTATAAAATCTTTATGAATTCCTTACTCTTTGTAAGATTTGGTTTTTGCATCTGCAAAATGCAGATAAGAACACCTTTCTTGTGGGCTTTCTGGCTTACTCACTCATTTAATAATTTATTTATTAATTCAACAAGTATTTACTGAGAACTTTCTCTGTGCCAGACAAAATTACAAATACAGGAATACAATTGTGAACAAGACAAAGTTTTTGTCCTTATAAAGCTTATAGTGGCCATGGTAGATAATAAACAACAAATAAACCTGTATTCAACTAGTATGGTGAAGTGAAATGAGCTTATGACCGTAAGTCTCTTACACAGTGCCTGGTACATGGTGAACACTAAGAAGTGGGAGCTATTATTAATATTAACTATAAAGATGAAAATGCTGAGTAATTACATTCAAAAGCATCCAGTAGGGCTGTTGTGAGGATTAGATGTAATTCGTGTTTATAAGCTATTTATTTTATCTGCTTACTTGGTGATTAGTTGAAGCAAATATAAAAAATATGTTAAGTTTCCCCTCACTATTTCAGTGAGGTTGGGATATTTTTGGTTGGCATAAGTCACTTGTTTTTTGAGAGCAGAGGAACCACAGTCAAAATGTAGCCCCTACCCCATGCCAATGTAAGTTGCTTTGAGGTGTTGTGTCTGCCCTCGAACAGAAATAATTTTACTTTGGCGAAATTGAATGCGGGAGAATAGGACCCTTCGAATGGCCCCTGGATACTGTCGTTGGCACAAAATGCTCAGACCCTAAATAGAAACTCCGACTTTACTGACACCAGTGTCCATCTGCTGGACAGCGCCTCTCAAAATCCTGATGTGGAATAACTGTGCACTGCCTCTGAGTAAAAAATAGTTAGCTTCAATGCGTGTACGGGAAGGGGAGTATGTGAGAGCAGGCAGGTAAAAGCATTTGCAAGGTACTATCCGTTTTTGAGATTCTTGCCATGTGATTTTCCTACAAACAAGTGAGCGGAGCACACTGTTAGCTAGTAGTTTGGGTTGCATAAGTAGGATGAGCATCAAAGTTATCCAACGTGGGACACTTTTGGGTGTGAAAGGGAACAGCATTAATAATTATGTCAGGACAGCAGGAGTAAGTCAGGGCTGCCCTGGGCAGCAAAAGAGACACATGTTCACCCTGAGCACATGTCCTCAGGAAAAAAGGTCTTACTGATTTTTAATAATCACGAGGAAACAGAAAATATACAAAAATAGCCTATGATTTTAATCTCCACAGAAGTTTTATTAACATCTTAAATGCCCTTACAATACATAGTACTTTGCATACTATGTACTTAGTATGTAATGCATTGTATAACATGTGCTTCTTTCAACTATGGAGCTGTGGTATACAATGTTTTTGCAATCTGTTCTCTAATTTTAGCAATATGCTGTAAACATTATGTCCAGTCTTTAAACATAACATATAGTATTTTAAAATATAAGAAAAAGAGGGAGAGAAAAAAATCATTTTTCTTTAAATGAGTTTGCTTTTACACAGGGATATAACATGGTGAGTCGGAAAAATACAATAAAGCCTTTTGATGCTTCATATTTTCTGAAAACCTAGTGGGGAAGAAAGGGAAAGTCCTAAGAGGGGAATTAATGGTCATAGTTTATCATTTCTCACCAGTCTAGAGCAGGGATTAGCCCATAATTTGGCAGTGAAGGGGTATGGTCTAAGTATTCCCAATAGGGTCCTCTGGAAACTGAAGTTGGAAGAGGTGCAGAATTTTATCAGTAGGCCTCAAAGAGGGGAATAGAAACAGCGGGGAGATGGTAGTGCCCTGTTGCCTTGGGCCATTCCAGAGCAGTGACTATAAGGCCCTCTCTCTTCTGGAGCACAGTGCACAGTCCTCTTACCAAGAAGGGCCAGGTTGGTTCTCCTGGAAGCGGACTGAGAGACACTGATTTTCCTTAGGAAGTGGATTGAGGTGTGCTCTTACCTCTGAGATTCGGCTTCAGGTCTTGGTTAGGACCTGGAAAGCTTTATTTTCAACTAGCATGCCAGGGATTCTGATGTAGGCAGTCCATGGACAATGCTTTGAAAAATAACTGAATTAGATGGTGCGTAACTTCTTTATTTTCCTTTGAAATAAATCTGAATTAAGCTAAAATAATATAGTGTAGCAAAAGTGTTTTTACATTATATATGAACGTATGTCTGTAGTTGACATGTATGATTAGAAGCTTAGAGAAAATTTCGTTTGTCAAAAAGTAAAATTCCTTTATAAAGAGAGAATTTATGGTGATTTTTCTCATTCTTACTCATTTCTTTCAAGGTGGGATTTAATTTCCCATGACAATCATTTCTTCAAATGACACACACTCACAAGTACATAATTTTCCTTTGAAAAATTCAATATACTGTTCACCTCTAGGGCCTTTTCTTTGCAGTGGAATTATTTGTATAATTTCACACTTTAGCTGTATTCTTTGAATTCTTATTGATAATTGTACATGATTTGTTATGAGAACAAACACACATCAATAGGAACACTGAGTGCACAAATTGTAAACACAACTAAAATTAAGCAATTGTCTGTTTCTTCTAGCTTGTCCAGCAAACACAAACACAATTTACATACTTCTTTGACCTTGAAAATGAAACTAGGTTTTAATCAATTATTCAATCATTTCAAGACAGAATTGAATATGGCCTTCATTCAATTTATTAATTTTGAAATTATAGTATTCCAATTGAATAAAAATATTTTAAAAGGCCACTGTATCTTGTTCTCTAATTTTCAAAGTACCATATATAATTGCTGCGGTAGGAGCTTATTTATGCCTCCTTGTTAATTCACAAACTTGCTCATTTTCTTCTGGCTTGCAACAAAGGATTTAATGAACAAATTCAGGAGTACTATGGTATCCCAAGATGAAAAGTTTACAAAATTCACCACCAGACATTTACTAGTAGGCAATATATATTATCATTAGTAATTAAAACTACATTACCCTTGTCAAAATGAATGGAAAAATGAGTCTTATGGTGTGCTGCTCTTGTATTTTATCATGTTTGTTTAGCATTTGTCTATTGGTGTGTTTCATGGGGCTTCCCATTGCAGATGCTGCATAGTGCAGTAGCAATATTAGAGCACAACATGAAAGAATATGATGAATCTATCCCTTGTTTATGCACCAGGGATCCACTGTGCAAAAACCTTGTAATCCGAGGTGAGTCTCCCCTTTGATGTTAGTGACTAAGCAAAGTTCTGCTGTCTTTATCACTTTAGAAAAGTGTTCTAATTCCTACTCTTTACTTTCCCCTTCAATTTCTGATACACATATATCTCCATGGTTCATGAAAAATTTTCCCTGAAATAAATGGTGATGAAATGGAGACAAAGAATATGGTAACCAGTCTTTCCTTTCTATAACATGCTGCCTGTCTATTCAACCAGCACTTACTGAATACCTGCCATGTGCCGAACGCTGGGTAGGCAATAAGGAGAGAAGATTAAAATCAATGAGAGAGTTTCTGCTCTCCAGGAGTTCACATTCTGGTTGGAGAGACAAATGCATAAATACATTAATTGAAATAGAATGTGGCACATGCAGTAATGTACACATGTGACCCCTGCATAGGGCACACATGTGACACACATGCATGGCAGGGCTAAAGGAGCATATGGGGAACATCTGACCAGAGGATGACCACCCATGAGGCTCCATGGCATAACAGTCATTGAGTTGAGGCTTGAAGCACAAGCAGACAAGCAGAGGGAACTTAAAAGAGCATCCCTTGTGGGGGTGGGGCGAGGTAGGCTGCGTAGCTAAGTGTAAAGGGAACAGGGAAGAGAGAGGCTGTATTGAAGAATGGAAAAAGCTCCATATTGTAGACTAAATTGCATCCCCCTGCCCTGCCAATTCACATGTTGAAGCCCCAATCCCCAGGGTGACTATATTTGGAGACTGGGCCATTAAGGAGGTAATTAAGATTAAATGAGGTCATAAGAGTGGGGTCCTCATCCAATAGGACTAGTGTTGTCATAAGAAGAGGAAGGGACACCAGAGATCTCTGGTGAGAAAAGAGGTCATGTGAGTACATAACAAGATGGCAGCCACCTACAAGTCAAAAGGAGAGATCTCAGCATGAAGCCTATCTTGCTGGCTCCTTGCTCTTGGGCTTCTCAGCCTCCAGAACTGTGAGAAATACATTTCTGTCAATTAAGTCACCCATTCTGGGGGTATTTTGTCATGGCAGCTCTAGCAGACTCCTACACACTATGAGTCAGTGTTAAAAGGGCTTTGCCTGAATTGCTCAGGAATCTGGACTAGAAGTGACAGATGGCTAATTTGCAGAGCAGTGTCATGGTTAGATTTGGGCTTTTTGAAGACGGCTGTGTCTGCAGTGGGGATGGCAGGTGGGAGGGAAGGTAGACTGAGGCCATAAAACATGCAAGGAATAGAAACATAAGGGCAGATCAAAGACCTCAGTCTGGGGAGCCAGGAGAGGGCTATATTTTAGTCCAGCTCTTCTACTACCAGCTGTTTGACCTTGAGACAATCACTTTACTCCTCTGGGCCCCTGCTTCCTCTTCTGTAAAATGAGGAGTGCTGACTCATGGGTAGTCACTATGGCCTCACATAATGGACATTCTTCTCTGAATACTCTCCCCTCCCCTTCCCCACACTGTGTTTGAACCTCATGACCCTGTCCCACAGGCTACAGCTGACTGGATCAAAGTGGTCACCTTACTTAGTCTGGCTCTTTCTCTCAAAGCTTTGGTCAGAGTCAGTCATGATGTCTGGGTACTGGGAACTGCTGTGGTCTGAATGTATGTGTCCCCCGCAAATTCACAGTTGAAATCTAAATCCCCAATGTAATAGTATTAAGAGGTGGGGGCTTTGGGAGGTGATTAGGCCATGAGGTCTCCACCCTCATGAATGTGACTAGTGCCCTTATAAAAGAGGCTTGAGGGAGCCTGTTGTCCCTTCCACCATGTGAGGTCACAGCAAGAAGGTGTCATCTATGAGGAATAAGCCCTCACTGGACATCAAATCTGCTGGCATCTTGATCTTAGTCTTCCCAGCCTCCAAAACTGCAAGAGATAAATTTCTGCTACTTATAAATTATCCAGTCTAAGGTATTTTGGTACAGCAACTCAGCCAGAATAAGATAGGAACCAAGTCACATTAACAAGAGGAAGTTTTTGGAATCTTATTCATGTGTCCTCAGAGTGGCCCCTGTTCACCATATTCCTGAGAACTGCTTGTTCAGATTTTCCTTGAGTTCTCTTTGATTTCTCACCTCCATATATTTAGATTATTAATTTTTTCCCTTAAGCTAGCTTGAGTCAGTTTTTGTAATTTATAACTAGAAATGTATTATCCAAATGACTTCCTGATTTAACATTTGATGAATCTGACATAAGGGCATGACATGCATTTGTAGCTGGTCTAGGGCCAGCCACATCCCATTCAGAATGGCAGAGTGGTTGCTGGGGTATAAGATCCTCAGTCCTCCTATAAGATTTCTCTACTCATCTGTCGATGTGTCTGAAATTTCTACTATAATAGTCACACCTGTGGATAGGGACTTTCTGCAATGCCACTGTCAATTAGTCTTGGATTATAAGACTCATTGCTTATTTATCATTAGAAAACAGGGTCCCAAGGAGGGAAGGTTTTGAGGATGGATAAAGTTAGAAAATACATGGATCTAAAAAGTCAGCAGGCCAGAACTGAGATTTCAGGGTGCTAAGATCTGTTGGTGGTAGTCATGGGTCCAGATGACTCTGGAGGTAGAGGAAGGATGCACCAAATGACAGAATGGAAAGAAAATTGATCAGTGAGACCATCCAGTGCAGAACTGATCATTTCATTGTGGTTCAATCTTGGACCAGAGTAGGGCCTCTAGGAAGTTCTGTGAGAGTCCAGCTTGATTGTTCACATTCTCCATGAAGAACTGTTCTCCTTTCCAAAGTGTACGAGTAGAGAGCCCCTCTAGGAAGTTGAACTGAGCAGGTTCTGGGCAGTGCACTGAGATGAGCACATGCTTAGGTTGGAAGCTGCCATCCCAATGCTTGCTCTCCCACTTGCTGACCAAGGGCTTCAGCCAAGGTGCTCAATCCCCTTGTGCTTCCCTTCCATTTCTTGCGAGGCAACTGTGAGTAGAAATTAAGTAAGGTGCCATATGGAAAGATGTTTAATAAATGTTTACAATGAAAGAAAAAACACACATCTATAGCTACCAAAGTTAAATGATATTTTTTCACAGGCAAAAACCTTCATCAAGATGCCATTGAAAGAGAAAACTAGGAAATAGTTTGGATAGCACAGATTTGTTAGATTTTATGTTTTGCTCCAAACTATAACTTCAGTAATTTGTCTGGGAATAGACATGATTTCTCCGAGCACCTTTTGTCCTGCTATGATATTATTTTGACATCTCTGCCAACTGGCATTTTGTCAGTTATTTAAACAAGATTGCTCTGGCTGGAAACTTGGAACCTGTACTAGAATTCTCCACCTCTTGTGTACTCTGAGATAGATGCTCTACCTCTCTGTGCCGTAGTTTCTTTATGTCCGAAAACAAACTCATGCCTGCTTCCCTATCTTACGGATTCTCCATGGAAAACAATGAACAGAAGTGATAACTAAGCACTCTTCCTCCAATCAAGTGCAGTAGTTCACTTTTGTATACATTAACTGCATGGTATTTTGAATCAACTGGGGAAATAGGCACTCACCTCCTCAGCCCAAGATGATTAAAAATTTATGCCAACAGAATGAAAAAGCATGCCAATTCTGTTCATTTCACCCATTAACTTCTTTCCACAATGAAGAGAATGGACTGCTTAACAAATACATGTGAGCTCATTTAAATGGTATAGACACTTATTTTCATGTAAAGATAGTGGTATGTATGATGGATGACCTTAAAAATCATATCCAGTGCCATGACTTAGATCTACAATTTTGTGTACTTTTTAGGTGACTAAGGAAGAATTCACTGTTAAAAACAGGAATCATTGATGGTAGGCTGGTACTGCTACTGCAAAATGCTGCTCAGCCCCGCAGTGCTCTTAGTTGGGTTGAGAAAGTCATCTCCATCCAGAGCCTCAAAAGCCACCCTGACATTGTTTTGGTTGAAAACATGAATGACAACAGCCATCTGGGCTCCTCAGGGTGCTAAGGTGGCCTGTGATGCCTCCACTAGTCCTTTGCAATGCCTCCAGCACACCCAGCAGCTGTTTCCCAGTGTCCATGTACACAAAGGTGGCTATCAACCCTGGGGAGGGAGTGCTTCCTGTGTCCTCCTTGGAAAAGAGGGTGGCCCTGAATAACTTGTACCATGTCAGGATACATAGGCAGATTTCTGATTCAGTGATTCTGTGTCTCTGTTGAGCTGATGAAAGTCTTTAAGTCTAGCAGAAAAAGCTCAGGCTCCCTTCTCAAATGGACTGAAGTGCAAATCCTAACTTAGTCACTAACTCCACTAATTCACTCTGTGATCATCAGCTAATTGTACAATTTTCTGAGCCTTGGTTTCTTCACCAGTAAAATAGATAGCTGGAAACAGGGTTGTATTAAATAAAACAACCAGTCCAAATTAAAGGACTTAATAAGTATTTGGTTTCTCCTTGATTATTAAAACCATTGGATTTATTCAGAGCTAGGTACAGTTGTTAAGTTAGTTCTTTTCATGAAACAAACGACATTAACCACAATCAAATATTCTTTATTGACTGGATAGAGATGAGCTCATGTAGAAAATGAAAGCATATTTTGTGGATGAGCCTTGCCAAGTACACTTTGATGTTTTTGTTGTTTAAGAGCAAAGCCAGATGGAGATGATGAAGTGGCTAAGCTGGGTGCAAAAATATGAGACCAAGGTATTTTTTCACTAGTTTTTACCCATGGAATTATTTGGCACCTTCCCCGAGTTATAAAAAAGAGCTTCTGCTTCAAGTCTGTAGGTCACACATCCCCTATCCAGACCCCAAAAGTCCTTTAGCAAAGTCTGACTTTGAGTTAAAAGCAGAAATGGGTTGTGAGCATCTGCTCTGGAGGTGTCAGATAACACGCTTGCTTATCAAACCTTGATCAGAGAGGATGCCAGAAACATATGGAAAGGCCTTGCCCCCTGACCTTCCCACTAGAATGTTTAGAAACCAGGGGGCTCAGGGTGCTTTAGGAGAGGCCTGAAAAAGAGGCTAGTATGCTTCAATTCTGTTCTACACACATTTATCAAGCTGGTCCCAAATGGTAGACATACTGCCAGGAGCCTGGGTGGCATTAGGACCATCACAGAGATGAGAAGGCACTTAGTCTCTGGAACCACGATCTCCAGAGCACCAGTATCTTGGTAAATTCATATTCAAACATTTGATTTGCACATGATAACCTCTGTGTCTGTTGCAAACCGGTCCAGCAACAATACAGCCATTATAATTTTTTGTTGTTTTCTATGTATGAGCTCACAGAATTCCAGGCATTGTATAGAATATAGTCACAGTAGCTTTACATTCCGTATTGCATCAGATCTGAGATCTTAGTTGCCTAATTTAAAAAACAGTCGAATTTGTATGATAAGTTATGCCAAAGAGAATGATACACAGTAGAAACTCGTAATTTCCAAATGTTGGAACTGATTTGAGGATTAAATGGAATGATTGACGAAAAGTATCTAGTTCAGTGCCTGGCCCATTGTAGGTCCCTTGATTCACATTGAGCATCCAAGGTTTGTACCAAATCAGCAAATGGTCCCTCCAAACAGGCCAGCAAGATCATGAGCATAATTAGGCAGTAATCAGTACAATTATGGAATTATCCAATAATTGTAGGAATTTGAACATCCATGTGGTCTCTCCTTATAGCAAACCTAAATCTGTCAGCCTTACTTCTAAGCCCAGTTTCTTTACCCTGTCTAAGCATGTTCAGGATGAATCAACTTTTGATTTTACTCTTCATGAGTGCCTAAAATCAGAATTACATCTATATACTGTTTTTCAATAAACTGCTTGTAGTAGCCAGGGAGAAATGTTTTTCCTCTAACTTTCCAGTCCAACTTCAAACAGAAAGTATCCTTATAAAAAAACTGGCCAGATGCAGGTATATATCTCTGAGGGTTGTCCTGGTTTCTTTTTAAATTAGGCAGTGAATATACTTCTTGACATACCCACACAAGATTTGTGGCAAAACACCTTTCTTTCATGTAACTGATTTTCCTTTAATCCCAACCTTAATGTATATCATTCTTGATGCATAATCTCAAATGGGCTTTGAACTAGCAAATGCTAACTTTGAATAATGAAGAAATAAATGACAGTTTACTTTATAGCTGGGCTCAGGATACATGGGGTTGAGGGGCAATGGCAGTATAACTGTTCACCTTTCACCTTGGCACAAGCAGGTAAAGTACAAAAAGGAAGTGATTAGTAAGAGGTGACAATAAGTTAAAACCCAGAGGCCGAGTGTTCCCGATGCATTTGCATTCCTCGATTTGTAAGGCAGTGTTTAAAATAAAAAACCATCACCAAGACAGAAAAACTGCTATAGTTATATCACAGCACACTGAGTTGCAAACCTTTTAATGAAAGACATAATTCTTGGGTTGTCTACATCATACTATATTCTCATGCAAAACACTTTAATGCCTGGTGTAAATTACTTTAGACTTACTTAGTGTGAATTGCATTTTTAATCTTGGGTGTTCAGTTCTATTTTCCATTTGGAGTCCAGGAGAGCAATACCCAAATAAAGCCAGATGAACTCCATACCTCCAGCCTCTCCTTTTCTGCTTTTGCTCTCCCACCACTACCCTTCTTTTCCTCCCCACCTCTAGGACAACTACAGTTCCCAGTTCATCTTTAGTTGGAGGGTATAATCTGGTGCTTGGTCAGAAAAATGAACAAAGGCAGCTTTTCCCTGGACAGGATACTGGACAAAGGATCGCCAGCAGTGCTCCAGCCCACAGTGGACCAGCTCCATCTGCAGAAAGATGAGGCTTGCTGAGCAGAGCTCTACCCTCTTCACAGCAGGATATAGTATAATGATCACAAAAAACTGCTTGTACCCCGTCTGCCTTCTTAGAAGGACATAGCTGAAGGAAAATTAAAATAGTCACATAAAATGGCCTAGGCCTGGGACCAGAGTACGCATACAGTATGCACATCCTGCCGGCCTGACTGACTGTTACCATGGTCATCTTTCTAAAACACCAATTAGACCAAACCTTTCTCAGCACATTGACTATCTTCCATGTTTCCCTCTAAGGTGACTTAATCATTCATATTAGCCCCTAAAACACTGTCTATATGCCTTTTGTTTGTTGGTTTGTTTTTTGAGACAGTCTCACTCTGTCACCCAGGCTGGAGTGCAGCGGCATGATCTCAGCTCACTATAATCTCTGCCTCCTGGGCTCACGTGATCCTTCTGCCTCAGCCTCCCAAGTAGCTGGGATTACAGGTATGTGCCCCCACACCCTGCTAATTTTTTGTGTTTTATTTTAGCCGAGACAGGGTTTTGCCCATGTTGGCCAGGCTGGTCTCTAACTCCTGACCTCAGCTGATCTGCCTGCCTCAGCTTCCCACAGTGCTGGGATTATAGGCATGAGCCACTACACCTGGCCCCATATGCCTTTTTTTTTTTTTTTTTTTTTTAGATGGAGTTTCGCTCTTGTTGCCCAGGCTGGAGTACGATGGCATGATCTCAGCTCACTGCAACCTCTGCCTCCTGGGTTCAAGTGATTCTCCTGCCTCAGCCTCCTGAGTAGCTGGGATTACAGGCACCCACCACCACGCCCAGCTAGTTTTTGTATTTTTAGTAGAGACGGGGTTTCACCATGTTGGCCAGGCTGGTCTCGAACTCCTGACTTCAGGTGATCCACCTGCCTCAGCCTCCCATAGTGCTGGGATTACAGGCATGAGTCATTGTGCCCGGCTCCCCTTATGCCTTTTTAATAGCAAGTGTCATCATGGACCATAGGTGGTACACAGTGTCTTCCTTTACAATCTGTAAGCACGTCTGGGACCCAGATTTATTCATCTAAGAATCCCAGGACATAGCACTGTGCTGGCATGCTCAAAGTTTGCTAAATGAATGAATGATATATCCTATGGAGAAAGATGCCAGATTTATACATTGCCATTTAAATCATATATATTTTCATTTCACAATCTCCAAATTGTGTAATGAAAGTAGGAAACACCCTGTAATGGTGACAGAATTCCATATTCTGTGTTCTGAAAAAATACATAATGATAGTAAAATATTGAATGTGATTATCCACTTTTAATTCAAGAGATTGGCAACATGGCTGCATATGCATTTTTTTTGGTGGTGGGAGCAAGGGTGAATGAAGAATTTAATACATTTTGTGCAGGATTCCCCTTTTTTTCTGATGGAAGAAAAGTAGCTTTTACTTATTTATCTATAACCTTTGTATGGCTCTATTTTTTCAGCTGGTTCTTCCTATCCAGCTTCAGGGTCTAAATAGGGTTTGGTCCAAGGCTAGCTAAAGCCCTGGATGGGATGAGTCTGGCACCTATTCCTGTGACTATTGATTCTGGGACTGTGCCAGGTCTCTGGGGATTGGAAAGATTCCCTATCTGAGGCTACTTGGCTATGAAAACTTGTCCTGGAGCTCTTGCCAACTAAAACACAGTAGGAGAAAATGTTGTGTGGCAACTGAGTATAAACACAACAGTTGGAATGCTTCAGAAAGAAGTTTGGATTTCCTGGTTAAGTGTATTCAATGTTAAAACAACAATAACAGTGTTAAAAACACATTTGGGGATTGTTAGAATGCCTTACCCACTGGTTCTGATTATTATGCTTAGAGGCTTATTAGATGTACTGGTGTCTCTGAGAAATATTTTCTTAGGGACTATGTTCAAGGTTATGTCTACACAGACAAGTTAAAGTGAAGAAATTCCAACAGCTATGGAATAATGAAAGGGGAGTAAAGATATATGGGTTCTACTTTTTGTCTGTAACCGGATGAGCTCTGAAAGTCTGGGTAAATCATGTTTCTGACTCTCAGTTTTCTCATCTGTAAAGTGGGTAGGTCACTCACAGAAGTCTCTGAAGTGCCTCATAGTACTGAAGCTTGATGAGCTTTGCCTTCCTCTGAAATTGACCAAATGTCCTCATTCCAGTATGTTTGTGCTTGAGTAGAGATGAAAGGCTCTTAGTTTTTAAATCATGGCTTTTGATGTTAGCACAGGGACAGAAAACCTCATTAATTTTTCACCCAGGGACTACCTAGTGGGACAAGGCCTTTTTATGAGTTGAATTGTGTGTCTCCACTACTGACCTTCCCCACAAGAAAATATATGGTACACTGAAGTCCTAACCCCAGTTCTTAGAACTGTAACCTTCGTTGGAAATAGGGTCTTTGAAGATTTAAGCAAGTTAAGATAAAGTTAACCATTTCACATTTCTACATGTCTCATCTCACTTAATCCTCACAAGACCTCTACAAAGCACATGTCATTGCTCCCAATTACAGGTAAAGAATTGAAAGTGCAGAGAAGTTACATAATTTTCTAAAAGCCTGTGGTTAGTAAGGAATAGAGCCAAGGCTCACATCCAGGTATATCTGCCTCCAACGCCTGGGCTCTTAGCCACTACTCCATCAGCCTTCTATAGAGAGGTTATCTGGCCATGTGTAATTCCAAAGGCACTCGGATCTGAGAGTGTATCATGTGTGCCATCACTAGTCAAATCTCCAACCAAATAAAATTTTTTGACCAGGTCAAGATGATTCATGTAAAGATGACATCATATAATAATGAACATAAATAGATTATTTTCCACATTGTCAAAGACTTTTGTCCAAACAACATGATTTAATATTTACCAAATGCCCACTGCAGGTTGAGCAGAGGAGGCACCATCATCATGCACTGGCATTTCTCGGGGTTTCAGTATTAGAAACAAAATAGTAACGACTGTTCTCTAGTGTCAGGTAATGATCTTGAGAGATAGGTATTATTCTCACTCTATCCCTACTCATATACCTATCGGATAAGAGGGAGCATTTCACAGATACAATTCAGATTATGGTTAACATAAATCCAGTTGTTCTTAAATAAGATTTGTTTTTATCATCTGATCAGCTCTGTAGCATTCTTAACTCTTTGTCTATGTTTACCTAGCCAATCCCGTTTGGTAAACACCACCCAAGCATGCTCTCAAACACACTGTCTTTTAGAAATCAATGTAAATGTAATTCTACTAACATCAACTAAGATAATAAGATCTGAAAGGTCTTAATGCTACCAGACATGCTATGAAAAATAGCTATAAATGCAACTCAATGATTGATTCAACCGATGACAATGAAGGTCCTGGGGAAAATGAGCTATTTGATTTTCTCATATACCCTGGTACATTTTAAAGTCCCTTTCATTTTGGGATTGGCTCTCGGGCTCATTGTGGTATCACTACACACATTATTGGTGTGGAGCCTGCAAAAGGAAGAGAAACTGCAAAAGTAGAGGAACTTGATTTCATTGCTGTGACCCACTCCTCTGTCATAGAAAGACCCTAAATCATCAACATGTATGTTTTATCTATTCCCTTTAAACACATCTGCTTACTTCCTAGGACTGCCATAACAAAGTACTACAAACTAGGTGGCTAAAAGCAACAGAAATTTATTGTCTCACAGTTCTGGAAGCCAGAAGTCCAAAGTCAAGATGTTGACAGAGTTGGCTTGTAGGTCGCTGCAATCCTCTGCCTTCACAGGAGTTTATCCCTGTGTCTCTGTGTCTTCACATGGCTGTCTTATAAAGACACCAGTTATATCCATCCTGCACCAGCACAACCTCATCTGAACTAACTGCATCTGCAGTGACCCTCTTTTCAAATAAAGTCACATTCTGAAATGCTGAGGGTTAGGATTTCAACATCTCTTTTGACGGGGGGTGGACGTAATTCAACCTAAAACACTCAAGTAAATAAACATAAGAATTCATATCTCTGTAGCAGTTAGGTCAAAAGTCAGACAAAATATTTACCAAAACTATAATAGAGAATATGGAAGTTTCAGTTATAAGTAGTATTTGCTTATAACTATCTTTTTTTTCTTTTTACATTTTAAGATTATAAAATAGTTGATACTAAAAAGGAAAGAAAATGTCAGATAAGGAAAGTACTATGCAGTGGATTAAAATATGGTGATGTGACAGAAAGTAACTGATTGGCTTCTTTGGATTAGAATATCAAGAAGGGGTTCTTTGGGGTGGTGATATTTAAGCTGAGATCTAAGTGAAAAGAGCAAATCAGCCATTTGAAGGTAGAGAGAAAGCTTTCCAGACTAAGGGATGAGAATGTACAAAAGTTCTAGGCAATGTAAGCCTGGCAAATAAAAGGTTGGTGACTAGAATTTCATAGGTGAGGATGAACTAGAATCACAGTTTAGAATGGGCTTTAACTCTACAGAAAAGGGTTTATATTCTGTTCTAGGAGCAATGAGATACTATTTGTATTAGTTCATTATGCATTGCTATAAAATAATTCTTGAGACTGGGTAATTTGTAAAGAAAAGAAGTTTATTTGGCTCAGAGTCCTACAGACTGTACAAGAAGCATGGTGCTTTCTTGTTTCTGGTGAGGCTTCAGGGGGCTTTCAATCATGGCAGAAGGTGAAAGGGGAGCAGGCACATGGCAATAGAGGGAGCAAGAGAGAATGGAGGATGTGCCAGACTCTTTAAACAACTGTGAATGAATACAATGAGAACTCACTCATTACCCCAAGGAGGGCATCAAACCATTCATTAGGGATCCACCCCCATGACCAAACACCTCCCGCCAGGCTCCACCTTCAACATTGGGGACCACATTCCAACATGAGATTTGGAGAGAACAAATATCCAAACTATATCACTATTGGAGGGTTTTCATCAGGAGAATAACATGACCTAACATATGTTTCAAGATAACTGCAGTTACCATGTGGAGAATGGAGACAGGGACAGATGAGATGCAGGAAAACATGAGGACTCGATTGGTAAAAGTGGAGATGGGCAAAAGCATGGATTTGAGGTGTGCTCTAGAGGTGGGCTCTACAGAGTGTACTGATGCACTGGATGTGAGGAATAAGGAAGATGATGCCAGTATTTTTGGTTTGAGCAAATAAATGGACTATAGTGTATTTTAATGAGATGGAAAAAATTGTGGAGGAACAAATTTGGAGGGGATGTGTGAATCACAGGCTTTCCTTTGCTAAGGTTGAGAAATGTATATCAGAGAATCATGTGAATATATTAATAGGTGGTTTGTCATATAAGTCCTTGTAGTTTATAAAAACTAGACTCATTCCTCATGTAATATAGTCAACTGTACATTAGTCAGGATACATTCCCTGGCTGGTAAATTTTGTCAGCCATTTTCTTGTGACCTCTTTCACTTTTCTTCCTGCCTGTTAAATAATCACTTATCATATGTTTTTGTGTGTGTGTGTGCTGGTTATGTGGATGAGCACAGTGCTGGCAGCTAACACTGCAGACATAGGTGGTTCTCTATGAATGTTTGCAGAATAGTTGAATGAATGAATATACTTCTCAATTCCCTTGGGGCTTAAGTCTTGAAGTAATCACTAATCTAGCACAGAAAATAATAAATATACTTTAATAACTAAAATACAAAGTAAAAAAGTGGTGAGTTGAACAGGAAAGGTCCTAATTAAGGATTGGGGGAATTCAGAAGAAGCTAGGGGATTCCAGAAAGACTTCATTAGAAATGTGGCATACTCACATGATATTAATAGAATACTATTTAGTAATGAGAATGGAGAAGCTAAAACTATATGCAACAACATGGATAAATTCCAAAAACATAATTTTGAGCAGAATAAGTCATACAAAAGACTAAACACTGTATGGTTTCAATCATGTGAAGTTCAAGAAAGGCAAAACTAAACTATGGTGTTGGAAGTGAGGAGAACAGTTGCTCTGTAGGGGAGTTATGACTGATAGTGAGCACAAGGGGAGTTCTGAGGTTCTGCTTCTATTCCATTCCTTTGGTTTTGTTTGTATAAATGTGTTTACTTCATAAAAATTCACCTACTTGTACACTTGTGATTTGTGTACTTTTTCCTCCCTTCTCCCTTTCTTTTTCTTTTTTTTTCACTCAATCCTCTCTTCACAGAATGTGTACCTTTTAAATGTGTATTACGTCAAGAACTGTTAAGGGACTAAGAGTTTACTCTATTTGCAGTCCTGCCATAGTTTTATGAATGCTGGCAGAAGACATGATATTCCTAGGTCAGAGACAAAATAGTTTATGACTTATAGCATGGCAAATAGTGTGAGCTTTATGTTAGCTCTGGTTCCCTTTGGTCTTCCTCCCAGAATTGCACAGAAGAGGCTACAATGGATGCTATACGTGCAATGGGTTTGTGTCATGGCTGAGGAACCTCAAGTTTAGAGAACCCAAATCCTTCATAATGAGATACAAGCAACACGCTCTATCTTTGCCCTGGAGGGAGACAGTATCTTTGTTATAGCAAATAATAAACAAACCTGTCCTTTGCTTGAGAGGGAGATGCCATCTATCTTCCAACGCTGTTCTGTATACAAACATCCTTGGAAAGATAGTCTGGAACAAAAGTTGTCAGTGCCTCACTGCTCACAGGACATGCAGAAATGTGAGAGACTTCTGGAGAATTATCACATAACAAAATATATTTCAATAAAATGTTTACACTTAAAAATCTCTGATGCTTTAGCTAGGCTTTATTTGGGCATAATCAAATTGAGGAAAAATAACTTTTACGTGAGCAACGGTGAACAGTTGAGTAGAGCAGGTGGTTTTCCCGACCCAAAAGGTCTTCTGACATGGGAAGTTGAGGGAAATGAAACTCAAATTGCCAATTTTACTATCTTTTTTACTGCTCAGACAAAGGTTTGCAGAAGGGAAGAAAATCACATTAAAGAATGAAACAAATTTAAGGAATCATCTGTGAATCTCATTTATCTTTTGCCCTACTCCTCAAACTTGGCAAGAATTTGTATTATTTAAGAGTTGAGATTTGGAAAATATTTCCATCATACTATGTGCACAGTTGAGTGGATTTTATTTTGAAAATGAACCATGAAATTGAGAAAATAATAAACTCAAATGCCTTTAAAAGTTTTTTATTTTCATAATTGAAATTTTTATACCAAAATTATATTGGCCCTAATTAACTCTACTTTGAAAGACAAATCCCTAAATTCCTCTTGTCTTATTCACAATAAATCTAGATGACCCAATAGCATTTAAGCAGAAATGCCATATACTTAATGCTTAACGGTTTCTTAATATTTTCTCTCTGAAACATCCACTTTTATGCTACCTAGGTAAGAGTATGGAAGTGAATATTAAAATCTCATAACCATATTTTGGTGCTGATGCTGCATTTTCACGTTTTATGATCTATCTTGAGCTGTTTGATTGAACAGCAGTCTGCTGTTTAATCAAGAGCCATGTGTTATTCTATATAAGTGTACTGTATTATAAAAGTGAATGTAAAATTAATTTCAGGATATATATGTTTAATTATACAGTTTCATGTTACATGTCTGAATCAAATTGTGCATTGCCTTTTAATATCTTTAAGAAGTTTGGAATTAATTTAAGCAATGAAGCTTGAGATCTTTTAAAGGAGGCTTTTCTCAGATCATAAGTCAGTTCTTGAAGTTGAGTCCTATGCGGTTTTTGCAATTTAGCTCCTCAGGTGTGGACGTCAAGGGATATTACATTTATTGAATGTTTGTTATGCACCAAGCAATGGGATAAATGGTTTATATATATCATCTCATTTTAAAGCCTAACAAAATTCCATGAGGTGAGTGTAATTATTCCCATTTTATAGATGAATAAACAAATCAAGAGTGAATTACTTTAGGTCACACTGTTAAGTGGTGGAACCAGGATTTGTATCCAGAAGCATATGACTTCATACTAAAATTATTATTTTTTAAATAGGACTTGCATAAGGGTAAGAAAAAAAAGATTGAAAAGATGAATGTGTACTATTATGTTAGCAGTGGTGGGATTAAAGGTAACTTTATTTTTTTGAGATGGAGTTTTGTTCTTGTTGCCCAGGCTGGAGTGCCGTGGTCCCATCTCAGCTCACTGAAACCTCTGCCTCCCGGGTTCAAGCATTCTCCTGCCTTAGCCTCCCAAACAGCTGGGATTACAGGCATGCACCACCATGCCCAGCTAATTTTGTATTTTTAGTAGAGATGGGTTTTCACTACGTTGGTCAGGCTGGTCTCGAACTCCTGACCTCAGGTGATCCATACATCTTGGCCTCTAAAGTGCTGAGATTACAGGCATGAGCCACTGTGCTCAGCCTAAAGGTAACTTTTAATTCATCATTTTGCTATTCTGTATTTTCTGATAATGTGTAAGTATATGTACTTATTTAAATGTAGTATAGGACTTAAAATAATATTGAGGAGTCATTAAGGAAGATAACTATTAATGGCAAGAGCTCCCCTGAGCTTTATCTTGACAAGAGAAGTTTGAGGCTGGTGGTCTTCTGAAAGTCAGAGCTATGAGGCCATTGCCAGAGACCTGATGATCATGAGCTGATAGTATGCCTCCCACAGAGACCCCAAAGGTCAAGTTTGGAGCAAAAGATAAACAATTCAGGGCTGTATTCCAAGCTGAAAAGGTTCTAGTGGGTGGACCTCAGATGGCTTGATTCTTATTAGGTCACGGAAGCAAAAACAACCCCTGCTTCCCTACCACCACCACTTTAAAAAAATTGCTCTAGGCCGGGCGCAGTGGCTCATGCTTGTAATCCCAGCACTTTGGGAGGCCGAGGTGGGTGGATCACGAGGTCGGGAGATTGAGACCATCCTGGCTAACACGGTGAAACCGTATCTCTACTAAAAATACAAAAAATTAGCCAGGCGTGGTGGCG